>NW_027362993.1:0-622404 GCF_046119375.1 Phyllobates terribilis
AAGACTCATTGGGCGAATCGCTCTGGAACTGAAATCGGAACGCTCACTGACATTTTCCCTATCTGAAAGTCTGATAAACGCCAGAAAAATGACTAAGTCCAAAAAAAAAATTTTTTCAACTTTTTCAATTTTACCCCTGTGGATATATATTCTACCCACACACATTTTGGAACTCTCCTGGGGTACCCTCACACATATTAATCCCTCATTTAGTGGATATTTTCACAAAGAAGTGAAATTTCAAAAATCCAGAAAATTGGCTGAAAACGACTAAATATCAAAGACTCATTGGGCGAATCGCTCTGGAACTGAAATGGGAATGCTCACTGACATTTCCCCTATCTTAAAGTCTGATAAACGCCAGAAAAATGACTAAGTCCAAAAAAAATTTTTTTTCAACTTTTTTCAATTTTACCCCCGTGGGATATATATTCTACCCACACACATTTGGAACTCCTCCTGGTACCCTCACACATATTATTCCCTCATTTAGTGGATATTTTCACAAAAAAGTGAAATTTTCAAAAATCCAGAAATTGGCTGAAAACGACTAAATATCAAAGACTCATTGGGCGAATCGCTCTGGAACTGAAATGGGAATGCTCACTGACATTTCCCCTATCTTAAAGTCTGATAAACGCCAGAAAAATGACTAAGTCCAAAAAAAAATTTTTTTCAACTTTTTCAATTTTACCCCCGTGGGATATATATTCTACCCACACACATTTGGAACTCTCCTGGGGTACCCTCACACATATTATTCCCTCATTTAGTGGATATTTTCACAAAAAAGTGAAATTTTCAAAAATCCAGAAAATTGGCTGAAAACGACTAAATATCAAGGACTCATTGGGCGAATCGCTCTGGAACTGAAATCGGAATGCTCACTGACATTTCCCCTATCTGAAAGTCTGATAAACGCCGGAAAAATGACTTAAGTCCCCAAAAAAATTTTTTTAAACTTTTTTCAATTTTACCCCCGTGGGATATATATTCTACCCACACAAATTTGGAACTCTCCTCGGGTACCCTCACACATATTATTCCCTCATTTAGTGGATATTTTCACAAAAAAGTGAAATTTTCAAAAATCCAGAAAATTGGCTGAAAACGACTAAATATCAAAGACTCATTGTGCGAATCGCTCTGGAACTGAAATGGGAATGCTCACTGACATTTCCCCTATCTTAAAGTCTGATAAACGCCAGAAAAATGACTAAGTCCAAAAAAAATTTTTTTCAACTTCTTTCATTTTACCCCCGTGGGATATATATTCTACCCACACACATTTGGAACTCTCCTGGGGTACCCTCACACATATTATTCCCTCATTTAGTGGATATTTTCACAAAAAAGTGAAATTTTCAAAAATCGAGAAAATTGGCTGAAAACAACTAAATATCAAGGACTCATTGGGCGAATCGCTCTGGAACTGAAATCGGAATGCTCACTGACATTTCCACTATCTGAAAGTCTGATAAACGCCGGAAAAATGACTAAGTCCCAAAAAAAATTTTTTAACTTTTTCAATTTTACCCCCGTGGATATATATTCTACCCACACAAATTTGGAACTCTCCTTCGGTACCCTCACACATATTATTCCTCATTTAGTGGATATTTTCACAAAAAAGTGAAATTTTCAAAAATCCAGAAAATTGGCTGAAAACGACTAAATATCAAAGACTCATTGTGCGAATCACTCTGGAACTGAAATGGGAATGCTCACTGACATTTCCCCTATCTTAAAGTCTGATAAATGCAAGAAAAATGACTAAGTCCAAAAAAAAATTTTTTTCAACTTTTTTCAATTTTACCCCCGTGGGATATATATTCTACCCACACACATTTGGAACTCTCCTGGGGTACCCTCACACATATTATTCCCTCATTTAGTGGATATTTTCACAAAAAGTGAAATTTTCAAAAATCCAGAAAATTGGCTGAAAACGACTAAGTATCAAGGACTCCTTGGGCGAATCGCTCTGGAACTGAAATGGGAATGCTCACTGACATTTCCCCTATCTGAAAGTCTGATAAACGCCAGAAAAATGACTAAGTCCAAAAAAAAATTTTTTTCAACTTTTTTCAATTTTACCCCTGTGGGATATATATTCTACCCACACACATTTGGAACTCTCCTGGGGTACCCTCACACTTCTTATTCCCTCATTTAGTGGATATTTTCACAAAGAAGTGAAATTTTCAAAAATCCAGAAAATTGGCTGAAAACGACTAAATATCAAAGACTCATTGGGCGAATCGCTCTGGAACTGAAATGGGAATGCTCACTGACATTTCCCCTATCTTAAAGTCTGATAAACGCCAGAAAAATGACTAAGTCCAAAAAAAAATTTTTTTCAACTATTTTCAATTTTACCCCCGTGGGATATATATTCTACCCACACACATTTGGAACTCTCCTGGGGTACCCTCACACATATTATTCCCTCATTTAGTGGATATTTTCACAAAGAAGTGAAATTTTCAAAAATCCAGAAAATTGGCTGAAAACGACTAAGTATCAAGGACTCATTGGGCGAATCGCTCTGGAACTGAAATCGGAACTGCTCACTGACATTTCCCCTATCTGAAAGTCTGATAAACACCAGAAAAATGACTAAGTCCCAAAAAAAATTTTTTTCAACTTTTTTCAATTTTACCCCAGTGGGATATATATTCTACCCACACAATTTGGAACTCTCCTTCGGTACCCTCACACATATTATTCCCTCATTTAGTGGATATTTTCACAAAAAAGTGAAATTTTCAAAAAATCCAGAAAATTGGCTGAAAACGACTAAATATCTAAGACTCATTGTGCGAATCGCTCTGGAACTGAAATGGGAATGCTCACTGACATTTCCCCTATCTTAAAGTCTGATAAACGCCAGAAAAATGACTAAGTCCAAAAAAAAATTTTTTTCAACTTTTTTCAATTTTACCCCCGTGGGATATATATTCTACCCACACACATTTGGAACTCTCCTGGGGTACCCTCACACATATTATTCCCTCATTTAGTGGATATTTTCACAAAGAAGTGAAATTTTCAAAAATCCAGAAAATTGGCTGAAAACGACTAAGTATCAAGGACTCATTGGGCGAATCGCTCTGGAACTGAAATCGGAACGCTCACTGACATTTTCCCTATCTGAAAGTCTGATAAACGCCGGAAAAATGTCTAAGTCCAAAAAAAAATTTTTTTCAACTTCTTTCAATTTTACCCCCGTGGGATATATATTCTACCCACACACATTTGGAACTCTCCTGGGGTACCCTCACACATATTATTCCCTCATTTAGTGGATATTTTCACAAAAAAGTGAAATTTTCAAAAATCCAGAAAATTGGCTGAAAACGACTAAATATCAAAGACTCATTGGGCGAATCGCTCTGGAACTGAAATCGGAACGCTCACTGACATTTTCCCTATCTGAAAGTCTGATAAACGCCGGAAAAATGACTAAGTCCAAAAAAAATTTTTTTTCAACTTTTTTCTATTTTACCCCCGTGGGATATATATTCTACCCACACACATTTGGAACTCTCCTGGGGTACCCTCACACATATTATTCCCTCATTTAGTGGATATTTTCACAAAAAAGTGAAATTTTCAAAAATCCAGAAAATTGGCTGAAAACGACTAAATATCAAAGACTCATTGGGCGAATCGCTCTGGAACTGAAATGGGAATGCTCACTGACATTTCCCCTATCTTAAAGTCTGATAAACACCAGAAAAATGACTAAGTCCAAAAAAAAATTTTTTTCAACTTTTTTCAATTTTACCCCCGTGGGATATATATTCTACCCACACACATTTGGAACTCTCCTTCGGTACCCTCACACATGTTATTCCCTCATTTAGTGGATATTTTCACAAAAAAGTGAAATTTTCAAAAATCCAGAAAATTGGCTGAAAACGACTAAATATCAAAGGCTCATTGTGCGAATCGCTCTGGAACTGAAATGGGAATGCTCACTGACATGTCCCCTATCTTAAAGTCTGATAAACGCAAGAAAAATGACTAAGTCCAAAAAAAAGTTTTTTTCAACTTTTTTCAATTTTACCCCCGTGGGATATATATTCTACCCACACACATTTGGAACTCTCCTGGGGTACCCTCACACATATTATTCCCTCATTTAGTGGATATTTTCACAAAAAAGTGAAATTTTCAAAAATCCAGAAAATTGGCTGAAAACGACTAAATATCAAGGACTCATTGGGCGAATCGCTCTGGAACTGAAATCGGAATGCTCACTGACATTTCCCCTATCTGAAAGTCTGATAAACGCCGGAAAAATGACTTAAGTCCCCAAAAAAATTTTTTTAAACTTTTTTCAATTTTACCCCCGTGGGATATATATTCTACCCACACAAATTTGGAACTCTCCTTCGGTACCCTCACACATATTATTCCCTCATTTAGTGGATATTTTCACAAAAAAGTGAAATTTTCAAAAATCCAGAAAATTGGCTGAAAACGACTAAATATCAAAGACTCATTGTGCGAATCGCTCTGGAACTGAAATGGGAATGCTCACTGACATTTCCCCTATCTTAAAGTCTGATAAACGCCAGAAAAATGACTAAGTCCAAAAAAAAATTTTTTTCAACTTTTTTCAATTTTACCCCCGTGGGATATATATTCTACCCACACACATTTGGAACTCTCCTGGGGTACCCTCACACATATTATTCCCTCATTTAGTGGATATTTTCACAAAAAAGTGAAATTTTCAAAAATCGAGAAAATTGGCTGAAAACAACTAAATAACAAGGACTCATTGGGCGAATCGCTCTGGAACTGAAATCGGAATGCTCACTGACATTTCCCCTATCTGAAAGTCTGATAAACGCCGGAAAAATGACTTAAGTCCCCAAAAAAATTTTTTTAAACTTTTTTCAATTTTACCCCCGTGGGATATATATTCTACCCACACAAATTTGGAACTCTCCTTCGGTACCCTCACACATATTATTCCCTCATTTAGTGGATATTTTCACAAAAAAGTGAAATTTTCAAAAATCCAGAAAATTGGCTGAAAACGACTAAATATCAAAGACTCATTGTGCGAATCGCTCTGGAACTGAAATGGGAATGCTCACTGACATGTCCAGTATCTTAAAGTCTGATAAACGCCAGAAAAATGACTAAGTCCAAAAAAAAATTTTTTTCAACTTTTTTCAATTTTACCCCCGTGGGATATATATTCTACCCACACACATTTGGAACTCTCCTGGGGTACCCTCACACATATTATTCCCTCATTTAGTGGATATTTTCACAAAAAAGTGAAATTTTCAAAAATCGAGAAAATTGGCTGAAAACAACTAAATAACAAGGACTCATTGGGCGAATCGCTCTGGAACTAAAATCGGAATGCTCACTGACATTTCCACTATCTGAAAGTCTGATAAACGCCGGAAAAATGACTAAGTCCCATAAAAAAAATTTTTAAACTTTTTTAAATTTTACCCCCGTGGGATATATATTCTACCCACACAAATTTGGAACTCTCCTTCGGTACCCTCACACATATTATTCCCTCATTTAGTGGATATTTTCACAAAAAAGTGAAATTTTCAAAAATCCAGAAAATTGGCTGAAAACGACTAAATATCAAAGACTCATTGTGCGAATCGCTCTGGAACTGAAATGGGAATGCTCACTGACATGTCCCCTATCTTAAAGTCTGATAAACGCAAGAAAAATGACTAAGTCCAAAAAAAAATTTTTTTCAACTTTTTTCAATTTTACCCCCGTGGGATATATATTCTACCCACACACATTTGGAACTCTCCTGGGGTACCCTCACACATATTATTCCCTCATTTAGTGGATATTTTCACAAAAAAGTGAAATTTTCAAAAATCCAGAAAATTGGCTGAAAACGACTAAATATCAAGGACTCATTGGGCGAATCGCTCTGGAACTGAAATCGGAATGCTCACTGACATTTCCCCTATCTGAAAGTCTGATAAACGCCGGAAAAATGACTTAAGTCCCCAAAAAAATTTTTTTAAACTTTTTTCAATTTTACCCCCGTGGGATATATATTCTACCCACACAAATTTGGAACTCTCCTTCGGTACCCTCACACATATTATTCCCTCATTTAGTGGATATTTTCACAAAAAAGTGAAATTTTCAAAAATCCAGAAAATTGGCTGAAAACGACTAAATATCTAAGACTCATTGTGCGAATCGCTCTGGAACTGAAATGGGAATGCTCACTGACATTTCCCCTATCTTAAAGTCTGATAAACGCCAGAAAAATGACTAAGTCCAAAAAAAAATTTTTTTCAACTTTTTTCAATTTTACCCCCGTGGGATATATATTCTACCCACACACATTTGGAACTCTCCTGGGGTACCCTCACACATATTATTCCCTCATTTAGTGGATATTTTCACAAAGAAGTGAAATTTTCAAAAATCCAGAAAATTGGCTGAAAACGACTAAGTATCAAGGACTCATTGGGCGAATCGCTCTGGAACTGAAATCGGAATGCTCACTGACATTTCCCCTATCTGAAAGTCTGATAAACGCCGGAAAAATGACTTAAGTCCCCAAAAAAATTTTTTTAAACTTTTTTCAATTTTACCCCCGTGGGATATATATTCTACCCACACAAATTTGGAACTCTCCTTCGGTACCCTCACACATATTATTCCCTCATTTAGTGGATATTTTCACAAAAAAGTGAAATTTTCAAAAATCCAGAAAATTGGCTGAAAACGACTAAATATCAAAGACTCATTGTGCGAATCGCTCTGGAACTGAAATGGGAATGCTCACTGACATTTCCCCTATCTTAAAGTCTGATAAACGCCAGAAAAATGACTAAGTCCAAAAAAAAATTTTTTTCAACTTTTTTCAATTTTACCCCCGTGGGATATATATTCTACCCACACACATTTGGAACTCTCCTGGGGTACCCTCACACATATTATTCCCTCATTTAGTGGATATTTTCACAAAAAAGTGAAATTTTCAAAAATCGAGAAAATTGGCTGAAAACAACTAAATAACAAGGACTCATTGGGCGAATCGCTCTGGAACTAAAATCGGAATGCTCACTGACATTTCCACTATCTGAAAGTCTGATAAACGCCGGAAAAATGACTAAGTCCCAAAAAAAATTTTTTTAAACTTTTTTCAATTTTACCCCCGTGGGATATATATTCTACCCACACAAATTTGGAACTCTCCTTCGGTACCCTCACACATATTATTCCCTCATTTAGTGGATATTTTCACAAAAAAGTGAAATTTTCAAAAATCCAGAAAATTGGCTGAAAACGACTAAATATCAAAGACTCATTGTGCGAATCGCTCTGGAACTGAAATGGGAATGCTCACTGACATGTCCCCTATCTTAAAGTCTGATAAACGCAAGAAAAATGACTAAGTCCAAAAAAAAGTTTTTTTCAACTTTTTTCAATTTTACCCCCGTGGGATATATATTCTACCCACACACATTTGGAACTCTCCTGGGGTACCCTCACACATATTATTCCCTCATTTAGTGGATATTTTCACAAAAAAGTGAAATTTTCAAAAATCCAGAAAATTGGCTGAAAACGACTAAATATCAAGGACTCATTGGGCGAATCGCTCTGGAACTGAAATCGGAATGCTCACTGACATTTCCCCTATCTGAAAGTCTGATAAACGCCGGAAAAATGACTTAAGTCCCCAAAAAAATTTTTTTAAACTTTTTTCAATTTTACCCCCGTGGGATATATATTCTACCCACACAAATTTGGAACTCTCCTTCGGTACCCTCACACATATTATTCCCTCATTTAGTGGATATTTTCACAAAAAAGTGAAATTTTCAAAAATCCAGAAAATTGGCTGAAAACGACTAAATATCAAGGACTCATTGGGCGAATCGCTCTGGAACTGAAATCGGAATGCTCACTGACATTTCCCCTATCTGAAAGTCTGATAAACGCCGGAAAAATGACTTAAGTCCCCAAAAAAATTTTTTTAAACTTTTTTCAATTTTACCCCCGTGGGATATATATTCTACCCACACAAATTTGGAACTCTCCTTCGGTACCCTCACACATATTATTCCCTCATTTAGTGGATATTTTCACAAAAAAGTGAAATTTTCAAAAATCCAGAAAATTGGCTGAAAACGACTAAATATCAAAGACTCATTGTGCGAATCGCTCTGGAACTGAAATGGGAATGCTCACTGACATTTCCCCTATCTTAAAGTCTGATAAACGCCAGAAAAATGACTAAGTCCAAAAAAAAATTTTTTTCAACTTTTTTCAATTTTACCCCCGTGGGATATATATTCTACCCACACACATTTGGAACTCTCCTGGGGTACCCTCACACATATTATTCCCTCATTTAGTGGATATTTTCACAAAAAAGTGAAATTTTCAAAAATCGAGAAAATTGGCTGAAAACAACTAAATAACAAGGACTCATTGGGCGAATCGCTCTGGAACTAAAATCGGAATGCTCACTAACATTTCCACTATCTGAAAGTCTGATAAACGCCGGAAAAATGACTAAGTCCCATAAAAAAATTTTTTAAACTTTTTTCAATTTTACCCCCGTGGGATATATATTCTACCCACACAAATTTGGAACTCTCCTTCGGTACCCTCACACATATTATTCCCTCATTTAGTGGATATTTTCACAAAAAAGTGAAATTTTCAAAAATCCAGAAAATTGGCTGAAAACGACTAAATATCAAAGACTCATTGTGCGAATCGCTCTGGAACTGAAATGGGAATGCTCACTGACATTTCCCCTATCTTAAAGTCTGATAAACGCCAGAAAAATGACTAAGTCCAAAAAAAAATTTTTTTCAACTTTTTTCAATTTTACCCCCGTGGGATATATATTCTACCCACACACATTTGGAACTCTCCTGGGGTACCCTCACACATATTATTCCCTCATTTAGTGGATATTTTCCCAAAGAAGTGAAATTTTCAAAAATCCAGAAAATTGGCTGAAAACGACTAAGTATCAAGGACTCCTTGGGCGAATCGCTCTGGAACTGAAATGGGAATGCTCACTGACATTTCCCCTATCTTAAAGTCTGATAAACGCCAGAAAAATGACTAAGTCCAAAAAAAAATTTTTTTCAACTTTTTTCAATTTTACCCCTGTGGGATATATATTCTACCCACACACATTTGGAACTCTCCTGGGGTACCCTCACACGTCTTATTCCCTCATTTAGTGGATATTTTCACAAAGAAGTGAAATTTTCAAAAATCCAGAAAATTGGCTGAAAACGACTAAATATCAAAGACTCATCAGGCGAATCGCTCTGGAACTGAAATGGGAATGCTCACTGACATTTCCCCTATCTTAAAGTCTGATAAACGCCAGAAAAATGACTAAGTCCAAAAAAAAGTTTTTTTCAACTTTTTTCAATTTTACCCCCGTGGGATATATATTCTACCCACACACATTTGGAACTCTCCTGGGGTACCCTCACACATATTATTCCCTCATTTAGTGGATATTTTCACAAAAAAGTGAAATTTTCAAAAATCGAGAAAATTGGCTGAAAACAACTAAATAACAAGGACTCATTGGGCGAATCGCTCTGGAACTAAAATCGGAATGCTCACTGACATTTCCACTATCTGAAAGTCTGATAAACGCCGGAAAAATGACTAAGTCCCAAAAAAAAATGTTTTAAACTTTTTTCAATTTTACCCCCGTGGGATATATATTCTACCCACAGAAATTTGGAACTCTCCTTCGGTACCCTCACACATATTATTCCCTCATTTAGTGGATATTTTCACAAAAAAGTGAAATTTTCAAAAATCCAGAAAATTGGCTGAAAACGACTAAATATCAAAGACTCATTGTGCGAATCGCTCTGGAACTGAAATGGGAATGCTCACTGACATTTCCCCTATCTTAAAGTCTGATAAACGCAAGAAAAATGACTAAGTCCAAAAAAAAATTTTTTTCAACTTTTTTCAATTTTACCCCCGTGGGATATATATTCTACCCACACACATTTGGAACTCTCCTGGGGTACCCTCACACATATTATTCCCTCATTTAGTGGATATTTTCACAAAAAAGTGAAATTTTCAAAAATCCAGAAAATTGGCTGAAAACGACTAAATATCAAGGACGCATTGGGCGAATCGCTCTGGAACTGAAATCGGAATGCTCACTGACATTTCCCCTATCTGAAAGTCTGATAAACGCCGGAAAAATGACTTAAGTCCCCAAAAAAATTTTTTTAAACTTTTTTCAATTTTACCCCCGTGGGATATATATTCTACCCACACAAATTTGGAACTCTCCTTCGGTACCCTCACACATATTATTCCCTCATTTAGTGGATATTTTCACAAAAAAGTGAAATTTTCAAAAATCCAGAAAATTGGCTGAAAACGACTAAATATCAAAGACTCATCAGGCGAATCGCTCTGGAACTGAAATGGGAATGCTCACTGACATTTCCCCTATCTTAAAGTCTGATAAACGCCAGAAAAATGACTAAGTCCAAAAAAAAGTTTTTTTCAACTTTTTTCAATTTTACCCCCGTGGGATATATATTCTACCCACACAAATTTGGAACTCTCCTTCGGTACCCTCACACATATTATTCCCTCATTTAGTGGATATTTTCACAAAAAAGTGAAATTTTCAAAAATCCAGAAAATTGGCTGAAACGACTAAATATCAAAGACTCATTGTGCGAATCGCTCTGGAACTGAAATGGGAATGCTCACTGACATTTCCCCTATCTTAAAGTCTGATAAACGCCAGAAAAATGACTAAGTCCAAAAAAAAATTTTTTTCAACTTTTTTCAATTTTACCCCCGTGGGATATATATTCTACCCACACACATTTGGAACTCTCCTGGGGTACCCTCACACATATTATTCCCTCATTTAGTGGATATTTTCACAAAAAAGTGAAATTTTCAAAAATCCAGAAAATTGGCTGAAAACGACTAAATATCAAGGACTCATTGGGCGAATCGCTCTGGAACTGAAATCGGAATGCTCACTGACATTTCCCCTATCTTAAAGTCTGATAAACGCCAGAAAAATGACTAAGTCCAAAAAAAAATTTTTTTCAACTTTTTTCAATTTTACCCCCGTGGGATATATATTCTACCCACACACATTTGGAACTCTCCTGGGGTACCCTCACACGTCTTATTCCCTCATTTAGTGGATATTTTCACAAAGAAGTGAAATTTTCAAAAATCCAGAAAATTGGCTGAAAACGACTAAGTATCAAGGACTCATTGGGCGAATCGCTCTGGAACTGAAATCGGAACGCTCACTGACATTTTCCCTATCTGAAAGTCTGATAAACGCCGGAAAAATAAATAAGTCCAAAAAAAAATTTTTTTCAACTTCTTTCAATTTTACCCCCGTGGGATATATATTCTACCCACACACATTTGGAACTCTCCTGGGGTACCCTCACACATATTATTCCCTCATTTAGTGGATATTTTCACAAAAAAGTGAAATTTTCAAAAATCCAGAAAATTGGCTGAAAACGACTAAATATCAAAGACTCATCGGGCGAATCGCTCTGGAACTGAAATGGGAATGCTCACTGACATTTCCCCTATCTTAAAGTCTGATAAACGCCAGAAAAATGACTAAGTCCAAAAAGAAATTTTTTTCAACTTTTTTCAATTTTACCCCCGTGGGATATATATTCTACCCACACACATTTGGAACTCTCCTGGGGTACCCTCACACATATTATTCCCTCATTTAGTGGATATTTTCACAAAAAAGTGAAATTTTCAAAAATCGAGAAAATTGGCTGAAAACAACTAAATAACAAGGACTCATTGGGCGAATCGCTCTGGAACTAAAATCGGAATGCTCACTGACATTTCCACTATCTGAAAGTCTGATAAACGCCGGAAAAATGACTAAGTCCCAAAAAAAAATGTTTTAAACTTTTTTCAATTTTACCCCCGTGGGATATATATTCTACCCACAGAAATTTGGAACTCTCCTTCGGTACCCTCACACATATTATTCCCTCATTTAGTGGATATTTTCACAAAAAAGTGAAATTTTCAAAAATCCAGAAAATTGGCTGAAAACGACTAAATATCAAAGACTCATTGTGCGAATCGCTCTGGAACTGAAATGGGAATGCTCACTGACATTTCCCCTATCTTAAAGTCTGATAAACGCAAGAAAAATGACTAAGTCCAAAAAAAAATTTTTTTCAACTTTTTTCAATTTTACCCCCGTGGGATATATATTCTACCCACACACATTTGGAACTCTCCTGGGGTACCCTCACACATATTATTCCCTCATTTAGTGGATATTTTCACAAAAAAGTGAAATTTTCAAAAATCCAGAAAATTGGCTGAAAACGACTAAATATCAAGGACGCATTGGGCGAATCGCTCTGGAACTGAAATCGGAATGCTCACTGACATTTCCCCTATCTGAAAGTCTGATAAACGCCGGAAAAATGACTTAAGTCCCCAAAAAAATTTTTTTAAACTTTTTTCAATTTTACCCCCGTGGGATATATATTCTACCCACACAAATTTGGAACTCTCCTTCGGTACCCTCACACATATTATTCCCTCATTTAGTGGATATTTTCACAAAAAAGTGAAATTTTCAAAAATCCAGAAAATTGGCTGAAAACGACTAAATATCAAAGACTCATCAGGCGAATCGCTCTGGAACTGAAATGGGAATGCTCACTGACATTTCCCCTATCTTAAAGTCTGATAAACGCCAGAAAAATGACTAAGTCCAAAAAAAAGTTTTTTTCAACTTTTTTCAATTTTACCCCCGTGGGATATATATTCTACCCACACAAATTTGGAACTCTCCTTCGGTACCCTCACACATATTATTCCCTCATTTAGTGGATATTTTCACAAAAAAGTGAAATTTTCAAAAATCCAGAAAATTGGCTGAAACGACTAAATATCAAAGACTCATTGTGCGAATCGCTCTGGAACTGAAATGGGAATGCTCACTGACATTTCCCCTATCTTAAAGTCTGATAAACGCAAGAAAAATGACTAAGTCCAAAAAAAAATTTTTTTCAACTTTTTTCAATTTTACCCCCGTGGGATATATATTCTACCCACACACATTTGGAACTCTCCTGGGGTACCCTCACACATATTATTCCCTCATTTAGTGGATATTTTCACAAAAAAGTGAAATTTTCAAAAATCCAGAAAATTGGCTGAAAACGACTAAATATCAAGGACTCATTGGGCGAATCGCTCTGGAACTGAAATCGGAATGCTCACTGACATTTCCCCTATCTTAAAGTCTGATAAACGCCAGAAAAATGACTAAGTCCAAAAAAAAATTTTTTTCAACTTTTTTCAATTTTACCCCCGTGGGATATATATTCTACCCACACACATTTGGAACTCTCCTGGGGTACCCTCACACGTCTTATTCCCTCATTTAGTGGATATTTTCACAAAGAAGTGAAATTTTCAAAAATCCAGAAAATTGGCTGAAAACGACTAAGTATCAAGGACTCATTGGGCGAATCGCTCTGGAACTGAAATCGGAACGCTCACTGACATTTTCCCTATCTGAAAGTCTGATAAACGCCGGAAAAATAAATAAGTCCAAAAAAAAATTTTTTTCAACTTCTTTCAATTTTACCCCCGTGGGATATATATTCTACCCACACACATTTGGAACTCTCCTGGGGTACCCTCACACATATTATTCCCTCATTTAGTGGATATTTTCACAAAAAAGTGAAATTTTCAAAAATCCAGAAAATTGGCTGAAAACGACTAAATATCAAAGACTCATCGGGCGAATCGCTCTGGAACTGAAATGGGAATGCTCACTGACATTTCCCCTATCTTAAAGTCTGATAAACGCCAGAAAAATGACTAAGTCCAAAAAGAAATTTTTTTCAACTTTTTTCAATTTTACCCCCGTGGGATATATATTCTACCCACACACATTTGGAACTCTCCTGGGGTACCCTCACACATATTATTCCCTCATTTAGTGGATATTTTCACAAAAAAGTGAAATTTTCAAAAATCGAGAAAATTGGCTGAAAACAACTAAATAACAAGGACTCATTGGGCGAATCGCTCTGGAACTAAAATCGGAATGCTCACTGACATTTCCACTATCTGAAAGTCTGATAAACGCCGGAAAAATGACTAAGTCCCAAAAAAAAATGTTTTAAACTTTTTTCAATTTTACCCCCGTGGGATATATATTCTACCCACACAAATTTGGAACTCTCCTTCGGTACCCTCACACATATTATTCCCTCATTTAGTGGATATTTTCACAAAAAAGTGAAATTTTCAAAAATCCAGAAAATTGGCTGAAAACGACTAAATATCAAAGACTCATTGTGCGAATCGCTCTGGAACTGAAATGGGAATGCTCACTGACATTTCCCCTATCTTAAAGTCTGATAAACGCAAGAAAAATGACTAAGTCCAAAAAAAAATTTTTTTCAACTTTTTTCAATTTTACCCCCGTGGGATATATATTCTACCCACACACATTTGGAACTCTCCTGGGGTACCCTCACACATATTATTCCCTCATTTAGTGGATATTTTCACAAAAAAGTGAAATTTTCAAAAATCCAGAAAATTGGCTGAAAGCGACTAAATATCAAGGACGCATTGGGCGAATCGCTCTGGAACTGAAATCGGAATGCTCACTGACATTTCCCCTATCTGAAAGTCTGATAAACGCCGGAAAAATGACTTAAGTCCCCAAAAAATTTTTTTTAAACTTTTTTCAATTTTACCCCCGTGGGATATATATTCTACCCACACAAATTTGGAACTCTCCTTCGGTACCCTCACACATATTATTCCCTCATTTAGTGGATATTTTCACAAAAAAGTGAAATTTTCAAAAATCCAGAAAATTGGCTGAAAACGACTAAATATCAAAGACTCATTGTGCGAATCGCTCTGGAACTGAAATGGGAATGCTCACTGACATTTCCCCTATCTTAAAGTCTGATAAACGCCAGAAAAATGACTAAGTCCAAAAAAAAATTTTTTTCAACTTTTTTCAATTTTACCCCCGTGGGATATATATTCTACCCACACACATTTGGAACTCTCCTGTGGTACCCTCACATATATTATTCCCTCATTTAGTGGATATTTTCCCAAAGAAGTGAAATTTTCAAAAATCCAGAAAATTGGCTGAAAACGACTAAGTATCAAGGACTCCTTGGGCGAATCGCTCTGGAACTGAAATGGGAATGCTCACTGACATTTCCCCTATCTTAAAGTCTGATAAACGCCAGAAAAATGACTAAGTCCAAAAAAAAATTTTTTTCAACTTTTTTCAATTTTACCCCCGTGGGATATATATTCTACCCACACACATTTGGAACTCTCCTGGGGTACCCTCACACATATTATTCCCTCATTTAGTGGATATTTTCACAAAAAAGTGAAATTTTCAAAAATCGAGAAAATTGGCTGAAAACAACTAAATAACAAGGACTCATTGGGCGAATCGCTCTGTAACTAAAATCGGAATGCTCACTGACATTTCCACTATCTGAAAGTCTGATAAACGCCGGAAAAATGACTAAGTCCCCAAAAAAATTTTTTTAAACTTTTTTCAATTTTACCCCCGTGGGATATATATTCTACCCACACAAATTTGGAATTCTCCTTCGGTACCCTCACACATATTATTCCCTCATTTAGTGGATATTTTCACAAAAAAGTGAAATTTTCAAAAATCCAGAAAATTGGCTGAAAACGACTAAATATCAAAGACTCATTGTGCGAATCGCTCTGGAACTGAAATTGGAATGCTCACTGACATTTCCCCTATCTTAAAGTCTGATAAACGCAAGAAAAATGACTAAGTCCAAAAAAAAATTTTTTTCAACTTTTTTCAATTTTACCCCCGTGGGATATATATTCTACCCACACACATTTGGAACTCTCCTGGGGTACCCTCACACATATTATTCCCTCATTTAGTGGATATTTTCACAAAAAAGTGAAATTTTCAAAAATCCAGAAAATTGGCTGAAAACGACTAAATATCAAGGACTCATTGGGCGAATCGCTCTGGAACTGAAATCGGAATGCTCACTGACATTTCCCCTATCTTAAAGTCTGATAAACGCCAGAAAAATGACTAAGTCCAAAAAAAAATTTTTTTCAACTTTTTTCAATTTTACCCCCGTGGGATATATATTCTACCCACACACATTTGGAACTCTCCTGGGGTACCCTCACACGTCTTATTCCCTCATTTAGTGGATATTTTCACAAAGAAGTGAAATTTTCAAAAATCCAGAAAATTGGCTGAAAACGACTAAGTATCAAGGACTCATTGGGCGAATCGCTCTGGAACTGAAATCGGAACGCTCACTGACATTTTCCCTATCTGAAAGTCTGATAAACGCCGGAAAAATAAATAAGTCCAAAAAAAAATTTTTTTCAACTTCTTACAATTTTACCCCCGTGGGATATATATTCTACCCACACACATTTGGAACTCTCCTGGGGTACCCTCACACATATTATTCCCTCATTTAGTGGATATTTTCACAAAAAAGTGAAATTTTCAAAAATCCAGAAAATTGGCTGAAAACGACTAAATATCAAGGACGCATTGGGCGAATCGCTCTGGAACTGAAATCGGAATGCTCACTGACATTTCCCCTATCTGAAAGTCTGATAAACGCCGGAAAAATGACTTAAGTCCCCAAAAAATTTTTTTTAAACTTTTTTCAATTTTACCCCCGTGGGATATATATTCTACCCACACACATTTGGAACTCTCCTGGGGTACCCTCACACATATTATTCCCTCATTTAGTGGATATTTTCACAAAAAAGTGAAATTTTCAAAAATCCAGAAAATTGGCTGAAAACGACTAAATATCAAAGACTCATCGGGCGAATCGCTCTGGAACTGAAATGGGAATGCTCACTGACATTTCCCCTATCTTAAAGTCTGATAAACGCCAGAAAAATGACTAAGTCCAAAAAAAAATTTTTTTCAACTTTTTTCAATTTTACCCCCGTGGGATATATATTCTACCCACACACATTTGGAACTCTCCTGGGGTACCCTCACACATATTATTCCCTCATTTAGTGGATATTTTCACAAAAAAGTGAAATTTTCAAAAATCGAGAAAATTGGCTGAAAACAACTAAATAACAAGGACTCATTGGGCGAATCGCTCTGGAACTAAAATGGGAATGCTCACTGACATTTCCACTATCTGAAAGTCTGATAAACGCAAGAAAAATGACTAAGTCCAAAAAAAAATTTTTTTCAACTTTTTTCAATTTTACCCCCGTGGGATATATATTCTACCCACACACATTTGGAACTCTCCTGGGGTACCCTCACACATATTATTCCCTCATTTAGTGGATATTTTCCCAAAGAAGTGAAATTTTCAAAAATCCAGAAAATTGGCTGAAAACGACTAAGTATCAAGGACTCCTTGGGTGAATCGCTCTGGAACTGAAATGGGAATGCTCACTGACATTTCCCCTATCTTAAAGTCTGATAAACGCCAGAAAAATGACTAAGTCCAAAAAAAAATTTTTTTCAACTTTTTTCAATTTTACCCCTGTGGGATATATATTCTACCCACACACATTTGGAACTCTCCTGGGGTACCCTCACACGTCTTATTCCCTCATTTAGTGGATATTTTCACAAAGAAGTGAAATTTTAAAAAATCCAGAAAATTGGCTGAAAACGACTAAGTATCAAGGACTCATTGGGCGAATCACTCTGGAACTGAAATCGGAACGCTCACTGACATTTTCCCTATCTGAAAGTCTGATAAACGCCGGAAAAATGACTAAGTCCAAAAAAAAATTTTTTTCAACTTTTTTCAATTTTACCCCCGTGGGATATATATTCTACCCACACACATTTGGAACTCTCCTGGGGTACCCTCACACATATTATTCCCTCATTTAGTGGATATTTTCACAAAGAAGTGAAATTTTCAAAAATCCAGAAAATTGGCTGAAAACGACTAAGTATCACGGACTCATTGGGCGAATCACTCTGGAACTGAAATCGGAACGCTCACTGACATTTCCCCTATCTGAAAGTCTGATAAACGCCGGAAAAATGACTAAGTCCAAAAAAAAATTTTTTTCAATTTTACCCCCGTGGGATATATATTCTACCCACACACATTTGGAACTCTCCTGGGGTACCCTCACACATATTATTCCCTCATTTAGTGGATATTTTCACAAAGAAGTGAAATTTTCAAAAATCCAGAAAATTGGCTGAAAACGACTAAGTATCAAGGACTCATTGGGCGAATCGCTCTGGAACTGAAATCGGAACGCTCACTGACATTTTCCCTATCTGAAAGTCTGATAAACGCCGGAAAAATAAATAAGTCCAAAAAAAAATTTTTTTCAACTTCTTACAATTTTACCCCCGTGGGATATATATTCTACCCACACACATTTGGAACTCTCCTGGGGTACCCTCACACATATTATTCCCTCATTTAGTGGATATTTTCACAAAAAAGTGAAATTTTCAAAAATCCAGAAAATTGGCTGAAAACGACTAAATATCAAGGACGCATTGGGCGAATCGCTCTGGAACTGAAATCGGAATGCTCACTGACATTTCCCCTATCTGAAAGTCTGATAAACGCCGGAAAAATGACTTAAGTCCCCAAAAAATTTTTTTTAAACTTTTTTCAATTTTACCCCCGTGGGATATATATTCTACCCACACACATTTGGAACTCTCCTGGGGTACCCTCACACATATTATTCCCTCATTTAGTGGATATTTTCACAAAAAAGTGAAATTTTCAAAAATCCAGAAAATTGGCTGAAAACGACTAAATATCAAAGACTCATCGGGCGAATCGCTCTGGAACTGAAATGGGAATGCTCACTGACATTTCCCCTATCTTAAAGTCTGATAAACGCCAGAAAAATGACTAAGTCCAAAAAAAAATTTTTTTCAACTTTTTTCAATTTTACCCCCGTGGGATATATATTCTACCCACACACATTTGGAACTCTCCTGGGGTACCCTCACACATATTATTCCCTCATTTAGTGGATATTTTCACAAAAAAGTGAAATTTTCAAAAATCGAGAAAATTGGCTGAAAACAACTAAATAACAAGGACTCATTGGGCGAATCGCTCTGGAACTAAAATGGGAATGCTCACTGACATTTCCACTATCTGAAAGTCTGATAAACGCAAGAAAAATGACTAAGTCCAAAAAAAAATTTTTTTCAACTTTTTTCAATTTTACCCCCGTGGGATATATATTCTACCCACACACATTTGGAACTCTCCTGGGGTACCCTCACACATATTATTCCCTCATTTAGTGGATATTTTCCCAAAGAAGTGAAATTTTCAAAAATCCAGAAAATTGGCTGAAAACGACTAAGTATCAAGGACTCCTTGGGTGAATCGCTCTGGAACTGAAATGGGAATGCTCACTGACATTTCCCCTATCTTAAAGTCTGATAAACGCCAGAAAAATGACTAAGTCCAAAAAAAAATTTTTTTCAACTTTTTTCAATTTTACCCCTGTGGGATATATATTCTACCCACACACATTTGGAACTCTCCTGGGGTACCCTCACACGTCTTATTCCCTCATTTAGTGGATATTTTCACAAAGAAGTGAAATTTTAAAAAATCCAGAAAATTGGCTGAAAACGACTAAGTATCAAGGACTCATTGGGCGAATCACTCTGGAACTGAAATCGGAACGCTCACTGACATTTTCCCTATCTGAAAGTCTGATAAACGCCGGAAAAATGACTAAGTCCAAAAAAAAATTTTTTTCAACTTTTTTCAATTTTACCCCCGTGGGATATATATTCTACCCACACACATTTGGAACTCTCCTGGGGTACCCTCACACATATTATTCCCTCATTTAGTGGATATTTTCACAAAGAAGTGAAATTTTCAAAAATCCAGAAAATTGGCTGAAAACGACTAAGTATCACGGACTCATTGGGCGAATCACTCTGGAACTGAAATCGGAACGCTCACTGACATTTCCCCTATCTGAAAGTCTGATAAACGCCGGAAAAATGACTAAGTCCAAAAAAAAATTTTTTTCAATTTTACCCCCGTGGGATATATATTCTACCCACACACATTTGGAACTCTCCTGGGGTACCCTCACACATATTATTCCCTCATTTAGTGGATATTTTCACAAAGAAGTGAAATTTTCAAAAATCCAGAAAATTGGCTGAAAACGACTAAGTATCAAGGACTCATTGGGCGAATCGCTCTGGAACTGAAATCGGAACGCTCACTGACATTTTCCCTATCTGAAAGTCTGATAAACGCCGGAAAAATGACTAAGTCCAAAAAAAAATTTTTTTCAACTTTTTTCAATTTTACCCCCGTGGGATATATATTCTACCCACACACATTTGGAACTCTCCTGGGGTACCCTCACACATATTATTCCCTCATTTAGTGGATATTTTCACAAAGAAGTGAAATTTTCAAAAATCCAGAAAATTGGCTGAAAACGACTAAGTATCACGGACTCATTGGGCGAATCACTCTGGAACTGAAATCGGAACGCTCACTGACATTTCCCCTATCTGAAAGTCTGATAAACGCCGGAAAAATGACTAAGTCCAAAAAAAAATTTTTTTCAATTTTACCCCCGTGGGATATATATTCTACCCACACACATTTGGAACTCTCCTGTGGTACCCTCACACATATTATTCCCTCATTTAGTGGATATTTTCACAAAGAAGTGAAATTTTCAAAAATCCAGAAAATTGGCTGAAAACGACTAAGTATCAAGGACTCATTGGGCGAATCGCTCTGGAACTGAAATCGGAACGCTCACTGACATTTTCCCTATCTGAAAGTCTGATAAACGCCGGAAAAATGACTAAGTCCAAAAAAAAATTTTTTTCAACTTTTTTCAATTTTACCCCCGTGGGATATATATTCTACCCACACACATTTGGAACTCTCCTGGGGTACCCTCACACATATTATTCCCTCATTTAGTGGATATTTTCACAAAAAAGTGAAATTTTCAAAAATCCAGAAAATTGGCTGAAAACGACTAAATATCAAAGACTCATTGGGCGAATCGCTCTGGAACTGAAATCGGAACGCTCACTGACATTTTCCCTATCTGAAAGTCTGATAAACGCCGGAAAAATGACTAAGTCCAAAAAAAAATTTTTTTCAACTTTTTTCAATTTTACCCCTGTGGGATATATATACTACACACACACATTTGGAACTCTCCTGGGGTACCCTCACACATATTATTCCCTCATTTAGTGGATATTTTCACAAAAAAGTGAAATTTTCAAAAATACAGAAAATTGGCTGAAAACGACTAAATATGAAAGACTCATTGGGCGAATCGCTCTGGAACTGAAATGGGAATGCTCACTGACATTTCCCCTATCTTAAAGTCTGATAAACGCCAGAAAAATGACTAAGTCCAAAAAAAAAATTTTTTCAACTTTTTTCAATTTTACCCCCGTGGGATATATATTCTACCCACACACATTTGGAACTCTCCTGGGGTACCCTCACACATATTATTCCCTCATTTAGTGGATATTTTCACAAAGAAGTGAAATTTTCAAAAATCCAGAAAATTGGCTGAAAACGACTAAGTATCAAGGACTCATTGGGTGAATCGCTCTGGAACTGAAATCGGAATGCTCACTGACATTTTCCCTATCTGAAAGTCTGATAAACGCCGGAAAAATGACTAAGTCCAAAAAAAAATTTTTTTCAACTTTTTTCAATTTTACCGCCGTGGGATATATATTCTACCCACACACATTTGGAACTCTCCTGGGGTACCCTCACACATATTATTCCCTCATTTAGTGGATATTTTCACAAAGAAGTGAAATTTTCAAAAATCCAGAAAATTGGCTGAAAACGACTAAATATCAAAGACTCATTGGGCGAATCGCTCTGGAACTGAAATCGGAACGCTCACTGACATTTTCCCTATCTGAAAGTCTGATAAACGCCGGAAAAATGACTAAGTCCAAAAAAAAATTTTTTTCATCTTTTTTCAATTTTACCCCCGTGGGATATATATTCTACCCACACACATTTGGAACTCTCCTGGGGTACCCTCACACATATTATTCCCTCATTTAGTGGATATTTTCACAAAAAAGTGAAATTTTCAAAAATACAGAAAATTGGCTAAAAATGACTAAATATCAAAGACTCATTGGGCGAATCGCTCTGGAACTGAAATGGGAATGCTCACTGACATTTCCCCTATCTTAAAGTCTGATAAACGCCAGAAAAATGACTAAGTCCAAAAAAAAATTTTTTTCAACTTTTTTCAATTTTACCCCCGTGGGATATATATTCTACCCACACATATTTGGAACTCTCCTGGGGTACCCTCACACATATTATTCCCTCATTTAGTGGATATTTTCACAAAGAAGTGAAATTTTCAAAAATCCAGAAAATTGGCTGAAAACGACTAAGTATCAAGGACTCATTGGGCGAATCACTCTGGAACTGAAATCGGAACGCTCACTGACATTTTCCCTATCTGAAAGTCTGATAAACGCCGGAAAAATGACTAAGTCCAAAAAAAAATTTTTTTCAACTTTTTTCAATTTTACCCCCGTGGGATATATATTCTACCCACACACATTTGGAACTCTCCTGGGGTACCCTCACACATATTATTCCCTCATTTAGTGGATATTTTCACAAAGAAGTGAAATTTTCAAAAATCCAGAAAATTGGCTGAAAACGACTAAGTATCACGGACTCATTGGGCGAATCACTCTGGAACTGAAATCGGAACGCTCACTGACATTTCCCCTATCTGAAAGTCTGATAAACGCCGGAAAAATGACTAAGTCCAAAAAAAAATTTTATTTCAATTTTACCCCCGTGGGATATATATTCTACCCACACACATTTGGAACTCTCCTGGGGTACCCTCACACATATTATTCCCTCATTTAGTGGATATTTTCACAAAGAAGTGAAATTTTCAAAAATCCAGAAAATTGGCTGAAAACGACTAAGTATCAAGGACTCATTGGGCGAATCGCTCTGGAACTGAAATCGGAACGCTCACTGACATTTTCCCTATCTGAAGGTCTGATAAACGCCGGAAAAATGACTAAGTCCAAAAAAAAATTTTTTTCAACTTTTTTCAATTTTACCCCCGTGGGATATATATTCTACCCACACACATTTGGAACTCTCCTGGGGTACCCTCACACATATTATTCCCTCATTTAGTGGATATTTTCACAAAGAAGTGAAATTTTCAAAAATCCAGAAAATTGGCTGAAAACGACTAAGTATCACGGACTCATTGGGCGAATCACTCTGGAACTGAAATCGGAACGCTCACTGACATTTCCCCTATCTGAAAGTCTGATAAACGCCGGAAAAATGACTAAGTCCAAAAAAAAATTTTTTTCAACTTTTTTCAATTTTACCCCCGTGGGATATATATTCTACCCACACACATTTGGAACTCTCCTGGGGTACCCTCACACATATTATTCCCTCATTTAGTGGATATTTTCACAAAAAAGTGAAATTTTCAAAAATACAGAAAATTGGCTAAAAATGACTAAATATCAAAGACTCATTGGGCGAATCGCTCTGGAACTGAAATGGGAATGCTCACTGACATTTCCCCTATCTTAAAGTCTGATAAACGCCAGAAAAATGACTAAGTCCAAAAAAAAATTTTTTTCAACTTTTTTCAATTTTACCCCCGTGGGATATATATTCTACCCACACATATTTGGAACTCTCCTGGGGTACCCTCACACATATTATTCCCTCATTTAGTGGATATTTTCACAAAGAAGTGAAATTTTCAAAAATCCAGAAAATTGGCTGAAAACGACTAAGTATCACGGACTCATTGGGCGAATCACTCTGGAACTGAAATCGGAACGCTCACTGACATTTCCCCTATCTGAAAGTCTGATAAACGCCGGAAAAATGACTAAGTCCAAAAAAAAATTTTTTTCAATTTTACCCCCGTGGGATATATATTCTACCCACACACATTTGGAACTCTCCTGGGGTACCCTCACACATATTATTCCCTCATTTAGTGGATATTTTCACAAAAAAGTGAAATTTTCAAAAATCCAGAAAATTGGCTGAAAACGACTAAATATCAAAGACACATTGGGCGAATCGCTCTGGAACTGAAATCGGAACGCTCACTGACATTTTCCCTATTTGAAAGTCTGATAAACGCCGGAAAAATGACTAAGTCCAAAAAAAAATTTTTTTCAACTTTTTTCAATTTTACCCCTGTGGGATATATATACTACACACACACATTTGGAACTCTCCTGGGGTACCCTCACACATATTATTCCCTCATTTAGTGGATATTTTCACAAAAAAGTGAAATTTTCAAAAATACAGAAAATTGGCTGAAAACGACTAAATATGAAAGACTCATTGGGCGAATCGCTCTGGAACTGAAATGGGAATGCTCACTGACATTTCCCCTATCTTAAAGTCTGATAAACGCCAGAAAAATGACTAAGTCCAAAAAAAAATTTTTTCAACTTTTTTCAATTTTACCCCCGTGGGATATATATTCTACCCACACACATTTGGAACTCTCCTGGGGTACCCTCACACATATTATTCCCTCATTTAGTGGATATTTTCACAAAGAAGTGAAATTTTCAAAAATCCAGAAAATTGGCTGAAAACGACTAAGTATCAAGGACTCATTGGGCGAATCGCTCTGGAACTGAAATCGGAACGCTCACTGACATTTTCCCTATCTGAAAGTCTGATAAACGCCGGAAAAATGACTAAGTCCAAAAAAAAATTTTTTTCAACTTTTTTCAATTTTACCCCCGTGGGATATATATTCTACCCACACACATTTGGAACTCTCCTGGGGTACCCTCACACATATTATTCCCTCATTTAGTGGATATTTTCACAAAAAAGTGAAATTTTCAAAAATCCAGAAAATTGGCTGAAAACGACTAAATATCAAAGACTCATTGGGCGAATCGCTCTGGAACTGAAATGGGAATGCTCACTGACATTTCCCCTATCTTAAAGTCTGATAAACGCCAGAAAAATGACTAAGTCCAAAAAAAAATTTTTTTCAACTTTTTTCAATTTTACCCCCGTGGGATATATATTCTACCCACACACATTTGGAACTCTCCTGGGGTACCCTCACACATATTATTCCCTCATTTAGTGGATATTTTCACAAAGAAGTGAAATTTTCAAAAATCCAGAAAATTGGCTGAAAACGACTATGTATCAAGGACTCATTGGGCGAATAGCTCTGGAACTGAAATCGGAACGCTCACTGACATTTTCCCTATCTGAAAGTCTGATAAACGCCGGAAAAATGACTAAGTCCAAAAAAAAATTTTTTTCAACTTTTTTCAATTTTACCCCCGTGGGATATATATTCTACCCACACACATTTGGAACTCTCCTGGGGTACCCTCACACATATTATTCCCTCATTTAGTGGATATTTTCACAAAGAAGTGAAATTTTCAAAAATCCAGAAAATTGGCTGAAAACGACTAAGTATCAAGGACTCATTGGGCGAATCGCTCTGGAACTGAAATCGGAACGCTCACTGACATTTTCCCTATCTGAAAGTCTGATAAACGCCGGAAAAATGACTAAGTCCAAAAAAAAATTTTTTTCAACTTTTTTCAATTTTACCCCCGTGGGATATATATTCTACCCACACACATTTGGAACTCTCCTGGGGTACCCTCACACATATTATTCCCTCATTTAGTGGATATTTTCACAAAGAAGTGAAATTTTCAAAAATCCAGAAAATTGGCTGAAAACGACTAAGTATCAAGGACTCATTGGGCGAATCGCTCTGGAACTGAAATCGGAACGCTCACTGACATTTTCCCTATCTGAAAGTCTGATAAACGCCGGAAAAATGACTAAGTCCAAAAAAAAATTTTTTTCAACTTTTTTCAATTTTACCGCCGTGGGATATATATTCTACCCACACACATTTGGAACTCTCCTGGGGTACCCTCACACATATTATTCCCTCATTTAGTGGATATTTTCACAAAGAAGTGAAATTTTCAAAAATCCAGAAAATTGGCTGAAAACGACTACGTATCAAGGACTCATTGGGCGAATCGCTCTGGTACTGAAATCGGAACGCTCACTGACATTTTCCCTATCTGAAAGTCTGATAAATGCCGGAAAAATGACTAAGTCCAAAAAAAAATTTTTTTCAACTTTTTTCAATTTTACCCCCGTGGGATATATATTCTACCCACACACATTTGGAACTCTCCTGGGGTACCCTCACACATATTATTCCCTCATTTAGTGGATATTTTCACAAAGAAGTGAAATTTTCAAAAATCCAGAAAATTGGCTGAAAACGACTAAGTATCAAGGACTCATTGGGCGAATCGCTCTGGAACTGAAATCGGAACGCTCACTGACATTTTCCCTATCTGAAAGTCTGATAAACGCCGGAAAAATGACTAAGTCCCAAAAAAAATTTTTTTCAACTTTTTTCAATTTTGCCCCCGTGGGATATATATTCTACCCACACACATTTGGAACTCTCCTGGGGTACCCTCACACATATTATTCCCTCATTTAGTGGATATTTTCACAAAAAAGTGAAATTTTCAAAAATCCAGAAAATTGGCTGAAAACGACTAAATATCAAAGACTCATTGGGCGAATCGCTCTGGAACTGAAATCGGAATGCTCACTGACATTTTCCCTATCTGAAAGTCTGATAAACGCCGGAAAAATGACTAAGTCCAAAAAAAAATTTTTTTCAACTTTTTTCAATTTTACCCCCGTGGGATATATATTCTACCCACACACATTTGGAACTCTCCTGGGGTACCCTCACACATATTATTCCCTCATTTAGTGGATATTTTCACAAAGAAGTGAAATTTTCAAAAATCCAGAAAATTGGCTGAAAACGACTAAGTATCAAGGACTCATTGGGCGAATCGCTCTGGAACTGAAATCGGAATGCTCACTGACATTTTCCCTATCTGAAAGTCTGATAAACGCCGGAAAAATGACTAAGTCCAAAAAAAAATTTTTTTCAACTTCTTTTAATTTTACCCCCGTGGGATATATATTCTACCCACACACATTTGGAACTCTCCTGGGGTACCCTCACACATATTATTCCCTCATTTAGTGGATATTTTCACAAAGAAGTGAAATTTTCAAAAATCCAGAAAATTGGCTGAAAACGACTAAGTATCAAGGACTCATTGGGCGAATCGCTCTGGAACTGAAATCGGAACGCTCACTGACATTTTCCCTATCTGAAAGTCTGATAAACGCCGGAAAAATGACTAAGTCCAAAAAAAAATTTTTTTCAACTTTTTTCAATTTTACCCCCGTGGGATATATATTCTACCCACACACATTTGGAACTCTCCTGGGTACCCTCACACATATTATTCCCTCATTTAGTGGATATTTTCACAAAAAAGTGAAATTTTCAAAAATACAGAAAATTGGCTGAAAACGACTAAATATGAAAGACTCATTGGGCGAATCGCTCTGGAACTGAAATGGGAATGCTCACTGACATTCCCCCTATCTTAAAGTCTGATAAACGCCAGAAAAATGACTAAGTCCAAAAAAAAATTTTTTTCAACTTTTTTCAATTTTACCCCCGTGGGATATATATTCTACCCACACACATTTGGAACTCTCCTGGGGTACCCTCACACATATTATTCCCTCATTTAGTGGATATTTTCACAAAGAAGTGAAATTTTCAAAAATCCAGAAAATTGGCTGAAAACGACTAAGTATCAAGGACTCATTGGGCGAATCGCTCTGGAACTGAAATCGGAACGCTCACTGACATTTTCCCTATCTGAAAGTCTGATAAACGCCGGAAAAATGACTAAGTCCAAAAAAAAATTTTTTTCAACTTTTTTCAATTTTACCGCCGTGGGATATATATTCTACCCACACACATTTGGAACTCTCCTGGGGTACCCTCACACATATTATTCCCTCATTTAGTGGATATTTTCACAAAGAAGTGAAATTTTCAAAAATCCAGAAAATTGGCTGAAAACGACTAAGTATCAAGGACTCATTGGGCGAATCGCTCTGGAACTGAAATCGGAACGCTCACTGACATTTTCCCTATCTGAAAGTCTGATAAACGCCGGAAAAATGACTAAGTCCAAAAAAAAATTTTTTTCAACTTTTTTCAATTTTACCCCCGTGGGATATATATTCTACCCACACACATTTGGAACTCTCCTGGGGTACCCTCACACATATTATTCCCTCATTTAGTGGATATTTTCACAAAGAAGTGAAATTTTAAAAAATCCAGAAAATTGGCTGAAAACGACTAAGTATCAAGGACTCATTGGGCGAATCGCTCTGGAACTGAAATCGGAACGCTCACTGACATTTTCCCTATCTGAAAGTCTGATAAACGCCGGAAAAATGACAGTCCAAAAAAAATTTTTTTTCAACTTTTTTCAATTTTACCCCCGTGGGATATATATTCTACCCACACACATTTGGAACTCTCCTGGGGTACCCTCACACATATTATTCCCTCATTTAGTGGATATTTTCAAAAAGAAGTGAAATTTTCAAAAATCCAGAAAATTGGCTGAAAACGACTAAGTATCAAGGACTCATTGGGCGAATCGCTCTGGAACTGAAATCTGAACGCTCACTGACATTTTCCCTATCTGAAAGTCTGATAAACGCCGGAAAAATGACTAAGTCCCAAAAAAAAATTTTTTCAACTTTTTTAAATTTTGCCCCCGTGGGATATATATTCTACCCACACACATTTGGAACGCTCCTGGGGTACCCTCACACATATTATTCCCTCATTTAGTGGATATTTTCACAAAAAAGTGAAATTTTCAAAAATACAGAAAATTGGCTGAAAACGACTAAATATGAAAGACTCATTGGGCGAATCGCTCTGGAACTGAAATGGGAATGCTCACTGACATTTCCCCTATCTGAAAGTCTGATAAACGCCGGAAAAATGACTAAGTCCAAAAAAAATTTTTTTTCAACTTTTTTCACTTTTACCCCCGTGGGATATATATTCTACCCACACACATTTGGAACTCTCCTGGGGTACCCTCACACATATTATTCCCTCATTTAGTGGATATTTTCACAAAGAAGTGAAATTTTCAAAAATCCAGAAAATTGGCTGAAAACGACTAAATATCAAAGACTCATTGGGCGAATCGCTCTGGAACTGAAATCGGAACGCTCACTGACATTTTCCCTATCTGAAAGTCTGATAAACGCCGGAAAAATGACTAAGTCCAAAAAAAAATTTTTTTCAACTTTTTTCAATTTTACCCCCGTGGGATATATATTCTACCCACACACATTTGGAACTCTCCTGGGGTACCCTCACACATATTATTCCCTCATTTAGTGGATATTTTCACAAAAAAGTGAAATTTTCAAAAATACAGAAAATTGGCTAAAAATGACTAAATATCAAAGACTCATTGGGCGAATCGCTCTGGAACTGAAATGGGAATGCTCACTGACATTTCCCCTATCTTAAAGTCTGATAAACGCCAGAAAAATGACTAAGTCCAAAAAAAAATTTTTTTCAACTTTTTTCAATTTTACCCCCGTGGGATATATATTCTACCCACACACATTTGGAACTCTCCTGGGGTACCCTCACACATATTATTCCCTCATTTAGTGGATATTTTCACAAAGAAGTGAAATTTTCAAAAATCCAGAAAATTGGCTGAAAACGACTAAGTATCAAGGACTCATTGGGCGAATCGCTCTGGAACTGAAATCGGAACGCTCACTGACATTTTCCCTATCTGAAAGTCTGATAAACGCCGGAAAAATGACTAAGTCCAAAAAAAAATTTTTTTCAACTTTTTTCAATTTTACCCCCGTGGGATATATATTCTACCCACACACATTTGGAACTCTCCTGGGGTACCCTCACACATATTATTCCCTCATTTAGTGGATATTTTCACAAAAAAGTGAAATTTTCAAAAATCCAGAAAATTGGCTGAAAACGACTAAATATCAAAGACTCATTGGGCGAATCGCTCTGGAACTGAAATCGGAACGCTCACTGACATTTTCCCTATCTGAAAGTCTGATAAACGCCGGAAAAATGACTAAGTCCAAAAAAAAATTTTTTTCAACTTTTTTCAATTTTACCCCTGTGGGATATATATACTACACACACACATTTGGAACTCTCCTGGGGTACCCTCACACATATTATTCCCTCATTTAGTGGATATTTTCACAAAAAAGTGAAATTTTCAAAAATACAGAAAATTGGCTGAAAACGACTAAATATGAAAGACTCATTGGGCGAATCGCTCTGGAACTGAAATGGGAATGCTCACTGACATTTCCCCTATCTTAAAGTCTGATAAACGCCAGAAAAATGACTAAGTCCAAAAAAAAATTTTTTTCAACTTTTTTCAATTTTACCCCTGTGGGATATATATACTACACACACACATTTGGAACTCTCCTGGGGTACCCTCACACATATTATTCCCTCATTTAGTGGATATTTTCACAAAAAAGTGAAATTTTCAAAAATACAGAAAATTGGCTGAAAACGACTAAATATGAAAGACTCATTGGGCGAATCGCTCTGGAACTGAAATGGGAATGCTCACTGACATTTCCCCTATCTTAAAGTCTGATAAACGCCAGAAAAATGACTAAGTCCAAAAAAAAAATTTTTTCAACTTTTTTCAATTTTACCCCCGTGGGATATATATTCTACCCACACACATTTGGAACTCTCCTGGGGTACCCTCACACATATTATTCCCTCATTTAGTGGATATTTTCACAAAGAAGTGAAATTTTCAAAAATCCAGAAAATTGGCTGAAAACGACTAAGTATCAAGGACTCATTGGGTGAATCACTCTGGAACTGAAATCGGAACGCTCACTGACATTTTCCCTATCTGAAAGTCTGATAAACGCCGGAAAAATGACTAAGTCCAAAAAAAAATTTTTTTCAACTTTTTTCAATTTTACCGCCGTGGGATATATATTCTACCCACACACATTTGGAACTCTCCTGGGGTACCCTCACACATATTATTCCCTCATTTAGTGGATATTTTCACAAAGAAGTGAAATTTTCAAAAATCCAGAAAATTGGCTGAAAACGACTAAATATCAAAGACTCATTGGGCGAATCGCTCTGGAACTGAAATCGGAACGCTCACTGACATTTTCCCTATCTGAAAGTCTGATAAACGCCGGAAAAATGACTAAGTCCAAAAAAAAATTTTTTTCAACTTTTTTCAATTTTACCGCCGTGGGATATATATTCTACCCACACACATTTGGAACTCTCCTGGGGTACCCTCACACATATTATTCCCTCATTTAGTGGATATTTTCACAAAGAAGTGAAATTTTCAAAAATCCAGAAAATTGGCTGAAAACGACTAAATATCAAAGACTCATTGGGCGAATCGCTCTGGAACTGAAATCGGAACGCTCACTGACATTTTCCCTATCTGAAAGTCTGATAAACGCCGGAAAAATGACTAAGTCCAAAAAAAAATTTTTTTCATCTTTTTTCAATTTTACCCCCGTGGGATATATATTCTACCCACACACATTTGGAACTCTCCTGGGGTACCCTCACACATATTATTCCCTCATTTAGTGGATATTTTCACAAAAAAGTGAAATTTTCAAAAATACAGAAAATTGGCTAAAAATGACTAAATATCAAAGACTCATTGGGCGAATCGCTCTGGAACTGAAATGGGAATGCTCACTGACATTTCCCCTATCTTAAAGTCTGATAAACGCCAGAAAAATGACTAAGTCCAAAAAAAAATTTTTTTCAACTTTTTTCAATTTTACCCCCGTGGGATATATATTCTACCCACACACATTTGGAACTCTCCTGGGGTACCCTCACACATATTATTCCCTCATTTAGTGGATATTTTCACAAAGAAGTGAAATTTTCAAAAATCCAGAAAATTGGCTGAAAACGACTAAGTATCACGGACTCATTGGGCGAATCACTCTGGAACTGAAATCGGAACGCTCACTGACATTTCCCCTATCTGAAAGTCTGATAAACGCCGGAAAAATGACTAAGTCCAAAAAAAAATTTTTTTCAATTTTACCCCCGTGGGATATATATTCTACCCACACACATTTGGAACTCTCCTGGGGTACCCTCACACATATTATTCCCTCATTTAGTGGATATTTTCACAAAGAAGTGAAATTTTCAAAAATCCAGAAAATTGGCTGAAAACGACTAAGTATCAAGGACTCATTGGGCGAATCGCTCTGGAACTGAAATCGGAACGCTCACTGACATTTTCCCTATCTGAAAGTCTGATAAACGCCGGAAAAATGACTAAGTCCAAAAAAAAATTTTTTTCAACTTTTTTCAATTTTACCCCCGTGGGATATATATTCTACCCACACACATTTGGAACTCTCCTGGGGTACCCTCACACATATTATTCCCTCATTTAGTGGATATTTTCACAAAGAAGTGAAATTTTCAAAAATCCAGAAAATTGGCTGAAAACGACTAAGTATCACGGACTCATTGGGCGAATCACTCTGGAACTGAAATCGGAACGCTCACTGACATTTCCCCTATCTGAAAGTCTGATAAACGCCGGAAAAATGACTAAGTCCAAAAAAAAATTTTTTTCAACTTTTTTCAATTTTACCCCCGTGGGATATATATTCTACCCACACACATTTGGAACTCTCCTGGGGTACCCTCACACATATTATTCCCTCATTTAGTGGATATTTTCACAAAAAAGTGAAATTTTCAAAAATACAGAAAATTGGCTAAAAATGACTAAATATCAAAGACTCATTGGGCGAATCGCTCTGGAACTGAAATGGGAATGCTCACTGACATTTCCCCTATCTTAAAGTCTGATAAACGCCAGAAAAATGACTAAGTCCAAAAAAAAATTTTTTTCAACTTTTTTCAATTTTACCCCCGTGGGATATATATTCTACCCACACATATTTGGAACTCTCCTGGGGTACCCTCACACATATTATTCCCTCATTTAGTGGATATTTTCACAAAGAAGTGAAATTATCAAAAATCCAGAAAATTGGCTGAAAACGACTAAGTATCAAGGACTCATTGGGCGAATCACTCTGGAACTGAAATCGGAACGCTCACTGACATTTTCCCTATCTGAAAGTCTGATAAACGCCGGAAAAATGACTAAGTCCAAAAAAAAATTTTTTTCAACTTTTTTCAATTTTACCCCCGTGGGATATATATTCTACCCACACACATTTGGAACTCTCCTGGGGTACCCTCACACATATTATTCCCTCATTTAGTGGATATTTTCACAAAGAAGTGAAATTTTCAAAAATCCAGAAAATTGGCTGAAAACGACTAAGTATCACGGACTCATTGGGCGAATCACTCTGGAACTGAAATCGGAACGCTCACTGACATTTCCCCTATCTGAAAGTCTGATAAACGCCGGAAAAATGACTAAGTCCAAAAAAAAATTTTTTTCAATTTTACCCCCGTGGGATATATATTCTACCCACACACATTTGGAACTCTCCTGGGGTACCCTCACACATATTATTCCCTCATTTAGTGGATATTTTCACAAAGAAGTGAAATTTTCAAAAATCCAGAAAATTGGCTGAAAACGACTAAGTATCAAGGACTCATTGGGCGAATCGCTCTGGAACTGAAATCGGAACGCTCACTGACATTTTCCCTATCTGAAAGTCTGATAAACGCCGGAAAAATGACTAAGTCCAAAAAAAAATTTTTTTCAACTTTTTTCAATTTTACCCCCGTGGGATATATATTCTACCCACACACATTTGGAACTCTCCTGGGGTACCCTCACACATATTATTCCCTCATTTAGTGGATATTTTCACAAAGAAGTGAAATTTTCAAAAATCCAGAAAATTGGCTGAAAACGACTAAGTATCACGGACTCATTGGGCGAATCACTCTGGAACTGAAATCGGAACGCTCACTGACATTTCCCCTATCTGAAAGTCTGATAAACGCCGGAAAAATGACTAAGTCCAAAAAAAAATTTTTTTCAACTTTTTTCAATTTTACCCCCGTGGGATATATATTCTACCCACACACATTTGGAACTCTCCTGGGGTACCCTCACACATATTATTCCCTCATTTAGTGGATATTTTCACAAAAAAGTGAAATTTTCAAAAATCCAGAAAATTGGCTGAAAACGACTAAATATCAAAGACACATTGGGCGAATCGCTCTGGAACTGAAATCGGAACGCTCACTGACATTTTCCCTATCTGAAAGTCTGATAAACGCCGGAAAAATGACTAAGTCCAAAAAAAAATTTTTTTCAACTTTTTTCAATTTTACCCCTGTGGGATATATATACTACACACACACATTTGGAACTCTCCTGGGGTACCCTCACACATATTATTCCCTCATTTAGTGGATATTTTCACAAAAAAGTGAAATTTTCAAAAATACAGAAAATTGGCTGAAAACGACTAAATATGAAAGACTCATTGGGCGAATCGCTCTGGAACTGAAATGGGAATGCTCACTGACATTTCCCCTATCTTAAAGTCTGATAAACGCCAGAAAAATGACTAAGTCCAAAAAAAAAATTTTTTCAACTTTTTTCAATTTTACCCCCGTGGGATATATATTCTACCCACACACATTTGGAACTCTCCTGGGGTACCCTCACACATATTATTCCCTCATTTAGTGGATATTTTCACAAAGAAGTGAAATTTTCAAAAATCCAGAAAATTGGCTGAAAACGACTAAGTATCACGGACTCATTGGGCGAATCACTCTGGAACTGAAATCGGAACGCTCACTGACATTTCCCCTATCTGAAAGTCTGATAAACGCCGGAAAAATGACTAAGTCCAAAAAAAAATTTTTTTCAATTTTACCCCCGTGGGATATATATTCTACCCACACACATTTGGAACTCTCCTGGGGTACCCTCACACATATTATTCCCTCATTTAGTGGATATTTTCACAAAAAAGTGAAATTTTCAAAAATCCAGAAAATTGGCTGAAAACGACTAAATATCAAAGACACATTGGGCGAATCGCTCTGGAACTGAAATCGGAACGCTCACTGACATTTTCCCTATCTGAAAGTCTGATAAACGCCGGAAAAATGACTAAGTCCAAAAAAAAATTTTTTTCAACTTTTTTCAATTTTACCCCCGTGGGATATATATTCTACCCACACACATTTGGAACTCTCCTGGGGTACCCTCACACATATTATTCCCTCATTTAGTGGATATTTTCACAAAAAAGTGAAATTTTCAAAAATACAGAAAATTGGCTAAAAATGACTAAATATCAAAGACTCATTGGGCGAATCGCTCTGGAACTGAAATGGGAATGCTCACTGACATTTCCCCTATCTTAAAGTCTGATAAACGCCAGAAAAATGACTAAGTCCAAAAAAAAATTTTTTTCAACTTTTTTCAATTTTACCCCCGTGGGATATATATTCTACCCACACATATTTGGAACTCTCCTGGGGTACCCTCACACATATTATTCCCTCATTTAGTGGATATTTTCACAAAGAAGTGAAATTTTCAAAAATCCAGAAAATTGGCTGAAAACGACTAAGTATCACGGACTCATTGGGCGAATCACTCTGGAACTGAAATCGGAACGCTCACTGACATTTCCCCTATCTGAAAGTCTGATAAACGCCGGAAAAATGACTAAGTCCAAAAAAAATTTTTTTTCAATTTTACCCCCGTGGGATATATATTCTACCCACACACATTTGGAACTCTCCTGGGGTACCCTCACACATATTATTCCCTCATTTAGTGGATATTTTCACAAAGAAGTGAAATTTTCAAAAATCCAGAAAATTGGCTGAAAACGACTAAGTATCAAGGACTCATTGGGCGAATCGCTCTGGAACTGAAATCGGAACGCTCACTGACATTTTCCCTATCTGAAAGTCTGATAAACGCCGGAAAAATGACTAAGTCCAAAAAAAAATTTTTTTCAACTTTTTTCAATTTTACCCCCGTGGGATATATATTCTACCCACACACATTTGGAACTCTCCTGGGGTACCCTCACACATATTATTCCCTCATTTAGTGGATATTTTCACAAAGAAGTGAAATTTTCAAAAATCCAGAAAATTGGCTGAAAACGACTAAGTATCACGGACTCATTGGGCGAATCACTCTGGAACTGAAATCGGAACGCTCACTGACATTTCCCCTATCTGAAAGTCTGATAAACGCCGGAAAAATGACTAAGTCCAAAAAAAAATTTTTTTCAACTTTTTTCAATTTTACCCCCGTGGGATATATATTCTACCCACACACATTTGGAACTCTCCTGGGGTACCCTCACACATATTATTCCCTCATTTAGTGGATATTTTCACAAAAAAGTGAAATTTTCAAAAATCCAGAAAATTGGCTGAAAACGACTAAATATCAAAGACACATTGGGCGAATCGCTCTGGAACTGAAATCGGAACGCTCACTGACATTTTCCCTATCTGAAAGTCTGATAAACGCCGGAAAAATGACTAAGTCCAAAAAAAAATTTTTTTCAACTTTTTTCAATTTTACCCCTGTGGGATATATATACTACACACACACATTTGGAACTCTCCTGGGGTACCCTCACACATATTATTCCCTCATTTAGTGGATATTTTCACAAAAAAGTGAAATTTTCAAAAATACAGAAAATTGGCTGAAAACGACTAAATATGAAAGACTCATTGGGCGAATCGCTCTGGAACTGAAATGGGAATGCTCACTGACATTTCCCCTATCTTAAAGTCTGATAAACGCCAGAAAAATGACTAAGTCCAAAAAAAAAATTTTTTCAACTTTTTTCAATTTTACCCCCGTGGGATATATATTCTACCCACACACATTTGGAACTCTCCTGGGGTACCCTCACACATATTATTCCCTCATTTAGTGGATATTTTCACAAAGAAGTGAAATTTTCAAAAATCCAGAAAATTGGCTGAAAACGACTAAGTATCAAGGACTCATTGGGCGAATCGCTCTGGAACTGAAATCGGAACGCTCACTGACATTTTCCCTATCTGAAAGTCTGATAAACGCCGGAAAAATGACTAAGTCCAAAAAAAAATTTTTTTCAACTTTTTTCAATTTTACCCCCGTGGGATATATATTCTACCCACACACATTTGGAACTCTCCTGGGGTACCCTCACACATATTATTCCCTCATTTAGTGGATATTTTCACAAAAAAGTGAAATTTTCAAAAATCCAGAAAATTGGCTGAAAACGACTAAATATCAAAGACTCATTGGGCGAATCGCTCTGGAACTGAAATGGGAATGCTCACTGACATTTCCCCTATCTTAAAGTCTGATAAACGCCAGAAAAATGACTAAGTCCAAAAAAAATTTTTTTTCAACTTTTTTCAATTTTACCCCCGTGGGATATATATTCTACCCACACACATTTGGAACTCTCCTGGGGTACCCTCACACATATTATTCCCTCATTTAGTGGATATTTTCACAAAGAAGTGAAATTTTCAAAAATCCAGAAAATTGGCTGAAAACGACTAAGTATCAAGGACTCATTGGGCGAGTCGCTCTGGAACTGAAATCGGAACGCTCACTGACATTTTCCCTATCTGAAAGTCTGATAAACGCCGGAAAAATGACTAAGTCCAAAAAAAAATTTTTTTCAACTTTTTTCAATTTTACCCCCGTGGGATATATATTCTACCCACACACATTTGGAACTCTCCTGGGGTACCCTCACACATATTATTCCCTCATTTAGTGGATATTTTCACAAAGAAGTGAAATTTTCAAAAATCCAGAAAATTGGCTGAAAACGACTACGTATCAAGGACTCATTGGGCGAATCGCTCTGGTACTGAAATCGGAACGCTCACTGACATTTTCCCTATCTGAAAGTCTGATAAACGCCGGAAAAATGACTAAGTCCAAAAAAAAATTTTTTTCAACTTTTTTCAATTTTACCCCCGTGGGATATATATTCTACCCACACACATTTGGAACTCTCCTGGGGTACCCTCACACATATTATTCCCTCATTTAGTGGATATTTTCACAAAGAAGTGAAATTTTCAAAAATCCAGAAAATTGGCTGAAAACGACTAAGTATCAAGGACTCATTGGGCGAATCGCTCTGGAACTGAAATCGGAACGCTCACTGACATTTTCCCTATCTGAAAGTCTGATAAACGCCGGAAAAATGACTAAGTCCCAAAAAAAATTTTTTTCAACTTTTTTCAATTTTGCCCCCGTGGGATATATATTCTACCCACACACATTTGGAACTCTCCTGGGGTACCCTCACACATATTATTCCCTCATTTAGTGGATATTTTCACAAAAAAGTGAAATTTTCAAAAATCCAGAAAATTGGCTGAAAACGACTAAGTATCAAGGACTCATTGGGCGAATCGCTCTGGAACTGAAATCGGAATGCTCACTGACATTTTCCCTATCTGAAAGTCTGATAAACGCCGGAAAAATGACTAAGTCCAAAAAAAAATTTTTTTCAACTTCTTTTAATTTTACCCCCGTGGGATATATATTCTACCCACACACATTTGGAACTCTCCTGGGGTACCCTCACACATATTATTCCCTCATTTAGTGGATATTTTCACAAAGAAGTGAAATTTTCAAAAATCCAGAAAATTGGCTGAAAACGACTAAGTATCAAGGACTCATTGGGCGAATCGCTCTGGAACTGAAATCGGAACGCTCACTGACATTTTCCCTATCTGAAAGTCTGATAAACGCCGGAAAAATGACTAAGTCCAAAAAAAAATTTTTTTCAACTTTTTTCAATTTTACCCCCGTGGGATATATATTCTACCCACACACATTTGGAACTCTCCTGGGTACCCTCACACATATTATTCCCTCATTTAGTGGATATTTTCACAAAAAAGTGAAATTTTCAAAAATACAGAAAATTGGCTGAAAACGACTAAATATGAAAGACTCATTGGGCGAATCGCTCTGGAACTGAAATGGGAATGCTCACTGACATTCCCCCTATCTTAAAGTCTGATAAACGCCAGAAAAATGACTAAGTCCAAAAAAAAATTTTTTTCAACTTTTTTCAATTTTACCCCCGTGGGATATATATTCTACCCACACACATTTGGAACTCTCCTGGGGTACCCTCACACATATTATTCCCTCATTTAGTGGATATTTTCACAAAGAAGTGAAATTTTCAAAAATCCAGAAAATTGGCTGAAAACGACTAAATATCAAAGACACATTGGGCGAATCGCTCTGGAACTGAAATCGGAACGCTCACTGACATTTTCCCTATCTGAAAGTCTGATAAACGCCGGAAAAATGACTAAGTCCAAAAAAAAATTTTTTTCAACTTTTTTCAATTTTACCCCTGTGGGATATATATACTACACACACACATTTGGAACTCTCCTGGGGTACCCTCACACATATTATTCCCTCATTTAGTGGATATTTTCACAAAAAAGTGAAATTTTCAAAAATACAGAAAATTGGCTGAAAACGACTAAATATGAAAGACTCATTGGGCGAATCGCTCTGGAACTGAAATGGGAATGCTCACTGACATTTCCCCTATCTTAAAGTCTGATAAACGCCAGAAAAATGACTAAGTCCAAAAAAAAAATTTTTTCAACTTTTTTCAATTTTACCCCCGTGGGATATATATTCTACCCACACACATTTGGAACTCTCCTGGGGTACCCTCACACATATTATTCCCTCATTTAGTGGATATTTTCACAAAGAAGTGAAATTTTCAAAAATCCAGAAAATTGGCTGAAAACGACTAAGTATCAAGGACTCATTGGGCGAATGGCTCTGGAACTGAAATCGGAACGCTCACTGACATTTTCCCTATCTGAAAGTCTGATAAACGCCGGAAAAATGACTAAGTCCAAAAAAAAATTTTTTTCAACTTTTTTCAATTTTACCCCCGTGGGATATATATTCTACCCACACACATTTGGAACTCTCCTGGGGTACCCTCACACATATTATTCCCTCATTTAGTGGATATTTTCACAAAAAAGTGAAATTTTCAAAAATCCAGAAAATTGGCTGAAAACGACTAAATATCAAAGACTCATTGGGCGAATCGCTCTGGAACTGAAATGGGAATGCTCACTGACATTTCCCCTATCTTAAAGTCTGATAAACGCCAGAAAAATGACTAAGTCCAAAAAAAATTTTTTTTCAACTTTTTTCAATTTTACCCCCGTGGGATATATATTCTACCCACACACATTTGGAACTCTCCTGGGGTACCCTCACACATATTATTCCCTCATTTAGTGGATATTTTCACAAAGAAGTGAAATTTTCAAAAATCCAGAAAATTGGCTGAAAACGACTAAGTATCAAGGACTCATTGGGCGAGTCGCTCTGGAACTGAAATCGGAACGCTCACTGACATTTTCCCTATCTGAAAGTCTGATAAACGCCGGAAAAATGACTAAGTCCAAAAAAAAAATTTTTTTCAACTTTTTTCAATTTTACCCCCGTGGGATATATATTCTACCCACACACATTTGGAACTCTCCTGGGGTACCCTCACACATATTATTCCCTCATTTAGTGGATATTTTCACAAAGAAGTGAAATTTTCAAAAATCCAGAAAATTGGCTGAAAACGACTACGTATCAAGGACTCATTGGGCGAATCGCTCTGGTACTGAAATCGGAACGCTCACTGACATTTTCCCTATCTGAAAGTCTGATAAACGCCGGAAAAATGACTAAGTCCAAAAAAAAATTTTTTTCAACTTTTTTCAATTTTACCCCCGTGGGATATATATTCTACCCACACACATTTGGAACTCTCCTGGGGTACCCTCACACATATTATTCCCTCATTTAGTGGATATTTTCACAAAGAAGTGAAATTTTCAAAAATCCAGAAAATTGGCTGAAAACGACTAAGTATCAAGGACTCATTGGGCGAATCGCTCTGGAACTGAAATCGGAACGCTCACTGACATTTTCCCTATCTGAAAGTCTGATAAACGCCGGAAAAATGACTAAGTCCCAAAAAAAATTTTTTTCAACTTTTTTCAATTTTGCCCCCGTGGGATATATATTCTACCCACACACATTTGGAACTCTCCTGGGGTACCCTCACACATATTATTCCCTCATTTAGTGGATATTTTCACAAAAAAGTGAAATTTTCAAAAATCCAGAAAATTGGCTGAAAACGACTAAATATCAAAGACTCATTGGGCGAATCGCTCTGGAACTGAAATCGGAATGCTCACTGACATTTTCCCTATCTGAAAGTCTGATAAACGCCGGAAAAATGACTAAGTCCAAAAAAAAATTTTTTTCAACTTTTTTCAATTTTACCCCCGTGGGATATATATTCTACCCACACACATTTGGAACTCTCCTGGGGTACCCTCACACATATTATTCCCTCATTTAGTGGATATTTTCACAAAAAAGTGAAATTTTCAAAAATCCAGAAAATTGGCTGAAAACGACTAAATATCAAAGACTCATTGGGTGAATCGCTCTGGAACTGAAATGGGAATGCTCACTGACATTTCCCCTATCTTAAAGTCTGATAAACGCCGGAAAAATGACTAAGTCCAAAAAAAAATTTTTTTCAACTTCTTTTAATTTTACCCCCGTGGGATATATATTCTACCCACACACATTTGGAACTCTCCTGGGGTACCCTCACACATATTATTCCCTCATTTAGTGGATATTTTCACAAAGAAGTGAAATTTTCAAAAATCCAGAAAATTGGCTGAAAACGACTAAGTATCAAGGACTCATTGGGCGAATCGCTCTGGAACTGAAATCGGAACGCTCACTGACATTTTCCCTATCTGAAAGTCTGATAAACGCCGGAAAAATGACTAAGTCCAAAAAAAAATTTTTTTCAACTTTTTTCAATTTTACCCCCGTGGGATATATATTCTACCCACACACATTTGGAACTCTCCTGGGTACCCTCACACATATTATTCCCTCATTTAGTGGATATTTTCACAAAAAAGTGAAATTTTCAAAAATACAGAAAATTGGCTGAAAACGACTAAATATGAAAGACTCATTGGGCGAATCGCTCTGGAACTGAAATGGGAATGCTCACTGACATTCCCCCTATCTTAAAGTCTGATAAACGCCAGAAAAATGACTAAGTCCAAAAAAAAATTTTTTTCAACTTTTTTCAATTTTACCCCCGTGGGATATATATTCTACCCACACACATTTGGAACTCTCCTGGGGTACCCTCACACATATTATTCCCTCATTTAGTGGATATTTTCACAAAGAAGTGAAATTTTCAAAAATCCAGAAAATTGGCTGAAAACGACTAAGTATCAAGGACTCATTGGGCGAATCGCTCTGGAACTGAAATCGGAACGCTCACTGACATTTTCCCTATCTGAAAGTCTGATAAACGCCGGAAAAATGACTAAGTCCAAAAAAAAATTTTTTTCAACTTTTTTCAATTTTACCGCCGTGGGATATATATTCTACCCACACACATTTGGAACTCTCCTGGGGTACCCTCACACATATTATTCCCTCATTTAGTGGATATTTTCACAAAGAAGTGAAATTTTCAAAAATCCAGAAAATTGGCTGAAAACGACTAAGTATCAAGGACTCATTGGGCGAATCGCTCTGGAACTGAAATCGGAACGCTCACTGACATTTTCCCTATCTGAAAGTCTGATAAACGCCGGAAAAATGACTAAGTCCAAAAAAAAATTTTTTTCAACTTTTTTCAATTTTACCCCCGTGGGATATATATTCTACCCACACACATTTGGAACTCTCCTGGGGTACCCTCACACATATTATTCCCTCATTTAGTGGATATTTTCACAAAAAAGTGAAATTTTCAAAAATACAGAAAATTGGCTGAAAACGACTAAATATGAAAGACTCATTGGGCGAATCGCTCTGGAACTGAAATGGGAATGCTCACTGACATTTCCCCTATCTTAAAGTCTGATAAACGCCAGAAAAATGACTAAGTCCAAAAAAAAATTTTTTTCAACTTTTTTCAATTTTACCCCCGTGGGATATATATTCTACCCACACACATTTGGAACTCTCCTGGGGTACCCTCACACATATTATTCCCTCATTTAGTGGATATTTTCACAAAGAAGTGAAATTTTCAAAAATCCAGAAAATTGGCTGAAAACGACTAAGTATCAAGGACTCATTGGGCGAATCGCTCTGGAACTGAAATCGGAACGCTCACTGACATTTTCCCTATCTGAAAGTCTGATAAACGCCGGAAAAATGACTAAGTCCAAAAAAAAATTTTTTTCAACTTTTTTCAATTTTACCGCCGTGGGATATATATTCTACCCACACACATTTGGAACTCTCCTGGGGTACCCTCACACATATTATTCCCTCATTTAGTGGATATTTTCACAAAGAAGTGAAATTTTCAAAAATCCAGAAAATTGGCTGAAAACGACTAAGTATCAAGGACTCATTGGGCGAATCGCTCTGGAACTGAAATCGGAACGCTCACTGACATTTTCCCTATCTGAAAGTCTGATAAACGCCGGAAAAATGACTAAGTCCAAAAAAAAATTTTTTTCAACTTTTTTCAATTTTACCCCCGTGGGATATATATTCTACCCACACACATTTGGAACTCTCCTGGGGTACCCTCACACATATTATTCCCTCATTTAGTGGATATTTTCACAAAGAAGTGAAATTTTAAAAAATCCAGAAAATTGGCTGAAAACGACTAAGTATCAAGGACTCATTGGGCGAATCGCTCTGGAACTGAAATCGGAACGCTCACTGACATTTTCCCTATCTGAAAGTCTGATAAACGCCGGAAAAATGACAGTCCAAAAAAAATTTTTTTTCAGCTTTTTTCAATTTTACCCCCGTGGGATATATATTCTACCCACACACATTTGGAACTCTCCTGGGGTACCCTCACACATATTATTCCCTCATTTAGTGGATATTTTCACAAAGAAGTGAAATTTTCAAAAATCCAGAAAATTGGCTGAAAACGACTAAGTATCAAGGACTCATTGGGCGAATCGCTCTGGAACTGAAATCTGAACGCTCACTGACATTTTCCCTATCTGAAAGTCTGATAAACGCCGGAAAAATGACTAAGTCCCAAAAAAAAATTTTTTCAACTTTTTTAAATTTTGCCCCCGTGGGATATATATTCTACCCACACACATTTGGAACGCTCCTGGGGTACCCTCACACATATTATTCCCTCATTTAGTGGATATTTTCACAAAGAAGTGAAATTTTCAAAAATCCAGAAAATTGGCTGAAAACGACTAAGTATCAAGGACTCATTGGGCGAATCGCTCTGGAACTGAAATCTGAACGCTCACTGACATTTTCCCTATCTGAAAGTCTGATAAACGCCGGAAAAATGACTAAGTCCCAAAAAAAAATTTTTTCAACTTTTTTAAATTTTGCCCCCGTGGGAAATATATTCTACCCACACACATTTGGAACTCTCCTGGGGTACCCTCACACATATTATTCCCTCATTTAGTGGATATTTTCACAAAAAAGTGAAATTTTCAAAAATACAGAAAATTGGCTGAAAACGACTAAATATGAAAGACTCATTGGGCGAATCGCTCTGGAACTGAAATGGGAATGCTCACTGACATTTCCCCTATCTTAAAGTCTGGTAAACGCCAGAAAAATGACTAAGTCCAAAAAAAAATTTTTTTCAACTTTTTTCAATTTTACCCCCGTGGGATATATATTCTACCCACACACATTTGGAACTCTCCTGGGGTACCCTCACACATATTATTCCCTCATTTAGTGGATATTTTCACAAAGAAGTGAAATTTTCAAAAATCCAGAAAATTGGCTGAAAACGACTAAGTATCAAGGACTCATTGGGCGAATCGCTCTGGAACTGAAATCTGAACGCTCACTGACATTTTCCCTATCTGAAAGTCTGATAAACGCCGTAAAAATGACTAAGTCCCAAAAAAAATTTTTTTCAACTTTTTTCAATTTTACCGCCGTGGGATATATATTCTACCCACACACATTTGGAACTCTCCTGGGGTACCCTCACACATATTATTCCCTCATTTAGTGGATATTTTCACAAAGAAGTGAAATTTTCAAAAATCCAGAAAATTGGCTGAAAACGACTAAGTATCAAGGACTCATTGGGCGAATCGCTCTGGAACTGAAATCGGAACGCTCACTGACATTTTCCCTATCTGAAAGTCTGATAAACGCCGGAAAAATGACTAAGTCCAAAAAAAAATTTTTTTCAACTTTTTTCAATTTTACCCCCGTGTGATATATATTCTACCCACACACATTTGGAACTCTCCTGGGGTACCCTCACACATATTATTCCCTCATTTAGTGGATATTTTCACAAAGAAGTGAAATTTTCAAAAATCCAGAAAATTGGCTGAAAACGACTAAATATCAGACTCATTGTTCGAATCGCTCTGGAACTGAAATGGGAATGCTCACTGACATTTCCCCTATCTTAAAGTCTGATAAACGCCAGAAAAATAACTAAGTAAAAAAAAAAATTTTTTTCAACTTTTTTCAATTTTACCCCCGTGGGATATATATTCTACCCACACACATTTGGAACTCTCCTGGGGTACCCTCACACATATTATTCCCTCATTTAGTGGATATTTTCACAAAGAAGTGAAATTTTCAAAAATCCAGAAAATTGGCTGAAAACGACTAAGTATCAAGGACTCATTGGGCGAATCGCTCTGGAACTGAAATCTGAACGCTCACTGACATTTTCCCTATCTGAAAGTCTGATAAACGCCGTAAAAATGACTAAGTCCCAAAAAAAATTTTTTTCAACTTTTTTCAATTTTGCCCCCGTGGGATACATATTCTACCCACACACATTTGGAACTCTCCTGGGGTACCCTCACACATATTATTCCCTCATTTAGTGGATATTTTCACAAAAAAGTGAAATTTTCAAAAATCCAGAAAATTGGCTGAAAACGACTAAATATCAAAGACTCATTGGGCGAATCGCTCTGGAACTGAAATCGGAACGCTCACTGACATTTTCCCTATCTGAAAGTCTGATAAACGCCGGAAAAATGACTAAGTCCAAAAAAAAATTTTTTTCAACTTTTTTCAATTTTACCCCCGTGGGATATATATTCTACCCACACACATTTGGAACTCTCCTGGGGTACCCTCACACATATTATTCCCTCATTTAGTGGATATTTTCACAAAAAAGTGAAATTTTCAAAAATCCAGAAAATTGGTTGAAAACGACTAAATATCAAAAACTCATTGAGCGAATCGCTCTGGAACTGAAATCGGAATGCTCACTGACATTTTCCCTATCTGAAAGTCTGATAAACGCCGGAAAAATGACTAAGTCCAAAAAAAAATTTTTTTCAACTTTTTTCAATTTTACCCCCGTGGGATATATATTCTACCCACACACATTTGGAACTCTCCTGGGGTACCCTCACACATATTATTCCCTCATTTAGTGGATATTTTCACAAAGAAGTGAAATTTTAAAAAATCCAGAAAATTGGCTGAAAACGACTAAGTATCAAGGACTCATTGGGCGAATCGCTCTGGAACTGAAATCGGAACGCTCACTGACATTTTCCCTATCTGAAAGTCTGATAAACGCCGGAAAAATGACAGTCCAAAAAAAATTTTTTTTCAACTTTTTTCAATTTTACCCCCGTGGGATATATATTCTACCCACACACATTTGGAACTCTCCTGGGGTACCCTCACACATATTATTCCCTCATTTAGTGGATATTTTCACAAAGAAGTGAAATTTTCAAAAATCCAGAAAATTGGCTGAAAACGACTAAGTATCAAGGACTCATTGGGCGAATCGCTCTGGAACTGAAATCTGAACGCTCACTGACATTTTCCCTATCTGAAAGTCTGATAAACGCCGGAAAAATGACTAAGTCCCAAAAAAAAATTTTTTCAACTTTTTTAAATTTTGCCCCCGTGGGATATATATTCTACCCACACACATTTGGAACGCTCCTGGGGTACCCTCACACATATTATTCCCTCATTTAGTGGATATTTTCACAAAGAAGTGAAATTTTCAAAAATCCAGAAAATTGGCTGAAAACGACTAAGTATCAAGGACTCATTGGGCGAATCGCTCTGGAACTGAAATCTGAACGCTCACTGACATTTTCCCTATCTGAAAGTCTGATAAACGGCGGAAAAATGACTAAGTCCCAAAAAAAAATTTTTTCAACTTTTTTAAATTTTGCCCCCGTGGGAAATATATTCTACCCACACACATTTGGAACTCTCCTGGGGTACCCTCACACATATTATTCCCTCATTTAGTGGATATTTTCACAAAAAAGTGAAATTTTCAAAAATACAGAAAATTGGCTGAAAACGACTAAATATGAAAGACTCATTGGGCGAATCGCTCTGGAACTGAAATGGGAATGCTCACTGACATTTCCCCTATCTTAAAGTCTGGTAAACGCCAGAAAAATGACTAAGTCCAAAAAAAAATTTTTTTCAACTTTTTTCAATTTTACCCCCGTGGGATATATATTCTACCCACACACATTTGGAACTCTCCTGGGGTACCCTCACACATATTATTCCCTCATTTAGTGGATATTTTCACAAAGAAGTGAAATTTTCAAAAATCCAGAAAATTGGCTGAAAACGACTAAGTATCAAGGACTCATTGGGCGAATCGCTCTGGAACTGAAATCTGAACGCTCACTGACATTTTCCCTATCTGAAAGTCTGATAAACGCCGTAAAAATGACTAAGTCCCAAAAAAAATTTTTTTCAACTTTTTTCAATTTTACCGCCGTGGGATATATATTCTACCCACACACATTTGGAACTCTCCTGGGGTACCCTCACACATATTATTCCCTCATTTAGTGGATATTTTCACAAAGAAGTGAAATTTTCAAAAATCCAGAAAATTGGCTGAAAACGACTAAGTATCAAGGACTCATTGGGCGAATCGCTCTGGAACTGAAATCGGAACGCTCACTGACATTTTCCCTATCTGAAAGTCTGATAAACGCCGGAAAAATGACTAAGTCCAAAAAAAAATTTTTTTCAACTTTTTTCAATTTTACCCCCGTGGGATATATATTCTACCCACACACATTTGGAACTCTCCTGGGGTACCCTCACACATATTATTCCCTCATTTAGTGGATATTTTCACAAAGAAGTGAAATTTTCAAAAATCCAGAAAATTGGCTGAAAACGACTAAATATCAGACTCATTGGGCGAATCGCTCTGGAACTGAAATGGGAATGCTCACTGACATTTCCCCTATCTTAAAGTCTGATAAACGCCAGAAAAATAACTAAGTAAAAAAAAAAATTTTTTTCAACTTTTTTCAATTTTACCCCCGTGGGATATATATTCTACCCACACACATTTGGAACTCTCCTGGGGTACCCTCACACATATTATTCCCTCATTTAGTGGATATTTTCACAAAGAAGTGAAATTTTCAAAAATCCAGAAAATTGGCTGAAAACGACTAAGTATCAAGGACTCATTGGGCGAATCGCTCTGGAACTGAAATCTGAACGCTCACTGACATTTTCCCTATCTGAAAGTCTGATAAACGCCGTAAAAATGACTAAGTCCCAAAAAAAATTTTTTTCAACTTTTTTCAATTTTGCCCCCGTGGGATACATATTCTACCCACACACATTTGGAACTCTCCTGGGGTACCCTCACACATATTATTCCCTCATTTAGTGGATATTTTCACAAAAAAGTGAAATTTTCAAAAATCCAGAAAATTGGCTGAAAACGACTAAATATCAAAGACTCATTGGGCGAATCGCTCTGGAACTGAAATCGGAACGCTCACTGACATTTTCCCTATCTGAAAGTCTGATAAACGCCGGAAAAATGACTAAGTCCAAAAAAAAATTTTTTTCAACTTTTTTCAATTTTACCCCCGTGGGATATATATTCTACCCACACACATTTGGAACTCTCCTGGGGTACCCTCACACATATTATTCCCTCATTTAGTGGATATTTTCACAAAAAAGTGAAATTTTCAAAAATCCAGAAAATTGGTTGAAAACGACTAAATATCAAAAACTCATTGAGCGAATCGCTCTGGAACTGAAATCGGAATGCTCACTGACATTTTCCCTATCTGAAAGTCTGATAAACGCCGGAAAAATGACTAAGTCCAAAAAAAAAATTTTTTCAACTTTTTTCAATTTTACCCCCGTGGGATATATATTCTACCCACACACATTTGGAACTCTCCTGGGGTACCCTCACACATATTATTCCCTCATTTAGTGGATATTTTCACAAAGAAGTGAAATTTTCAAAAATCCAGAAAATTGGCTGAAAACGACTAAGTATCAAGGACTCATTGAGCGAATCGATCTGGAACTGAAATCGGAACGCTCACTGACATTTTCCCTATCTGAAAGTCTGATAAACGCCGGAAAAATGACTAAGTCCAAAAAAAAATTTTTTTCAACTTTTTTCAATTTTACCCCCGTGGGATATATATTCTACCCACACACATTTTGAACTCTCCTGGGGTACCCTCACACATATTATTCCCTCATTTAGTGGATATTTTCACAAAGAAGTGAAATTTTCAAAAATCCAGAAAATTGGCTGAAAACGACTAAGTATCAAGGACTCATTGGGCGAATCGCTCTGGAACTGAAATCGGAACGCTCACTGACATTTTCCCTATCTGAAAGTCTGATAAACGCCGGAAAAATGACTAAGTCCAAAAAAAAATTTTTTTCAACTTTTTTCAATTTTACCCCCGTGGGATATATATTCTACCCACACACATTTGAAGCTCTCCTGGGGTACCCTCACACATATTATTCCCTCATTTAGTGGATATTTTCACAAAGAAGTGAAATTTTCAAAAATCCAGAAAATTGGCTGAAAACGACTAAGTATCAAGGACTCATTGGGCGAATCGCTCTGGAACTGAAATCGGAACGCTCACTGACATTTTCCCTATCTGAAAGTCTGATAAACGCCGGAAAAATGACTAAGTCCAAAAAAAATTTTTTTTCAACTTTTTTCAATTTTACCCCCGTGGGATATATATTCTACCCACACACATTTGGAACTCTCCTGGGGTACCCTCACACATATTATTCCCTCATTTAGTGGATATTTTCACAAAGAAGTGAAATTTTCAAAAATCCAGAAAATTGGCTGAAAACGACTAAGTATCAAGGACTCATTGGGCGAATCGCTCTGGAATTGAAATCTGAACGCTCACTGACATTTTCCCTATCTGAAAGTCTGATAAACGCCGTAAAAATGACTAAGTCCCAAAAAAAATTTTTTTCAACTTTTTTCAATTTTGCCCCCGTGGGATACATATTCTACCCACACACATTTGGAACTCTCCTGGGGTACCCTCACACATATTATTCCCTCATTTAGTGGATATTTTCACAAAAAAGTGAAATTTTCAAAAATCCAGAAAATTGGCTGAAAACGACTAAATATCAAAGACTCATTGGGCGAATCGCTCTGGAACTGAAATCGGAACGCTCACTGACATTTTCCCTATCTGAAAGTCTGATAAACGCCGGAAAAATGACTAAGTCCAAAAAAAAATTTTTTCAACTTTTTTCAATTTTACCCCCGTGGGATATATATTCTACCCACACACATTTGGAACTCTCCTGGGGTACCCTCACACATATTATTCCCTCATTTAGTGGATATTTTCACAAAAAAGTGAAATTTTCAAAAATCCAGAAAATTGGTTGAAAACGACTAAATATCAAAAACTCATTGAGCGAATCGCTCTGGAACTGAAATCGGAACGCTCACTGACATTTTCCCTATCTGAAAGTCTGATAAACGCCGGAAAAATGACTAAGTCCAAAAAAAAAATTTTTTCAACTTTTTTCAATTTTACCCCCGTGGGATATATATTCTACCCACACACATTTGGAACTCTCCTGGGGTACCCTCACACATATTATTCCCTCATTTAGTGGATATTTTCACAAAGAAGTGAAATTTTCAAAAATCCAGAAAATTGGCTGAAAACGACTAAGTATCAAGGACTCATTGGGCGAATCGATCTGGAACTGAAATCGGAACGCTCACTGACATTTTCCCTATCTGAAAGTCTGATAAACGCCGGAAAAATGACTAAGTCCAAAAAAAAATTTTTTTCAACTTTTTTCAATTTTACCCCCGTGGGATATATATTCTACCCACACACATTTGAAGCTCTCCTGGGGTACCCTCACACATATTATTCCCTCATTTAGTGGATATTTTCACAAAGAAGTGAAATTTTCAAAAATCCAGAAAATTGGCTGAAAACGACTAAGTATCAAGGACTCATTGGGCGAATCGCTCTGGAACTGAAATCGGAACGCTCACTGACATTTTCCCTATCTGAAAGTGTGATAAACGCCGGAAAAATGACTAAGTCCAAAAAAAAATTTTTTTCAACTTTTTTCAATTTTACCCCCGTGGGATATATATTCTACCCACACACATTTGGAACTCTCCTGGGGTACCCTCACACATATTATTCCCTCATTTAGTGGATATTTTCACAAAAAAGTGAAATTTTCAAAAATACAGAAAATTGGCTGAAAACGACTAAATATCAAAGACTCATTGGGCGAATCGCTCTGGAACTGAAATGGGTATGCTCACTGACATTTCCCCTATCTTAAAGTCTGATAAACGCCAGAAAAATGACTAAGTCCAAAAAAAAATTTTTTTCAACTTTTTTCAATTTTACCCCCGTGGGATATATATTCTACCCACACACATTTGGAACTCTCCTGGGGTACCCTCACACATATTATTCCCTCATTTAGTGGATATTTTCACAAAAAAGTGAAATTTTCAAAAATCCAGAAAATTGGTTGAAAACGACTAAATATCAAAGACTCATTGGGCGAATCGCTCTGGAACTGAAATGGGAATGCTCACTGACATTTTCCCTATCTGAAAGTCTGATAAACGCCGGAAAAATGACTAAGTCCAAAAAAAAATTTTTTTCAACTTCTTTCAATTTTACCCCTGTGGGATATATATTCTACCCACACACATTTGGAACTCTCCTGGGGTACCCTCACACATATTATTCCCTCATTTAGTGGATATGTTCACAAAGAAGTGAAATTTTCAAAAATCCAGAAAATTGGCTGAAAACGACTATGTATCAAGGACTCATTGAGCGAATCGCTCTGGAACTGAAATCGGAACGCTCACTGACATTTTCCCTATCTGAAAGTCTGATAAACGCCGGAAAAATGACTAAGTCCAAAAAAAAATTTTTTTCAACTTTTTTCAATTTTACCCCCGTGGGATATATATTCTACCCACACACATTTGGAACTCTCCTGGGGTACCCTCACACATATTATTCCCTCATTAAGTGGATATTTTCACAAAGAAGTGAAATTTTCAAAAATCCAGAAAATTGGCTGAAAACGACTAAGTATCAAGGACTCATTGGGCGAATCGCTCTGGAACTGAAATCGGAACGCTCACTGACATTTTCCCTATCTGAAAGTCTGATAAACGCCGGAAAAATGACTAAGTCCAAAAAAAAATTTTTTTCAACTTTTTTCAATTTTACCCCCGTGGGATATATATTCTACCCACACACATTTGAAGCTCTCCTGGGGTACCCTCACACATATTATTCCCTCATTTAGTGGATATTTTCACAAAGAAGTGAAATTTTCAAAAATCCAGAAAATTGGCTGAAAACGACTAAGTATCAAGGACTCATTGGGCGAATCGCTCTGGAACTGAAATCGGAACGCTCACTGACATTTTCCCTATCTGAAAGTCTGATAAACGCCGGAAAAATGACTAAGTCCAAAAAAAAATTTTTTTCAACTTTTTTCAATTTTACCCCCGTGGGATATATATTCTACCCACACACATTTGGAACTCTCCTGGGGTACCCTCACACATATTATTCCCTCATTTAGTGGATATTTTCACAAAAAAGTGAAATTTTCAAAAATACAGAAAATTGGCTGAAAACGACTAAATATCAAAGACTCATTGGGCGAATCGCTCTGGAACTGAAATGGGAATGCTCACTGACATTTCCCCTATCTTAAAGTCTGATAAACGCCAGAAAAATGACTAAGTCCAAAAAAAAATTTTTTTCAACTTTTTTCAATTTTACCCCCGTGGGATATATATTCTGCCCACACACATTTGGAACTCTCCTGGGGTACCCTCACACATATTATTCCCTCATTTAGTGGATATTTTCACAAAGAAGTGAAATTTTCAAAAATCCAGAAAATTGGCTGAAAACGACTAAGTATCAAGGACTCATTGGGCGAATCGCTCTGGAACTGAAATCGGAACGCTCACTGACATTTTCCCTATCTGAAAGTCTGATAAACGCCGGAAAAATGACTAAGTCCAAAAAAAAATTTTTTTCAACTTTTTTCAATTTTACCCCCGTGGGATATATATTCTACCCACACACATTTGGAACTCTCCTGGGGTACCCTCACACATATTATTCCCTCATTTAGTGGATATTTTCACAAAAAAGTGAAATTTTCAAAAATACAGAAAATTGGCTGAAAACGACTAAATATCAAAGACTCATTGGGCGAATCGCTCTGGAACTGAAATGGGTATGCTCACTGACATTTCCCCTATCTTAAAGTCTGATAAACGCCAGAAAAATGACTAAGTCCAAAAAAAAATTTTTTTCAACTTTTTTCAATTTTACCCCCGTGGGATATATATTCTACCCACACACATTTGGAACTCTCCTGGGGTACCCTCACACATATTATTCCCTCATTTAGTGGATATTTTCACAAAAAAGTGAAATTTTCAAAAATCCAGAAAATTGGTTGAAAACGACTAAATATCAAAGACTCATTGGGCGAATCGCTCTGGAACTGAAATGGGAATGCTCACTGACATTTTCCCTATCTGAAAGTCTGATAAACGCCGGAAAAATGACTAAGTCCAAAAAAAAATTTTTTTCAACTTCTTTCAATTTTACCCCTGTGGGATATATATTCTACCCACACACATTTGGAACTCTCCTGGGGTACCCTCACACATATTATTCCCTCATTTAGTGGATATTTTCACAAAGAAGTGAAATTTTCAAAAATCCAGAAAATTGGCTGAAAACGACTATGTATCAAGGACTCATTGAGCGAATCGCTCTGGAACTGAAATCGGAACGCTCACTGACATTTTCCCTATCTGAAAGTCTGATAAACGCCGGAAAAATGACTAAGTCCAAAAAAAAATTTTTTTCAACTTTTTTCAATTTTACCCCCGTGGGATATATATTCTACCCACACACATTTGGAACTCTCCTGGGGTACCCTCACACATATTATTCCCTCATTAAGTGGATATTTTCACAAAGAAGTGAAATTTTCAAAAATCCAGAAAATTGGCTGAAAACGACTAAGTATCAAGGACTCATTGGGCGAATCGCTCTGGAACTGAAATCGGAACGCTCACTGACATTTTCCCTATCTGAAAGTCTGATAAACGCCGGAAAAATGACTAAGTCCAAAAAAAAATTTTTTTCAACTTTTTTCAATTTTACCCCCGTGGGATATATATTCTACCCACACACATTTGAAGCTCTCCTGGGGTACCCTCACACATATTATTCCCTCATTTAGTGGATATTTTCACAAAGAAGTGAAATTTTCAAAAATCCAGAAAATTGGCTGAAAACGACTAAGTATCAAGGACTCATTGGGCGAATCGCTCTGGAACTGAAATCGGAACGCTCACTGACATTTTCCCTATCTGAAAGTCTGATAAACGCCGGAAAAATGACTAAGTCCAAAAAAAAATTTTTTTCAACTTTTTTCAATTTTACCCCCGTGGGATATATATTCTACCAACACACATTTGGAACTCTCCTGGGGTACCCTCACACATATTATTCCCTCATTTAGTGGATATTTTCACAAAAAAGTGAAATTTTCAAAAATACAGAAAATTGGCTGAAAACGACTAAATATCAAAGACTCATTGGGCGAATCGCTCTGGAACTGAAATGGGAATGCTCACTGACATTTCCCCTATCTTAAAGTCTGATAAACGCCAGAAAAATGACTAAGTCCAAAAAAAAATTTTTTTCAACTTTTTTCAATTTTACCCCCGTGGGATATATATTCTGCCCACACACATTTGGAATTCTCCTGGGGTACCCTCACACATATTATTCCCTCATTTAGTGGATATTTTCACAAAGAAGTGAAATTTTCAAAAATCCAGAAAATTGGCTGAAAACGACTAAGTATCAAGGACTCATTGGGCGAATCGCTCTGGAACTGAAATCGGAACGCTCACTGACATTTTCCCTATCTGAAAGTCTGATAAACGCCGGAAAAATGACTAAGTCCAAAAAAAAATTTTTTTCAACTTTTTTCAATTTTACCGCCGTGGGATATATATTCTACCCACACACATTTGGAACTCTCCTGGGGTACCCTCACACATATTATTCCCTCATTTAGTGGATATTTTCACAAAGAAGTGAAATTTTCAAAAATCCAGAAAATTGGCTGAAAACGACTAAGTATCAAGGACTCATTGGGCGAATCGCTCTGGAACTAAAATCGGAACGCTCACTGACATTTTCCCTATCTGAAAGTCTGATAAACGCCGGAAAAATGACTAAGTCCAAAAAAAAATTTTTTTCAACTTTTTTCAATTTTACCCCCGTGGGATATATATTCTACCCACACACATTTGGAACTCTCCTGGGGTACCCTCACACATATTATTCCCTCATTTAGTGGATATTTTCACAAAAAAGTGAAATTTTCAAAAATACAGAAAATTGGCTGAAAACGACTAAATATCAAAGACTCATTGGGCGAATCGCTCTGGAACTGAAATGGGAATGCTCACTGACATTTCCCCTATCTTAAAGTCTGATAAACGCCAGAAAAATGACTAAGTCCAAAAAAAAATTTTTTTCAACTTTTTTCAATTTTACCCCCGTGGGATATATATTCTACCCACACACATTTGGAACTCTCCTGGGGTACCCTCACACATATTATTCCCTCATTTAGTGGATATTTTCACAAAGAAGTGAAATTTTCAAAAATCCAGAAAATTGGCTGAAAACGACTAAATATCAGACTCATTGGGCGAATCGCTCTGGAACTGAAATGGGAATGCTCACTGACATTTCCCCTATCTTAAAGTCTGATAAACGCCAGAAAAATAACTAAGTAAAAAAAAAAATTTTTTTCAACTTTTTTCAATTTTACCCCCGTGGGATATATATTCTACCCACACACATTTGGAACTCTCCTGGGGTACCCTCACACATATTATTCCCTCATTTAGTGGATATTTTCACAAAGAAGTGAAATTTTCAAAAATCCAGAAAATTGGCTGAAAACGACTAAGTATCAAGGACTCATTGGGCGAATCGCTCTGGAACTGAAATCTGAACGCTCACTGACATTTTCCCTATCTGAAAGTCTGATAAACGCCGTAAAAATGACTAAGTCCCAAAAAAAATTTTTTTCAACTTTTTTCAATTTTGCCCCCGTGGGATACATATTCTACCCACACACATTTGGAACTCTCCTGGGGTACCCTCACACATATTATTCCCTCATTTAGTGGATATTTTCACAAAAAAGTGAAATTTTCAAAAATCCAGAAAATTGGCTGAAAACGACTAAATATCAAAGACTCATTGGGCGAATCGCTCTGGAACTGAAATCGGAACGCTCACTGACATTTTCCCTATCTGAAAGTCTGATAAACGCCGGAAAAATGACTAAGTCCAAAAAAAAATGTTTTTCAACTTTTTTCAATTTTACCCCCGTGGGATATATATTCTACCCACACACATTTGGAACTCTCCTGGGGTACCCTCACACATATTATTCCCTCATTTAGTGGATATTTTCACAAAAAAGTGAAATTTTCAAAAATCCAGAAAATTGGTTGAAAACGACTAAGTATCAAGGACTCATTGGGCGAATCGATCTGGAACTGAAATCGGAACGCTCACTGACATTTTCCCTATCTGAAAGTCTGATAAACGCCGGAAAAATGACTAAGTCCAAAAAAAAATTTTTTTCAACTTTTTTCAATTTTACCCCCGTGGGATATATATTCTACCCACACACATTTTGAACTCTCCTGGGGTACCCTCACACATATTATTCCCTCATTTAGTGGATATTTTCACAAAGAAGTGAAATTTTCAAAAATCCAGAAAATTGGCTGAAAACGACTAAGTATCAAGGACTCATTGGGCGAATCGCTCTGGAACTGAAATCGGAACGCTCACTGACATTTTCCCTATCTGAAAGTCTGATAAACGCCGGAAAAATGACTAAGTCCAAAAAAAAATTTTTTTCAACTTTTTTCAATTTTACCCCCGTGGGATATATATTCTACCCACACACATTTGAAGCTCTCCTGGGGTACCCTCACACATATTATTCCCTCATTTAGTGGATATTTTCACAAAGAAGTGAAATTTTCAAAAATCCAGAAAATTGGCTGAAAACAACTAAGTATCAAGGACTCATTGGGCGAATCGCTCTGGAACTGAAATCGGAACGCTCACTGACATTTTCCCTATCTGAAAGTCTGATAAACGCCGGAAAAATGACTAAGTCCAAAAAAAAATTTTTTTCAACTTTTTTCAATTTTACCCCCGTGGGATATATATTCTACCCACACACATTTGGAACTCTCCTGGGGTACCCTCACACATATTATTCCCTCATTTAGTGGATATTTTCACAAAGAAGTGAAATTTTCAAAAATCCAGAAAATTGGCTGAAAACGACTAAGTATCAAGGACTCATTGGGCGAATCGCTCTGGAACTGAAATCTGAACGCTCACTGACATTTTCCCTATCTGAAAGTCTGATAAACGCCGTAAAAATGACTAAGTCCCAAAAAAAATTTTTTTCAACTTTTTTCAATTTTGCCCCCGTGGGATACATATTCTACCCACACACATTTGGAACTCTCCTGGGGTACCCTCACACATATTATTCCCTCATTTAGTGGATATTTTCACAAAAAAGTGAAATTTTCAAAAATCCAGAAAATTGGTTGAAAACGACTAAATATCAAAAACTCATTGAGCGAATCGCTCTGGAACTGAAATCGGAACGCTCACTGACATTTTCCCTATCTGAAAGTCTGATAAACGCCGGAAAAATGACTAAGTCCAAAAAAAAAATTTTTTCAACTTTTTTCAATTTTACCCCCGTGGGATATATATTCTACCCACACACATTTGGAACTCTCCTGGGGTACCCTCACACATATTATTCCCTCATTTAGTGGATATTTTCACAAAGAAGTGAAATTTTCAAAAATCCAGAAAATTGGCTGAAAACGACTAAGTATCAAGGACTCATTGGGCGAATCGATCTGGAACTGAAATCGGAACGCTCACTGACATTTTCCCTATCTGAAAGTCTGATAAACGCCGGAAAAATGACTAAGTCCAAAAAAAAATTTTTTTCAACTTTTTTCAATTTTACCCCCGTGGGATATATATTCTACCCACACACATTTGAAGCTCTCCTGGGGTACCCTCACACATATTATTCCCTCATTTAGTGGATATTTTCACAAAGAAGTGAAATTTTCAAAAATCCAGAAAATTGGCTGAAAACGACTAAGTATCAAGGACTCATTGGGCGAATCGCTCTGGAACTGAAATCGGAACGCTCACTGACATTTTCCCTATCTGAAAGTCTGATAAACGCCGGAAAAATGACTAAGTCCAAAAAAAAATTTTTTTCAACTTTTTTCAATTTTACCCCCGTGGGATATATATTCTACCCACACACATTTGGAACTCTCCTGGGGTACCCTCACACATATTATTCCCTCATTTAGTGGATATTTTCACAAAAAAGTGAAATTTTCAAAAATACAGAAAATTGGCTGAAAACGACTAAATATCAAAGACTCATTGGGCGAATCGCTCTGGAACTGAAATGGGTATGCTCACTGACATTTCCCCTATCTTAAAGTCTGATAAACGCCAGAAAAATGACTAAGTCCAAAAAAAAATTTTTTTCAACTTTTTTCAATTTTACCCCCGTGGGATATATATTCTACCCACACACATTTGGAACTCTCCTGGGGTACCCTCACACATATTATTCCCTCATTTAGTGGATATTTTCACAAAAAAGTGAAATTTTCAAAAATCCAGAAAATTGGTTGAAAACGACTAAATATCAAAGACTCATTGGGCGAATCGCTCTGGAACTGAAATGGGAATGCTCACTGACATTTTCCCTATCTGAAAGTCTGATAAACGCCGGAAAAATGACTAAGTCCAAAAAAAAATTTTTTTCAACTTCTTTCAATTTTACCCCTGTGGGATATATATTCTACCCACACACATTTGGAACTCTCCTGGGGTACCCTCACACATATTATTCCCTCATTTAGTGGATATTTTCACAAAGAAGTGAAATTTTCAAAAATCCAGAAAATTGGCTGAAAACGACTATGTATCAAGGACTCATTGAGCGAATCGCTCTGGAACTGAAATCGGAACGCTCACTGACATTTTCCCTCTCTGAAAGTCTGATAAACGCCGGAAAAATGACTAAGTCCAAAAAAAAATTTTTTTCAACTTTTTTCAATTTTACCCCCGTGGGATATATATTCTACCCACACACATTTGGAACTCTCCTGGGGTACCCTCACACATATTATTCCCTCATTAAGTGGATATTTTCACAAAGAAGTGAAATTTTCAAAAATCCAGAAAATTGGCTGAAAACGACTAAGTATCAAGGACTCATTGGGCGAATCGCTCTGGAACTGAAATCGGAACGCTCACTGACATTTTCCCTATCTGAAAGTCTGATAAACGCCGGAAAAATGACTAAGTCCAAAAAAAAATTTTTTTCAACTTTTTTCAATTTTACCCCCGTGGGATATATATTCTACCCACACACATTTTGAACTCTCCTGGGGTACCCTCACACATATTATTCCCTCATTTAGTGGATATTTTCACAAAGAAGTGAAATTTTCAAAAATCCAGAAAATTGGCTGAAAACGACTAAGTATCAAGGACTCATTGGGCGAATCACTCTGGAACTGAAATCTGAACGCTCACTGACATTTTCCCTATCTGAAAGTCTGATAAACGCCGTAAAAATGACTAAGTCCCAAAAAAAATTTTTTTCAACTTTTTTCAATTTTGCCCCCGTGGGATACATATTCTACCCACACACATTTGGAACTCTCCTGGGGTACCCTCACACATATTATTCCCTCATTTAGTGGATATTTTCACAAAAAAGTGAAATTTTCAAAAATCCAGAAAATTGGCTGAAAACGACTAAATATCAAAGACTCATTGGGCGAATCGCTCTGGAACTGAAATCGGAACGCTCACTGACATTTTCCCTATCTGAAAGTCTGATAAACGCCGGAAAAATGACTAAGTCCAAAAAAAAATTTTTTTCAACTTTTTTCAATTTTACCCCCGTGGGATATATATTCTACCCACACACATTTGGAACTCTCCTGGGGTACCCTCACACATATTATTCCCTCATTTAGTGGATATTTTCACAAAAAAGTGAAATTTTCAAAAATCCAGAAAATTGGTTGAAAACGACTAAATATCAAAAACTCATTGAGCGAATCGCTCTGGAACTGAAATCGGAACGCTCACTGACATTTTCCCTATCTGAAAGTCTGATAAACGCCGGAAAAATGACTAAGTCCAAAAAAAAAATTTTTTCAACTTTTTTCAATTTTACCCCCGTGGGATATATATTCTACCCACACACATTTGGAACTCTCCTGGGGTACCCTCACACATATTATTCCCTCATTTAGTGGATATTTTCACAAAGAAGTGAAATTTTCAAAAATCCAGAAAATTGGCTGAAAACGACTAAGTATCAAGGACTCATTGGGCGAATCGATCTGGAACTGAAATCGGAACGCTCACTGACATTTTCCCTATCTGAAAGTCTGATAAACGCCGGAAAAATGACTAAGTCCAAAAAAAAATTTTTTTCAACTTTTTTCAATTTTACCCCCGTGGGATATATATTCTACCCACACACATTTGAAGCTCTCCTGGGGTACCCTCACACATATTATTCCCTCATTTAGTGGATATTTTCACAAAGAAGTGAAATTTTCAAAAATCCAGAAAATTGGCTGAAAACGACTAAGTATCAAGGACTCATTGGGCGAATCGCTCTGGAACTGAAATCGGAACGCTCACTGACATTTTCCCTATCTGAAAGTCTGATAAACGCCGGAAAAATGACTAAGTCCAAAAAAAAATTTTTTTCAACTTTTTTCAATTTTACCCCCGTGGGATATATATTCTACCCACACACATTTGGAACTCTCCTGGGGTACCCTCACACATATTATTCCCTCATTTAGTGGATATTTTCACAAAAAAGTGAAATTTTCAAAAATACAGAAAATTGGCTGAAAACGACTAAATATCAAAGACTCATTGGGCGAATCGCTCTGGAACTGAAATGGGTATGCTCACTGACATTTCCCCTATCTTAAAGTCTGATAAACGCCAGAAAAATGACTAAGTCCAAAAAAAAATTTTTTTCAACTTTTTTCAATTTTACCCCCGTGGGATATATATTCTACCCACACACATTTGGAACTCTCCTGGGGTACCCTCACACATATTATTCCCTCATTTAGTGGATATTTTCACAAAAAAGTGAAATTTTCAAAAATCCAGAAAATTGGTTGAAAACGACTAAATATCAAAGACTCATTGGGCGAATCGCTCTGGAACTGAAATGGGAATGCTCACTGACATTTTCCCTATCTGAAAGTCTGATAAACGCCGGAAAAATGACTAAGTCCAAAAAAAAATTTTTTTCAACTTCTTTCAATTTTACCCCTGTGGGATATATATTCTACCCACACACATTTGGAACTCTCCTGGGGTACCCTCACACATATTATTCCCTCATTTAGTGGATATTTTCACAAAGAAGTGAAATTTTCAAAAATCCAGAAAATTGGCTGAAAACGACTATGTATCAAGGACTCATTGAGCGAATCGCTCTGGAACTGAAATCGGAACGCTCACTGACATTTTCCCTCTCTGAAAGTCTGATAAACGCCGGAAAAATGACTAAGTCCAAAAAAAAATTTTTTTCAACTTTTTTCAATTTTACCCCCGTGGGATATATATTCTACCCACACACATTTTGAACTCTCCTGGGGTACCCTCACACATATTATTCCCTCATTTAGTGGATATTTTCACAAAGAAGTGAAATTTTCAAAAATCCAGAAAATTGGCTGAAAACGACTAAGTATCAAGGACTCATTGGGCGAATCGCTCTGGAACTGAAATCTGAACGCTCACTGACATTTTCCCTATCTGAAAGTCTGATAAACGCCGTAAAAATGACTAAGTCCCAAAAAAAATTTTTTTCAACTTTTTTCAATTTTGCCCCCGTGGGATACATATTCTACCCACACACATTTGGAACTCTCCTGGGGTACCCTCACACATATTATTCCCTCATTTAGTGGATATTTTCACAAAAAAGTGAAATTTTCAAAAATCCAGAAAATTGGCTGAAAACGACTAAATATCAAAGACTCATTGGGCGAATCGCTCTGGAACTGAAATCGGAACGCTCACTGACATTTTCCCTATCTGAAAGTCTGATAAACGCCGGAAAAATGACTAAGTCCAAAAAAAAATTTTTTTCAACTTTTTTCAATTTTACCCCCGTGGGATATATATTCTACCCACACACATTTGGAACTCTCCTGGGGTACCCTCACACATATTATTCCCTCATTTAGTGGATATTTTCACAAAAAAGTGAAATTTTCAAAAATCCAGAAAATTGGTTGAAAACGACTAAATATCAAAAACTCATTGAGCGAATCGCTCTGGAACTGAAATCGGAACGCTCACTGACATTTTCCCTATCTGAAAGTCTGATAAACGCCGGAAAAATGACTAAGTCCAAAAAAAAAATTTTTTCAACTTTTTTCAATTTTACCCCCGTGGGATATATATTCTACCCACACACATTTGGAACTCTCCTGGGGTACCCTCACACATATTATTCCCTCATTTAGTGGATATTTTCACAAAGAAGTGAAATTTTCAAAAATCCAGAAAATTGGCTGAAAACGACTAAGTATCAAGGACTCATTGGGCGAATCGATCTGGAACTGAAATCGGAACGCTCACTGACATTTTCCCTATCTGAAAGTCTGATAAACGCCGGAAAAATGACTAAGTCCAAAAAAAAATTTTTTTCAACTTTTTTCAATTTTACCCCCGTGGGATATATATTCTACCCACACACATTTGAAGCTCTCCTGGGGTACCCTCACACATATTATTCCCTCATTTAGTGGATATTTTCACAAAGAAGTGAAATTTTCAAAAATCCAGAAAATTGGCTGAAAACGACTAAGTATCAAGGACTCATTGGGCGAATCGCTCTGGAACTGAAATCGGAACGCTCACTGACATTTTCCCTATCTGAAAGTCTGATAAACGCCGGAAAAATGACTAAGTCCAAAAAAAAATTTTTTTCAACTTTTTTCAATTTTACCCCCGTGGGATATATATTCTACCCACACACATTTGGAACTCTCCTGGGGTACCCTCACACATATTATTCCCTCATTTAGTGGATATTTTCACAAAAAAGTGAAATTTTCAAAAATACAGAAAATTGGCTGAAAACGACTAAATATCAAAGACTCATTGGGCGAATCGCTCTGGAACTGAAATGGGTATGCTCACTGACATTTCCCCTATCTTAAAGTCTGATAAACGCCAGAAAAATGACTAAGTCCAAAAAAAAATTTTTTTCAACTTTTTTCAATTTTACCCCCGTGGGATATATATTCTACCCACACACATTTGGAACTCTCCTGGGGTACCCTCACACATATTATTCCCTCATTTAGTGGATATTTTCACAAAAAAGTGAAATTTTCAAAAATCCAGAAAATTGGTTGAAAACGACTAAATATCAAAGACTCATTGGGCGAATCGCTCTGGAACTGAAATGGGAATGCTCACTGACATTTTCCCTATCTGAAAGTCTGATAAACGCCGGAAAAATGACTAAGTCCAAAAAAAAATTTTTTTCAACTTCTTTCAATTTTACCCCTGTGGGATATATATTCTACCCACACACATTTGGAACTCTCCTGGGGTACCCTCACACATATTATTCCCTCATTTAGTGGATATTTTCACAAAGAAGTGAAATTTTCAAAAATCCAGAAAATTGGCTGAAAACGACTATGTATCAAGGACTCATTGAGCGAATCGCTCTGGAACTGAAATCGGAACGCTCACTGACATTTTCCCTCTCTGAAAGTCTGATAAACGCCGGAAAAATGACTAAGTCCAAAAAAAAATTTTTTTCAACTTTTTTCAATTTTACCCCCGTGGGATATATATTCTACCCACACACATTTGGAACTCTCCTGGGGTACCCTCACACATATTATTCCCTCATTAAGTGGATATTTTCACAAAGAAGTGAAATTTTCAAAAATCCAGAAAATTGGCTGAAAACGACTAAGTATCAAGGACTCATTGGGCGAATCGCTCTGGAACTGAAATCGGAACGCTCACTGACATTTTCCCTATCTGAAAGTCTGATAAACGCCGGAAAAATGACTAAGTCCAAAAAAAAATTTTTTTCAACTTTTTTCAATTTTACCCCCGTGGGATATATATTCTACCCACACACATTTGAAGCTCTCCTGGGGTACCCTCACACATATTATTCCCTCATTTAGTGGATATTTTCACAAAGAAGTGAAATTTTCAAAAATCCAGAAAATTGGCTGAAAACGACTAAATATCAAAGACTCATTGGGCGAATCGCTCTGGAACTGAAATGGGAATGCTCACTGACATTTCCCCTATCTTAAAGTCTGATAAACGCCAGAAAAATGACTAAGTCCAAAAAAAAATTTTTTTCAACTTTTTTCAATTTTACCCCCGTGGGATATATATTCTGCCCACACACATTTGGAACTCTCCTGGGGTACCCTCACACATATTATTCCCTCATTTAGTGGATATTTTCACAAAGAAGTGAAATTTTCAAAAATCCAGAAAATTGGCTGAAAACGACTAAGTATCAAGGACTCATTGGGCGAATCGCTCTGGAACTGAAATCGGAACGCTCACTGACATTTTCCCTATCTGAAAGTCTGATAAACGCCGGAAAAATGACTAAGTCCAAAAAAAAATTTTTTTCAACTTTTTTCAATTTTACCCCCGTGGGATATATATTCTACCCACACACATTTGGAACTCTCCTGGGGTACCCTCACACATATTATTCCCTCATTTAGTGGATATTTTCACAAAGAAGTGAAATTTTCAAAAATCCAGAAAATTGGCTGAAAACGACTAAGTATCAAGGACTCATTGGGCGAATCGCTCTGGAACTGAAATCGGAACGCTCACTGACATTTTCCCTATCTGAAAGTCTGATAAACGCCGGAAAAATGACTAAGTCCAAAAAAATATTTTTTTCAACTTTTTTCAATTTTACCGCCGTGGGATATATATTCTACCCACACACATTTGGAACTCTCCTGGGGTACCCTCACACATATTATTCCCTCATTTAGTGGATATTTTCACAAAGAAGTGAAATTTTCAAAAATCCAGAAAATTGGCTGAAAACGACTAAGTATCAAGGACTCATTGGGCGAATCGCTCTGGAACTAAAATCGGAACGCTCACTGACATTTTCCCTATCTGAAAGTCTGATAAACGCCGGAAAAATGACTAAGTCCAAAAAAAAATTTTTTTCAACTTTTTTCAATTTTACCCCCGTGGGATATATATTCTACCCACACACATTTGGAACTCTCCTGGGGTACCCTCACACATATTATTCCCTCATTTAGTGGATATTTTCACAAAAAAGTGAAATTTTCAAAAATACAGAAAATTGGCTGAAAACGACTAAATATCAAAGACTCATTGGGCGAATCGCTCTGGAACTGAAATGGGAATGCTCACTGACATTTCCCCTATCTTAAAGTCTGATAAACGCCAGAAAAATGACTAAGTCCAAAAAAAAATTTTTTTCAACTTTTTTCAATTTTACCCCCGTGGGATATATATTCTACCCACACACATTTGGAACTCTCCTGGGGTACCCTCACACATATTATTCCCTCATTTAGTGGATATTTTCACAAAGAAGTGAAATTTTCAAAAATCCAGAAAATTGGCTGAAAACGACTAAGTATCAAGGACTCATTGGGCGAATCGATCTGGAACTGAAATCGGAACGCTCACTGACATTTTCCCTATCTGAAAGTCTGATAAACGCCGGAAAAATGACTAAGTCCAAAAAAAAATTTTTTTCAACTTTTTTCAATTTTACCCCCGTGGGATATATATTCTACCCACACACATTTTGAACTCTCCTGGGGTACCCTCACACATATTATTCCCTCATTTAGTGGATATTTTCACAAAGAAGTGAAATTTTCAAAAATCCAGAAAATTGGCTGAAAACGACTAAGTATCAAGGACTCATTGGGCGAATCGCTCTGGAACTGAAATCGGAACGCTCACTGACATTTTCCCTATCTGAAAGTCTGATAAACGCCGGAAAAATGACTAAGTCCAAAAAAAAATTTTTTTCAACTTTTTTCAATTTTACCCCCGTGGGATATATATTCTACCCACACACATTTGAAGCTCTCCTGGGGTACCCTCACACATATTATTCCCTCATTTAGTGGATATTTTCACAAAGAAGTGAAATTTTCAAAAATCCAGAAAATTGGCTGAAAACGACTAAGTATCAAAGACTCATTGGGCGAATCGCTCTGGAACTGAAATGGGAATGCTCACTGACATTTCCCCTATCTTAAAGTCTGATAAACGCCAGAAAAATGACTAAGTCCAAAAAAAAATTTTTTTCAACTTTTTTCAATTTTACCCCCGTGGGATATATATTCTACCCACACACATTTGGAACTCTCCTGGGGTACCCTCACACATATTATTCCCTCATTTAGTGGATATTTTCACAAAGAAGTGAAATTTTCAAAAATCCAGAAAATTGGCTGAAAACGACTAAGTATCAAGGACTCATTGGGCGAATCGCTCTGGAACTGAAATCGGAACGCTCACTGACATTTTCCCTATCTGAAAGTCTGATAAACGCCGGAAAAATGACTAAGTCCAAAAAAAAAATTTTTTCAACTTTTTTCAATTTTACCCCCGTGGGATATATATTCTACCCACACACATTTGGAACTATTCTGGGGTACCCTCACACATATTATTCCCTCATTTAGTGGATATTTTCACAAAGAAGTGAAATTTTCAAAAATCCAGAAAATTGGCTGAAAACGACTAAATATCAAAGACTCATTGGGCGAATCGCTCTGGAACTGAAATGGGAATGCTCACTGACATTTCCCCTATCTTAAAGTCTGATAAACGCCAGAAAAATGACTAAGTCCAAAAAAAAATTTTTTTCAACTTTTTTCAATTTTACCCCCGTGGGATATATATTCTACCCACACACATTTGGAACTCTCCTGGGGTACCCTCACACATATTATTCCCTCATTTAGTGGATATTTTCACAAAGAAGTGAAATTTTCAAAAATCCAGAAAATTGGCTGAAAACGACTAAGTATCAAGGACTCATTGGGCGAATCGCTCTGGAACTGAAATCGGAACGCTCACTGACATTTTCCCTATCTGAAAGTCTGATAAACGCCGGAAAAATGACTAAGTCCAAAAAAAAATTTTTTTCAACTTTTTTCAATTTTACCCCCGTGGGATATATATTCTACCCACACACATTTGGAACTCTCCTGGGGTACCCTCACACATATTATTCCCTCATTTAGTGGATATTTTCACAAAGAAGTGAAATTTTCAAAAATCCAGAAAATTGGCTGAAAACGACTAAGTATCAAGGACTCATTGGGCGAATCGCTCTGGAACTGAAATCGGAACGCTCACTGACATTTTCCCTATCTGAAAGTCTGATAAACGCCGGAAAAATGACTAAGTCCAAAAAAATATTTTTTTCAACTTTTTTCAATTTTACCGCCGTGGGATATATATTCTACCCACACACATTTGGAACTCTCCTGGGGTACCCTCACACATATTATTCCCTCATTTAGTGGATATTTTCACAAAGAAGTGAAATTTTCAAAAATCCAGAAAATTGGCTGAAAACGACTAAGTATCAAGGACTCATTGGGCGAATCGCTCTGGAACTAAAATCGGAACGCTCACTGACATTTTCCCTATCTGAAAGTCTGATAAACGCCGGAAAAATGACTAAGTCCAAAAAAAAATTTTTTTCAACTTTTTTCAATTTTACCCCCGTGGGATATATATTCTACCCACACACATTTGGAACTCTCCTGGGGTACCCTCACACATATTATTCCCTCATTTAGTGGATATTTTCACAAAAAAGTGAAATTTTCAAAAATACAGAAAATTGGCTGAAAACGACTAAATATCAAAGACTCATTGGGCGAATCGCTCTGGAACTGAAATGGGAATGCTCACTGACATTTCCCCTATCTTAAAGTCTGATAAACGCCAGAAAAATGACTAAGTCCAAAAAAAAATTTTTTTCAACTTTTTTCAATTTTACCCCCGTGGGATATATATTCTACCCACACACATTTGGAACTCTCCTGGGGTACCCTCACACATATTATTCCCTCATTTAGTGGATATTTTCACAAAGAAGTGAAATTTTCAAAAATCCAGAAAATTGGCTGAAAACGACTAAGTATCAAGGACTCATTGGGCGAATCGCTCTGGAACTGAAATCGGAACGCTCACTGACATTTTCCCTATCTGAAAGTCTGATAAACGCCGGAAAAATGACTAAGTCCAAAAAAAAATTTTTTTCAACTTTTTTCAATTTTACCGCCGTGGGATATATATTCTACCCACACACATTTGGAACTCTCCTGGGGTACCCTCACACATATTATTCCCTCATTTAGTGGATATTTTCACAAAGAAGTGAAATTTTCAAAAATCCAGAAAATTGGCTGAAAACGACTAAGTATCAAGGACTCATTGGGCGAATCGCTCTGGAACTAAAATCGGAACGCTCACTGACATTTTCCCTATCTGAAAGTCTGATAAACGCCGGAAAAATGACTAAGTCCAAAAAAAAATTTTTTTCAACTTTTTTCAATTTTACCCCCGTGGGATATATATTCTACCCACACACATTTGGAACTCTCCTGGGGTACCCTCACACATATTATTCCCTCATTTAGTGGATATTTTCACAAAGAAGTGAAATTTTCAAAAATCCAGAAAATTGGCTGAAAACGACTAAGTATCAAGGACTCATTGGGCGAATCGCTCTGGAACTGAAATCGGAACGCTCACTGACATTTTCTCTATCTGAAAGTCTGATAAACGCCGGAAAAATGACTAAGTCCAAAAAAAAATTTTTTTCAACTTTTTTCAATTTTACCGCCGTGGGATATATATTCTACCCACACACATTTGGAACTCTCCTGGGGTACCCTCACACATATTATTCCCTCATTTAGTGGATATTTTCACAAAGAAGTGAAATTTTCAAAAATCCAGAAAATTGGCTGAAAACGACTAAGTATCAAGGACTCATTGGGCGAATCGCTCTGGAACTAAAATCGGAACACTCACTGACATTTTCCCTATCTGAAAGTCTGATAAACGCCGGAAAAATGACTAAGTCCAAAAAAAAATTTTTTTCAACTTTTTTCAATTTTACCCCCGTGGGATATATATTCTACCCACACACATTTGGAACTCTCCTGGGGTACCCTCACACATATTATTCCCTCATTTAGTGGATATTTTCACAAAAAAGTGAAATTTTCAAAAATACAGAAAATTGGCTGAAAACGACTAAATATCAAAGACTCATTGGGCGAATCGCTCTGGAACTGAAATGGGAATGCTCACTGACATTTCCCCTATCTTAAAGTCTGATAAACGCCAGAAAAATGACTAAGTCCAAAAAAAAAATTTTTTCAACTTTTTTCAATTTTACCCCCGTGGGATATATATTCTACCCACACACATTTGGAACTCTCCTGGGGTACCCTCACACATATTATTCCCTCATTTAGTGGATATTTTCACAAAGAAGTGAAATTTTCAAAAATCCAGAAAATTGGCTGAAAACGACTAAGTATCAAGGACTCATTGGGCGAATCGCTCTGGAACTGAAATCGGAACGCTCACTGACATTTTCCGTATCTGAAAGTCTGATAAACGCCGGAAAAATGACTAAGTCCAAAAAAAAAATTTTTTCAACTTTTTTCAATTTTACCCCCGTGGGATATATATTCTACCCACACACATTTGGAACTATCCTGGGGTACCCTCACACATATTATTCCCTCATTTAGTGGATATTTTCACAAAAAAGTGAAATTTTCAAAAATACAGAAAATTGGCTGAAAACGACTAAATATCAAAGACTCATTGGGCGAATCGCTCTGGAACTGAAATGGGAATGCTCACTGACATTTCCCCTATCTTAAAGTCTGATAAACGCCAGAAAAATGACTAAGTCCAAAAAAAAATTTTTTTCAACTTTTTTCAATTTTACCCCCGTGGGATATATATTCTACCCACACACATTTGGAACTCTCCTGGGGTACCCTCACACATATTATTCCCTCATTTAGTGGATATTTTCACAAAGAAGTGAAATTTTCAAAAATCCAGAAAATTGGCTGAAAACGACTAAGTATCAAGGACTCATTGGGCGAATCGCTCTGGAACTGAAATCGGAACGCTCACTGACATTTTCCCTATCTGAAAGTCTGATAAACGCCGGAAAAATGACTAAGTCCAAAAAAAAATTTTTTTCAACTTTTTTCAATTTTACCGCCGTGGGATATATATTCTACCCACACACATTTGGAACTCTCCTGGGGTACCCTCACACATATTATTCCCTCATTTAGTGGATATTTTCACAAAGAAGTGAAATTTTCAAAAATCCAGAAAATTGGCTGAAAACGACTAAGTATCAAGGACTCATTGGGCGAATCGCTCTGGAACTAAAATCGGAACGCTCACTGACATTTTCCCTATCTGAAAGTCTGATAAACGCCGGAAAAATGACTAAGTCCAAAAAAAAATTTTTTTCAACTTTTTTCAATTTTACCCCCGTGGGATATATATTCTACCCACACACATTTGGAACTCTCCTGGGGTACCCTCACACATATTATTCCCTCATTTAGTGGATATTTTCACAAAAAAGTGAAATTTTCAAAAATACAGAAAATTGGCTGAAAACGACTAAATATCAAAGACTCATTGGGCGAATCGCTCTGGAACTGAAATGGGAATGCTCACTGACATTTCCCCTATCTTAAAGTCTGATAAACGCCAGAAAAATGACTAAGTCCAAAAAAAAAATTTTTTCAACTTTTTTCAATTTTACCCCCGTGGGATATATATTCTACCCACACACATTTGGAACTCTCCTGGGGTACCCTCACACATATTATTCCCTCATTTAGTGGATATTTTCACAAAGAAGTGAAATTTTCAAAAATCCAGAAAATTGGCTGAAAACGACTAAGTATCAAGGACTCATTGGGCGAATCGCTCTGGAACTGAAATCGGAACGCTCACTGACATTTTCCCTATCTGAAAGTCTGATAAACGCCGGAAAAATGACTAAGTCCAAAAAAAAAATTTTTTCAACTTTTTTCAATTTTACCCCCGTGGGATATATATTCTACCCACACACATTTGGAACTATCCTGGGGTACCCTCACACATATTATTCCCTCATTTAGTGGATATTTTCACAAAAAAGTGAAATTTTCAAAAATACAGAAAATTGGCTGAAAACGACTAAATATCAAAGACTCATTGGGCGAATCGCTCTGGAACTGAAATGGGAATGCTCACTGACATTTCCCCTATCTTAAAGTCTGATAAACGCCAGAAAAATGACTAAGTCCAAAAAAAAATTTTTTTCAACTTTTTTCAATTTTACCCCCGTGGGATATATATTCTACCCACACACATTTGGAACTCTCCTGGGGTACCCTCACACATATTATTCCCTCATTTAGTGGATATTTTCACAAAGAAGTGAAATTTTCAAAAATCCAGAAAATTGGCTGAAAACGACTAAGTATCAAGGACTCATTGGGCGAATCGCTCTGGAACTGAAATCGGAACGCTCACTGACATTTTCCCTATCTGAAAGTCTGATAAACGCCGGAAAAATGACTAAGTCCAAAAAAAAATTTTTTTCAACTTTTTTCAATTTTACCGCCGTGGGATATATATTCTACCCACACACATTTGGAACTCTCCTGGGGTACCCTCACACATATTATTCCCTCATTTAGTGGATATTTTCACAAAGAAGTGAAATTTTCAAAAATCCAGAAAATTGGCTGAAAACGACTAAGTATCAAGGACTCATTGGGCGAATCGCTCTGGAACTAAAATCGGAACGCTCACTGACATTTTCCCTATCTGAAAGTCTGATAAACGCCGGAAAAATGACTAAGTCCAAAAAAAAATTTTTTTCAACTTTTTTCAATTTTACCCCCGTGGGATATATATTCTACCCACACACATTTGGAACTCTCCTGGGGTACCCTCACACATATTATTCCCTCATTTAGTGGATATTTTCACAAAAAAGTGAAATTTTCAAAAATACAGAAAATTGGCTGAAAACGACTAAATATCAAAGACTCATTGGGCGAATCGCTCTGGAACTGAAATGGGAATGCTCACTGACATTTCCCCTATCTTAAATTCTGATAAACGCCAGAAAAATGACTAAGTCCAAAAAAAAATTTTTTTCAACTTTTTTCAATTTTACCCCCGTGGGATATATATTCTACCCACACACATTTGGAACTCTCCTGGGGTACCCTCACACATATTATTCCCTCATTTAGTGGATATTTTCACAAAGAAGTGAAATTTTCAAAAATCCAGAAAATTGGCTGAAAACGACTAAGTATCAAGGACTCATTGGGCGAATCGCTCTGGAACTGAAATCGGAACGCTCACTGACATTTTCCCTATCTGAAAGTCTGATAAACGCCGGAAAAATGACTAAGTCCAAAAAAAAATTTTTTTCAACTTTTTTCAATTTTACCCCCGTGGGATATATATTCTACCCACACACATTTGGAACTCTCCTGGGGTACCCTCACACATATTATTCCCTCATTTAGTGGATATTTTCACAAAGAAGTGAAATTTTCAAAAATCCAGAAAATTGGCTGAAAACGACTAAATATCAAAGACTCATTGGGCGAATCGCTCTGGAACTGAAATGGGAATGCTCACTGACATTTCCCCTATCTTAAAGTCTGATAAACGCCAGAAAAATGACTAAGTCCAAAAAAAAATTTTTTTCAACTTTTTTCAATTTTACCCCCGTGGGATATATATTCTACCCACACACATTTGGAACTCTCCTGGGGTACCCTCACACATATTATTCCCTCATTTAGTGGATATTTTCACAAAGAAGTGAAATTTTCAAAAATCCAGAAAATTGGCTGAAAACGACTAGGTATCAAGGACTCATTGGGCGAATCGCTCTGGAACTGAAATCTGAACGCTCACTGACATTTTCCCTATCTGAAAGTCTGATAAACGCCGGAAAAATGACTAAGTCCCAAAAAAAATTTTTTTCAACTTTTTTCAATTTTGCCCCCGTGGGATATATATTCTACCCACACACATTTGGAACTCTCCTGGGGTACCCTCACACATATTATTCCCTCATTTAGTGGATATTTTCACAAAAAAGTGAAATTTTCAAAAATCCAGAAAATTGGCTGAAAACGACTAAATATCAAAGACTCATTGGGCGAATCGCTCTGGAACTGAAATCGGAACGCTCACTGACATTTTCCCTATCTGAAAGTCTGATAAACGCCGGAAAAATGACTAAGTCCAAAAAAAAATTTTTTTCAACTTTTTTCAATTTTACCCCCGTGGGATATATATTCTACCCACACACATTTGGAACTCTCCTGGGGTACCCTCACACATATTATTCCCTCATTTAGTGGATATTTTCACAAAAAAGTGAAATTTTCAAAAATCCAGAAAATTGGCTGAAAACGACTAAATATCAAAGACTCATTGGGCGAATCGCTCTGGAACTGAAATGGGAATGCTCACTGACATTTCCCCTATCTTAAAGTCTGATAAACGCCAGAAAAATGACTAAGTCCAAAAAAAAATTTTTTTCAACTTTTTTCAATTTTACCCCCGTGGGATATATATTCTACCCACACACATTTGGAACTCTCCTGGGGTACCCTCACACATATTATTCCCTCATTTAGTGGATATTTTCACAAAAAAGTGAAATTTTCAAAAATCCAGAAAATTGGCTGAAAACGACTAAGTATCAAGGACTCATTGGGCGAATCGCTCTGGAACTGAAATCGGAACGCTCACTGACATTTTCCCTATCTGAAAGTCTGATAAACGCCGGAAAAATGACTAAGTCCAAAAAAAAATTTTTTTCAACTTCTTTCAATTTTACCCCCGTGGGATATATATTCTACCCACACACATTTGGAACTCTCCTGGGGTACCCTCACACATATTATTCCCTCATTTAGTGGATATTTTCACAAAAAAGTGAAATTTTCAAAAATCCAGAAAATTGGCTGAAAACGACTAAATATCAAAGACTCATTGGGCGAAACGCTCTGGAACTGAAATCGGAATGCTCACTGACATTTTCCCTATCTGAAAGTCTGATAAACGCCGGAAAAATGACTAAGTCCAAAAAAAAATTTTTTTCAACTTTTTTCAATTTTACCCCCGTGGGATATATATTCTACCCACACACATTTGGAACTCTCCTGGGGTACCCTCACACATATTATTCCCTCATTTAGTGGATATTTTCACAAAAAAGTGAAATTTTCAAAAATCCAGAAAATTGGCTGAAAACGACTAAATATCAAGGACTCATTGGGCGAATCGCTCTGGAACTGAAATCGGAACGCTCACTGACATTTTCCCTATCTTAAAGTCTGATAAACGCCAGAAAAATGACAAAGTCCAAAAAAAAATTTTTTTCAACTTTTTTCAATTTTACCCCCGTGGGATATATATTCTACCCACACACATTTGGAACTCTCCTGGGGTACCCTCACACATATTATTCCCTCATTTAGTGGATATTTTCACAAAGAAGTGAAATTTTCAAAAATCCAGAAAATTGGCTGAAAACGACTAAGTATCAAGGACTCATTGGGCGAATCGCTCTGGAACTGAAATCGGAACGCTCACTGACATTTTCCCTATCTGAAAGTCTGATAAAAGCTGGAAAAATGACTAAGTCCAAAAAAAAATTTTTTTCAACTTTTTTCAATTTTACCGCCGTGGGATATATATTCTACCCACACACATTTGGAACTCTCCTGGGGTACCCTCACACATATTATTCCCTCATTTAGTGGATTTTTTCACAAAGAAGTGAAATTTTCAAAAATCCAGAAAATTGGCTGAAAACGACTAAGTATCAAGGACTCATTGGGCGAATCGCTCTGGAACTGAAATCGGAACGCTCACTGACATTTTCCCTATCTGAAAGTCTGATAAACGCCGGAAAAATGACTAAGTCCAAAAAAAAATTTTTTTCAACTTTTTTCAATTTTACCCCCGTGGGATATATATTCTACCCACACACATTTGGAACTCTCCTGGGGTACCCTCACACATATTATTCCCTCATTTAGTGGATATTTTCACAAAGAAGTGAAATTTTCAAAAATCCAGAAAATTGGCTGAAAACGACTAAGTATCAAGGACTCATTGGGCGAATCGCTCTGGAACTGAAATCGGAACGCTCACTGACATTTTCCCTATCTGAAAGTCTGATAAAAGCCGGAAAAATGACTAAGTCCAAAAAAAAATTTTTTTCAACTTTTTTCAATTTTACCGCCGTGGGATATATATTCTACCCACACACATTTGGAACTCTCCTGGGGTACCCTCACACATATTATTCCCTCATTTAGTGGATTTTTTCACAAAGAAGTGAAATTTTCAAAAATCCAGAAAATTGGCTGAAAACGACTAAGTATCAAGGACTCATTCGGCGAATCGCTCTGGAACTGAAATCGGAACGCTCACTGACATTTTCCCTATCTGAAAGTCTGATAAACGCCGGAAAAATGACTAAGTCCAAAAAAAAATTTTTTTCAACTTTTTTCAATTTTACCCCCGTGGGATATATATTCTACCCACACACATTTGGAACTCTCCTGGGGTACCCTCACACATATTATTCCCTCATTTAGTGGATATTTTCACAAAGAAGTGAAATTTTCAAAAATCCAGAAAATTGGCTGAAAACGACTAAGTATCAAGGACTCATTGGGCGAATCGCTCTGGAACTGAAATCGGAACGCTCACTGACATTTTCCCTATCTGAAAGTCTGATAAAAGCCGGAAAAATGACTAAGTCCAAAAAAAAATTTTTTTCAACTTTTTTCAATTTTACCGCCGTGGGATATATATTCTACCCACACACATTTGGAACTCTCCTGGGGTACCCTCACACATATTATTCCCTCATTTAGTGGATATTTTCACAAAAAAGTGAAATTTTCAAAAATCCAGAAAATTGGCTGAAAACGACTAAATATCAAGGACTCATTGGGCGAATCGCTCTGGAACTGAAATCGGAACGCTCACTGACATTTTCCCTATCTGAAAGTCTGATAAAAGCCGGAAAAATGACTAAGTCCAAAAAAAAATTTTTTTCAACTTTTTTCAATTTTACCGCCGTGGGATATATATTCTACCCACACACATTTGGAACTCTCCTGGGGTACCCTCACACATATTATTCCCTCATTTAGTGGATTTTTTCACAAAGAAGTGAAATTTTCAAAAATCCAGAAAATTGGCTGAAAACGACTAAGTATCAAGGACTCATTGGGCGAATCGCTCTGGAACTGAAATCGGAACGCTCACTGACATTTTCCCTATCTGAAAGTCTGATAAACGCCGGAAAAATGACTAAGTCCAAAAAAAAATTTTTTTCAACTTTTTTCAATTTTACCCCCGTGGGATATATATTCTACCCACACACATTTGGAACTCTCCTGGGGTACCCTCACACATATTATTCCCTCATTTAGTGGATATTTTCACAAAGAAGTGAAATTTTCAAAAATCCAGAAAATTGGCTGAAAACGACTAAATATCAAAGACTCATTGGGCGAATCGCTCTGGAACTGAAATGGGAATGCTCACTGACATTTCCCCAATCTTAAAGTCTGATAAACGCCAGAAAAATGACTAAGTCCAAAAAAAAATTTTTTTCAACTTTTTTCAATTTTACCCCCGTGGGATATATATTCTACCCACACACATTTGGAACTCTCCTGGGGTACCCTCACACATATTATTCCCTCATTTAGTGGATATTTTCACAAAGAAGTGAAATTTTCAAAAATCCAGAAAATTGGCTGAAAACGAATAAATATCAAAGACTCTTTGGGCGAATCACTCTGGAACTGAAATCGGAACGCTCACTGACATTTTCCCTATCTGAAAGTCTGATAAACGCCGGAAAAATGACTAAGTCCAAAAAAAAATTTTTTTCAACTTTTTTCAATTTTACCCCCGTGGGATATATATTCTACCCACACACATTTGGAACTCTTCTGGGGTACCCTCACACATATTATTCCCTCATTTAGTGGATATTTTCACAAAGAAGTGAAATTTTCAAAAATCCAGAAAATTGGCTGAAAACGACTAAATATCAAAGACTCATTGGGCGAATCGCTCTGGAACTGAAATGGGAATGCTCACTGACATTTCCCCTATCTTAAAGTCTGATAAACGCCGGAAAAATGACTAAGTCCAAAAAAAAATTTTTTTCAACTTTTTTCAATTTTACCCCTGTGGGATATATATTCTACCCACACACATTTGGAACTCTCCTGGGGTACCCTCACACATATTATTCCCTCATTTAGTGGATATTTTCACAAAGAAGTGAAATTTTCAAAAATCCAGAAAATTGGCTGAAAACGACTAAGTATCAAGGACTCATTGGGCGAATCGCTCTGGAACTGAAATCGGAACGCTCACTGACATTTTCCCTATCTGAAAGTCTGATAAACGCCGGAAAAATGACTAAGTCCAAAAAAAAATTTTTTTCAACTTTTTTCAATTTTACCCCCGTGGGATATATATTCTACCCACACACATTTGGAACTCTCCTGGGGTACCCTCACACATATTATTCCCTCATTTAGTGGATATTTTCACAAAGAAGTGAAATTTTCAAAAATCCAGAAAATTGGCTGAAAACGACTAAATATCAAAGACTCATTGGGCGAATCGCTCTGGAACTGAAATGGGAATGCTCACTGACATTTCCCCTATCTTAAAGTCTGATAAACGCCAGAAAAATGACTAAGTCCAAAAAAAAATTTTTTTCAACTTTTTTCAATTTTACCCCCGTGGGATATATATTCTACCCACACACATTTGGAACTCTCCTGGGGTACCCTCACACATATTATTCCCTCATTTAGTGGATATTTTCACAAAGAAGTGAAATTTTCAAAAATCCAGAAAATTGGCTGAAAACGACTAGGTATCAAGGACTCATTGGGCGAATCGCTCTGGAACTGAAATCTGAACGCTCACTGACATTTTCCCTATCTGAAAGTCTGATAAACGCCGGAAAAATGACTAAGTCCCAAAAAAAATTTTTTTCAACTTTTTTCAATTTTGCCCCCGTGGGATATATATTCTACCCACACACATTTGGAACTCTCCTGGGGTACCCTCACACATATTATTCCCTCATTTAGTGGATATTTTCACAAAAAAGTGAAATTTTCAAAAATCCAGAAAATTGGCTGAAAACGACTAAATATCAAAGACTCATTGGGCGAATCGCTCTGGAACTGAAATGGGAATGCTCACTGACATTTCCCCTATCTTAAAGTCTGATAAACGCCAGAAAAATGACTAAGTCCAAAAAAAAATTTTTTTCAACTTTTTTCAATTTTACCCCCGTGGGATATATATTCTACCCACACACATTTGGAACTCTCCTGGGGTACTCTCACACATATTATTCCCTCATTTAGTGGATATTTTCACAAAAAAGTGAAATTTTCAAAAATCCAGAAAATTGGCTGAAAACGACTAAGTATCAAGGACTCATTGGGCGAATCGCTCTGGAACTGAAATCGGAACGCTCACTGACATTTTCCCTATCTGAAAGTCTGATAAACGCCGGAAAAATGACTAAGTCCAAAAAAAAATTTTTTTCAACTTCTTTCAATTTTACCCCCGTGGGATATATATTCTACCCACACACATTTGGAACTCTCCTGGGGTACCCTCACACATATTATTCCCTCATTTAGTGGATATTTTCACAAAAAAGTGAAATTTTCAAAAATCCAGAAAATTGGCTGAAAACGACTAAATATCAAAGACTCATTGGGCGAAACGCTCTGGAACTGAAATCGGAATGCTCACTGACATTTTCCCTATCTGAAAGTCTGATAAACGCCGGAAAAATGACTAAGTCCAAAAAAAAATTTTTTTCAACTTTTTTCAATTTTACCCCCGTGGGATATATATTCTACCCACACACATTTGGAACTCTCCTGGGGTACCCTCACACATATTATTCCCTCATTTAGTGGATATTTTCACAAAAAAGTGAAATTTTCAAAAATCCAGAAAATTGGCTGAAAACGACTAAATATCAAGGACTCATTGGGCGAATCGCTCTGGAACTGAAATCGGAATGCTCACTGACATTTTCCCTATCTTAAAGTCTGATAAACGCCAGAAAAATGACTAAGTCCAAAAAAAAATTTTTTTCAACTTTTTTCAATTTTACCCCCGTGGGATATATATTCTACCCACACACATTTGGAACTCTCCTGGGGTACCCTCACACATATTATTCCCTCATTTAGTGGATATTTTCACAAAGAAGTGAAATTTTCAAAAATCCAGAAAATTGGCTGAAAACGACTAAGTATCAAGGACTCATTGGGCGAATCGCTCTGGAACTGAAATCGGAACGCTCACTGACATTTTCCCTATCTGAAAGTCTGATAAAAGCCGGAAAAATGACTAAGTCCAAAAAAAAATTTTTTTCAACTTTTTTCAATTTTACCGCCGTGGGATATATATTCTACCCACACACATTTGGAACTCTCCTGGGGTACCCTCACACATATTATTCCCTCATTTAGTGGATTTTTTCACAAAGAAGTGAAATTTTCAAAAATCCAGAAAATTGGCTGAAAACGACTAAGTATCAAGGACTCATTGGGCGAATCGCTCTGGAACTGAAATCGGAACGCTCACTGACATTTTCCCTATCTGAAAGTCTGATAAACGCCGGAAAAATGACTAAGTCCAAAAAAAAATTTTTTTCAACTTTTTTCAATTTTACCCCCGTGGGATATATATTCTACCCACACACATTTGGAACTCTCCTGGGGTACCCTCACACATATTATTCCCTCATTTAGTGGATTTTTTCACAAAGAAGTGAAATTTTCAAAAATCCAGAAAATTGGCTGAAAACGACTAAGTATCAAGGACTCATTGGGCGAATCGCTCTGGAACTGAAATCGGAACGCTCACTGACATTTTCCCTATCTGAAAGTCTGATAAACGCCGGAAAAATGACTAAGTCCAAAAAAAAATTTTTTTCAACTTTTTTCAATTTTACCCCCGTGGGATATATATTCTACCCACACACATTTGGAACTCTCCTGGGGTACCCTCACACATATTATTCCCTCATTTAGTGGATATTTTCACAAAGAAGTGAAATTTTCAAAAATCCAGAAAATTGGCTGAAAACGACTAAGTATCAAGGACTCATTGGGCGAATCGCTCTGGAACTGAAATCGGAACGCTCACTGACATTTTCCCTATCTGAAAGTCTGATAAAAGCCGGAAAAATGACTAAGTCCAAAAAAAAATTTTTTTCAACTTTTTTCAATTTTACCGCCGTGGGATATATATTCTACCCACACACATTTGGAACTCTCCTGGGGTACCCTCACACATATTATTCCCTCATTTAGTGGATATTTTCACAAAAAAGTGAAATTTTCAAAAATCCAGAAAATTGGCTGAAAACGACTAAATATCAAGGACTCATTGGGCGAATCGCTCTGGAACTGAAATCGGAACGCTCACTGACATTTTCCCTATCTGAAAGTCTGATAAAAGCCGGAAAAATGACTAAGTCCAAAAAAAAATTTTTTTCAACTTTTTTCAATTTTACCGCCGTGGGATATATATTCTACCCACACACATTTGGAACTCTCCTGGGGTACCCTCACACATATTATTCCCTCATTTAGTGGATTTTTTCACAAAGAAGTGAAATTTTCAAAAATCCAGAAAATTGGCTGAAAACGACTAAGTATCAAGGACTCATTGGGCGAATCGCTCTGGAACTGAAATCGGAACGCTCACTGACATTTTCCCTATCTGAAAGTCTGATAAACGCCGGAAAAATGACTAAGTCCAAAAAAAAATTTTTTTCAACTTTTTTCAATTTTACCCCCGTGGGATATATATTCTACCCACACACATTTGGAACTCTCCTGGGGTACCCTCACACATATTATTCCCTCATTTAGTGGATATTTTCACAAAGAAGTGAAATTTTCAAAAATCCAGAAAATTGGCTGAAAACGACTAAATATCAAAGACTCATTGGGCGAATCGCTCTGGAACTGAAATGGGAATGCTCACTGACATTTCCCCAATCTTAAAGTCTGATAAACGCCAGAAAAATGACTAAGTCCAAAAAAAAATTTTTTTCAACTTTTTTCAATTTTACCCCCGTGGGATATATATTCTACCCACACACATTTGGAACTCTCCTGGGGTACCCTCACACATATTATTCCCTCATTTAGTGGATATTTTCACAAAGAAGTGAAATTTTCAAAAATCCAGAAAATTGGCTGAAAACGAATAAATATCAAAGACTCTTTGGGCGAATCACTCTGGAACTGAAATCGGAACGCTCACTGACATTTTCCCTATCTGAAAGTCTGATAAACGCCGGAAAAATGACTAAGTCCAAAAAAAAATTTTTTTCAACTTTTTTCAATTTTACCCCCGTGGGATATATATTCTACCCACACACATTTGGAACTCTTCTGGGGTACCCTCACACATATTATTCCCTCATTTAGTGGATATTTTCACAAAGAAGTGAAATTTTCAAAAATCCAGAAAATTGGCTGAAAACGACTAAATATCAAAGACTCATTGGGCGAATCGCTCTGGAACTGAAATGGGAATGCTCACTGACATTTCCCCTATCTTAAAGTCTGATAAACGCCGGAAAAATGACTAAGTCCAAAAAAAAATTTTTTTCAACTTTTTTCAATTTTACCCCCGTGGGATATATATTCTACCCACACACATTTGGAACTCTCCTGGGGTACCCTCACACATATTATTCCCTCATTTAGTGGATATTTTCACAAAGAAGTGAAATTTTCAAAAATCCAGAAAATTGGCTGAAAACGACTAAGTATCAAGGACTCATTGGGCGAATCGCTCTGGAACTGAAATCGGAACGCTCACTGACATTTTCCCTATCTGAAAGTCTGATAAACGCCGGAAAAATGACTAAGTCCAAAAAAAAATTTTTTTCAACTTTTTTCAATTTTACCCCCGTGGGATATATATTCTACCCACACACATTTGGAACTCTCCTGGGGTACCCTCACACATATTATTCCCTCATTTAGTGGATATTTTCACAAAGAAGTGAAATTTTCAAAAATCCAGAAAATTGGCTGAAAACGACTAAGTATCAAGGACTCATTGGGCGAATCGCTCTGGAACTGAAATCGGAACGCTCACTGACATTTTCCCTATCTGAAAGTCTGATAAACGCCGGAAAAATGACTAAGTCCAAAAAAAAATTTTTTTCAACTTTTTTCAATTTTACCCCCGTGGGATATATATTCTACCCACACACATTTGGAACTCTCCTGGGGTACCCTCACACATATTATTCCCTCATTTAGTGGATATTTTCACAAAGAAGTGAAATTTTCAAAAATCCAGAAAATTGGCTGAAAACGACTAAATATCAAAGACTCATTGGGCGAATCGCTCTGGAACTGAAATGGGAATGCTCACTGACATTTCCCCTATCTTAAAGTCTGATAAACGCCGGAAAAATGACTAAGTCCCAAAAAAAATTTTTTTCAACTTTTTTCAATTTTACCCCCGTGGGATATATATTCTACCCACACACATTTGGAACTCTCCTGGGGTACCCTCACACATATTATTCCCTCATTTAGTGGATATTTTCACAAAGAAGTGAAATTTTCAAAAATCCAGAAAATTGGCTGAAAACGACAAAATATCAAAGACTCATTGGGCGAATCGCTCTGGAACTGAAATCGGAACGCTCACTGACATTTTCCCTATCTGAAAGTCTGATAAACGCCGGAAAAATGACTAAGTCCAAAAAAAAATTTTTTTCAACTTTTTTCAATTTTACCCCCGTGGGATATATATTCTACCCACACACATTTGGAACTCTCCTGGGGTACCCTCACACATATTATTCCCTCATTTAGTGGATATTTTCACAAAGAAGTGAAATTTTCAAAAATCCAGAAAATTGGCTGAAAACGACTAAGTATCAAGGACTCATTGGGCGAATCGCTCTGGAACTGAAATCGGAACGCTCACTGACATTTTCCCTATCTGAAAGTCTGATAAACGCCGGAAAAATGACTAAGTCCAAAAAAAAATTTTTTTCAACTTTTTTCAATTTTACCCCCGTGGGATATATATTCTACTCACACACATTTGGAACTCTTCTGGGGTACCCTCACACATATTATTCCCTCATTTAGTGGATATTTTCACAAAGAAGTGAAATTTTCAAAAATCCAGAAAATTGGCTGAAAACGACTAAATATCAAAGACTCATTGGGCGAATCGCTCTGGAACTGAAATGGGAATGCTCACTGACATTTCCCCTATCTTAAAGTCTGATAAACGCCGGAAAAATGACTAAGTCCCAAAAAAAATTTTTTTCAACTTTTTTCAATTTTACCCCCGTGGGATATATATTCTACCCACACACATTTGGAACTCTCCTGGGGTACCCTCACACATATTATTCCCTCATTTAGTGGATATTTTCACAAAGAAGTGAAATTTTCAAAAATCCAGAAAATTGGCTGAAAACGACAAAATATCAAAGACTCATTGGGCGAATCGCTCTGGAACTGAAATCGGAACGCTCACTGACATTTTCCCTATCTGAAAGTCTGATAAACGCCGGAAAAATGACTAAGTCCAAAAAAAAATTTTTTTCAACTTTTTTCAATTTTACCCCCGTGGGATATATATTCTACCCACACACATTTGGAACTCTCCTGGGGTACCCTCACACATATTATTCCCTCATTTAGTGGATATTTTCACAAAGAAGTGAAATTTTCAAAAATCCAGAAAATTGGCTGAAAACGACAAAATATCAAAGACTCATTGGGCGAATCGCTCTGGAACTGAAATCGGAACGCTCACTGACATTTTCCCTATCTGAAAGTCTGATAAACGCCGGAAAAATGACTAAGTCCCAAAAAAAATTTTTTTCAACTTTTTTCAATTTTACCCCCGTGGGATATATATTCTACCCACACACATTTGGAACTCTCCTGGGGTACCCTCACACATATTATTCCCTCATTTAGTGGATATTTTCACAAAGAAGTGAAATTTTCAAAAATCCAGAAAATTGGCTGAAAACGACTAAGTATCAAGGACACATTGGGCGAATCGCTCTGGAACTGAAATCGGAACGCTCACTGACATTTTCCCTATCTGAAAGTCTGATAAACGCCGGAAAAATGACTAAGTCCAAAAAAAAATTTTTTTCAACTTTTTTCAATTTTACCCCCGTGGGATATATATTCTACCCACACACATTTGGAACTCTTCTGGGGTACCCTCACACATATTATTCCCTCATTTAGTGGATATTTTCACAAAGAAGTGAAATTTTCAAAAATCCAGAAAATTGGCTGAAAACGACTAAATATCAAAGACTCATTGGGCGAATCGCTCTGGAACTGAAATGGGAATGCTCACTGACATTTCCCCTATCTTAAAGTCTGATAAACGCCGGAAAAATGACTAAGTCCAAAAAAAAATTTTTTTCAACTTTTTTCAATTTTACCCCCGTGGGATATATATTCTACCCACACACATTTGGAACTCTCCTGGGGTACCCTCACACATATTATTCCCTCATTTAGTGGATATTTTCACAAAGAAGTGAAATTTTCAAAAATCCAGAAAATTGGCTGAAAACGACTAAGTATCAAGGACTCATTGGGCGAATCGCTCTGGAACTGAAATCGGAACGCTCACTGACATTTTCCCTATCTGAAAGTCTGATAAACGCCGGAAAAATGACTAAGTCCAAAAAAAAATTTTTTTCAACTTTTTTCAATTTTACCCCCGTGGGATATATATTCTACCCACACACATTTGGAACTCTCCTGGGGTACCCTCACACATATTATTCCCTCATTTAGTGGATATTTTCACAAAGAAGTGAAATTTTCAAAAATCCAGAAAATTGGCTGAAAACGACTAAATATCAAAGACTCATTGGGCGAATCGCTCTGGAACTGAAATGGGAATGCTCACTGACATTTCCCCTATCTTAAAGTCTGATAAACGCCAGAAAAATGGCTAAGTCCAAAAAAAAATTTTTTTCAACTTTTTTCAATTTTACCCCCGTGGGATATATATTCTACCCACACACATTTGGAACTCTCCTGGGGTACCCTCACACATATTATTCCCTCATTTAGTGGATATTTTCACAAAGAAGTGAAATTTTCAAAAATCCAGAAAATTGGCTGAAAACGAATAAATATCAAAGACTCTTTGGGCGAATCACTCTGGAACTGAAATCGGAACGCTCACTGACATTTTCCCTATCTGAAAGTCTGATAAACGCCGGAAAAATGACTAAGTCCAAAAAAAAATTTTTTTCAACTTTTTTCAATTTTACCCCCGTGGGATATATATTCTACCCACACACATTTGGAACTCTCCTGGGGTACCCTCACACATATTATTCCCTCATTTAGTGGATATTTTCACAAAGAAGTGAAATTTTCAAAAATCCAGAAAATTGGCTGAAAACGACTAAGTATCAAGGACTCATTGGGCGAATCGCTCTGGAACTGAAATCGGAACGCTCACTGACATTTTCCCTATCTGAAAGTCTGATAAACGCCGGAAAAATGACTAAGTCCAAAAAAAAATTTTTTTCAACTTTTTTCAATTTTACCCCCGTGGGATATATATTCTACTCACACACATTTGGAACTCTTCTGGGGTACCCTCACACATATTATTCCCTCATTTAGTGGATATTTTCACAAAGAAGTGAAATTTTCAAAAATCCAGAAAATTGGCTGAAAACGACTAAATATCAAAGACTCATTGGGCGAATCGCTCTGGAACTGAAATGGGAATGCTCACTGACATTTCCCCTATCTTAAAGTCTGATAAACGCCGGAAAAATGACTAAGTCCCAAAAAAATTTTTTTTCAACTTTTTTCAATTTTACCCCCGTGGGATATATATTCTACCCACACACATTTGGAACTCTCCTGGGGTACCCTCACACATATTATTCCCTCATTTAGTGGATATTTTCACAAAGAAGTGAAATTTTCAAAAATCCAGAAAATTGGCTGAAAACGACAAAATATCAAAGACTCATTGGGCGAATCGCTCTGGAACTGAAATCGGAACGCTCACTGACATTTTCCCTATCTGAAAGTCTGATAAACGCCGGAAAAATGACTAAGTCCAAAAAAAAATTTTTTTCAACTTTTTTCAATTTTACCCCCGTGGGATATATATTCTACCCACACACATTTGGAACTCTCCTGGGGTACCCTCACACATATTATTCCCTCATTTAGTGGATATTTTCACAAAGAAGTGAAATTTTCAAAAATCCAGAAAATTGGCTGAAAACGACAAAATATCAAAGACTCATTGGGCGAATCGCTCTGGAACTGAAATCGGAACGCTCACTGACATTTTCCCTATCTGAAAGTCTGATAAACGCCGGAAAAATGACTAAGTCCAAAAAAAAATTTTTTTCAACTTTTTTCAATTTTACCCCCGTGGGATATATATTCTACCCACACACATTTGGAACTCTCCTGGGGTACCCTCACACATATTATTCCCTCATTTAGTGGATATTTTCACAAAGAAGTGAAATTTTCAAAAATCCAGAAAAATGGCTGAAAACGACTAAGTATCAAGGACTCATTGGGCGAATCGCTCTGGAACTGAAATCGGAACGCTCACTGACATTTTCCCTATCTGAAAGTCTGATAAACGCCGGAAAAATGACTAAGTCCAAAAAAAAATTTTTTTCAACTTTTTTCAATTTTACCCCCGTGGGATATATATTCTACCCACACACATTTGGAACTCTCCTGGGGTACCCTCACACATATTATTCCCTCATTTAGTGGATATTTTCACAAAGAAGTGAAATTTTCAAAAATCCAGAAAATTGGCTGAAAACGACAAAATATCAAAGACTCATTGGGCGAATCGCTCTGGAACTGAAATCGGAACGCTCACTGACATTTTCCCTATCTGAAAGTCTGATAAACGCCGGAAAAATGACTAAGTCCAAAAAAAAATTTTTTTCAACTTTTTTCAATTTTACCCCCGTGGGATATATATTCTACCCACACACATTTGGAACTCTCCTGGGGTACCCTCACACATATTATTCCCTCATTTAGTGGATATTTTCACAAAGAAGTGAAATTTTCAAAAATCCAGAAAATTGGCTGAAAACGACTAAGTATCAAGGACACATTGGGCGAATCGCTCTGGAACTGAAATCGGAACGCTCACTGACATTTTCCCTATCTGAAAGTCTGATAAACGCCGGAAAAATGACTAAGTCCAAAAAAAAATTTTTTTCAACTTTTTTCAATTTTACCCCCGTGGGATATATATTCTACCCACACACATTTGGAACTCTTCTGGGGTACCCTCACACATATTATTCCCTCATTTAGTGGATATTTTCACAAAGAAGTGAAATTTTCAAAAATCCAGAAAATTGGCTGAAAACGACTAAATATCAAAGACTCATTGGGCGAATCGCTCTGGAACTGAAATGGGAATGCTCACTGACATTTCCCCTATCTTAAAGTCTGATAAACGCCGGAAAAATGACTAAGTCCAAAAAAAAATTTTTTTCAACTTTTTTCAATTTTACCCCCGTGGGATATATATTCTACCCACACACATTTGGAACTCTCCTGGGGTACCCTCACACATATTATTCCCTCATTTAGTGGATATTTTCACAAAGAAGTGAAATTTTCAAAAATCCAGAAAATTGGCTGAAAACGACTAAGTATCAAGGACTCATTGGGCGAATCGCTCTGGAACTGAAATCGGAACGCTCACTGACATTTTCCCTATCTGAAAGTCTGATAAACGCCGGAAAAATGACTAAGTCCAAAAAAAAATTTTTTTCAACTTTTTTCAATTTTACCCCCGTGGGATATATATTCTACCCACACACATTTGGAACTCTCCTGGGGTACCCTCACACATATTATTCCCTCATTTAGTGGATATTTTCACAAAGAAGTGAAATTTTCAAAAATCCAGAAAATTGGCTGAAAACGACTAAATATCAAAGACTCATTGGGCGAATCGCTCTGGAACTGAAATGGGAATGCTCACTGACATTTCCCCTATCTTAAAGTCTGATAAACGCCAGAAAAATGACTAAGTCCAAAAAAAAATTTTTTTCAACTTTTTTCAATTTTACCCCCGTGGGATATATATTCTACCCACACACATTTGGAACTCTCCTGGGGTACCCTCACACATATTATTCCCTCATTTAGTGGATATTTTCACAAAGAAGTGAAATTTTCAAAAATCCAGAAAATTGGCTGAAAACGACTAAATATCAAAGACTCATTGGGCGAATCGCTCTGGAACTGAAATCGGAACGCTCACTGACATTTTCCCTATCTGAAAGTCTGATAAACGCCGGAAAAATGACTAAGTCCAAAAAAAAATTTTTTTCAACTTTTTTCAATTTTACCCCCGTGGGATATATATTCTACCCACACACATTTGGAACTCTCCTGGGGTACCCTCACACATATTATTCCCTCATTTAGTGGATATTTTCACAAAGAAGTGAAATTTTCAAAAATCCAGAAAATTGGCTGAAAACGACTAAGTATCAAGGACTCATTGGGCGAATCGCTCTGGAACTGAAATCGGAACGCTCACTGACATTTTCCCTATCTGAAAGTCTGATAAACGCCGGAAAAATGACTAAGTCCAAAAAAAAATTTTTTTTAACTTTTTTCAATTTTACCCCCGTGGGATATATATTCTACCCACACACATTTGGAACTCTTCTGGGGTACCCTCACACATATTATTCCCTCATTTAGTGGATATTTTCACAAAGAAGTGAAATTTTCAAAAATCCAGAAAATTGGCTGAAAACGACTAAATATCAAAGACTCATTGGGCGAATCGCTCTGGAACTGAAATGGGAATGCTCACTGACATTTCCCCTATCTTAAAGTCTGATAAACGCCGGAAAAATGACTAAGTCCCAAAAAAAATTTTTTTCAACTTTTTTCAATTTTACCCCCGTGGGATATATATTCTACCCACACACATTTGGAACTCTCCTGGGGTACCCTCACACATATTATTCCCTCATTTAGTGGATATTTTCACAAAGAAGTGAAATTTTCAAAAATCCAGAAAATTGGCTGAAAACGACAAAATATCAAAGACTCATTGGGCGAATCGCTCTGGAACTGAAATCGGAACGCTCACTGACATTTTCCCTATCTGAAAGTCTGATAAACGCCGGAAAAATGACTAAGTCCAAAAAAAAATTTTTTTCAACTTTTTTCAATTTTACCCCCGTGGGATATATATTCTACCCACACACATTTGGAACTCTCCTGGGGTACCCTCACACATATTATTCCCTCATTTAGTGGATATTTTCACAAAGAAGTGAAATTTTCAAAAATCCAGAAAATTGGCTGAAAACGACAAAATATCAAAGACTCATTGGGCGAATCGCTCTGGAACTGAAATCGGAACGCTCACTGACATTTTCCCTATCTGAAAGTCTGATAAACGCCGGAAAAATGACTAAGTCCAAAAAAAAATTTTTTTCAACTTTTTTCAATTTTACCCCCGTGGGATATATATTCTACCCACACACATTTGGAACTCTCCTGGGGTACCCTCACACATATTATTCCCTCATTTAGTGGATATTTTCACAAAGAAGTGAAATTTTCAAAAATCCAGAAAATTGGCTGAAAACGACTAAGTATCAAGGACTCATTGGGCGAATCGCTCTGGAACTGAAATCGGAACGCTCACTGACATTTTCCCTATCTGAAAGTCTGATAAACGCCGGAAAAATGACTAAGTCCAAAAAAAAATTTTTTTCAACTTTTTTCAATTTTACCCCCGTGGGATATATATTCTACTCACACACATTTGGAACTCTTCTGGGGTACCCTCACACATATTATTCCCTCATTTAGTGGATATTTTCACAAAGAAGTGAAATTTTCAAAAATCCAGAAAATTGGCTGAAAACGACTAAATATCAAAGACTCATTGGGCGAATCGCTCTGGAACTGAAATGGGAATGCTCACTGACATTTCCCCTATCTTAAAGTCTGATAAACGCCGGAAAAATGACTAAGTCCCAAAAAAAATTTTTTTCAACTTTTTTCAATTTTACCCCCGTGGGATATATATTCTACCCACACACATTTGGAACTCTCCTGGGGTACCCTCACACATATTATTCCCTCATTTAGTGGATATTTTCACAAAGAAGTGAAACTTTCAAAAATCCAGAAAATTGGCTGAAAACGACAAAATATCAAAGACTCATTGGGCGAATCGCTCTGGAACTGAAATCGGAACGCTCACTGACATTTTCCCTATCTGAAAGTCTGATAAACGCCGGAAAAATGACTAAGTCCAAAAAAAAAATTTTTTCAACTTTTTTCAATTTTACCCCCGTGGGATATATATTCTACCCACACACATTTGGAACTCTCCTGGGGTACCCTCACACATATTATTCCCTCATTTAGTGGATATTTTCACAAAGAAGTGAAATTTTCAAAAATCCAGAAAATTGGCTGAAAACGACAAAATATCAAAGACTCATTGGGCGAATCGCTCTGGAACTGAAATCGGAACGCTCACTGACATTTTCCCTATCTGAAAGTATGATAAACGCCGGAAAAATGACTAAGTCCAAAAAAAAATTTTTTTCAACTTTTTTCAATTTTACCCCCGTGGGATATATATTCTACCCACACACATTTGAAACTCTCCTGGGGTACCCTCACACATATTATTCCCTCATTTAGTGGATATTTTCACAAAGAAGTGAAATTTTCAAAAATCCAGAAAATTGGCTGAAAACGACTAAGTATCAAGGACTCATTGGGCAAATCGCTCTGGAACTGAAATCGGAACGCTCACTGACATTTTCCCTATCTGAAAGTCTGATAAACGCCGGAAAAATGACTAAGTCCAAAAAAAAATTTTTTTCAACTTTTTTCAATTTTACCCCCGTGGGATATATATTCTACCCACACACATTTGGAACTCTTCTGGGGTACCCTCACACATATTATTCCCTCATTTAGTGGATATTTTCACAAAGAAGTGAAATTTTCAAAAATCCAGAAAATTGGCTGAAAACGACTAAATATCAAAGACTCATTGGGCGAATCGCTCTGGAACTGAAATGGGAATGCTCACTGACATTTCCCCTATCTTAAAGTCTGATAAACGCCGGAAAAATGACTAAGTCCAAAAAAAAATTTTTTTCAACTTTTTTCAATTTTACCCCCGTGGGATATATATTCTACCCACACACATTTGGAACTCTCCTGGGGTACCCTCACACATATTATTCCCTCATTTAGTGGATATTTTCACAAAGAAGTGAAATTTTCAAAAATCCAGAAAATTGGCTGAAAACGACTAAGTATCAAGGACTCATTGGGCGAATCGCTCTGGAACTGAAATCGGAACGCTCACTGACATTTTCCCTATCTGAAAGTCTGATAAACGCCGGAAAAATGACTAAGTCCAAAAAAAAATTTTTTTCAACTTTTTTCAATTTTACCCCCGTGGGATATATATTCTACCCACACACATTTGGAACTCTCCTGGGGTACCCTCACACATATTATTCCCTCATTTAGTGGATATTTTCACAAAGAAGTGAAATTTTCAAAAATCCAGAAAATTGGCTGAAAACGACTAAATATCAAAGACTCATTGGGCGAATCGCTCTGGAACTGAAATGGGAATGCTCACTGACATTTCCCCTATCTTAAAGTCTGATAAACGCCGGAAAAATGACTAAGTCCAAAAAAAAATTTTTTTCAACTTTTTTCAATTTTACCCCCGTGGGATATATATTCTACCCACACACATTTGGAACTCTCCTGGGGTACCCTCACACATATTATTCCCTCATTTAGTGGATATTTTCACAAAAAAGTGAAATTTTCAAAAATCCAGAAAATTGGCTGAAAACGACTAAATATCAAAGACTCATTGGGCGAATCGCTCTGGAACTGAAATCGGAACGCTCACTGACATTTTCCCTATCTGAAAGTCTGATAAACGCCGGAAAAATGACTAAGTCCAAAAAAAAATTTTTTTCAACTTTTTTCAATTTTACCCCCGTGGGATATATATTCTACCCACACACATTTGGAACTCTCCTGGGGTACCCTCACACATATTATTCCCTCATTTAGTGGATATTTTCACAAAGAAGTGAAATTTTCAAAAATCCAGAAAATTGGCTGAAAACGACTAAGTATCAAGGACTCATTGGGCGAATCGCTCTGGAACTGAAATCGGAACGCTCACTGACATTTTCCCTATCTGAAAGTCTGATAAACGCCGGAAAAATGACTAAGTCCAAAAAAAAATTTTTTTTAACTTTTTTCAATTTTACCCCCGTGGGATATATATTCTACCCACACACATTTGGAACTCTTCTGGGGTACCCCCACACATATTATTCCCTCATTTAGTGGATATTTCACAAAGAAGTGAAATTTTCAAAAATCCAGAAAATTGGCTGAAAACGACTAAATATCAAAGACTCATTGGGCGAATCGCTCTGGAACTGAAATGGGAATGCTCACTGACATTTCCATTATCTTAAAGTCTGATAAACGCCGGAAAAATGACTAAGTCCCAAAAAAAATTTTTTTCAACTTTTTTCAATTTTACCCCCGTGGGATATATATTCTACCCACACACATTTGGAACTCTCCTGGGGTACCCTCACACATATTATTCCCTCATTTAGTGGATATTTTCACAAAGAAGTGAAATTTTCAAAAATCCAGAAAATTGGCTGAAAACGACAAAATATCAAAGACTCATTGGGCGAATCGCTCTGGAACTGAAATCGGAACGCTCACTGACATTTTCCCTATCTGAAAGTCTGATAAACGCCGGAAAAATGACTAAGTCCAAAAAAAAATTTTTTTCAACTTTTTTCAATTTTACCCCCGTGGGATATATATTCTACCCACACACATTTGGAACTCTCCTGGGGTACCCTCACACATATTATTCCCTCATTTAGTGGATATTTTCACAAAGAAGTGAAATTTTCAAAAATCCAGAAAATTGGCTGAAAACGACTAAGTATCAAGGACTCATTGGGCGAATCGCTCTGGAACTGAAATCGGAACGCTCACTGACATTTTCCCTATCTGAAAGTCTGATAAACGCCGGAAAAATGACTAAGTCCAAAAAAAAATTTTTTTCAACTTTTTTCAATTTTACCCCCGTGGGATATATATTCTACCCACACACATTTGGAACTCTTCTGGGGTACCCTCACACATATTATTCCCTCATTTAGTGGATATTTTCACAAAGAAGTGAAATTTTCAAAAATCCAGAAAATTGGCTGAAAACGACTAAATATCAAAGACTGATTGGGCGAATCGCTCTGGAACTGAAATGGGAATGCTCACTGACATTTCCCCTATCTTAAAGTCTGATAAACGCCGGAAAAATGACTAAGTCCAAAAAAAAATTTTTTTCAACTTTTTTCAATTTTACCCCCGTGGGATATATATTCTACCCACACACATTTGGAACTCTCCTGGGGTACCCTCACACATATTATTCCCTCATTTAGTGGATATTTTCACAAAGAAGTGAAATTTTCAAAAATCCAGAAAATTGGCTGAAAACGACTAAGTATCAAGGACTCATTGGGCGAATCGCTCTGGAACTGAAATCGGAACGCTCACTGACATTTTCCCTATCTGAAAGTCTGATAAACGCCGGAAAAATGACTAAGTCCAAAAAAAAATTTTTTTCAATTTTTTTCAATTTTACCCCCGTGGGATATATATTCTACCCACACACATTTGGAACTCTCCTGGGGTACCCTCACACATATTATTCCCTCATTTAGTGGATATTTTCACAAAGAAGTGAAATTTTCAAAAATCCAGAAAATTGGCTGAAAACGACTAAGTATCAAGGACTCATTGGGCGAATCGCTCTGGAACTGAAATCGGAACGCTCACTGACATTTTCCCTATCTGAAAGTCTGATAAACGCCGGAAAAATGACTAAGTCCAAAAAAAAATTTTTTTCAACTTTTTTCAATTTTACCCCCGTGGGATATATATTCTACCCACACACATTTGGAACTCTTCTGGGGTACCCTCACACATATTATTCCCTCATTTAGTGGATATTTTCACAAAGAAGTGAAATTTTCAAAAATCCAGAAAATTGGCTGAAAACGACTAAATATCAAAGACTCATTGGGCGAATCGCTCTGGAACTGAAATGGGAATGCTCACTGACATTTCCCCTATCTTAAAGTCTGATAAACGCCGGAAAAATGACTAAGTCCCAAAAAAAATTTTTTTCAACTTTTTTCAATTTTACCCCCGTGGGATATATATTCTACCCACACACATTTGGAACTCTCCTGGGGTACCCTCACACATATTATTCCCTCATTTAGTGGATATTTTCACAAAGAAGTGAAATTTTCAAAAATCCAGAAAATTGGCTGAAAACGACAAAATATCAAAGACTCATTGGGCGAATCGCTCTGGAACTGAAATCGGAACGCTCACTGACATTTTCCCTATCTGAAAGTCTGATAAACGCCGGAAAAATGACTAAGTCCAAAAAAAAATTTTTTTCAACTTTTTTCAATTTTACCCCCGTGGGATATATATTCTACCCACACACATTTGGAACTCTCCTGGGGTACCCTCACACATATTATTCCCTCATTTAGTGGATATTTTCACAAAGAAGTGAAATTTTCAAAAATCCAGAAAATTGGCTGAAAACGACAAAATATCAAAGACTCATTGGGTGAATCGCTCTGGAACTGAAATCGGAACGCTCACTGACATTTTCCCTATCTGAAAGTCTGATAAACGCCGGAAAAATGACTAAGTCCAAAAAAAAATTTTTTTCAACTTTTTTCAATTTTACCCCCGTGGGATATATATTCTACCCACACACATTTGGAACTCTCCTGGGGTACCCTCACACATATTATTCCCTCATTTAGTGGATATTTTCACAAAGAAGTGAAATTTTCAAAAATCCAGAAAATTGGCTGAAAACGACTAAGTATCAAGGACTCATTGGGCGAATCGCTCTGGAACTGAAATCGGAACGCTCACTGACATTTTCCCTATCTGAAAGTCTGATAAACGCCGGAAAAATGACTAAGTCCAAAAAAAAATTTTTTTCAACTTTTTTCAATTTTACCCCCGTGGGATATATATTCTACCCACACACATTTGGAACTCTTCTGGGGTACCCTCACACATATTATTCCCTCATTTAGTGGATATTTTCACAAAGAAGTGAAATTTTCAAAAATCCAGAAAATTGGCTGAAAACGACTAAATATCAAAGACTCATTGGGCGAATCGCTCTGGAACTGAAATGGGAATGCTCACTGACATTTCCCCTATCTTAAAGTCTGATAAACGCCGGAAAAATGACTAAGTCCAAAAAAAAATTTTTTTCAACTTTTTTCAATTTTACCCCCGTGGGATATATATTCTACCCACACACATTTGGAACTCTCCTGGGGTACCCTCACACATATTATTCCCTCATTTAGTGGATATTTTCACAAAAAAGTGAAATTTTCAAAAATCCAGAAAATTGGCTGAAAACGACTAAATATCAAAGACTCATTGGGCGAATCGCTCTGGAACTGAAATCGGAACGCTCACTGACATTTTCCCTATCTGAAAGTCTGATAAACGCCGGAAAAATGACTAAGTCCAAAAAAAAATTTTTTTCAACTTTTTTCAATTTTACCCCCGTGGGATATATATTCTACCCACACACATTTGGAACTCTCCTGGGGTACCCTCACACATATTATTCCCTCATTTAGTGGATATTTTCACAAAGAAGTGAAATTTTCAAAAATCCAGAAAATTGGCTGAAAACGACTAAGTATCAAGGACTCATTGGGCGAATCGCTCTGGAACTGAAATCGGAACGCTCACTGACATTTTCCCTATCTGAAAGTCTGATAAACGCCGGAAAAATGACTAAGTCCAAAAAAAAATTTTTTTCAACTTTTTTCAATTTTACCGCCGTGGGATATATATTCTACCCACACACATTTGGAACTCTCCTGGGGTACCCTCACACATATTATTCCCTCATTTAGTGGATTTTTTCACAAAGAAGTGAAATTTTCAAAAATCCAGAAAATTGGCTGAAAACGACTAAGTATCAAGGACTCATTGGGCGAATCGCTCTGGAACTGAAATCGGAACGCTCACTGACATTTTCCCTATCTGAAAGTCTGATAAACGCCGGAAAAATGACTAAGTCCAAAAAAAAATTTTTTTCAACTTTTTTCAATTTTACCCCCGTGGGATATATATTCTACCCACACACATTTGGAACTCTCCTGGGGTACCCTCACACATATTATTCCCTCATTTAGTGGATATTTTCACAAAGAAGTGAAATTTTCAAAAATCCAGAAAATTGGCTGAAAACGACTAAATATCAAAGACTCATTGGGCGAATCGCTCTGGAACTGAAATCGGAACGCTCACTGACATTTTCCCTATCTGAAAGTCTGATAAACGCCGGAAAAATGACTAAGTCCCCAAAAAAATTTTTTTCAACTTTTTTCAATTTTACCTCCGTGGGATATATATTCTACCCACACACATTTGGAACTCTCCTGGGGTACCCTCACACATATTATTCCCTCATTTAGTGGATATTTTCACAAAAAAGTGAAATTTTCAAAAATCCAGAAAATTGGCTGAAAACGACTAAGTATCAAGGACTCATTGGGCGAATCGCTCTGGAACTGAAATCGGAACACTCACTGACATTTTCCCTATCTGAAAGTCTGATAAACGCCGGAAAAATGACTAAGTCCAAAAAAAAATTTTTTTCAACTTCTTTCAATTTTACCCCCGTGGGATATATATTCTACCCACACACATTTGGAACTCTCCTGGGGTACCCTCACACATATTCTTCCCTCATTTAGTGGATATTTTCACAAAGAAGTGAAATTTTCAAAAATCCAGAAAATTGGCTGAAAACGACTAAGTATCAAGGACTCATTGGGCGAATCGCTCTGGAACTGAAATCGGAACGCTCACTGACATTTTCCCTATCTGAAAGTCTGATAAACGCCGGAAAAATGACTAAGTCCAAAAAAAAATTTTTTTCAACTTTTTTCAATTTTACCCCCGTGGGATATATATTCTACCCACACACATTTGGAACTCTTCTGGGGTACCCTCACACATATTATTCCCTCATTTAGTGGATATTTTCACAAAGAAGTGAAATTTTCAAAAATCCAGAAAATTGGCTGAAAACGACTAAATATCAAAGACTCATTGGGCGAATCGCTCTGGAACTGAAATGGGAATGCTCACTGACATTTCCCCTATCTTAAAGTCTGATAAACGCCGGAAAAATGACTAAGTCCAAAAAAAAATTTTTTTCAACTTTTTTCAATTTTACCCCCGTGGGATATATATTCTACCCACACACATTTGGAACTCTCCTGGGGTACCCTCACACATATTATTCCCTCATTTAGTGGATATTTTCACAAAAAAGTGAAATTTTCAAAAATCCAGAAAATTGGCTGAAAACGACTAAATATCAAAGACTCATTGGGCGAATCGCTCTGGAACTGAAATCGGAACGCTCACTGACATTTTCCCTATCTGAAAGTCTGATAAACGCCGGAAAAATGACTAAGTCCAAAAAAAAATTTTTTTCAACTTTTTTCAATTTTACCCCCGTGGGATATATATTCTACCCACACACATTTGGAACTCTCCTGGGGTACCCTCACACATATTATTCCCTCATTTAGTGGATATTTTCACAAAGAAGTGAAATTTTCAAAAATCCAGAAAATTGGCTGAAAACGACTAAGTATCAAGGACTCATTGGGCGAATCGCTCTGGAACTGAAATCGGAACGCTCACTGACATTTTCCCTATCTGAAAGTCTGATAAACGCCGGAAAAATGACTAAGTCCAAAAAAAAATTTTTTTCAACTTTTTTCAATTTTACCGCCGTGGGATATATATTCTACCCACACACATTTGGAACTCTCCTGGGGTACCCTCACACATATTATTCCCTCATTTAGTGGATTTTTTCACAAAGAAGTGAAATTTTCAAAAATCCAGAAAATTGGCTGAAAACGACTAAGTATCAAGGACTCATTGGGCGAATCGCTCTGGAACTGAAATCGGAACGCTCACTGACATTTTCCCTATCTGAAAGTCTGATAAACGCCGGAAAAATGACTAAGTCCAAAAAAAAATTTTTTTCAACTTTTTTCAATTTTACCCCCGTGGGATATATATTCTACCCACACACATTTGGAACTCTCCTGGGGTACCCTCACACATATTATTCCCTCATTTAGTGGATATTTTCACAAAGAAGTGAAATTTTCAAAAATCCAGAAAATTGGCTGAAAACGACTAAATATCAAAGACTCATTGGGCGAATCGCTCTGGAACTGAAATCGGAACGCTCACTGACATTTTCCCTATCTGAAAGTCTGATAAACGCCGGAAAAATGACTAAGTCCCCAAAAAAATTTTTTTCAACTTTTTTCAATTTTACCTCCGTGGGATATATATTCTACCCACACACATTTGGAACTCTCCTGGGGTACCCTCACACATATTATTCCCTCATTTAGTGGATATTTTCACAAAGAAGTGAAATTTTCAAAAATCCAGAAAATTGGCTGAAAACGACTAAGTATCAAGGACTCATTGGGCGAATCGCTCTGGAACTGAAATCGGAACGCTCACTGACATTTTCCCTATCTGAAAGTCTGATAAACGCCGGAAAAATGACTAAGTCCAAAAAAAAATTTTTTTCAACTTTTTTCAATTTTACCCCCGTGGGATATATATTCTACCCACACACATTTGGAACTCTTCTGGGGTACCCTCACACATATTATTCCCTCATTTAGTGGATATTTTCACAAAGAAGTGAAATTTTCAAAAATCCAGAAAATTGGCTGAAAACGACTAAATATCAAAGACTCATTGGGCGAATCGCTCTGGAACTGAAATGGGAATGCTCACTGACATTTCCCCTATCTTAAAGTCTGATAAACGCCGGAAAAATGACTAAGTCCAAAAAAAAATTTTTTTCAACTTTTTTCAATTTTACCCCCGTGGGATATATATTCTACCCACACACATTTGGAACTCTCCTGGGGTACCCTCACACATATTATTCCCTCATTTAGTGGATATTTTCACAAAGAAGTGAAATTTTCAAAAATCCAGAAAATTGGCTGAAAACGACTAAGTATCAAGGACTCATTGGGCGAATCGCTCTGGAACTGAAATCGGAACGCTCACTGACATTTTCCCTATCTGAAAGTCTGATAAACGCCGGAAAAATGACTAAGTCCAAAAAAAAATTTTTTTCAACTTTTTTCAATTTTACCCCCGTGGGATATATATTCTACCCACACACATTTGGAACTCTCCTGGGGTACCCTCACACATATTATTCCCTCATTTAGTGGATATTTTCACAAAGAAGTGAAATTTTCAAAAATCCAGAAAATTGGCTGAAAACGACTAAATATCAAAGACTCATTGGGCGAATCGCTCTGGAACTGAAATGGGAATGCTCACTGACATTTCCCCTATCTTAAAGTCTGATAAACGCCAGAAAAATGACTAAGTCCAAAAAAAAATTTTTTTCAACTTTTTTCAATTTTACCCCCGTGGGATATATATTCTACCCACACACATTTGGAACTCTCCTGGGGTACCCTCACACATATTATTCCCTCATTTAGTGGATATTTTCACAAAGAAGTGAAATTTTCAAAAATCCAGAAAATTGGCTGAAAACGACTAAGTATCAAGGACTCATTGGGCGAATCGCTCTGGAACTGAAATCGGAACGCTCACTGACATTTTCCCTATCTGAAAGTCTGATAAACGCCGGAAAAATGACTAAGTCCAAAAAAAAATTTTTTTCAACTTTTTTCAATTTTACCGCCGTGGGATATATATTCTACCCACACACATTTGGAACTCTCCTGGGGTACCCTCACACATATTATTCCCTCATTTAGTGGATTTTTTCACAAAGAAGTGAAATTTTCAAAAATCCAGAAAATTGGCTGAAAACGACTAAGTATCAAGGACTCATTGGGCGAATCGCTCTGGAACTGAAATCGGAACGCTCACTGACATTTTCCCTATCTGAAAGTCTGATAAACGCCGGAAAAATGACTAAGTCCAAAAAAAAATTTTTTTCAACTTTTTTCAATTTTACCGCCGTGGGATATATATTCTACCCACACACATTTGGAACTCTCCTGGGGTACCCTCACACATATTATTCCCTCATTTAGTGGATTTTTTCACAAAGAAGTGAAATTTTCAAAAATCCAGAAAATTGGCTGAAAACGACTAAGTATCAAGGACTCATTGGGCGAATCGCTCTGGAACTGAAATCGGAACGCTCACTGACATTTTCCCTATCTGAAAGTCTGATAAACGCCGGAAAAATGACTAAGTCCAAAAAAAAATTTTTTTCAACTTTTTTCAATTTTACCCCCGTGGGATATATATTCTACCCACACACATTTGGAACTCTCCTGGGGTACCCTCACACATATTATTCCCTCATTTAGTGGATATTTTCACAAAGAAGTGAAATTTTCAAAAATCCAGAAAATTGGCTGAAAACGACTAAATATCAAAGACTCATTGGGCGAATCGCTCTGGAACTGAAATCGGAACGCTCACTGACATTTTCCCTATCTGAAAGTCTGATAAACGCCGGAAAAATGACTAAGTCCCCAAAAAAATTTTTTTCAACTTTTTTCAATTTTACCTCCGTGGGATATATATTCTACCCACACACATTTGGAACTCTCCTGGGGTACCCTCACACATATTATTCCCTCATTTAGTGGATATTTTCACAAAAAAGTGAAATTTTCAAAAATCCAGAAAATTGGCTGAAAACGACTAAGTATCAAGGACTCATTGGGCGAATCGCTCTGGAACTGAAATCGGAACACTCACTGACATTTTCCCTATCTGAAAGTCTGATAAACGCCGGAAAAATGACTAAGTCCAAAAAAAAATTTTTTTCAACTTCTTTCAATTTTACCCCCGTGGGATATATATTCTACCCACACACATTTGGAACTCTCCTGGGGTACCCTCACACATATTCTTCCCTCATTTAGTGGATATTTTCACAAAGAAGTGAAATTTTCAAAAATCCAGAAAATTGGCTGAAAACGACTAAGTATCAAGGACTCATTGGGCGAATCGCTCTGGAACTGAAATCGGAACGCTCACTGACATTTTCCCTATCTGAAAGTCTGATAAACGCCGGAAAAATGACTAAGTCCAAAAAAAAATTTTTTTCAACTTTTTTCAATTTTACCCCCGTGGGATATATATTCTACCCACACACATTTGGAACTCTTCTGGGGTACCCTCACACATATTATTCCCTCATTTAGTGGATATTTTCACAAAGAAGTGAAATTTTCAAAAATCCAGAAAATTGGCTGAAAACGACTAAATATCAAAGACTCATTGGGCGAATCGCTCTGGAACTGAAATGGGAATGCTCACTGACATTTCCCCTATCTTAAAGTCTGATAAACGCCGGAAAAATGACTAAGTCCAAAAAAAAATTTTTTTCAACTTTTTTCAATTTTACCCCCGTGGGATATATATTCTACCCACACACATTTGGAACTCTCCTGGGGTACCCTCACACATATTATTCCCTCATTTAGTGGATATTTTCACAAAAAAGTGAAATTTTCAAAAATCCAGAAAATTGGCTGAAAACGACTAAATATCAAAGACTCATTGGGCGAATCGCTCTGGAACTGAAATCGGAACGCTCACTGACATTTTCCCTATCTGAAAGTCTGATAAACGCCGGAAAAATGACTAAGTCCAAAAAAAAATTTTTTTCAACTTTTTTCAATTTTACCCCCGTGGGATATATATTCTACCCACACACATTTGGAACTCTCCTGGGGTACCCTCACACATATTATTCCCTCATTTAGTGGATATTTTCACAAAGAAGTGAAATTTTCAAAAATCCAGAAAATTGGCTGAAAACGACTAAGTATCAAGGACTCATTGGGCGAATCGCTCTGGAACTGAAATCGGAACGCTCACTGACATTTTCCCTATCTGAAAGTCTGATAAACGCCGGAAAAATGACTAAGTCCAAAAAAAAATTTTTTTCAACTTTTTTCAATTTTACCGCCGTGGGATATATATTCTACCCACACACATTTGGAACTCTCCTGGGGTACCCTCACACATATTATTCCCTCATTTAGTGGATTTTTTCACAAAGAAGTGAAATTTTCAAAAATCCAGAAAATTGGCTGAAAACGACTAAGTATCAAGGACTCATTGGGCGAATCGCTCTGGAACTGAAATCGGAACGCTCACTGACATTTTCCCTATCTGAAAGTCTGATAAACGCCGGAAAAATGACTAAGTCCAAAAAAAAATTTTTTTCAACTTTTTTCAATTTTACCCCCGTGGGATATATATTCTACCCACACACATTTGGAACTCTCCTGGGGTACCCTCACACATATTATTCCCTCATTTAGTGGATATTTTCACAAAGAAGTGAAATTTTCAAAAATCCAGAAAATTGGCTGAAAACGACTAAATATCAAAGACTCATTGGGCGAATCGCTCTGGAACTGAAATCGGAACGCTCACTGACATTTTCCCTATCTGAAAGTCTGATAAACGCCGGAAAAATGACTAAGTCCCCAAAAAAATTTTTTTCAACTTTTTTCAATTTTACCTCCGTGGGATATATATTCTACCCACACACATTTGGAACTCTCCTGGGGTACCCTCACACATATTATTCCCTCATTTAGTGGATATTTTCACAAAAAAGTGAAATTTTCAAAAATCCAGAAAATTGGCTGAAAACGACTAAGTATCAAGGACTCATTGGGCGAATCGCTCTGGAACTGAAATCGGAACACTCACTGACATTTTCCCTATCTGAAAGTCTGATAAACGCCGGAAAAATGACTAAGTCCAAAAAAAAATTTTTTTCAACTTCTTTCAATTTTACCCCCGTGGGATATATATTCTACCCACACACATTTGGAACTCTCCTGGGGTACCCTCACACATATTCTTCCCTCATTTAGTGGATATTTTCACAAAGAAGTGAAATTTTCAAAAATCCAGAAAATTGGCTGAAAACGACTAAGTATCAAGGACTCATTGGGCGAATCGCTCTGGAACTGAAATCGGAACGCTCACTGACATTTTCCCTATCTGAAAGTCTGATAAACGCCGGAAAAATGACTAAGTCCAAAAAAAAATTTTTTTCAACTTTTTTCAATTTTACCCCCGTGGGATATATATTCTACCCACACACATTTGGAACTCTTCTGGGGTACCCTCACACATATTATTCCCTCATTTAGTGGATATTTTCACAAAGAAGTGAAATTTTCAAAAATCCAGAAAATTGGCTGAAAACGACTAAATATCAAAGACTCATTGGGCGAATCGCTCTGGAACTGAAATGGGAATGCTCACTGACATTTCCCCTATCTTAAAGTCTGATAAACGCCGGAAAAATGACTAAGTCCAAAAAAAAATTTTTTTCAACTTTTTTCAATTTTACCCCCGTGGGATATATATTCTACCCACACACATTTGGAACTCTCCTGGGGTACCCTCACACATATTATTCCCTCATTTAGTGGATATTTTCACAAAGAAGTGAAATTTTCAAAAATCCAGAAAATTGGCTGAAAACGACTAAGTATCAAGGACTCATTGGGCGAATCGCTCTGGAACTGAAATCGGAACGCTCACTGACATTTTCCCTATCTGAAAGTCTGATAAACGCCGGAAAAATGACTAAGTCCAAAAAAAAATTTTTTTCAACTTTTTTCAATTTTACCCCCGTGGGATATATATTCTACCCACACACATTTGGAACTCTCCTGGGGTACCCTCACACATATTATTCCCTCATTTAGTGGATATTTTCACAAAGAAGTGAAATTTTCAAAAATCCAGAAAATTGGCTGAAAACGACTAAATATCAAAGACTCATTGGGCGAATCGCTCTGGAACTGAAATGGGAATGCTCACTGACATTTCCCCTATCTTAAAGTCTGATAAACGCCAGAAAAATGACTAAGTCCAAAAAAAAATTTTTTTCAACTTTTTTCAATTTTACCCCCGTGGGATATATATTCTACCCACACACATTTGGAACTCTCCTGGGGTACCCTCACACATATTATTCCCTCATTTAGTGGATATTTTCACAAAGAAGTGAAATTTTCAAAAATCCAGAAAATTGGCTGAAAACGACTAAGTATCAAGGACTCATTGGGCGAATCGCTCTGGAACTGAAATCGGAACGCTCACTGACATTTTCCCTATCTGAAAGTCTGATAAACGCCGGAAAAATGACTAAGTCCAAAAAAAAATTTTTTTCAACTTTTTTCAATTTTACCCCCGTGGGATATATATTCTACCCACACACATTTGGAACTCTCCTGGGGTACCCTCACACATATTATTCCCTCATTTAGTGGATATTTTCACAAAGAAGTGAAATTTTCAAAAATCCAGAAAATTGGCTGAAAACGACTAAGTATCAAGGACTCATTGGGCGAATCGCTCTGGAACTGAAATCGGAACGCTCACTGACATTTTCCCTATCTGAAAGTCTGATAAACGCCGGAAAAATGACTAAGTCCAAAAAAAAATTTTTTTCAACTTTTTTCAATTTTACCCCCGTGGGATATATATTCTACCCACACACATTTGGAACTCTTCTGGGGTACCCTCACACATATTATTCCCTCATTTAGTGGATATTTTCACAAAGAAGTGAAATTTTCAAAAATCCAGAAAATTGGCTGAAAACGACTAAATATCAAAGACTCATTGGGCGAATCGCTCTGGAACTGAAATGGGAATGCTCACTGACATTTCCCCTATCTTAAAGTCTGATAAACGCCGGAAAAATGACTAAGTCCAAAAAAAAATTTTTTTCAACTTTTTTCAATTTTACCCCCGTGGGATATATATTCTACCCACACACATTTGGAACTCTCCTGGGGTACCCTCACACATATTATTCCCTCATTTAGTGGATATTTTCACAAAAAAGTGAAATTTTCAAAAATCCAGAAAATTGGCTGAAAACGACTAAATATCAAAGACTCATTGGGCGAATCGCTCTGGAACTGAAATCGGAACGCTCACTGACATTTTCCCTATCTGAAAGTCTGATAAACGCCGGAAAAATGACTAAGTCCAAAAAAAAATTTTTTTCAACTTTTTTCAATTTTACCCCCGTGGGATATATATTCTACCCACACACATTTGGAACTCTCCTGGGGTACCCTCACACATATTATTCCCTCATTTAGTGGATATTTTCACAAAGAAGTGAAATTTTCAAAAATCCAGAAAATTGGCTGAAAACGACTAAGTATTAAGGACTCATTGGGCGAATCGCTCTGGAACTGAAATCGGAACGCTCACTGACATTTTCCCTATCTGAAAGTCTGATAAACGCCGGAAAAATGACTAAGTCCAAAAAAAAATTTTTTTCAACTTTTTTCAATTTTACCGCCGTGGGATATATATTCTACCCACACACATTTGGAACTCTCCTGGGGTACCCTCACACATATTATTCCCTCATTTAGTGGATTTTTTCACAAAGAAGTGAAATTTTCAAAAATCCAGAAAATTGGCTGAAAACGACTAAGTATCAAGGACTCATTGGGCGAATCGCTCTGGAACTGAAATCGGAACGCTCACTGACATTTTCCCTATCTGAAAGTCTGATAAACGCCGGAAAAATGACTAAGTCCAAAAAAAAATTTTTTTCAACTTTTTTCAATTTTACCCCCGTGGGATATATATTCTACCCACACACATTTGGAACTCTCCTGGGGTACCCTCACACATATTATTCCCTCATTTAGTGGATATTTTCACAAAGAAGTGAAATTTTCAAAAATCCAGAAAATTGGCTGAAAACGACTAAATATCAAAGACTCATTGGGCGAATCGCTCTGGAACTGAAATCGGAACGCTCACTGACATTTTCCCTATCTGAAAGTCTGATAAACGCCGGAAAAATGACTAAGTCCCCAAAAAAATTTTTTTCAACTTTTTTCAATTTTACCTCCGTGGGATATATATTCTACCCACACACATTTGGAACTCTCCTGGGGTACCCTCACACATATTATTCCCTCATTTAGTGGATATTTTCACAAAAAAGTGAAATTTTCAAAAATCCAGAAAATTGGCTGAAAACGACTAAGTATCAAGGACTCATTGGGCGAATCGCTCTGGAACTGAAATCGGAACACTCACTGACATTTTCCCTATCTGAAAGTCTGATAAACGCCGGAAAAATGACTAAGTCCAAAAAAAAATTTTTTTCAACTTCTTTCAATTTTACCCCCGTGGGATATATATTCTACCCACACACATTTGGAACTCTCCTGGGGTACCCTCACACATATTCTTCCCTCATTTAGTGGATATTTTCACAAAGAAGTGAAATTTTCAAAAATCCAGAAAATTGGCTGAAAACGACTAAGTATCAAGGACTCATTGGGCGAATCGCTCTGGAACTGAAATCGGAACGCTCACTGACATTTTCCCTATCTGAAAGTCTGATAAACGCCGGAAAAATGACTAAGTCCAAAAAAAAATTTTTTTCAACTTTTTTCAATTTTACCCCCGTGGGATATATATTCTACCCACACACATTTGGAACTCTTCTGGGGTACCCTCACACATATTATTCCCTCATTTAGTGGATATTTTCACAAAGAAGTGAAATTTTCAAAAATCCAGAAAATTGGCTGAAAACGACTAAATATCAAAGACTCATTGGGCGAATCGCTCTGGAACTGAAATGGGAATGCTCACTGACATTTCCCCTATCTTAAAGTCTGATAAACGCCGGAAAAATGACTAAGTCCAAAAAAAAATTTTTTTCAACTTTTTTCAATTTTACCCCCGTGGGATATATATTCTACCCACACACATTTGGAACTCTCCTGGGGTACCCTCACACATATTATTCCCTCATTTAGTGGATATTTTCACAAAGAAGTGAAATTTTCAAAAATCCAGAAAATTGGCTGAAAACGACTAAGTATCAAGGACTCATTGGGCGAATCGCTCTGGAACTGAAATCGGAACGCTCACTGACATTTTCCCTATCTGAAAGTCTGATAAACGCCGGAAAAATGACTAAGTCCAAAAAAAAATTTTTTTCAACTTTTTTCAATTTTACCCCCGTGGGATATATATTCTACCCACACACATTTGGAACTCTCCTGGGGTACCCTCACACATATTATTCCCTCATTTAGTGGATATTTTCACAAAGAAGTGAAATTTTCAAAAATCCAGAAAATTGGCTGAAAACGACTAAATATCAAAGACTCATTGGGCGAATCGCTCTGGAACTGAAATGGGAATGCTCACTGACATTTCCCCTATCTTAAAGTCTGATAAACGCCAGAAAAATGACTAAGTCCAAAAAAAAATTTTTTTCAACTTTTTTCAATTTTACCCCCGTGGGATATATATTCTACCCACACACATTTGGAACTCTCCTGGGGTACCCTCACACATATTATTCCCTCATTTAGTGGATATTTTCACAAAGAAGTGAAATTTTCAAAAATCCAGAAAATTGGCTGAAAACGACTAAGTATCAAGGACTCATTGGGCGAATCGCTCTGGAACTGAAATCGGAACGCTCACTGACATTTTCCCTATCTGAAAGTCTGATAAACGCCGGAAAAATGACTAAGTCCAAAAAAAAATTTTTTTCAACTTTTTTCAATTTTACCCCCGTGGGATATATATTCTACCCACACACATTTGGAACTCTCCTGGGGTACCCTCACACATATTATTCCCTCATTTAGTGGATATTTTCACAAAGAAGTGAAATTTTCAAAAATCCAGAAAATTGGCTGAAAACGACTAAATATCAAAGACTCATTGGGCGAATCGCTCTGGAACTGAAATGGGAATGCTCACTGACATTTCCCCTATCTTAAAGTCTGATAAACGCCGGAAAAATGACTAAGTCCAAAAAAAAATTTTTTTCAACTTTTTTCAATTTTACCCCCGTGGGATATATATTCTACCCACACACATTTGGAACTCTCCTGGGGTACCCTCACACATATTATTCCCTCATTTAGTGGATATTTTCACAAAAAAGTGAAATTTTCAAAAATCCAGAAAATTGGCTGAAAACGACTAAATATCAAAGACTCATTGGGCGAATCGCTCTGGAACTGAAATCGGAACGCTCACTGACATTTTCCCTATCTGAAAGTCTGATAAACGCCGGAAAAATGACTAAGTCCAAAAAAAAATTTTTTTCAACTTTTTTCAATTTTACCCCCGTGGGATATATATTCTACCCACACACATTTGGAACTCTCCTGGGGTACCCTCACACATATTATTCCCTCATTTAGTGGATATTTTCACAAAGAAGTGAAATTTTCAAAAATCCAGAAAATTGGCTGAAAACGACTAAGTATCAAGGACTCATTGGGCGAATCGCTCTGGAACTGAAATCGGAACGCTCACTGACATTTTCCCTATCTGAAAGTCTGATAAACGCCGGAAAAATGACTAAGTCCAAAAAAAAATTTTTTTCAACTTTTTTCAATTTTACCCCCGTGGGATATATATTCTACCCACACACATTTGGAACTCTCCTGGGGTACCCTCACACATATTATTCCCTCATTTAGTGGATATTTTCACAAAGAAGTGAAATTTTCAAAAATCCAGAAAATTGGCTGAAAACGACTAAATATCAAAGACTCATTGGGCGAATCGCTCTGGAACTGAAATGGGAATGCTCACTGACATTTCCCCTATCTTAAAGTCTGATAAACGCCAGAAAAATGACTAAGTCCAAAAAAAAATTTTTTTCAACTTTTTTCAATTTTACCCCCGTGGGATATATATTCTACCCACACACATTTGGAACTCTCCTGGGGTACCCTCACACATATTATTCCCTCATTTAGTGGATATTTTCACAAAGAAGTGAAATTTTCAAAAATCCAGAAAATTGGCTGAAAACGACTAAGTATCAAGGACTCATTGGGCGAATCGCTCTGGAACTGAAATCGGAACGCTCACTGACATTTTCCCTATCTGAAAGTCTGATAAACGCCGGAAAAATGACTAAGTCCAAAAAAAAATTTTTTTCAACTTTTTTCAATTTTACCCCCGTGGGATATATATTCTACCCACACACATTTGGAACTCTCCTGGGGTACCCTCACACATATTATTCCCTCATTTAGTGGATATTTTCACAAAGAAGTGAAATTTTCAAAAATCCAGAAAATTGGCTGAAAACGACTAAATATCAAAGACTCATTGGGCGAATCGCTCTGGAACTGAAATGGGAATGCTCACTGACATTTCCCCTATCTTAAAGTCTGATAAACGCCGGAAAAATGACTAAGTCCAAAAAAAAATTTTTTTCAACTTTTTTCAATTTTACCCCCGTGGGATATATATTCTACCCACACACATTTGGAACTCTCCTGGGGTACCCTCACACATATTATTCCCTCATTTAGTGGATATTTTCACAAAAAAGTGAAATTTTCAAAAATCCAGAAAATTGGCTGAAAACGACTAAATATCAAAGACTCATTGGGCGAATCGCTCTGGAACTGAAATCGGAATGCTCACTGACATTTTCCCTATCTGAAAGTCTGATAAACGCCGGAAAAATGACTAAGTCCAAAAAAAAATTTTTTTCAACTTTTTTCAATTTTACCCCCGTGGGATATATATTCTACCCACACACATTTGGAACTCTCCTGGGGTACCCTCACACATATTATTCCCTCATTTAGTGGATATTTTCACAAAGAAGTGAAATTTTCAAAAATCCAGAAAATTGGCTGAAAACGACTAAGTATCAAGGACTCATTGGGCGAATCGCTCTGGAACTGAAATCGGAACGCTCACTGACATTTTCCCTATCTGAAAGTCTGATAAACGCCGGAAAAATGACTAAGTCCAAAAAAAAATTTTTTTCAACTTTTTTCAATTTTACCCCCGTGGGATATATATTCTACCCACACACATTTGGAACTCTCCTGGGGTACCCTCACACATATTATTCCCTCATTTAGTGGATATTTTCACAAAGAAGTGAAATTTTCAAAAATCCAGAAAATTGGCTGAAAACGACTAAATATCAAAGACTCATTGGGCGAATCGCTCTGGAACTGAAATGGGAATGCTCACTGACATTTCCCCTATCTTAAAGTCTGATAAACGCCAGAAAAATGACTAAGTCCAAAAAAAAATTTTTTTCAACTTTTTTCAATTTTACCCCCGTGGAATATATATTCTACCCACACACATTTGGAACTCTCCTGGGGTACCCTCACACATATTATTCCCTCATTTAGTGGATATTTTCACAAAGAAGTGAAATTTTCAAAAATCCAGAAAATTGGCTGAAAACGACTAAGTATCAAGGACTCATTGGGCGAATCGCTCTGGAACTGAAATCGGAACGCTCACTGACATTTTCCCTATCTGAAAGTCTGATAAACGCCGGAAAAATGACTAAGTCCAAAAAAAAATTTTTTTCAACTTTTTTCAATTTTACCCCCGTGGGATATATATTCTACCCACACACATTTGGAACTCTCCTGGGGTACCCTCACACATATTATTCCCTCATTTAGTGGATATTTTCACAAAGAAGTGAAATTTTCAAAAATCCAGAAAATTGGCTGAAAACGACTAAATATCAAAGACTCATTGGGCGAATCGCTCTGGAACTGAAATGGGAATGCTCACTGACATTTCCCCTATCTTAAAGTCTGATAAACGCCGGAAAAATGACTAAGTCCAAAAAAAAATTTTTTTCAACTTTTTTCAATTTTACCCCCGTGGGATATATATTCTACCCACACACATTTGGAACTCTCCTGGGGTACCCTCACACATATTATTCCCTCATTTAGTGGATATTTTCACAAAAAAGTGAAATTTTCAAAAATCCAGAAAATTGGCTGAAAACGACTAAATATCAAAGACTCATTGGGCGAATCGCTCTGGAACTGAAATCGGAATGCTCACTGACATTTTCCCTATCTGAAAGTCTGATAAACGCCGGAAAAATGACTAAGTCCAAAAAAAAATTTTTTTCAACTTTTTTCAATTTTACCCCCGTGGGATATATATTCTACCCACACACATTTGGAACTCTCCTGGGGTACCCTCACACATATTATTCCCTCATTTAGTGGATATTTTCACAAAGAAGTGAAATTTTCAAAAATCCAGAAAATTGGCTGAAAACGACTAAGTATCAAGGACTCATTGGGCGAATCGCTCTGGAACTGAAATCGGAACGCTCACTGACATTTTCCCTATCTGAAAGTCTGATAAACGCCGGAAAAATGACTAAGTCCAAAAAAAAATTTTTTTCAACTTTTTTCAATTTTACCCCCGTGGGATATATATTCTACCCACACACATTTGGAACTCTCCTGGGGTACCCTCACACATATTATTCCCTCATTTAGTGGATATTTTCACAAAGAAGTGAAATTTTCAAAAATCCAGAAAATTGGCTGAAAACGACTAAATATCAAAGACTCATTGGGCGAATCGCTCTGGAACTGAAATGGGAATGCTCACTGACATTTCCCCTATCTTAAAGTCTGATAAACGCCAGAAAAATGACTAAGTCCAAAAAAAAATTTTTTTCAACTTTTTTCAATTTTACCCCCGTGGGATATATATTCTACCCACACACATTTGGAACTCTCCTGGGGTACCCTCACACATATTATTCCCTCATTTAGTGGATATTTTCACAAAGAAGTGAAATTTTCAAAAATCCAGAAAATTGGCTGAAAACGACTAAGTATCAAGGACTCATTGGGCGAATCGCTCTGGAACTGAAATCGGAACGCTCACTGACATTTTCCCTATCTGAAAGTCTGATAAACGCCGGAAAAATGACTAAGTCCAAAAAAAAATTTTTTTCAACTTTTTTCAATTTTACCCCCGTGGGATATATATTCTACCCACACACATTTGGAACTCTCCTGGGGTACCCTCACACATATTATTCCCTCATTTAGTGGATATTTTCACAAAGAAGTGAAATTTTCAAAAATCCAGAAAATTGGCTGAAAACGACTAAATATCAAAGACTCATTGGGCGAATCGCTCTGGAACTGAAATGGGAATGCTCACTGACATTTCCCCTATCTTAAAGTCTGATAAACGCCGGAAAAATGACTAAGTCCAAAAAAAAATTTTTTTCAACTTTTTTCAATTTTACCCCCGTGGGATATATATTCTACCCACACACATTTGGAACTCTCCTGGGGTACCCTCACACATATTATTCCCTCATTTAGTGGATATTTTCACAAAAAAGTGAAATTTTCAAAAATCCAGAAAATTGGCTGAAAACGACTAAATATCAAAGACTCATTGGGCGAATCGCTCTGGAACTGAAATCGGAACGCTCACTGACATTTTCCCTATCTGAAAGTCTGATAAACGCCGGAAAAATGACTAAGTCCAAAAAAAAATTTTTTTCAACTTTTTTCAATTTTACCCCCGTGGGATATATATTCTACCCACACACATTTGGAACTCTTCTGGGGTACCCTCACACATATTATTCCCTCATTTAGTGGATATTTTCACAAAGAAGTGAAATTTTCAAAAATCCAGAAAATTGGCTGAAAACGACTAAATATCAAAGACTCATTGGGCGAATCGCTCTGGAACTGAAATGGGAATGCTCACTGACATTTCCCCTATCTTAAAGTCTGATAAACGCCGGAAAAATGACTAAGTCCAAAAAAAAATTTTTTTCAACTTTTTTCAATTTTACCCCCGTGGGATATATATTCTACCCACACACATTTGGAACTCTCCTGGGGTACCCTCACACATATTATTCCCTCATTTAGTGGATATTTTCACAAAGAAGTGAAATTTTCAAAAATCCAGAAAATTGGCTGAAAACGACTAAGTATCAAGGACTCATTGGGCGAATCGCTCTGGAACTGAAATCGGAACGCTCACTGACATTTTCCCTATCTGAAAGTCTGATAAACGCCGGAAAAATGACTAAGTCCAAAAAAAAATTTTTTTCAACTTTTTTCAATTTTACCGCCGTGGGATATATATTCTACCCACACACATTTGGAACTCTCCTGGGGTACCCTCACACATATTATTCCCTCATTTAGTGGATTTTTTCACAAAGAAGTGAAATTTTCAAAAATCCAGAAAATTGGCTGAAAACGACTAAGTATCAAGGACTCATTGGGCGAATCGCTCTGGAACTGAAATCGGAACGCTCACTGACATTTTCCCTATCTGAAAGTCTGATAAACGCCGGAAAAATGACTAAGTCCAAAAAAAAATTTTTTTCAACTTTTTTCAATTTTACCCCCGTGGGATATATATTCTACCCACACACATTTGGAACTCTCCTGGGGTACCCTCACACATATTATTCCCTCATTTAGTGGATATTTTCACAAAGAAGTGAAATTTTCAAAAATCCAGAAAATTGGCTGAAAACGACTAAATATCAAAGACTCATTGGGCGAATCGCTCTGGAACTGAAATCGGAACGCTCACTGACATTTTCCCTATCTGAAAGTCTGATAAACGCCGGAAAAATGACTAAGTCCCCAAAAAAATTTTTTTCAACTTTTTGCAATTTTACCTCCGTGGGATATATATTCTACCCACACACATTTGGAACTCTCCTGGGGTACCCTCACACATATTATTCCCTCATTTAGTGGATATTTTCACAAAAAAGTGAAATTTTCAAAAATCCAGAAAATTGGCTGAAAACGACTAAGTATCAAGGACTCATTGGGCGAATCGCTCTGGAACTGAAATCGGAACACTCACTGACATTTTCCCTATCTGAAAGTCTGATAAACGCCGGAAAAATGACTAAGTCCAAAAAAAAATTTTTTTCAACTTCTTTCAATTTTACCCCCGTGGGATATATATTCTACCCACACACATTTGGAACTCTCCTGGGGTACCCTCACACATATTATTCCCTCATTTAGTGGATATTTTCAAAAAAAAGTGACATTTTCAAAAATCCAGAAAAATGGCTGAAAACGACTAAATATCAAAGACTCATTGGGCGAATCGCTCTGGAACTGAAATGGGAATGCTCACTGACATTTCCCCTATCTTAAAGTCTGATAAACGCCAGAAAAATGACTAAGTCCAAAAAAAAATTTTTTTCAACTTTTTTCAATTTTACCCCCGTGGGATATATATTCTACCCACACACATTTGGAACTCTCCTGGGGTACCCTCACACATATTATTCCCTCATTTAGTGGATATTTTCACAAAGAAGTGAAATTTTCAAAAATCCAGAAAATTGGCTGAAAACGACTAAGTATCAAAGACTCATTGGGCGAATCGCTCTGGAACTGAAATCCGAATGCTCACTGACATTTTCCCTATGTGAAAGTCTGATAAACGCCGGAAAAATTACCAAGTCCAAAAAAAAATTTTTTTCAACTTTTTTCAATTTTACCCCCGTGGGATATATATTCTACCCACACACATTTGGAACTCTCCTGGGGTACCCTCACACATATTATTCCCTCATTTAGTGGATATTTTCACAAAGAAGTGAAATTTTCAAAAATCCAGAAAATTGGCTGAAAACGACTAAATATCAAAGACTCATTAGGCGAATCGCTCTGGAACTGAAATGGGAATGATCATTGACATTTCTCCTATCTGAAAGTCTGATAAACACCAGAGAAATGACTAAGTCCAAAAAAAAATTTTTTTCAACTTTTTTCAATTTTACCCCCGTGGGATATATATTCTAACCACACACATTTGGAACTCTCCTGGGGTACCCTCACACATATTATTTCCTCATTTAGTGGATATTTTAACAAAGAAGTGAAATTTTCAAAAATCCAGAAAATTGGCTGAAAACGACTAAATATCAAAGACTCATTGGGCGAATCGCTCTGGAACTGAAATGGGAAAGCTCACTGACATTTTCCCTATCTGAAAGTCTGATAAACGCCGGAAAAATGACTAAGTCCAAAAAAAAATTTTTTTCAACTTTTTTCAATTTTACCCCCCTGGGATATATATTCTACCCACACACATTTGGAACTCTCCTGGGGTACCCTCACACATATTATTCCCTCATTTAGTGGATATTTTCACAAAGAAGTGAAATTTTCAAAAATCCAGAAAATTGGCTGAAAACGACTAAATATCAAAGACTCATTAGGCGAATCGCTCTGGAACTGAAATGGGAATGATCACTGACATTTCCCCTATCTTAAAGTCTGATAAACACCAGAAAAATGACTAAGTCCAAAAAAAAATTTTTTTCAACTTTTTTCAATTTTACCCCCGTGGGATATAAATTCTTACCACACACATTTGGAACTCTCCTGGGGTACCCTCACACATATTCTTCCCTCATTTAGTGGATATTTTCACAAAGAAGTGAAATTTTCAAAAATCCAGAAAATTGGCTGAAAATGACTAAGTATCAAGGACTCATTGGGCGAATCGCTCTGGAACTGAAATCGGAATGCTCACTGACATTTTCCCTATCTGAAAGTCTGATAAACGCCGGAAAAATGACTAAGTCCAAAAAAAAATTTTTTTCAACTTTTTTCAATTTTACCCCCGTGGGATATATATTCTACCCACACACATTTGGAACTCTCCTGGGGTACCCTCACACATATTATTCCCTCATTTAGTGGATATTTTCACAAAGAAGTGAAATTTTCAAAAATCCAGAAAATTGGCTGAAAACGACTAAGTATCAAGGACTCATTGGGCGAATCGCTCTGGAACTGAAATGGGAATGATCACTGACATTTCCCCTATCTTAAAGTCTGATAAACACCAGAAAAATGACTAAGTCCAAAAAAAAATTTTTTTCGACTTTTTTCAATTTTACCCCCGTGGGATATATATTCTACCCACACACATTTGGAACTCTCCTGGGGTACCCTCACACATATTATTCCCTCATTTAGTGGATATTTTCACAAAGAAGTGAAATTTTCAAAAATCCAGAAAATTGGCTGAAAACGACTAAGTATCAAGGACTCATTGGGCGAATCGCTCTGGAACTGAAATGGGAATGATCACTGACATTTTCCCTATCTGAAAGTCTGATAAACGCCGGAAAAATGACTAAGTCCAAAAAAAATTTTTTTTCAACTTTTTTCAATTTTACCCCCGTGGGATATATATTCTACCCACACACATTTGGAACTCTCCTGGGGAACCCTCACACATATTATTCCCTCATTTAGTAGATATTTTTAAAAAAAAGTGAAATTTTCAAAAATCCAGAAAATTGGCTGAAAACGACTAAATATCAAAGACTCATTGGGCGAATCGCTCTGGAACTGAAATGGGAATGCTCACTGACATTTCCCCTATCTTAAAGTCTGATAAACGCCAGAAAAATGACAGTCCAAAAAAAAAATTTTTTCAACTTTTTTCAATTTTACCCCCGTGGGATATATATTCTACCCACACACATTTGGAACTCTCCTGGGGTACCCTCACACATATTCTTCCCTCATTTAGTGGATATTTTCACAAAGAAGTGAAATTTTCAAAAATCCAGAAAATTGGCTGAAAACGACTAAGTATCAAGGACTCATTGGGCGAATCGCTCTGGAACTGAAATCCGAATGCTCACTGACATTTTCCCTATCTGAAAGTCTGATAAACGCCGGAAAAATTACCAAGTCCAAAAAAAAATTTTTTCAACTTTTTTCAATTTTACCCCCGTGGGATATATATTCTACCCACACACATTTGGAACTCTCCTGGGGTACCCTCACACATATTATTCCCTCATTTAGTGGATATTTTCACAAAGAAGTGAAATTTTCAAAAATCCAGAAAATTGGCTGAAAACGACTAAATATCAAAGACTCATTAGGCGAATCGCTCTGGAACTGAAATGGGAATGATCACTGACATTTCTCCTATCTTAAAGTCTGATAAACACCAGAGAAATGACTAAGTCCAAAAAAAAATTTTTTTCAACTTTTTTAAATTTTACCCCCGTGGGATATATATTCTACCCACACACATTTGGAACTCTCCTGGGGTACCCTCACACATATTATTCCCTCATTTAGTGGATATTTTCACAAAGAAGTGAAATTTTCAAAAATCCAGAAAATTTGCTGAAAACGACTAAATATCAAAGACTCATTAGGCGAATCGCTCTGGAACTGAAATGGGAATGCTCACTGACATTTCCCCTATCTTAAAGTCTGATAAACGCCAGAAAAATGACAGTCCAAAAAAAAATTTTTTTCAACTTTTTTCAATTTTACCCCCGTGGGATATATATTCTACCCACACACATTTGGAACTCTCCTGGGGTACCCTCACACATATTCTTCCCTCATTTAGTGGATATTTTCACAAAGAAGTGAAATTTTCAAAAATCCAGAAAATTGGCTGAAAACGACTAAGTATCAAGGACTCATTGGGCGAATCGCTCTGGAACTGAAATCCGAATGCTCACTGACATTTTCCCTATCTGAAAGTCTGATAAACGCCGGAAAAATTACCAAGTCCAAAAAAAAATTTTTTCAACTTTTTTCAATTTTACCCCCGTGGGATATATATTCTACCCACACACATTTGGAACTCTCCTGGGGTACCCTCACACATATTATTCCCTCATTTAGTGGATATTTTCACAAAGAAGTGAAATTTTCAAAAATCCAGAAAATTGGCTGAAAACGACTAAATATCAAAGACTCATTAGGGGAATCGCTCTGGAACTGAAATGGGAATGATCACTGACATTTCTCCTATCTTAAAGTCTGATAAACACCAGAGAAATGACTAAGTCCAAAAAAAAATTATTTTCAACTTTTTTAAATTTTACCCCCGTGGGATATATATTCTACCCACACACATTTGGTACTCTCCTGGGGTACCCTCACACATATTATTCCCTCATTTAGTGGATATTTTCACAAAGAAGTGAAATTTTCAAAAATCCAGAAAATTTGCTGAAAACAACTAAATATCAAAGACTCATTAGGCGAATCGCTCTGGAACTGAAATGGGAATGATCACTGACAATTCCCCTATCTTAAAGTCTGATAAACACCAGAAAAATGACTAAGTCCAAAAAAAAAATTTTTTTCATCTTTTTTCAATTTTACCCCCTTGGGATATATATTCTACCCACACACATTTGGAACTCTCCTGGGGTACCCTCACACATATTATTCCCTCATTTAGTGGATATTTTCACAAAGAAGTGAAATTTTCAAAAATCCAGAAAATTGGCTGAAAACGACTAAATATCAAAGACTCATTAGGCAAATCGCTCTGGAACTGAAATGGGAATGATCACTGACATTTCCCCTATCTTAAAGTCTGATAAACACCAGAAAAATGACTAAGTCCAAAAAAAAAATTTTTTCAACTTTTTTCAATTTTACCCTCGTGGGATATAAATTCTTACCACACACATTTGGAACTCTCCTGGGGTACCCTCACACATATTCTTCCCTCATTTAGTGGATATTTTCACAAAGAAGTGAAATTTTCAAAAATCCAGAAAACTGGCTGAAAACGACTAAGTATCATGGACTCATTGGGCGAATCGCTCTGGAACTGAAATCGGAACGCTCACTGACATTTTCCCTATCTGAAAGTCTGATAAACGCCGGAAAAATGACTAAGTCCAAAAAAAATTTTTTTTCAACTTTTTTCAATTTTACCCCCGTGGGATATATATTCTACCCACACACATTTGGAACTCTCCTGGGGAACCCTCACACATATTATTCCCTCATTTAGTAGATATTTTAAAAAAAAAGTGAAATTTTCAAAAATCCAGAAAATTGGCTGAAAACGACTAAATATCAAAGACTCATTGGGCGAATCGCTCTGGAACTGAAATGGGAATGCTCACTGACATTTCCCCTATCTTAAAGTCTGATAAACGCCAGAAAAATGACAGTCCAAAAAAAAATTTTTTTCAACTTTTTTCAATTTTACCCCCGTGGGATATATATTCTACCCACACACATTTGGAACTCTCCTGGGGTACCCTCACACATATTCTTCCCTCATTTAGTGGATAATTTCACAAAGAAGTGAAATTTTCAAAAATCCAGAAAATTTGCTGAAAACGACTAAGTATCAAGGACTCATTGGGCGAATCGCTCTGGAACTGAAATCGGAACGCTCACTGACATTTCCCCTATCTTAAAGTCTGATAAACGCCAGAAAAATGACTAAGTCCAAAAAAAAATTTTTTTCAACTTTTTTCAATTTTACCCCCGTGGGATATATATTCTACCCAAACACATTTGGAACTCTCCTGGGGTACCCTCACACATATTCTTCCCTCATTTAGTGGATAATTTCACAAAGAAGTGAAATTTTCAAAAATCCAGAAAATTGGCTGAAAACGACTAAGTATCAAGGACTCATTGGGCGAATCGCTCTGGAACTGAAATCGGAATGCTCACTGACATTTTCCCTATCTGAAAGTCTGATAAACGCCGGAAAAATGACTAAGTCCAAAAAAAAATTTTTTTCAACTTTTTTCAATTTTACCCCCGTGGGATATATATTCTACCCACACACATTTGGAACTCTCCTGGGGTACCCTCACACATATTATTCCCTCATTTAGTGGATATTTTCACAAAGAAGTGAAATTTTCAAAAATCCAGAAAATTGGCTGAAAACGACTAAATATCAATGACTCATTAGGCGAATCGCTCTGGAACTGAAATGGGAATGATCACTGACATTTCCCCTATCTTAAAGTCTGATAAACACCAGAAAAATGACTAAGTCCAAAAAAAAATTTTTTTCAACTTTTTTCAATTTTACCCCCGTGGGATATAAATTCTTACCACACACATTTGGAACTCTCCTGGGGTACCCTCACACATATTCTTCCCTCATTTAGTGGATATTTTCACAAAGAAGTGAAATTTTCAAAAATCCAGAAAATTGGCTGAAAACGACTAAGTATCATGGACTCATTGGGCGAATCGCTCTGGAACTAAAATCGGAACGCTCACTGACATTTTCCCTATCTGAAAGTCTGATAAACGCCGGAAAAATGACTAAGTCCAAAAAAAAATTTTTTTCAACTTTTTTCAATTTTACCCCCGTGGGATATATATTCCACCCACACACATTTGGAACTCTCCTGGGGTACCCTCACACATATTATTCCCTCATTTAGTGGATATTTTCAAAAAAAAGTGAAATTTTCAAAAATCCAGAAAATTGGCTGAAAACGACTAAATATCAAAGACTCATTAGGCGAATCGCTCTGGAACTGAAATGGGAATGATCACTGACATTTCTCCTATCTTAAAGTCTGATAAACACCAGAGAAATGACTAAGTCCAAAAAAAAATTTTTTTCAACTTTTTTCAATTTTACCCCCGTGGGATATATATTCTACCCACACACATTTGGAACTCTCCTGGGGTACCCTCACACATATTATTCCCTCATTTAGTGGATATTTTCACAAAGAAGTGAAATTTTCAAAAATCCAGAAAATTGGCTGAAAACGACTAAGTATCAAGGACTCATTGGGCGAATCGCTCTGGAACTGAAATGGGAATGATCACTGACATTTCCCCTATCTTAAAGTCTGATAAACACCAGAAAAATGACTAAGTCCAAAAAAAAATTTTTTTCAACTTTTTTCAATTTTACCCCCGTGAGATATATATTCTACCCACACACATTTGGAACTCTACTGGGGTACCCTCACACATATTATTCCCTCATTTAGTGGATATTTTCACAAAGAAGTGAAATTTTCAAAAATCCAGAAAATTGGCTGAAAACGACTAAATATCAAAGTCTCATTGGGCGAATCGCTCTGGAACTGAAATGGGAATGCTCACTGACATTTCCCCTATCTTAAAGTCTGATAAACGCCAGAAAAATGACAGTCCAAAAAAAAATTTTTTTCAACTTTTTTCAATTTTACCCCCGTGGGATATATATTCTACCCACACACATTTGGAACTCTCCTGGGGTACCCTCACACATATTATTCCCTCATTTAGTGGATATTTTCACAAAAAAGTGAAATTTTCAAAAATCCAGAAAATTGGCTGAAAACGACTAAATATCAAAGACTCATTGAGCGAATCGCTCTGGAACTGAAATGGGAATGCTCACTGACATTTCCCCTATCTTAAAGTCTGATAAACGCCAGAAAAATGACTAAGTCCAAAAAAAAATTTTTTTCAACTTTTTTCAATTTTACCCCCGTGGGATATATATTCTACCCACACACATTTGGAACTCTCCTGGGGTACCCTCACACATATTATTCCCTCATTTAGTGGATATTTTCACAAAGAAGTGAAATTTTCAAAAATCCAGAAAATTGGCTGAAAACGACTAAGTATCAAGGAGTCATTGGGCGAATCGCTCTGGAACTGAAATCGGAACGCTCACTGACATTTTCCCTATCTGAAAGTCTGATAAACGCCGGAAAAATGACTAAGTCCAAAAAAATATTTTTTTCAACTTTTTTCAATTTTACCCCCGTGGGATATATATTCTACCCACACACATTTGGAACTCTCCTGGGGTACCCTCACACATATTATTCCCTCATTCAGTGGATATTTTCAAAAAAAAGTGACATTTTCAAAAATCCAGAAAAATGGCTGAAAACGACTAAATATCAAAGACTCATTGGGCGAATCGCTCTGGAACTGAAATGGGAATGCTCACTGACATTTCCCCTATCTTAAAGTCTGATAAACGCCAGAAAAATGACTAAGTCCAAAAAAAAATTTTTTTCAACTTTTTTCAATTTTACCCCCGTGGGATATATATTCTACCCACACACATTTGGAACTCTCCTGGGGTACCCTCACACATATTATTCCCTCATTTAGTGGATATTTTCACAAAGAAGTGAAATTTTCAAAAATCCAGAAAATTTGCTGAAAACGACTAAGTATCAAGGACTCATTGGGCGAATCGCTCTGGAACTGAAATCGGAACGCTCACTGACATTTTCCCTATCTGAAAGTCTGATAAACGCCGGAAAAATGACTAAGTCCAAAAAAAAATTTTTTTCAACTTTTTTCAATTTTACCCCCGTGGGATATATATTCTAACCAATCACATTTGGAACTCTCCTGGGGTACCCTCACACATATTCTTCCCTCATTTAGTGGATAATTTCACAAAGAAGTGAAATTTTCAAAAATCCAGAAAATTTGCTGAAAACGACTAAGTATCAAGGACTCATTGGGCGAATCGCTCTGGAACTGAAATCGGAACGCTCACTGACATTTCCCCTATCTTAAAGTCTGATAAACGCCAGAAAAATGACTAAGTCCAAAAAAAAATTTTTTTCAACTTTTTTCAATTTTACCCCCGTGGGATATATATTCTACCCAAACACATTTGGAACTCTCCTGGGGTACCCTCACACATATTCTTCCCTCATTTAGTGGATAATTTCACAAAGAAGTGAAATTTTCAAAAATCCAGAAAATTGGCTGAAAACGACTAAGTATCAAGGACTCATTGGGCGAATCGCTCTGGAACTGAAATCGGAATGCTCACTGACATTTTCCCTATCTGAAAGTCTGATAAACGCCGGAAAAATGACTAAGTCCAAAAAAAAATTTTTTTCAACTTTTTTCAATTTTACCCCCGTGGGATATAAATTCTTACCACACACATTTGGAACTCTCCTGGGGTACCCTCACACATATTCTTCCCTCATTTAGTGGATATTTTCACAAAGAAGTGAAATTTTCAAAAATCCAGAAAATTGGCTGAAAACGACTAAGTATCATGGACTCATTGGGCGAATCGCTCTGGAACTAAAATCGGAACGCTCACTGACATTTTCCCTATCTGAAAGTCTGATAAACGCCGGAAAAATGACTAAGTCCAAAAAAAAATTTTTTTCAACTTTTTTCAATTTTACCCCCGTGGGATATATATTCCACCCACACACATTTGGAACTCTCCTGGGGTACCCTCACACATATTATTCCCTCATTTAGTGGATATTTTCAAAAAAAAGTGAAATTTTCAAAAATCCAGAAAATTGGCTGAAAACGACTAAATATCAAAGACTCATTAGGCGAATCGCTCTGGAACTGAAATGGGAATGATCACTGACATTTCTCCTATCTTAAAGTCTGATAAACACCAGAGAAATGACTAAGTCCAAAAAAAAATTTTTTTCATCTTTTTTCAATTTTACCCCCTTGGGATATATATTCTACCCACACACATTTGGAACTCTCCTTCGGTAACCTCACACATATTATTCCCTCATTTAGTGGATATTTTCACAAAGAAGTGAAATTTTCAAAAATCCAGAAAATTGGCTGAAAACGACTAAGTATCAAGGACTCATTGGGCGAATCGCTCTGGAACTGAAATCGGAATGCTCACTGACATTTTCCCTATCTGAAAGTCTGATAAACGCCGGAAAAATGACTAAGTCCAAAAAAAAATTATTTTCAACTTTTTTAAATTTTACCCCCGTGGGATATATATTCTACCCACACACATTTGGAACTCTCCTGGGATACCCTCACACATATTATTCCCTCATTTAGTGGATATTTTCAAAAAAAAGTGACATTTTCAAAAATCCAGAAAAATGGCTGAAAACGACTAAATATCAAAGACTCATTGGGCGAATCGCTCTGGAACTGAAATGGGAATGCTCACTGACATTTCCCCTATCTTAAAGTCTGATAAACGCCAGAAAAATGACTAAGTCCAAAAAAAAATTTTTTTCAACTTTTTTCAATTTTACCCCCGTGGGATATATATTCTACCCACACACATTTGGAACTCTCCTGGGGTACCCTCACACATATTCTTCCCTCATTTAGTGGATATTTTCACAAAGAAGTGAAATTTTCAAAAATCCAGAAAATTGGCTGAAAACGACTAAGTATCAAGGACTCATTGGGCGAATCGCTCTGGAACTGAAATCCGAATGCTCACTGACATTTTCCCTATCTGAAAGTCTGATAAACGCCGGAAAAATGACTAAGTCCAAAAAAAAATTTTTTTCAACTTTTTTCAATTTTACCCCCGTGGGATATATATTCTACCCACACACATTTGGAACTCTCCTGGGGTACCCTCACACATATTATTCCCTCATTTAGTGGATATTTTCACAAAGAAGTGAAATTTTCAAAAATCCAGAAAATTGGCTGAAAACGACTAAGTATCAAGGACTCATTGGGCGAATCGCTCTGGAACTGAAATGGGAATGATCACTGACATTTCCCCTATCTTAAAGTCTGATAAACACCAGAAAAATGACTAAGTCCAAAAAAAAATTTTTTTCGACTTTTTTCAATTTTACCCCCGTGGGATATATATTCTACCCACACACATTTGGAACTCTCCTGGGGTACCCTCACACATATTATTCCCTCATTTAGTGGATATTTTCACAAAGAAGTGAAATTTTCAAAAATCCAGAAAATTGGCTGAAAACGACTAAGTATCAAGGACTCATTGGGCGAATCGCTCTGGAACTGAAATGGGAATGATCACTGACATTTCCCCTATCTTAAAGTCTGATAAACACCTGAAAAATGACTAAGTCCAAAAAAAAATTTTTTTCAACTTTTTTCAATTTTACCCCCGTGGGATATATATTCTACCCACACACATTTGGAACTCTCCTGGGGTACCCTCACACATATTATTCCCTCATTTAGTGGATATTTTCACAAAGAAGTGAAATTTTCAAAAATCCAGAAAATTGGCTGAAAACGACTAAATATCAATGACTCATTAGGCGAATCGCTCTGGAACTGAAATGGGAATGATCACTGACATTTCCCCTATCTTAAAGTCTGATAAACACCAGAAAAATGACTAAGTCCAAAAAAAAATTTTTTTCAACTTTTTCAATTTTACCCCCGTGGGATATAAATTCTTACCACACACATTTGGAACTCTCCTGGGGTACCCTCACACATATTCTTCCCTCATTTAGTGGATATTTTCACAAAGAAGTGAAATTTTCAAAAATCCAGAAAATTGGCTGAAAACGACTAAGTATCATGGACTCATTGGGCGAATCGCTCTGGAACTAAAATCGGAACGCTCACTGACATTTTCCCTATCTGAAAGTCTGATAAACGCCGGAAAAATGACTAAGTCCAAAAAAAAATTTTTTTCAACTTTTTTCAATTTTACCCCCGTGGGATATATATTCCACCCACACACATTTGGAACTCTCCTGGGGTACCCTCACACATATTATTCCCTCATTTAGTGGATATTTTCAAAAAAAAGTGAAATTTTCAAAAATCCAGAAAATTGGCTGAAAACGACTAAATATCAAAGACTCATTAGGCGAATCGCTCTGGAACTGAAATGGGAATGATCACTGACATTTCTCCTATCTTAAAGTCTGATAAACACCAGAGAAATGACTAAGTCCAAAAAAAAATTTTTTTCATCTTTTTTCAATTTTACCCCCTTGGGATATATATTCTACCCACACACATTTGGAACTCTCCTTCGGTAACCTCACACATATTATTCCCTCATTTAGTGGATATTTTCACAAAGAAGTGAAATTTTCAAAAATCCAGAAAATTGGCTGAAAACGACTAAGTATCAAGGACTCATTGGGCGAATCGCTCTGGAACTGAAATCGGAATGCTCACTGACATTTTCCCTATCTGAAAGTCTGATAAACGCCGGAAAAATGACTAAGTCCAAAAAAAAATTATTTTCAACTTTTTTAAATTTTACCCCCGTGGGATATATATTCTACCCACACACATTTGGAACTCTCCTGGGATACCCTCACACATATTATTCCCTCATTTAGTGGATATTTTCAAAAAAAAGTGACATTTTCAAAAATCCAGAAAAATGGCTGAAAACGACTAAATATCAAAGACTCATTGGGCGAATCGCTCTGGAACTGAAATGGGAATGCTCACTGACATTTCCCCTATCTTAAAGTCTGATAAACGCCAGAAAAATGACTAAGTCCAAAAAAAAATTTTTTTCAACTTTTTTCAATTTTACCCCCGTGGGATATATATTCTACCCACACACATTTGGAACTCTCCTGGGGTACCCTCACACATATTCTTCCCTCATTTAGTGGATATTTTCACAAAGAAGTGAAATTTTCAAAAATCCAGAAAATTGGCTGAAAACGACTAAGTATCAAGGACTCATTGGGCGAATCGCTCTGGAACTGAAATCCGAATGCTCACTGACATTTTCCCTATCTGAAAGTCTGATAAACGCCGGAAAAATGACTAAGTCCAAAAAAAAATTTTTTTCAACTTTTTTCAATTTTACCCCCGTGGGATATATATTCTACCCACACACATTTGGAACTCTCCTGGGGTACCCTCACACATATTATTCCCTCATTTAGTGGATATTTTCACAAAGAAGTGAAATTTTCAAAAATCCAGAAAATTGGCTGAAAACGACTAAGTATCAAGGACTCATTGGGCGAATCGCTCTGGAACTGAAATGGGAATGATCACTGACATTTCCCCTATCTTAAAGTCTGATAAACACCAGAAAAATGACTAAGTCCAAAAAAAAATTTTTTTCGACTTTTTTCAATTTTACCCCCGTGGGATATATATTCTACCCACACACATTTGGAACTCTCCTGGGGTACCCTCACACATATTATTCCCTCATTTAGTGGATATTTTCACAAAGAAGTGAAATTTTCAAAAATCCAGAAAATTGGCTGAAAACGACTAAGTATCAAGGACTCATTGGGCGAATCGCTCTGGAACTGAAATGGGAATGATCACTGACATTTCCCCTATCTTAAAGTCTGATAAACACCTGAAAAATGACTAAGTCCAAAAAAAAATTTTTTTCAACTTTTTTCAATTTTACCCCCGTGGGATATATATTCTACCCACACACATTTGGAACTCTCCTGGGGTACCCTCACACATATTAGTCCCTCATTTAGTGGATATTTTCACAAAGAAGTGAAATTTTCAAAAATCCAGAAAATTTGCTGAAAACGACTAAGTATCAAGGACTCATTGGGCGAATCGCTCTGGAACTGAAATCGGAACGCTCACTGACATTTTCCCTATCTGAAAGTCTGATAAACGCCGGAAAAATGACTAAGTCCAAAAAAAATTTTTTTTCAACTTTTTTCAATTTTACCCCCGTGGGATATATATTCTACCCACACACATTTGGAACTCTCCTGGGGTACCCTCACACATATTATTCCCTCATTTAGTGGATATTTTCACAAAGAAGTGAAATTTTCAAAAATCCAGAAAATTGGCTGAAAACGACTAAATATCAAAGACTCATTAGGGGAATCGCTCTGGAACTGAAATGGGAATGATCACTGACATTTCTCCTATCTTAAAGTCTGATAAACACCAGAGAAATGACTAAGTCCAAAAAAAAATTATTTTCAACTTTTTTAAATTTTACCCCCGTGGGATATATATTCTACCCACACACATTTGGTACTCTCCTGGGGTACCCTCACACATATTATTCCCTCATTTAGTGGATATTTTCACAAAGAAGTGAAATTTTCAAAAATCCAGAAAATTTGCTGAAAACGACTAAATATCAAAGACTCATTAGGCGAATCGCTCTGGAACTGAAATGGGAATGATCACTGACAATTCCCCTATCTTAAAGTCTGATAAACACCAGAAAAATGACTAAGTCCAAAAAAAAATTTTTTTCATCTTTTTTCAATTTTACCCTCTTGGGATATATATTCTACCCACACACATTTGGAACTCTCCTGGGGTACCCTCACACATATTATTCCCTCATTTAGTGGATATTTTCACAAAGAAGTGAAATTTTCAAAAATCCAGAAAATTGGCTGAAAACGACTAAATATCAAAGTCTCATTGGGCGAATCGCTCTGGAACTGAAATGGGAATGATCACTGACATTTCCCCTATCTTAAAGTCTGATAAACACCAGAAAAATGACTAAGTCCAAAAAAAAATTTTTTTCGACTTTTTTCAATTTTACCCCCGTGGGATATATATTCTACCCACACACATTTGGAACTCTCCTGGGGTACCCTCACACATATTATTCCCTCATTTAGTGGATATTTTCACAAAGAAGTGAAATTTTCAAAAATCCAGAAAATTGGCTGAAAACGACTAAGTATCAAGGACTCATTGGGCGAATCGCTCTGGAACTGAAATGGGAATGATCACTGACATTTCCCCTATCTTAAAGTCTGATAAACACCTGAAAAATGACTAAGTCCAAAAAAAAATTTTTTTCAACTTTTTTCAATTTTACCCCCGTGGGATATATATTCTACCCACACACATTTGGAACTCTCCTGGGGTACCCTCACACATATTATTCCCTCATTTAGTGGATATTTTCACAAAGAAGTGAAATTTTCAAAAATCCAGAAAATTGGCTGAAAACGACTAAATATCAATGACTCATTAGGCGAATCGCTCTGGAACTGAAATGGGAATGATCACTGACATTTCCCCTATCTTAAAGTCTGATAAACACCAGAAAAATGACTAAGTCCAAAAAAAAATTTTTTTCAACTTTTTTCAATTTTACCCCCGTGGGATATAAATTCTTACCACACACATTTGGAACTCTCCTGGGGTACCCTCACACATATTCTTCCCTCATTTAGTGGATATTTTCACAAAGAAGTGAAATTTTCAAAAATCCAGAAAATTGGCTGAAAACGACTAAGTATCATGGACTCATTGGGCGAATCGCTCTGGAACTAAAATCGGAACGCTCACTGACATTTTCCCTATCTGAAAGTCTGATAAACGCCGGAAAAATGACTAAGTCCAAAAAAAAATTTTTTTCAACTTTTTTCAATTTTACCCCCGTGGGATATATATTCCACCCACACACATTTGGAACTCTCCTGGGGTACCCTCACACATATTATTCCCTCATTTAGTGGATATTTTCAAAAAAAAGTGAAATTTTCAAAAATCCAGAAAATTGGCTGAAAACGACTAAATATCAAAGACTCATTAGGCGAATCGCTCTGGAACTGAAATGGGAATGATCACTGACATTTCTCCTATCTTAAAGTCTGATAAACACCAGAGAAATGACTAAGTCCAAAAAAAAATTTTTTTCATCTTTTTTCAATTTTACCCCCTTGGGATATATATTCTACCCACACACATTTGGAACTCTCCTTCGGTAACCTCACACATATTATTCCCTCATTTAGTGGATATTTTCACAAAGAAGTGAAATTTTCAAAAATCCAGAAAATTGGCTGAAAACGACTAAGTATCAAGGACTCATTGGGCGAATCGCTCTGGAACTGAAATCGGAATGCTCACTGACATTTTCCCTATCTGAAAGTCTGATAAACGCCGGAAAAATGACTAAGTCCAAAAAAAAATTATTTTCAACTTTTTTAAATTTTACCCCCGTGGGATATATATTCTACCCACACACATTTGGAACTCTCCTGGGATACCCTCACACATATTATTCCCTCATTTAGTGGATATTTTCAAAAAAAAGTGACATTTTCAAAAATCCAGAAAAATGGCTGAAAACGACTAAATATCAAAGACTCATTGGGCGAATCGCTCTGGAACTGAAATGGGAATGCTCACTGACATTTCCCCTATCTTAAAGTCTGATAAACGCCAGAAAAATGACTAAGTCCAAAAAAAAATTTTTTTCAACTTTTTTCAATTTTACCCCCGTGGGATATATATTCTACCCACACACATTTGGAACTCTCCTGGGGTACCCTCACACATATTCTTCCCTCATTTAGTGGATATTTTCACAAAGAAGTGAAATTTTCAAAAATCCAGAAAATTGGCTGAAAACGACTAAGTATCAAGGACTCATTGGGCGAATCGCTCTGGAACTGAAATCCGAATGCTCACTGACATTTTCCCTATCTGAAAGTCTGATAAACGCCGGAAAAATGACTAAGTCCAAAAAAAAATTTTTTTCAACTTTTTTCAATTTTACCCCCGTGGGATATATATTCTACCCACACACATTTGGAACTCTCCTGGGGTACCCTCACACATATTATTCCCTCATTTAGTGGATATTTTCACAAAGAAGTGAAATTTTCAAAAATCCAGAAAATTGGCTGAAAACGACTAAGTATCAAGGACTCATTGGGCGAATCGCTCTGGAACTGAAATCGGAATGCTCACTGACATTTTCCCTATCTGAAAGTCTGATAAACGCCGGAAAAATGACTAAGTCCAAAAAAAAATTATTTTCAACTTTTTTAAATTTTACCCCCGTGGGATATATATTCTACCCACACACATTTGGAACTCTCCTGGGATACCCTCACACATATTATTCCCTCATTTAGTGGATATTTTCAAAAAAAAGTGACATTTTCAAAAATCCAGAAAAATGGCTGAAAACGACTAAATATCAAAGACTCATTGGGCGAATCGCTCTGGAACTGAAATGGGAATGCTCACTGACATTTCCCCTATCTTAAAGTCTGATAAACGCCAGAAAAATGACTAAGTCCAAAAAAAAATTTTTTTCAACTTTTTTCAATTTTACCCCCGTGGGATATATATTCTACCCACACACATTTGGAACTCTCCTGGGGTACCCTCACACATATTCTTCCCTCATTTAGTGGATATTTTCACAAAGAAGTGAAATTTTCAAAAATCCAGAAAATTGGCTGAAAACGACTAAGTATCAAGGACTCATTGGGCGAATCGCTCTGGAACTGAAATCCGAATGCTCACTGACATTTTCCCTATCTGAAAGTCTGATAAACGCCGGAAAAATGACTAAGTCCAAAAAAAAATTTTTTTCAACTTTTTTCAATTTTACCCCCGTGGGATATATATTCTACCCACACACATTTGGAACTCTCCTGGGGTACCCTCACACATATTATTCCCTCATTTAGTGGATATTTTCACAAAGAAGTGAAATTTTCAAAAATCCAGAAAATTGGCTGAAAACGACTAAGTATCAAGGACTCATTGGGCGAATCGCTCTGGAACTGAAATGGGAATGATCACTGACATTTCCCCTATCTTAAAGTCTGATAAACACCAGAAAAATGACTAAGTCCAAAAAAAAATTTTTTTCGACTTTTTTCAATTTTACCCCCGTGGGATATATATTCTACCCACACACATTTGGAACTCTCCTGGGGTACCCTCACACATATTATTCCCTCATTTAGTGGATATTTTCACAAAGAAGTGAAATTTTCAAAAATCCAGAAAATTGGCTGAAAACGACTAAGTATCAAGGACTCATTGGGCGAATCGCTCTGGAACTGAAATGGGAATGATCACTGACATTTCCCCTATCTTAAAGTCTGATAAACACCTGAAAAATGACTAAGTCCAAAAAAAAATTTTTTTCAACTTTTTTCAATTTTACCCCCGTGGGATATATATTCTACCCACACACATTTGGAACTCTCCTGGGGTACCCTCACACATATTAGTCCCTCATTTAGTGGATATTTTCACAAAGAAGTGAAATTTTCAAAAATCCAGAAAATTTGCTGAAAACGACTAAGTATCAAGGACTCATTGGGCGAATCGCTCTGGAACTGAAATCGGAACGCTCACTGACATTTTCCCTATCTGAAAGTCTGATAAACGCCGGAAAAATGACTAAGTCCAAAAAAAATTTTTTTTCAACTTTTTTCAATTTTACCCCCGTGGGATATATATTCTACCCACACACATTTGGAACTCTCCTGGGGTACCCTCACACATATTATTCCCTCATTTAGTGGATATTTTCACAAAGAAGTGAAATTTTCAAAAATCCAGAAAATTGGCTGAAAACGACTAAATATCAAAGACTCATTAGGGGAATCGCTCTGGAACTGAAATGGGAATGATCACTGACATTTCTCCTATCTTAAAGTCTGATAAACACCAGAGAAATGACTAAGTCCAAAAAAAAATTATTTTCAACTTTTTTAAATTTTACCCCCGTGGGATATATATTCTACCCACACACATTTGGTACTCTCCTGGGGTACCCTCACACATATTATTCCCTCATTTAGTGGATATTTTCACAAAGAAGTGAAATTTTCAAAAATCCAGAAAATTTGCTGAAAACGACTAAATATCAAAGACTCATTAGGCGAATCGCTCTGGAACTGAAATGGGAATGATCACTGACAATTCCCCTATCTTAAAGTCTGATAAACACCAGAAAAATGACTAAGTCCAAAAAAAAATTTTTTTCATCTTTTTTCAATTTTACCCTCTTGGGATATATATTCTACCCACACACATTTGGAACTCTCCTGGGGTACCCTCACACATATTATTCCCTCATTTAGTGGATATTTTCACAAAGAAGTGAAATTTTCAAAAATCCAGAAAATTGGCTGAAAACGACTAAATATCAAAGTCTCATTGGGCGAATCGCTCTGGAACTGAAATGGGAATGCTCACTGACATTTCCCCTATCTTAAAGTCTGATAAACGCCAGAAAAATGACAGTCCAAAAAAAAATTTTTTTCAACTTTTTTCAATTTTACCCCCGTGGGATATATATTCTACCCACACACATTTGGAACTCTCCTGGGGTACCCTCACACATATTATTCCCTCATTTAGTGGATATTTTCACAAAAAAGTGAAATTTTCAAAAATCCAGAAAATTGGCTGAAAACGACTAAATATCAAAGACTCATTGGGCGAATCGCTCTGGAACTGAAATGGGAGTGCTCACTGACATTTCCCCTATCTTAAAGTCTGATAAACGCCAGAAAAATGACTAAGTCCAAAAAAAAATTTTTTTCAACTTTTTTCAATTTTACCCCCGTGGGATATATATTCTACCCACACACATTTGGAACTCTCCTGGGGTACCCTCACACATATTATTCCCTCATTTAGTGGATATTTTCACAAAGAAGTGAAATTTTCAAAAATCCAGAAAATTTGCTGAAAACGACTAAGTATCAAGGACTCATTGGGCGAATCGCTCTGGAACTGAAATCGGAACGCTCACTGACATTTTCCCTATCTGAAAGTCTGATAAACGCCGGAAAAATGACTAAGTCCAAAAAAAATTTTTTTTCAACTTTTTTCAATTTTACCCCCGTGGGATATATATTCTACCCACACACATTTGGAACTCTCCTGGGGAACCCTCACACATATTATTCCCTCATTTAGTAGATATTTTAAAAAAAAAGTGAAATTTTCAAAAATCCAGAAAATTGGCTGAAAACGACTAAATATCAAAGACTCATTGGGCGAATCGCTCTGGAACTGAAATGGGAATGCTCACTGACATTTCCCCTATCTTAAAGTCTGATAAACGCCAGAAAAATGACAGTCCAAAAAAAAATTTTTTTCAACTTTTTTCAATTTTACCCCCGTGGGATATATATTCTACCCACACACATTTGGAACTCTCCTGGGGTACCCTCACACATATTCTTCCCTCATTTAGTGGATATTTTCACAAAGAAGTGAAATTTTCAAAAATCCAGAAAATTGGCTGAAAACGACTAAGTATCAAGGACTCATTGGGCGAATCGCTCTGGAACTGAAATCCGAATGCTCACTGACATTTTCCCTATCTGAAAGTCTGATAAACGCCGGAAAAATTACCAAGTCCAAAAAAAAATTTTTTCAACTTTTTTCAATTTTACCCCCGTGGGATATATATTCTACCCACAGACATTTGGAACTCTCCTGGGGTACCCTCACACATATTATTCCCTCATTTAGTGGATATTTTCACAAAGAAGTGAAATTTTCAAAAATCCAGAAAATTGGCTGAAAACGACTAAATATCAAAGACTCATTAGGCGAATCGCTCTGGAACTGAAATGGGAATGATCACTGACATTTCTCCTATCTTAAAGTCTGATAAACACCAGAGAAATGACAGTCCAAAAAAAAATTTTTTTCAACTTTTTTCAATTTTACCCCCGTGGGATATATATTCTACCCACACACATTTGGAACTCTCCTGGGGTACCCTCACACATATTCTTCCCTCATTTAGTGGATATTTTCACAAAGAAGTGAAATTTTCAAAAATCCAGAAAATTGGCTGAAAACGACTAAGTATCAAGGACTCATTGGGCGAATCGCTCTGGAACTGAAATCCGAATGCTCACTGACATTTTCCCTATCTGAAAGTCTGATAAACGCCGGAAAAATTACCAAGTCCAAAAAAAAATTTTTTCAACTTTTTTCAATTTTACCCCCGTGGGATATATATTCTACCCACACACATTTGGAACTCTCCTGGGGTACCCTCACACATATTATTCCCTCATTTAGTGGATATTTTCACAAAGAAGTGAAATTTTCAAAAATCCAGAAAATTGGCTGAAAACGACTAAATATCAAAGACTCATTAGGGGAATCACTCTGGAACTGAAATGGGAATGATCACTGACATTTCTCCTATCTTAAAGTCTGATAAACACCAGAGAAATGACTAAGTCCAAAAAAAAATTATTTTCAACTTTTTTAAATTTTACCCCCGTGGGATATATATTCTACCCACACACATTTGGTACTCTCCTGGGGTACCCTCACACATATTATTCCCTCATTTAGTGGATATTTTCACAAAGAAGTGAAATTTTCAAAAATCCAGAAAATTTGCTGAAAACGACTAAATATCAAAGACTCATTAGGCGAATCGCTCTGGAACTGAAATGGGAATGATCACTGACAATTCCCCTATCTTAAAGTCTGATAAACACCAGAAAAATGACTAAGTCCAAAAAAAAATTTTTTTCATCTTTTTTCAATTTTACCCTCTTGGGATATATATTCTACCCACACACATTTGGAACTCTCCTGGGGTACCCTCACACATATTATTCCCTCATTTAGTGGATATTTTCACAAAGAAGTGAAATTTTCAAAAATCCAGAAAATTGGCTGAAAACGACTAAATATCAAAGTCTCATTGGGCGAATCGCTCTGGAACTGAAATGGGAATGCTCACTGACATTTCCCCTATCTTAAAGTCTGATAAACGCCAGAAAAATGACAGTCCAAAAAAAAATTTTTTTCAACTTTTTTCAATTTTACCCCCGTGGGATATATATTCTACCCACACACATTTGGAACTCTCCTGGGGTACCCTCACACATATTATTCCCTCATTTAGTGGATATTTTCACAAAAAAGTGAAATTTTCAAAAATCCAGAAAATTGGCTGAAAACGACTAAATATCAAAGACTCATTGGGCGAATCGCTCTGGAACTGAAATGGGAATGCTCACTGACATTTCCCCTATCTTAAAGTCTGATAAACGCCAGAAAAATGACTAAGTCCAAAAAAAAATTTTTTTCAACTTTTTTCAATTTTACCCCGTGGGATATATATTCTACCCACACACATTTGGAACTCTCCTGGGGTACCCTCACACATATTATTCCCTCATTTAGTGGATATTTTCACAAAGAAGTGAAATTTTCAAAAATCCAGAAAATTGGCTGAAAACGACTAAGTATCAAGGAGTCATTGGGCGAATCGCTCTGGAACTGAAATCGGAACGCTCACTGACATTTTCCCTATCTGAAAGTCTGATAAACGCCGGAAAAATGACTAAGTCCAAAAAAATATTTTTTTCAACTTTTTTCAATTTTACCCCCGTGGGATATATATTCTACCCACACACATTTGGAACTCTCCTGGGGTACCCTCACACATATTATTCCCTCATTCAGTGGATATTTTCAAAAAAAAGTGACATTTTCAAAAATCCAGAAAAATGGCTGAAAACGACTAAATATCAAAGACTCATTGGGCGAATCGCTCTGGAACTGAAATGGGAATGCTCACTGACATTTCCCCTATCTTAAAGTCTGATAAACGCCAGAAAAATGACTAAGTCCAAAAAAAAATTTTTTTCAACTTTTTTCAATTTTACCCCCGTGGGATATATATTCTACCCACACACATTTGGAACTCTCCTGGGGTACCCTCACACATATTATTCCCTCATTTAGTGGATATTTTCACAAAGAAGTGAAATTTTCAAAAATCCAGAAAATTGGCTGAAAACGACTAAATATCAAAGACTCATTGGGCGAATCGCTCTGGAACTGAAATGGGAATGATCACTGACATTTCCCCTATCTTAAAGTCTGATAAACACCAGAAAAATGATTAAGTCCAAAAAAAAATTTTTTTCAACTTTTTTCAATTTTACCCCCGTGGGATATATATTCTACTCACACACATTTGGAACTCTCCTGGGGTACCCTCAAACATATTATTCCCACATTTAGTGGATATTTTCACAAAGAAGTGAAATTTTCAAAAATCCAGAAAATTTGCTGAAAACGACTAAGTATCAAGGACTCATTGGGCGAATCGCTCTGGAACTGAAATCGGAACGCTCACTGACATTTTCCCTATCTGAAAGTCTGATAAACGCCGGAAAAATGACTAAGTCCAAAAAAAAATTTTTTTCAACTTTTTTCAATTTTACCCCCGTGGGATATATATTCTAACCAATCACATTTGGAACTCTCCTGGGGTACCCTCACACATATTCTTCCCTCATTTAGTGGATAATTTCACAAAGAAGTGAAATTTTCAAAAATCCAGAAAATTTGCTGAAAACGACTAAGTATCAAGGACTCATTGGGCGAATCGCTCTGGAACTGAAATCGGAACGCTCACTGACATTTCCCCTATCTTAAAGTCTGATAAACGCCAGAAAAATGACTAAGTCCAAAAAAAAATTTTTTTCAACTTTTTTCAATTTTACCCCCGTGGGATATATATTCTACCCAAACACATTTGGAACTCTCCTGGGGTACCCTCACACATATTCTTCCCTCATTTAGTGGATAATTTCACAAAGAAGTGAAATTTTCAAAAATCCAGAAAATTGGCTGAAAACGACTAAGTATCATGGACTCATTGGGCGAATCGCTCTGGAACTAAAATCGGAACGCTCACTGACATTTTCCCTATCTGAAAGTCTGATAAACGCCGGAAAAATGACTAAGTCCAAAAAAAAATTTTTTTCAACTTTTTTCAATTTTACCCCCGTGGGATATATATTCTACCCACACACATTTGGAACTCTCCTGGGATACCCTCACACATATTATTCCCTCATTTAGTGGATATTTTCAAAAAAAAGTGACATTTTCAAAAATCCAGAAAAATGGCTGAAAACGACTAAATATCAAAGACTCATTGGGCGAATCGCTCTGGAACTGAAATGGGAATGCTCACTGACATTTCCCCTATCTTAAAGTCTGATAAACGCCAGAAAAATGACTAAGTCCAAAAAAAAATTTTTTTCAACTTTTTTCAATTTTACCCCCGTGGGATATATATTCTACCCAAACACATTTGGAACTCTCCTGGGGTACCCTCACACATATTCTTCCCTCATTTAGTGGATAATTTCACAAAGAAGTGAAATTTTCAAAAATCCAGAAAATTGGCTGAAAACGACTAAGTATCAAGGACTCATTGGGCGAATCGCTCTGGAACTGAAATCGGAATGCTCACTGACATTTTCCCTATCTGAAAGTCTGATAAACGCCGGAAAAATGACTAAGTCCAAAAAAAAATTTTTTTCAACTTTTTTCAATTTTACCCCCGTGGGATATATATTCTACCCACACACATTTGGAACTCTCCTGGGGTACCCTCACACATATTATTCCCTCATTTAGTGGATATTTTCACAAAGAAGTGAAATTTTCAAAAATCCAGAAAATTGGCTGAAAACGACTAAATATCAATGACTCATTAGGCGAATCGCTCTGGAACTGAAATGGGAATGATCACTGACATTTCCCCTATCTTAAAGTCTGATAAACACCAGAAAAATGACTAAGTCCAAAAAAAAATTTTTTTCAACTTTTTTCAATTTTACCCCCGTGGGATATAAATTCTTACCACACACATTTGGAACTCTCCTGGGGTACCCTCACACATATTCTTCCCTCATTTAGTGGATATTTTCACAAAGAAGTGAAATTTTCAAAAATCCAGAAAATTGGCTGAAAACGACTAAGTATCATGGACTCATTGGGCGAATCGCTCTGGAACTAAAATCGGAACGCTCACTGACATTTTCCCTATCTGAAAGTCTGATAAACGCCGGAAAAATGACTAAGTCCAAAAAAAAATTTTTTTCAACTTTTTTCAATTTTACCCCCGTGGGATATATATTCTACCCACACACATTTGGAACTCTCCTGGGATACCCTCACACATATTATTCCCTCATTTAGTGGATATTTTCAAAAAAAAGTGACATTTTCAAAAATCCAGAAAAATGGCTGAAAACGACTAAATATCAAAGACTCATTGGGCGAATCGCTCTGGAACTGAAATGGGAATGCTCACTGACATTTCCCCTATCTTAAAGTCTGATAAACGCCAGAAAAATGACTAAGTCCAAAAAAAATTTTTTTTCAACTTTTTTCAATTTTACCCCCGTGGGATATATATTCTACCCACACACATTTGGAACTCTCCTGGGGTACCCTCACACATATTCTTCCCTCATTTAGTGGATATTTTCACAAAGAAGTGAAATTTTCAAAAATCCAGAAAATTGGCTGAAAACGACTAAGTATCAAGGACTCATTGGGCGAATCGCTCTGGAACTGAAATGGGAATGATCACTGACATTTCCCCTATCTTAAAGTCTGATAAACACCAGAAAAATGACTAAGTCCAAAAAAAAATTTTTTTCAACTTTTTTCAATTTTACCCCCGTGGGATATATATTCTACCCACACACATTTGGAACTCTCCTGGGGTACCCTCACACATATTATTCCCTCATTTAGTGGATATTTTCACAAAGAAGTGAAATTTTCAAAAATCCAGAAAATTTGCTGAAAACGACTAAATATCAAAGACTCATTAGGCGAATCGCTCTGGAACTGAAATGGGAATGATCACTGACAATTCCCCTATCTTAAAGTCTGATAAACACCAGAAAAATGACTAAGTCCAAAAAAAAATTTTTTTCATCTTTTTTCAATTTTACCCTCTTGGGATATATATTCTACCCACACACATTTGGAACTCTCCTGGGGTACCCTCACACATATTATTCCCTCATTTAGTGGATATTTTCACAAAGAAGTGAAATTTTCAAAAATCCAGAAAATTGGCTGAAAACGACTAAATATCAAAGTCTCATTGGGCGAATCGCTCTGGAACTGAAATGGGAATGCTCACTGACATTTCCCCTATCTTAAAGTCTGATAAACGCCAGAAAAATGACAGTCCAAAAAAAAATTTTTTTCAACTTTTTTCAATTTTACCCCCGTGGGATATATATTCTACCCACACACATTTGGAACTCTCCTGGGGTACCCTCACACATATTATTCCCTCATTTAGTGGATATTTTCACAAAAAAGTGAAATTTTCAAAAATCCAGAAAATTGGCTGAAAACGACTAAATATCAAAGACTCATTGGGCGAATCGCTCTGGAACTGAAATGGGAATGCTCACTGACATTTCCCCTATCTTAAAGTCTGATAAACGCCAGAAAAATGACTAAGTCCAAAAAAAAATTTTTTTCAACTTTTTTCAATTTTACCCCGTGGGATATATATTCTACCCACACACATTTGGAACTCTCCTGGGGTACCCTCACACATATTATTCCCTCATTTAGTGGATATTTTCACAAAGAAGTGAAATTTTCAAAAATCCAGAAAATTGGCTGAAAACGACTAAGTATCAAGGAGTCATTGGGCGAATCGCTCTGGAACTGAAATCGGAACGCTCACTGACATTTTCCCTATCTGAAAGTCTGATAAACGCCGGAAAAATGACTAAGTCCAAAAAAATATTTTTTTCAACTTTTTTCAATTTTACCCCCGTGGGATATATATTCTACCCACACACATTTGGAACTCTCCTGGGGTACCCTCACACATATTATTCCCTCATTCAGTGGATATTTTCAAAAAAAAGTGACATTTTCAAAAATCCAGAAAAATGGCTGAAAACGACTAAATATCAAAGACTCATTGGGCGAATCGCTCTGGAACTGAAATGGGAATGCTCACTGACATTTCCCCTATCTTAAAGTCTGATAAACGCCAGAAAAATGACTAAGTCCAAAAAAAAATTTTTTTCAACTTTTTTCAATTTTACCCCCGTGGGATATATATTCTACCCACACACATTTGGAACTCTCCTGGGGTACCCTCACACATATTATTCCCTCATTTAGTGGATATTTTCACAAAGAAGTGAAATTTTCAAAAATCCAGAAAATTGGCTGAAAACGACTAAATATCAAAGACTCATTGGGCGAATCGCTCTGGAACTGAAATGGGAATGATCACTGACATTTCCCCTATCTTAAAGTCTGATAAACACCAGAAAAATGATTAAGTCCAAAAAAAAATTTTTTTCAACTTTTTTCAATTTTACCCCCGTGGGATATATATTCTACTCACACACATTTGGAACTCTCCTGGGGTACCCTCAAACATATTATTCCCACATTTAGTGGATATTTTCACAAAGAAGTGAAATTTTCAAAAATCCAGAAAATTTGCTGAAAACGACTAAGTATCAAGGACTCATTGGGCGAATCGCTCTGGAACTGAAATCGGAACGCTCACTGACATTTTCCCTATCTGAAAGTCTGATAAACGCCGGAAAAATGACTAAGTCCAAAAAAAAATTTTTTTCAACTTTTTTCAATTTTACCCCCGTGGGATATATATTCTAACCAATCACATTTGGAACTCTCCTGGGGTACCCTCACACATATTCTTCCCTCATTTAGTGGATAATTTCACAAAGAAGTGAAATTTTCAAAAATCCAGAAAATTTGCTGAAAACGACTAAGTATCAAGGACTCATTGGGCGAATCGCTCTGGAACTGAAATCGGAACGCTCACTGACATTTCCCCTATCTTAAAGTCTGATAAACGCCAGAAAAATGACTAAGTCCAAAAAAAAATTTTTTTCAACTTTTTTCAATTTTACCCCCGTGGGATATATATTCTACCCAAACACATTTGGAACTCTCCTGGGGTACCCTCACACATATTCTTCCCTCATTTAGTGGATAATTTCACAAAGAAGTGAAATTTTCAAAAATCCAGAAAATTGGCTGAAAACGACTAAGTATCAAGGACTCATTGGGCGAATCGCTCTGGAACTGAAATCGGAATGCTCACTGACATTTTCCCTATCTGAAAGTCTGATAAACGCCGGAAAAATGACTAAGTCCAAAAAAAAATTTTTTTCAACTTTTTTCAATTTTACCCCCGTGGGATATATATTCTACCCACACACATTTGGAACTCTCCTGGGGTACCCTCACACATATTATTCCCTCATTTAGTGGATATTTTCACAAAGAAGTGAAATTTTCAAAAATCCAGAAAATTGGCTGAAAACGACTAAATATCAATGACTCATTAGGCGAATCGCTCTGGAACTGAAATGGGAATGATCACTGACATTTCCCCTATCTTAAAGTCTGATAAACACCAGAAAAATGACTAAGTCCAAAAAAAAATTTTTTTCAACTTTTTTCAATTTTACCCCCGTGGGATATAAATTCTTACCACACACATTTGGAACTCTCCTGGGGTACCCTCACACATATTCTTCCCTCATTTAGTGGATATTTTCACAAAGAAGTGAAATTTTCAAAAATCCAGAAAATTGGCTGAAAACGACTAAGTATCATGGACTCATTGGGCGAATCGCTCTGGAACTAAAATCGGAACGCTCACTGACATTTTCCCTATCTGAAAGTCTGATAAACGCCGGAAAAATGACTAAGTCCAAAAAAAAATTTTTTTCAACTTTTTTCAATTTTACCCCCGTGGGATATATATTCTACCCACACACATTTGGAACTCTCCTGGGATACCCTCACACATATTATTCCCTCATTTAGTGGATATTTTCAAAAAAAAGTGACATTTTCAAAAATCCAGAAAAATGGCTGAAAACGACTAAATATCAAAGACTCATTGGGCGAATCGCTCTGGAACTGAAATGGGAATGCTCACTGACATTTCCCCTATCTTAAAGTCTGATAAACGCCAGAAAAATGACTAAGTCCAAAAAAAATTTTTTTTCAACTTTTTTCAATTTTACCCCCGTGGGATATATATTCTACCCACACACATTTGGAACTCTCCTGGGGTACCCTCACACATATTCTTCCCTCATTTAGTGGATATTTTCACAAAGAAGTGAAATTTTCAAAAATCCAGAAAATTGGCTGAAAACGACTAAGTATCAAGGACTCATTGGGCGAATCGCTCTGGAACTGAAATCCGAATGCTCACTGACATTTTCCCTATCTGAAAGTCTGATAAACGCCGGAAAAATGACTAAGTCCAAAAAAAAATTTTTTTCAACTTTTTTCAATTTTACCCCCGTGGGATATATATTCTACCCACACACATTTGGAACTCTCCTGGGGTACCCTCACACATATTATTCCCTCATTTAGTGGATATTTTCACAAAGAAGTGAAATTTTCAAAAATCCAGAAAATTGGCTGAAAACGACTAAGTATCAAGGACTCATTGGGCGAATCGCTCTGGAACTGAAATGGGAATGATCACTGACATTTCCCCTATCTTAAAGTCTGATAAACACCAGAAAAATGACTAAGTCCAAAAAAAAATTTTTTTCGACTTTTTTCAATTTTACCCCCGTGGGATATATATTCTACCCACACACATTTGGAACTCTCCTGGGGTACCCTCACACATATTATTCCCTCATTTAGTGGATATTTTCACAAAGAAGTGAAATTTTCAAAAATCCAGAAAATTGGCTGAAAACGACTAAGTATCAAGGACTCATTGGGCGAATCGCTCTGGAACTGAAATGGGAATGATCACTGACATTTCCCCTATCTTAAAGTCTGATAAACACCAGAAAAATGACTAAGTCCAAAAAAAAATTTTTTTCAACTTTTTTCAATTTTACCCCCGTGGGATATATATTCTACCCACACACATTTGGAACTCTCCTGGGGTACCCTCACACATATTATTCCCTCATTTAGTGGATATTTTCACAAAGAAGTGAAATTTTCAAAAATCCAGAAAATTTGCTGAAAACGACTAAGTATCAAGGACTCATTGGGCGAATCGCTCTGGAACTGAAATCGGAACGCTCACTGACATTTTCCCTATCTGAAAGTCTGATAAACGCCGGAAAAATGACTAAGTCCAAAAAAAATTTTTTTTCAACTTTTTTCAATTTTACCCCCGTGGGATATATATTCTACCCACACACATTTGGAACTCTCCTGGGGAACCCTCACACATATTATTCCCTCATTTAGTAGATATTTTAAAAAAAAAGTGAAATTTTCAAAAATCCAGAAAATTGGCTGAAAACGACTAAATATCAAAGACTCATTGGGCGAATCGCTCTGGAACTGAAATGGGAATGCTCACTGACATTTCCCCTATCTTAAAGTCTGATAAACGCCAGAAAAATGACAGTCCAAAAAAAAATTTTTTTCAACTTTTTTCAATTTTACCCCCGTGGGATATATATTCTACCCACACACATTTGGAACTCTCCTGGGGTACCCTCACACATATTCTTCCCTCATTTAGTGGATATTTTCACAAAGAAGTGAAATTTTCAAAAATCCAGAAAATTGGCTGAAAACGACTAAGTATCAAGGACTCATTGGGCGAATCGCTCTGGAACTGAAATCCGAATGCTCACTGACATTTTCCCTATCTGAAAGTCTGATAAACGCCGGAAAAATTACCAAGTCCAAAAAAAAATTTTTTCAACTTTTTTCAATTTTACCCCCGTGGGATACATATTCTACCCACACACATTTGGAACTCTCCTGGGGTACCCTCACACATATTATTCCCTCATTTAGTGGATATTTTCACAAAGAAGTGAAATTTTCAAAAATCCAGAAAATTGGCTGAAAACGACTAAATATCAAAGACTCATTAGGCGAATCGCTCTGGAACTGAAATGGGAATGATCACTGACATTTCTCCTATCTTAAAGTCTGATAAACACCAGAGAAATGACTAAGTCCAAAAAAAAATTTTTTTCAACTTTTTTAAATTTTACCCCCGTGGGATATATATTCTACCCACACACATTTGGAACTCTCCTGGGGTACCCTCACACATATTATTCCCTCATTTAGTGGATATTTTCACAAAGAAGTGAAATTTTCAAAAATCCAGAAAATTTGCTGAAAACGACTAAATATCAAAGACTCATTAGGCGAATCGCTCTGGAACTGAAATGGGAATGCTCACTGACATTTCCCCTATCTTAAAGTCTGATAAACGCCAGAAAAATGACAGTCCAAAAAAAAATTTTTTTCAACTTTTTTCAATTTTACCCCCGTGGGATATATATTCTACCCACACACATTTGGAACTCTCCTGGGGTACCCTCACACATATTCTTCCCTCATTTAGTGGATATTTTCACAAAGAAGTGAAATTTTCAAAAATCCAGAAAATTGGCTGAAAACGACTAAGTATCAAGGACTCATTGGGCGAATCGCTCTGGAACTGAAATCCGAATGCTCACTGACATTTTCCCTATCTGAAAGTCTGATAAACGCCGGAAAAATTACCAAGTCCAAAAAAAAATTTTTTCAACTTTTTTCAATTTTACCCCCGTGGGATATATATTCTACCCACACACATTTGGAACTCTCCTGGGGTACCCTCACACATATTATTCCCTCATTTAGTGGATATTTTCACAAAGAAGTGAAATTTTCAAAAATCCAGAAAATTGGCTGAAAACGACTAAGTATCAAGGACTCATTGGGCGAATCGCTCTGGAACTGAAATGGGAATGATCACTGACATTTCCCCTATCTTAAAGTCTGATAAACACCAGAAAAATGACTAAGTCCAAAAAAAAATTTTTTTCAACTTTTTTCAATTTTACCCCCGTGGGATATATATTCTACCCACACACATTTGGAACTCTCCTGGGGTACCCTCACACATATTATTCCCTCATTTAGTGGATATTTTCACAAAGAAGTGAAATTTTCAAAAATCCAGAAAATTTGCTGAAAACGACTAAGTATCAAGGACTCATTGGGCGAATCGCTCTGGAACTGAAATCGGAACGCTCACTGACATTTTCCCTATCTGAAAGTCTGATAAACGCCGGAAAAATGACTAAGTCCAAAAAAAATTTTTTTTCAACTTTTTTCAATTTTACCCCCGTGGGATATATATTCTACCCACACACATTTGGAACTCTCCTGGGGAACCCTCACACATATTATTCCCTCATTTAGTAGATATTTTAAAAAAAAAGTGAAATTTTCAAAAATCCAGAAAATTGGCTGAAAACGACTAAATATCAAAGACTCATTGGGCGAATCGCTCTGGAACTGAAATGGGAATGCTCACTGACATTTCCCCTATCTTAAAGTCTGATAAACGCCAGAAAAATGACAGTCCAAAAAAAAATTTTTTTCAACTTTTTTCAATTTTACCCCCGTGGGATATATATTCTACCCACACACATTTGGAACTCTCCTGGGGTACCCTCACACATATTCTTCCCTCATTTAGTGGATATTTTCACAAAGAAGTGAAATTTTCAAAAATCCAGAAAATTGGCTGAAAACGACTAAGTATCAAGGACTCATTGGGCGAATCGCTCTGGAACTGAAATCCGAATGCTCACTGACATTTTCCCTATCTGAAAGTCTGATAAACGCCGGAAAAATTACCAAGTCCAAAAAAAAATTTTTTCAACTTTTTTCAATTTTACCCCCGTGGGATACATATTCTACCCACACACATTTGGAACTCTCCTGGGGTACCCTCACACATATTATTCCCTCATTTAGTGGATATTTTCACAAAGAAGTGAAATTTTCAAAAATCCAGAAAATTGGCTGAAAACGACTAAATATCAAAGACTCATTAGGCGAATCGCTCTGGAACTGAAATGGGAATGATCACTGACATTTCTCCTATCTTAAAGTCTGATAAACACCAGAGAAATGACTAAGTCCAAAAAAAAATTTTTTTCAACTTTTTTAAATTTTACCCCCGTGGGATATATATTCTACCCACACACATTTGGAACTCTCCTGGGGTACCCTCACACATATTATTCCCTCATTTAGTGGATATTTTCACAAAGAAGTGAAATTTTCAAAAATCCAGAAAATTTGCTGAAAACGACTAAATATCAAAGACTCATTAGGCGAATCGCTCTGGAACTGAAATGGGAATGCTCACTGACATTTCCCCTATCTTAAAGTCTGATAAGCGCCAGAAAAATGACAGTCCAAAAAAAAATTTTTTTCAACTTTTTTCAATTTTACCCCCGTGGGATATATATTCTACCCACACACATTTGGAACTCTCCTGGGGTACCCTCACACATATTCTTCCCTCATTTAGTGGATATTTTCACAAAGAAGTGAAATTTTCAAAAATCCAGAAAATTGGCTGAAAACGACTAAGTATCAAGGACTCATTGGGCGAATCGCTCTGGAACTGAAATCCGAATGCTCACTGACATTTTCCCTATCTGAAAGTCTGATAAACGCCGGAAAAATTACCAAGTCCAAAAAAAAATTTTTTCAACTTTTTTCAATTTTACCCCCGTGGGATATATATTCTACCCACACACATTTGGAACTCTCCTGGGGTACCCTCACACATATTATTCCCTCATTTAGTGGATATTTTCACAAAGAAGTGAAATTTTCAAAAATCCAGAAAATTGGCTGAAAACGACTAAATATCAAAGACTCATTAGGCGAATCGCTCTGGAACTGAAATGGGAATGATCACTGACATTTCTCCTATCTTAAAGTCTGATAAACACCAGAGAAATGACTAAGTCCAAAAAAAAAATTTTTTCAACTTTTTTAAATTTTACCCCCGTGGGATATATATTCTACCCACACACATTTGGAACTCTCCTGGGGTACCCTCACACATATTATTCCCTCATTTAGTGGATATTTTCACAAAGAAGTGAAATTTTCAAAAATCCAGAAAATTTGCTGAAAACGACTAAATATCAAAGACTCATTAGGCGAATCGCTCTGGAACTGAAATGGGAATGCTCACTGACATTTCCCCTATCTTAAAGTCTGATAAACGCCAGAAAAATGACAGTCCAAAAAAAAATTTTTTTCAACTTTTTTCAATTTTACCCCCGTGGGATATATATTCTACCCACACACATTTGGAACTCTCCTGGGGTACCCTCACACATATTCTTCCCTCATTTAGTGGATATTTTCACAAAGAAGTGAAATTTTCAAAAATCCAGAAAATTGGCTGAAAACGACTAAGTATCAAGGACTCATTGGGCGAATCGCTCTGGAACTGAAATCCGAATTCTCACTGACATTTTCCCTATCTGAAAGTCTGATAAACGCCGGAAAAATTACCAAGTCCAAAAAAAAATTTTTTCAACTTTTTTCAATTTTACCCCCGTGGGATATATATTCTACCCACACACATTTGGAACTCTCCTGGGGTACCCTCACACATATTATTCCCTCAGTTAGTGGATAATTTCACAAAGAAGTGAAATTTTCAAAAATCCAGAAAATTGGCTGAAAACGACTAAATATCAAAGACTCATTAGGGGAATCGCTCTGGAACTGAAATGGGAATGATCACTGACATTTCTCCTATCTTAAAGTCTGATAAACACCAGAGAAATGACTAAGTCCAAAAAAAAATTATTTTCAACTTTTTTAAATTTTACCCCCGTGGGATATATATTCTACCCACACACATTTGGTACTCTCCTGGGGTACCCTCACACATATTATTCCCTCATTTAGTGGATATTTTCACAAAGAAGTGAAATTTTCAAAAATCCAGAAAATTGGCTGAAAACGACTAAATATCAAAGACTCATTGGGCGAATCGCTCTGGAACTGAAATGGGAACGCTCACTGACATTTTCCCTATCTGAAAGTCTGATAAACGCCGGAAAAATGACTAAGTCCAAAAAAAATTTTTTTTCAACTTTTTTCAATTTTACCCCCGTGGGATATATATTCTACCCACACACATTTGGAACTCTCCTGGGGTACCCTCACACATATTATTCCCTCATTTAGTAGATATTTTAAAAAAAAAGTGAAATTTTCAAAAATCCAGAAAATTGGCTGAAAACGACTAAATATCAAAGACTCATTAGGCGAATCGCTCTGGAACTGAAATGGGAATGATCACTGACATTTCTCCTATCTTAAAGTCTGATAAACACCAGAGAAATGACTAAGTCCAAAAAAAAATTTTTTTCAACTTTTTTCAATTTTACCCCCGTGGGATATATATTCTACCCACACACATTTGGAACTCTCCTGGGGTACCCTCACACATATTATTCCCTCATTTAGTGGATATTTTCACAAAGAAGTGAAATTTTCAAAAATCCAGAAAATTGGCTGAAAACGACTAAATATCAATGACTCATTAGGCGAATCGCTCTGGAACTGAAATGGGAATGATCACTGACATTTCCCCTATCTTAAAGTCTGATAAACACCAGAAAAATGACTAAGTCCAAAAAAAAATTTTTTTCAACTTTTTTCAATTTTACCCCCGTGGGATATATATTCTACCCACACACATTTGGAACTCTCCTGGGGTACCATCACACATATTATTCCCTCATTTAGTGGATATTTTCACAAAGAAGTGAAATTTTCAAAAATCCAGAAAATTGGCTGAAAACGACTAAATATCAATGACTCATTAGGCGAATCGCTCTGGAACTGAAATGGGAATGATCACTGACATTTCCCCTATCTTAAAGTCTGATAAACACCAGAAAAATGACTAAGTCCAAAAAAAAATTTTTTTCAACTTTTTTCAATTTTACCCCCGTGGGATATATATTCTACCCACACACATTTGGAACTCTCCTGGGGTACCATCACACATATTATTCCCTCATTTAGTGGATATTTTCACAAAGAAGTGAAATTTTCAAAAATCCAGAAAATTTGCTGAAAACGACTAAATATCAAAGACTCATTAGGCGAATCGCTCTGGAACTGAAATGGGAATGATCACTGACAATTCCCCTATCTTAAAGTCTGATAAACACCAGAAAAATGACTAAGTCCAAAAAAAATTTTTTTTCATCTTTTTTCAATTTTACCCCCTTGGGATATATATTCTACCCACACACATTTGGAACTCTCCTTCGGTAACCTCACACATATTATTCCCTCATTTAGTGGATATTTTCACAAAGAAGTGAAATTTTCAAAAATCCAGAAAATTGGCTGAAAACGACTAAGTATCAAGGACTCATTGGGCGAATCGCTCTGGAACTGAAATGGGAATGCTCACTGACATTTCCCCTATCTTAAAGTCTGATAAACGCCAGAAAAATGACTAAGTCCAAAAAAAAATTTTTTTCAACTTTTTTCAATTTTACCCCCGTGGGATATATATTCTACCCACACACATTTGGAACTCTCCTGGGGTACCCTCACACATATTATTCCCTCATTTAGTGGATATTTTCACAAAGAAGTGAAATTTTCAAAAATCCAGAAAATTGGCTGAAAACGACTAAGTATCAAGGACTCATTGGGCGAATCGCTCTGGAACTGAAATCGGAATGCTCACTGACATTTTCCCTATCTGAAAGTCTGATAAACGCCGGAAAAATGACTAAGTCCAAAAAAAAATTTTTTTCAACTTTTTTCAATTTTACCCCCGTGGGATATATATTCTACCCACACACATTTGGAACTCTCCTGGGGTACCCTCACACATATTATTCCCTCATTTAGTGGATATTTTCACAAAGAAGTGAAATTTTCAAAAATCCAGAAAATTGGCTGAAAACGACTAAATATCAAAGACTCATTGGGCGAATCGCTCTGGAACTGAAATGGGAATGATCACTGACATTTCCCCTATCTTAAAGTCTGATAAACACCAGAAAAATGACTAAGTCCAAAAAAAAATTTTTTTCAACTTTTTTCAATTTTACCCCCGTGGGATATATATTCTACTCACACACATTTGGAACTCTCCTGGGGTACCCTCAAACATATTATTCCCACATTTAGTGGATATTTTCACAAAGAAGTGAAATTTTCAAAAATCCAGAAAATTTGCTGAAAACGACTAAGTATCAAGGACTCATTGGGCGAATCGCTCTGGAACTGAAATCGGAACGCTCACTGACATTTTCCCTATCTGAAAGTCTGATAAACGCCGGAAAAATGACTAAGTCCAAAAAAAAATTTTTTTCAACTTTTTTCAATTTTACCCCCGTGGGATATATATTCTAACCAATCACATTTGGAACTCTCCTGGGGTACCCTCACACATATTCTTCCCTCATTTAGTGGATAATTTCACAAAGAAGTGAAATTTTCAAAAATCCAGAAAATTTGCTGAAAACGACTAAGTATCAAGGACTCATTGGGCGAATCGCTCTGGAACTGAAATCGGAATGCTCACTGACATTTCCCCTATCTTAAAGTCTGATAAACGCCAGAAAAATGACTAAGTCCAAAAAAAAATTTTTTTCAACTTTTTTCAATTTTACCCCCGTGGGATATATATTCTACCCACACACATTTGGAACTCTCCTGGGGTACCCTCACACATATTATTCCCTCATTTAGTGGATATTTTCACAAAGAAGTGAAATTTTCAAAAATCCAGAAAATTGGCTGAAAACGACTAAGTATCAAGGACTCATTGGGCGAATCGCTCTGGAACTGAAATCGGAATGCTCACTGACATTTTCCCTATCTGAAAGTCTGATAAACGCCGGAAAAATGACTAAGTCCAAAAAAAAATTTTTTTCAACTTTTTTCAATTTTACCCCCGTGGGATATATATTCTACCCACACACATTTGGAACTCTCCTGGGGTACCCTCACACATATTATTCCCTCATTTAGTGGATATTTTCACAAAGAAGTGAAATTTTCAAAAATCCAGAAAATTGGCTGAAAACGACTAAGTATCAAGGACTCATTGGGCGAATCGCTCTGGAACTGAAATGGGAATGCTCACTGACATTTCCCCTATCTTAAAGTCTGATAAACGCCAGAAAAATGACTAAGTCCAAAAAAAAATTTTTTTCAACTTTTTTCAATTTTACCCCCGTGGGATATATATTCTACCCACACACATTTGGAACTCTCCTGGGGTACCCTCACACATATTATTCCCTCATTTAGTGGATATTTTCACAAAAAAGTGAAATTTTCAAAAATCCAGAAAATTGGCTGAAAACGACTAAATATCAAAGACTCATTGGGCGAATCGCTCTGGAACTGAAATGGGAATGCTCACTGACATTTCCCCTATCTTAAAGTCTGATAAACGCCAGAAAAATGACTAAGTCCAAAAAAAAATTTTTTTCAACTTTTTTCAATTTTACCCCCGTGGGATATATATTCTACCCACACACATTTGGAACTCTCCTGGGGTACCCTCACACATATTATTCCCTCATTTAGTGGATATTTTCACAAAGAAGTGAAATTTTCAAAAATCCAGAAAATTGGCTGAAAACGACTAAGTATCAAGGAGTCATTGGGCGAATCGCTCTGGAACTGAAATCGGAACGCTCACTGACATTTTCCCTATCTGAAAGTCTGATAAACGCCGGAAAAATGACTAAGTCCAAAAAAATATTTTTTTCAACTTTTTTCAATTTTACCCCCGTGGGATATATATTCTACCCACACACATTTGGAACTCTACTGGGGTACCCTCACACATATTATTCCCTCATTTAGTGGATATTTTCACAAAGAAGTGAAATTTTCAAAAATCCAGAAAATTTCCTGAAAACGACTAAATATCAAAGACTCATTGGGCGAATCGCTCTGGAACTGAAATGGGAATGCTCACTGACATTTCCCCTATCTTAAAGTCTGATAAACGCCAGAAAAATGACAGTCCAAAAAAAATTTTTTTTCAACTTTTTTCAATTTTACCCCCGTGGGATATATATTCTACCCACACACATTTGGAACTCTCCTGGGGTACCCTCACACATATTATTCCCTCATTTAGTGGATATTTTCACAAAAAAGTGAAATTTTCAAAAATCCAGAAAATTGGCTGAAAACGACTAAATATCAAAGACTCATTGGGCGAATCGCTCTGGAACTGAAATGGGAATGCTCACTGACATTTCCCCTATCTTAAAGTCTGATAAACGCCAGAAAAATGACTAAGTCCAAAAAAAAATTTTTTTCAACTTTTTTCAATTTTACCCCCGTGGGATATATATTCTACCCACACACATTTGGAACTCTCCTGGGGTACCCTCACACATATTATTCCCTCATTTAGTGGATATTTTCACAAAGAAGTGAAATTTTCAAAAATCCAGAAAATTGGCTGAAAACGACTAAGTATCAAGGAGTCATTGGGCGAATCGCTCTGGAACTGAAATCGGAACGCTCACTGACATTTTCCCTATCTGAAAGTCTGATAAACGCCGGAAAAATGACTAAGTCCAAAAAAAAATTTTTTTCAACTTTTTTCAATTTTACCCCCGTGGGATATATATTCTACCCACACACATTTGGAACTCTCCTGGGGTACCCTCACACATATTATTCCCTCATTTAGTGGATATTTTCACAAAGAAGTGAAATTTTCAAAAATCCAGAAAATTGGCTGAAAACGACTAAATATCAAAGACTCATTGGGCGAATCGCTCTGGAACTGAAATGGGAATGATCACTGACATTTCCCCTATCTTAAAGTCTGATAAACACCAGAAAAATGACTAAGTCCAAAAAAAAATTTTTTTCAACTTTTTTCAATTTTACCCCCGTGGGATATATATTCTACTCACACACATTTGGAACTCTCCTGGGGTACCCTCAAACATATTATTCCCACATTTAGTGGATATTTTCACAAAGAAGTGAAATTTTCAAAAATCCAGAAAATTTGCTGAAAACGACTAAGTATCAAGGACTCATTGGGCGAATCGCTCTGGAACTGAAATCGGAACGCTCACTGACATTTTCCCTATCTGAAAGTCTGATAAACGCCGGAAAAATGACTAAGTCCAAAAAAAAATTTTTTTCAACTTTTTTCAATTTTACCCCCGTGGGATATATATTCTAACCAATCACATTTGGAACTCTCCTGGGGTACCCTCACACATATTCTTCCCTCATTTAGTGGATAATTTCACAAAGAAGTGAAATTTTCAAAAATCCAGAAAATTTGCTGAAAACGACTAAGTATCAAGGACTCATTGGGCGAATCGCTCTGGAACTGAAATCGGAATGCTCACTGACATTTCCCCTATCTTAAAGTCTGATAAACGCCAGAAAAATGACTAAGTCCAAAAAAAAATTTTTTTCAACTTTTTTCAATTTTACCCCCGTGGGATATATATTCTACCCACACACATTTGGAACTCTCCTGGGGTACCCTCACACATATTATTCCCTCATTTAGTGGATATTTTCACAAAGAAGTGAAATTTTCAAAAATCCAGAAAATTGGCTGAAAACGACTAAGTATCAAGGACTCATTGGGCGAATCGCTCTGGAACTGAAATCGGAATGCTCACTGACATTTTCCCTATCTGAAAGTCTGATAAACGCCGGAAAAATGACTAAGTCCAAAAAAAAATTTTTTTCAACTTTTTTCAATTTTACCCCCGTGGGATATATATTCTACCCACACACATTTGGAACTCTCCTGGGGTACCCTCACACATATTATTCCCTCATTTAGTGGATATTTTCACAAAGAAGTGAAATTTTCAAAAATCCAGAAAATTGGCTGAAAACGACTAAATATCAAAGACTCATTGGGCGAATCGCTCTGGAACTGAAATGGGAATGATCACTGACATTTCCCCTATCTTAAAGTCTGATAAACACCAGAAAAATGACTAAGTCCAAAAAAAAATTTTTTTCAACTTTTTTCAATTTTACCCCCGTGGGATATATATTCTACTCACACACATTTGGAACTCTCCTGGGGTACCCTCAAACATATTATTCCCACATTTAGTGGATATTTTCACAAAGAAGTGAAATTTTCAAAAATCCAGAAAATTTGCTGAAAACGACTAAGTATCAAGGACTCATTGGGCGAATCGCTCTGGAACTGAAATCGGAACGCTCACTGACATTTTCCCTATCTGAAAGTCTGATAAACGCCGGAAAAATGACTAAGTCCAAAAAAAAATTTTTTTCAACTTTTTTCAATTTTACCCCCGTGGGATATATATTCCACCCACACACATTTGGAACTCTCCTGGGGTACCCTCACACATATTATTCCCTCATTTAGTGGATATTTTCAAAAAAAAGTGAAATTTTCAAAAATCCAGAAAATTGGCTGAAAACGACTAAATATCAAAGACTCATTAGGCGAATCGCTCTGGAACTGAAATGGGAATGATCACTGACATTTCTCCTATCTTAAAGTCTGATAAACACCAGAGAAATGACTAAGTCCAAAAAAAAATTTTTTTCAACTTTTTTCAATTTTACCCCCGTGGGATATATATTCTACCCACACACATTTGGAACTCTCCTGGGGTACCCTCACACATATTATTCGATCATTTAGTGGATATTTTCACAAAGAAGTGAAATTTTCAAAAATCCAGAAAATTGGCTGAAAACGACTAAGTATCAAGGACTCATTGGGCGAATCGCTCTGGAACTGAAATGGGAATGATCACTGACATTTCCCCTATCTTAAAGTCTGATAAACACCAGAAAAATGACTAAGTCCAAAAAAAAATTTTTTTCAACTTTTTTCAATTTTACCCCCGTGAGATATATATTCTACCCACACACATTTGGAACTCTACTGGGGTACCCTCACACATATTATTCCCTCATTTAGTGGATATTTTCACAAAGAAGTGAAATTTTCAAAAATCCAGAAAATTTCCTGAAAACGACTAAATATCAAAGACTCATTGGGCGAATCGCTCTGGAACTGAAATGGGAATGCTCACTGACATTTCCCCTATCTTAAAGTCTGATAAACGCCAGAAAAATGACAGTCCAAAAAAAATTTTTTTTCAACTTTTTTCAATTTTACCCCCGTGGGATATATATTCTACCCACACACATTTGGAACTCTCCTGGGGTACCCTCACACATATTATTCCCTCATTTAGTGGATATTTTCACAAAAAAGTGAAATTTTCAAAAATCCAGAAAATTGGCTGAAAACGACTAAATATCAAAGACTCATTGAGCGAATCGCTCTGGAACTGAAATGGGAATGCTCACTGACATTTCCCCTATCTTAAAGTCTGATAAACGCCAGAAAAATGACTAAGTCCAAAAAAAAATTTTTTTCAACTTTTTTCAATTTTACCCCCGTGGGATATATATTCTACCCACACACATTTGGAACTCTCCTGGGGTACCCTCACACATATTATTCCCTCATTTAGTGGATATTTTCACAAAGAAGTGAAATTTTCAAAAATCCAGAAAATTGGCTGAAAACGACTAAGTATCAAGGAGTCATTGGGCGAATCGCTCTGGAACTGAAATCGGAACGCTCACTGACATTTTCCCTATCTGAAAGTCTGATAAACGCCGGAAAAATGACTAAGTCCAAAAAAATATTTTTTTCAACTTTTTTCAATTTTACCCCCGTGGGATATATATTCTACCCACACACATTTGGAACTCTCCTGGGGTACCCTCACACATATTATTCCCTCATTCAGTGGATATTTTAAAAAAAAAGTGACATTTTCAAAAATCCAGAAAAATGGCTGAAAACGACTAAATATCAAAGACTCATTGGGCGAATCGCTCTGGAACTGAAATGGGAATGCTCACTGACATTTCCCCTATCTTAAAGTCTGATAAACGCCAGAAAAATGACTAAGTCCAAAAAAAAATTTTTTTCAACTTTTTTCAATTTTACCCCCGTGGGATATATATTCTACCCACACACATTTGGAACTCTCCTGGGGTACCCTCACACATATTATTCCCTCATTTAGTGGATATTTTCACAAAGAAGTGAAATTTTCAAAAATCCAGAAAATTGGCTGAAAACGACTAAATATCAAAGACTCATTGGGCGAATCGCTCTGGAACTGAAATGGGAATGATCACTGACATTTCCCCTATCTTAAAGTCTGATAAACACCAGAAAAATGACTAAGTCCAAAAAAAAATTTTTTTCAACTTTTTTCAATTTTACCCCCGTGGGATATATATTCTAACCAATCACATTTGGAACTCTCCTGGGGTACCCTCAAACATATTATTCCCACATTTAGTGGATATTTTCACAAAGAAGTGAAATTTTCAAAAATCCAGAAAATTTGCTGAAAACGACTAAGTATCAAGGACTCATTGGGCGAATCGCTCTGGAACTGAAATCGGAACGCTCACTGACATTTTCCCTATCTGAAAGTCTGATAAACGCCGGAAAAATGACTAAGTCCAAAAAAAAAATTTTTTCAACTTTTTTCAATTTTACCCCCGTGGGATATATATTCTAACCAATCACATTTGGAACTCTCCTGGGGTACCCTCACACATATTCTTCCCTCATTTAGTGGATAATTTCACAAAGAAGTGAAATTTTCAAAAATCCAGAAAATTTGCTGAAAACGACTAAGTATCAAGGACTCATTGGGCGAATCGCTCTGGAACTGAAATCGGAACGCTCACTGACATTTCCCCTATCTTAAAGTCTGATAAACGCCAGAAAAATGACTAAGTCCAAAAAAAAATTTTTTTCAACTTTTTTCAATTTTACCCCCGTGGGATATATATTCTACCCAAACACATTTGGAACTCTCCTGGGGTACCCTCACACATATTCTTCCCTCATTTAGTGGATAATTTCACAAAGAAGTGAAATTTTCAAAAATCCAGAAAATTGGCTGAAAACGACTAAGTATCAAGGACTCATTGGGCGAATCGCTCTGGAACTGAAATCGGAATGCTCACTGACATTTTCCCTATCTGAAAGTCTGATAAACGCCGGAAAAATGACTAAGTCCAAAAAAAAATTTTTTTCAACTTTTTTCAATTTTACCCCCGTGGGATATATATTCTACCCACACACATTTGGAACTCTCCTGGGGTACCCTCACACATAGTATTCCCTCATTTAGTGGATATTTTCACAAAGAAGTGAAATTTTCAAAAATCCAGAAAATTGGCTGAAAACGACTAAATATCAAAGACTCATTAGGCGAATCGCTCTGGAACTGAAATGGGAATGATCACTGACATTTCTCCTATCTTAAAGTCTGATAAACACCAGAGAAATGACTAAGTCCAAAAAAAAATTTTTTTCAACTTTTTTCAATTTTTCCCCCGTGGGATATATATTCTACCCACACACATTTGGAACTCTCCTGGGGTACCCTCACACATATTATTCCCTCATTTAGTGGATATTTTCACAAAGAAGTGAAATTTTCAAAAATCCAGAAAATTTGCTGAAAACGACTAAATATCAAAGACTCATTAGGCGAATCGCTCTGGAACTGAAATGGGAATGATCACTGACAATTCCCCTATCTTAAAGTCTGATAAACACCAGAAAAATGACTAAGTCCAAAAAAAAATTTTTTTCATCTTTTTTCAATTTTACCCCCTTGGGATATATATTCTACCCACACACATTTGGAACTCTCCTTCGGTAACCTCACACATATTATTCCCTCATTTAGTGGATATTTTCACAAAGAAGTGAAATTTTCAAAAATCCAGAAAATTGGCTGAAAACGACTAAGTATCAAGGACTCATTGGGCGAATCGCTCTGGAACTGAAATCGGAACGCTCACTGACATTTTCCCTATCTGAAAGTCTGATAAACGCCGGAAAAATGACTAAGTCCAAAAAAAAATTTTTTTCAACTTTTTTCAATTTTACCCCCGTGGGATATATATTCTACCCACAAACATTTGGAACTCTCCTGGGGTACCCTCACACATATTATTCCCTCATTTAGTGGATATTTTCAAAAAAAAGTGACATTTTCAAAAATCCAGAAAAATGGCTGAAAACGACTAAATATCAAAGACTCATTGGGCGAATCGCTCTGGAACTGAAATGGGAATGCTCACTGACATTTCCCCTATCTTAAAGTCTGATAAACGCCAGAAAAATGACTAAGTCCAAAAAAAAATTTTTTTCAACTTTTTTCAATTTTACCCCCGTGGGATATATATTCTACCCACACACATTTGGAACTCTCCTGGGGCACCCTCACACATATTATTCCCTCATTTAGTGGATATTTTCACAAAGAAGTGAAATTTTCAAAAATCCAGAAAATTGGCTGAAAACGACTTAGTATCAAGGACTCATTGGGCGAATCGCTCTGGAACTGAAATCGGAATGCTCACTGACAATTCCCCTATCTTAAAGTCTGATAAACGCCAGAAAAATGACTAAGTCCAAAAAAAAATTTTTTTCAACTTTTTTCAATTTTACCCCCGTGGGATATATATTCTACCCACACACATTTGGAACTCTCCTGGGGTACCCTCACACATATTATTCCCTCATTTAGTGGATATTTTCACAAAGAAGTGAAATTTTCAAAAATCCAGAAAATTGGCTGAAAACGACTAAATATCAAAGACTCATTGGGCGAATCGCTCTGGAACTGAAATGGGAATGATCACTGACATTTCCCCTATCTTAAAGTCTGATAAACACCAGAAAAATGACTAAGTCCAAAAAAAAATTTTTTTCAACTTTTTTCAATTTTACCCCCGTGGGATATATATTCTACTCACACACATTTGGAACTCTCCTGGGGTACCCTCACACATATTCTTCCCTCATTTAGTGGATAATTTCACAAAGAAGTGAAATTTTCAAAAATCCAGAAAATTTGCTGAAAACGACTAAGTATCAAGGACTCATTGGGCGAATCGCTCTGGAACTGAAATCGGAACGCTCACTGACATTTCCCCTATCTTAAAGTCTGATAAACGCCAGAAAAATGACTAAGTCCAAAAAAAAATTTTTTTCAACTTTTTTCAATTTTACCCCCGTGGGATATATATTCTACCCAAACACATTTGGAACTCTCCTGGGGTACCCTCACACATATTCTTCCCTCATTTAGTGGATAATTTCACAAAGAAGTGAAATTTTCAAAAATCCAGAAATTGGCTGAAAACGACTAAGTATCAAGGACTCATTGGGCGAATCGCTCTGGAACTGAAATCGGAATGCTCACTGACATTTTCCCTATCTGAAAGTCTGATAAACGCCGGAAAAATGACTAAGTCCAAAAAAAAATTTTTTTCAACTTTTTTCAATTTTACCCCCGTGGGATATATATTCTACCCACACACATTTGGAACTCTCCTGGGGTACCCTCACACATATTATTCCCTCATTTAGTGGATATTTTCACAAAGAAGTGAAATTTTCAAAAATCCAGAAAATTGGCTGAAAACGACTAAATATCAATGACTCATTAGGCGAATCGCTCTGGAACTGAAATGGGAATGATCACTGACATTTCCCCTATCTTAAAGTCTGATAAACACCAGAAAAATGACTAAGTTCAAAAAAAAATTTTTTTCAACTTTTTTCAATTTTACCCCCGTGGGATATAAATTCTTACCACACACATTTGGAACTCTCCTGGGGTACCCTCACACATATTCTTCCCTCATTTAGTGGATATTTTCACAAAGAAGTGAAATTTTCAAAAATCCAGAAAATTGGCTGAAAACGACTAAGTATCATGGACTCATTGGGCGAATCGCTCTGGAACTAAAATCGGAACGCTCACTGACATTTTCCCTATCTGAAAGTCTGATAAACGCCGGAAAAATGACTAAGTCCAAAAAAAAATTTTTTTCAACTTTTTTCAATTTTACCCCCGTGGGATATATATTCCACCCACACACATTTGGAACTCTCCTGGGGTACCCTCACACATATTATTCCCTCATTTAGTGGATATTTTCAAAAAAAAGTGAAATTTTCAAAAATCCAGAAAATTGGCTGAAAACGACTAAATATCAAAGACTCATTAGGCGAATCGCTCTGGAACTGAAATGGGAATGATCACTGACATTTCTCCTATCTTAAAGTCTGATAAACACCAGAGAAATGACTAAGTCCAAAAAAAAATTTTTTTCAACTTTTTTCAATTTTACCCCCGTGAGATATATATTCTACCCACACACATTTGGAACTCTACTGGGGTACCCTCACACATATTATTCCCTCATTTAGTGGATATTTTCACAAAGAAGTGAAATTTTCAAAAATCCAGAAAATTGGCTGAAAACGACTAAATATCAAAGACTCATTGGGCGAATTGCTCTGGAACTGAAATGGGAATGCTCACTGACATTTCCCCTATCTTAAAGTCTGATAAACGCCAGAAAAATGACAGTCCAAAAAAAAATTTTTTTCAACTTTTTTCAATTTTACCCCCGTGGGATATATATTCTACCCACACACATTTGGAACTCTCCTGGGGTACCCTCACACATATTATTCCCTCATTTAGTGGATATTTTCACAAAAAAGTGAAATTTTCAAAAATCCAGAAAATTGGCTGAAAACGACTAAATATCAAAGACTCATTGGGCGAATCGCTCTGGAACTGAAATGGGAATGCTCACTGACATTTCCCCTATCTTAAAGTCTGATAAACGCCAGAAAAATGACTAAGTCCAAAAAAAAATTTTTTTCAACTTTTTTCAATTTTACCCCCGTGGGATATATATTCTACCCACACACATTTGGAACTCTCCTGGGGTACCCTCACACATATTCTTCCCTCATTTAGTGGATATTTTCACAAAGAAGTGAAATTTTCAAAAATCCAGAAAATTGGCTGAAAACGACTAAGTATCAAGGACTCATTGGGCGAATCGCTCTGGAACTGAAATCCGAATGCTCACTGACATTTTCCCTATCTGAAAGTCAGATAAACGCCGGAAAAATGACTAAGTCCAAAAAAAAATTTTTTTCAACTTTTTTCAATTTTACCCCCGTGGGATATATATTCTACCCACACACATTTGGAACTCTCCTGGGGTACCCTCACACATAGTATTCCCTCATTTAGTGGATATTTTCACAAAGAAGTGAAATTTTCAAAAATCCAGAAAATTGGCTGAAAACGACTAAATATCAAAGACTCATTAGGCGAATCGCTCTGGAACTGAAATGGGAATGATCACTGACATTTCTCCTATCTTAAAGTCTGATAAACACCAGAGAAATGACTAAGTCCAAAAAAAAATTTTTTTCAACTTTTTTCAATTTTTCCCCCGTGGGATATATATTCTACCCACACACATTTGGAACTCTCCTGGGGTACCCTCACACATATTATTCCCTCATTTAGTGGATATTTTCACAAAGAAGTGAAATTTTCAAAAATCCAGAAAATTTGCTGAAAACGACTAAATATCAAAGACTCATTAGGCGAATCGCTCTGGAACTGAAATGGGAATGATCACTGACAATTCCCCTATCTTAAAGTCTGATAAACACCAGAAAAATGACTAAGTCCAAAAAAAAATTTTTTTCATCTTTTTTCAATTTTACCCCCTTGTGATATATATTCTACCCACACACATTTGGAACTCTCCTTCGGTAACCTCACACATATTATTCCCTCATTTAGTGGATATTTTCACAAAGAAGTGAAATTTTCAAAAATCCAGAAAATTGGCTGAAAACGACTAAGTATCAAGGACTCATTGGGCGAATCGCTCTGGAACTGAAATCGGAACGCTCACTGACATTTTCCCTATCTTAAAGTCTGATAAACACCAGAAAAATGACTAAGTCCAAAAAAAAATTTTTTTCATCTTTTTTCAATTTTACCCCCTTGGGATATATATTCTACCCACACACATTTGGAACTCTCCTTCGGTAACCTCACACATATTCTTCCCTCATTTAGTGGATAATTTCACAAAGAAGTGAAATTTTCAAAAATCCAGAAAATTGGCTGAAAACGACTAAGTATCAAGGACTCATTGGGCGAATCGCTCTGGAACTGAAATCGGAATGCTCACTGACATTTTCCCTATCTGAAAGTCTGATAAACGCCGGAAAAATGACTAAGTCCAAAAAAAAATTTTTTTCAACTTTTTTCAATTTTACCCCCGTGGGATATATATTCTACCCACACACATTTGGAACTCTCCTGGGGTACCCTCACACATATTATTCCCTCATTTAGTGGATATTTTCACAAAGAAGTGAAATTTTCAAAAATCCAGAAAATTGGCTGAAAACGACTAAATATCAATGACTCATTAGGCGAATCGCTCTGGAACTGAAATGGGAATGATCACTGACATTTCCCCTATCTTAAAGTCTGATAAACACCAGAAAAATGACTAAGTCCAAAAAAAAATTTTTTTCAACTTTTTTCAATTTTACCCCCGTGGGATATATATTCTACCCACACACATTTGGAACTCTCCTGGGGTACCCTCACACATATTATTCCCTCATTTAGTGGATATTTTCACAAAGAAGTGAAATTTTCAAAAATCCAGAAAATTGGCTGAAAACGACTAAGTATCAAGGACTCATTGGGCGAATCGCTCTGGAACTGAAATGGGAATGATCACTGACATTTCCCCTATCTTAAAGTCTGATAAACACCAGAAAAATGACTAAGTCCAAAAAAAAATTTTTTTCATCTTTTTTCAATTTTACCCCCTTGTGATATATATTCTACCCACACACATTTGGAACTCTCCTTCGGTAACCTCACACATATTATTCCCTCATTTAGTGGATATTTTCACAAAGAAGTGAAATTTTCAAAAATCCAGAAAATTGGCTGAAAACGACTAAGTATCAAGGACTCATTGGGCGAATCGCTCTGGAACTGAAATCGGAACGCTCACTGACATTTTCCCTATCTTAAAGTCTGATAAACACCAGAAAAATGACTAAGTCCAAAAAAAAATTTTTTTCATCTTTTTTCAATTTTACCCCCTTGGGATATATATTCTACCCACACACATTTGGAACTCTCCTTCGGTAACCTCACACATATTCTTCCCTCATTTAGTGGATAATTTCACAAAGAAGTGAAATTTTCAAAAATCCAGAAAATTGGCTGAAAACGACTAAGTATCAAGGACTCATTGGGCGAATCGCTCTGGAACTGAAATCGGAATGCTCACTGACATTTTCCCTATCTGAAAGTCTGATAAACGCCGGAAAAATGACTAAGTCCAAAAAAAAATTTTTTTCAACTTTTTTCAATTTTACCCCCGTGGGATATATATTCTACCCACACACATTTGGAACTCTCCTGGGGTACCCTCACACATATTATTCCCTCATTTAGTGGATATTTTCACAAAGAAGTGAAATTTTCAAAAATCCAGAAAATTGGCTGAAAACGACTAAATATCAATGACTCATTAGGCGAATCGCTCTGGAACTGAAATGGGAATGATCACTGACATTTCCCCTATCTTAAAGTCTGATAAACACCAGAAAAATGACTAAGTCCAAAAAAAAATTTTTTTCAACTTTTTTCAATTTTACCCCCGTGGGATATATATTCTACCCACACACATTTGGAACTCTCCTGGGGTACCCTCACACATATTATTCCCTCATTTAGTGGATATTTTCACAAAGAAGTGAAATTTTCAAAAATCCAGAAAATTGGCTGAAAACGACTAAGTATCAAGGACTCATTGGGCGAATCGCTCTGGAACTGAAATGGGAATGATCACTGACATTTCCCCTATCTTAAAGTCTGATAAACACCAGAAAAATGACTAAGTCCAAAAAAAAATTTTTTTCAACTTTTTTCAATTTTACCCCCGTGGGATATATATTCTACCCACACACATTTGGAACTCTCCTGGGGTACCCTCACACATATTATTCCCTCATTTAGTGGATATTTTCACAAAGAAGTGAAATTTTCAAAAATCCAGAAAATTGGCTGAAAACGACTAAGTATCAAGGACTCATTGGGCGAATCACTCTGGAACTGAAATGGGAATGATCACTGACATTTCCCCTATCTTAAAGTCTGATAAACACCAGAAAAATGACTAAGTCCAAAAAAAAATTTTTTTCAACTTTTTTCAATTTTACCCCCGTGAGATATATATTCTACCCACACACATTTGGAACTCTACTGGGGTACCCTCACACATATTATTCCCTCATTTAGTGGATATTTTCACAAAGAAGTGAAATTTTCAAAAATCCAGAAAATTGGCTGAAAACGACTAAATATCAAAGACTCATTGGGCGAATTGCTCTGGAACTGAAATGGGAATGCTCACTGACATTTCCCCTATCTTAAAGTCTGATAAACGCCAGAAAAATGACAGTCCAAAAAAAAATTTTTTTCAACTTTTTTCAATTTTACCCCCGTGGGATATATATTCTACCCACACACATTTGGAACTCTCCTGGGGTACCCTCACACATATTATTCCCTCATTTAGTGGATATTTTCACAAAAAAGTGAAATTTTCAAAAATCCAGAAAATTGGCTGAAAACGACTAAATATCAAAGACTCATTGGGCGAATCGCTCTGGAACTGAAATGGGAATGCTCACTGACATTTCCCCTATCTTAAAGTCTGATAAACGCCAGAAAAATGACTAAGTCCAAAAAAAAATTTTTTTCAACTTTTTTCAATTTTACCCCGTGGGATATATATTCTACCCACACACATTTGGAACTCTCCTGGGGTACCCTCACACATATTCTTCCCTCATTTAGTGGATATTTTCACAAAGAAGTGAAATTTTCAAAAATCCAGAAAATTGGCTGAAAACGACTAAGTATCAAGGACTCATTGGGCGAATCGCTCTGGAACTGAAATCCGAATGCTCACTGACATTTTCCCTATCTGAAAGTCAGATAAACGCCGGAAAAATGACTAAGTCCAAAAAAAAAATTTTTTCAACTTTTTTCAATTTTACCCCCGTGGGATATATATTCTACCCACACACATTTGGAACTCTCCTGGGGTACCCTCACACATAGTATTCCCTCATTTAGTGGATATTTTCACAAAGAAGTGAAATTTTCAAAAATCCAGAAAATTGGCTGAAAACGACTAAATATCAAAGACTCATTAGGCGAATCGCTCTGGAACTGAAATGGGAATGATCACTGACATTTCTCCTATCTTAAAGTCTGATAAACACCAGAGAAATGACTAAGTCCAAAAAAAAATTTTTTTCAACTTTTTTCAATTTTTCCCCCGTGGGATATATATTCTACCCACACACATTTGGAACTCTCCTGGGGTACCCTCACACATATTATTCCCTCATTTAGTGGATATTTTCACAAAGAAGTGAAATTTTCAAAAATCCAGAAAATTTGCTGAAAACGACTAAATATCAAAGACTCATTAGGCGAATCGCTCTGGAACTGAAATGGGAATGATCACTGACAATTCCCCTATCTTAAAGTCTGATAAACACCAGAAAAATGACTAAGTCCAAAAAAAAATTTTTTTCATCTTTTTTCAATTTTACCCCCTTGGGATATATATTCTACCCACACACATTTGGAACTCTCCTTCGGTAACCTCACACATATTATTCCCTCATTTAGTGGATATTTTCACAAAGAAGTGAAATTTTCAAAAATCCAGAAAATTGGCTGAAAACGACTAAGTATCAAGGACTCATTGGGCGAATCGCTCTGGAACTGAAATCGGAACGCTCACTGACATTTTCCCTATCTGAAAGTCTGATAAACGCCGGAAAAATGACTAAGTCCAAAAAAAATTTTTTTTCAACTTTTTTCAATTTTACCCCCGTGGGATATATATTCTACCCACAAACATTTGGAACTCTCCTGGGGTACCCTCACACATATTATTCCCTCATTTAGTGGATATTTTCAAAAAAAAGTGACATTTTCAAAAATCCAGAAAAATGGCTGAAAACGACTAAATATCAAAGACTCATTGGGCGAATCGCTCTGGAACTGAAATGGGAATGCTCACTGACATTTCCCCTATCTTAAAGTCTGATAAACGCCAGAAAAATGACTAAGTCCAAAAAAAAATTTTTTTCAACTTTTTTCAATTTTACCCCCGTGGGATATATATTCTACCCACACACATTTGGAACTCTCCTGGGGTACCCTCACACATATTATTCCCTCATTTAGTGGATATTTTCACAAAGAAGTGAAATTTTCAAAAATCCAGAAAATTGGCTGAAAACGACTTAGTATCAAGGACTCATTGGGCGAATCGCTCTGGAACTGAAATCGGAATGCTCACTGACAATTCCCCTATCTTAAAGTCTGATAAACACCAGAAAAATGACTAAGTCCAAAAAAAAATTTTTTTCATCTTTTTTCAATTTTACCCCCTTGGGATATATATTCTACCCACACACATTTGGAACTCTCCTTCGGTAACCTCACACATATTATTCCCTCATTTAGTGGATATTTTCACAAAGAAGTGAAATTTTCAAAAATCCAGAAAATTGGCTGAAAACGACTAAGTATCAAGGACTCATTGGGCGAATCGCTCTGGAACTGAAATCGGAATGCTCACTGACATTTCTCCTATCTTAAAGTCTGATAAACACCAGAGAAATGACTAAGTCCAAAAAAAAATTTTTTTCAACTTTTTTCAATTTTTCCCCCGTGGGATATATATTCTACCCACACACATTTGGAACTCTCCTGGGGTACCCTCACACATATTATTCCCTCATTTAGTGGATATTTTCACAAAGAAGTGAAATTTTCAAAAATCCAGAAAATTTGCTGAAAACGACTAAATATCAAAGACTCATTAGGCGAATCGCTCTGGAACTGAAATGGGAATGATCACTGACAATTCCCCTATCTTAAAGTCTGATAAACACCAGAAAAATGACTAAGTCCAAAAAAAAATTTTTTTCATCTTTTTTCAATTTTACCCCCTTGGGATATATATTCTACCCACACACATTTGGAACTCTCCTTCGGTAACCTCACACATATTATTCCCTCATTTAGTGGATATTTTCACAAAGAAGTGAAATTTTCAAAAATCCAGAAAATTGGCTGAAAACGACTAAGTATCAAGGACTCATTGGGCGAATCGCTCTGGAACTGAAATCGGAACGCTCACTGACATTTTCCCGATCTGAAAGTCTGATAAACGCCGGAAAAATGACTAAGTCCAAAAAAAAATTTTTTTCAACTTTTTTCAATTTTACCCCCGTGGGATATATATTCTACCCACAAACATTTGGAACTCTCCTGGGGTACCCTCACACATATTATTCCCTCATTTAGTGGATATTTTCAAAAAAAAGTGACATTTTCAAAAATCCAGAAAAATGGCTGAAAACGACTAAATATCAAAGACTCATTGGGCGAATCGCTCTGGAACTGAAATGGGAATGCTCACTGACATTTCCCCTATCTTAAAGTCTGATAAACGCCAGAAAAATGACTAAGTCCAAAAAAAAATTTTTTTCAACTTTTTTCAATTTTACCCCCGTGGGATATATATTCTACCCACACACATTTGGAACTCTCCTGGGGTACCCTCACACATATTATTCCCTCATTTAGTGGATATTTTCACAAAGAAGTGAAATTTTCAAAAATCCAGAAAATTGGCTGAAAACGACTTAGTATCAAGGACTCATTGGGCGAATCGCTCTGGAACTGAAATCGGAATGCTCACTGACAATTCCCCTATCTTAAAGTCTGATAAACACCAGAAAAATGACTAAGTCCAAAAAAAAATTTTTTTCATCTTTTTTCAATTTTACCCCCTTGGGATATATATTCTACCCACACACATTTGGAACTCTCCTTCGGTAACCTCACACATATTATTCCCTCATTTAGTGGATATTTTCACAAAGAAGTGAAATTTTCAAAAATCCAGAAAATTGGCTGAAAACGACTAAGTATCAAGGACTCATTGGGCGAATCGCTCTGGAACTGAAATCGGAACGCTCACTGACATTTTCCCTATCTGAAAGTCTGATAAACGCCGGAAAAATGACTAAGTCCAAAAAAAAATTTTTTTCAACTTTTTTCAATTTTACCCCCGTGGGATATATATTCTACCCACACACATTTGGAACTCTCCTGGGATACCCTCACACATATTATTCCCTCATTTAGTGGATATTTTCAAAAAAAAGTGACATTTTCAAAAATCCAGAAAAATGGCTGAAAACGACTAAATATCAAAGACTCATTGGGCGAATCGCTCTGGAACTGAAATGGGAATGCTCACTGACATTTCCCCTATCTTAAAGTCTGATAAACGCCAGAAAAATGACTAAGTCCAAAAAAAAATTTTTTTCAACTTTTTTCAATTTTACCCCCGTGGGATATATATTCTACCCACACACATTTGGAACTCTCCTGGGGTACCCTCACACATATTATTCCCTCATTTAGTGGATATTTTCACAAAGAAGTGAAATTTTCAAAAATCCAGAAAATTGGCTGAAAACGACTAAATATCAAAGACTCATTAGGCGAATCGCTCTGGAACTGAAATGGGAATGATCACTGACATTTCTCCTATCTTAAAGTCTGATAAACACCAGAGAAATGACTAAGTCCAAAAAAAAAATTTTTTCAACTTTTTTCAATTTTTCCCCCGTGGGATATATATTCTACCCACACACATTTGGAACTCTCCTGGGGTACCCTCACACATATTATTCCCTCATTTAGTGGATATTTTCACAAAGAAGTGAAATTTTCAAAAATCCAGAAAATTTGCTGAAAACGACTAAATATCAAAGACTCATTGGGCGAATCGCTCTGGAACTGAAATGGGAATGCTCACTGACATTTCCTCTATCTTAAAGTCTGATAAACGCCAGAAAAATGACTAAGTCCAAAAAAAATTTTTTTTCAACTTTTTTCAATTTTACCCCCGTGGGATATATATTCTACCCACACACATTTGGAACTCTCCTGGGGTACCCTCACACATATTATTCCCTCATTTAGTGGATATTTTCACAAAGAAGTGAAATTTTCAAAAATCCAGAAAATTGGCTGAAAACGACTAAGTATCAAGGACTCATTGGGCGAATCGCTTTGGAACTGAAATCGGAATGCTCACTGACATTTTCCCTATCTGAAAGTCTGATAAACGCCGGAAAAATGACTAAGTCCAAAAAAAAATATTTTTCAACTTTTTTCAATTTTACCCCCGTGGGATATATATTCTACCCACACACATTTGGAACTCTCCTGGGGTACCCTCACACATATTATTCCCTCATTTAGTGGATATTTTCACAAAGAAGTGAAATTTTCAAAAATCCAGAAAATTGGCTGAAAACGACAAAATATCAAAGACTCATTAGGCGAATCGCTCTGGAACTGAAATGGGAAAGATCACTGACATTTCTCCTATCTTAAAGTCTGATAAACACCAGAGAAATGACTAAGTCCAAAAAAAATTTTTTTTCAACTTTTTTCAATTTTACCCCCGTGGGATATATATTCTACCCACACACATTTGGAACTCTCCTGGGGTACCCTCACACATATTATTCCCACATTTAGTGGATATTTTCACAAAGAAGTGAAATTTTCAAAAATCCAGAAAATTTGCTGAAAACGACTAAGTATCAAGGACTCATTGGGCGAATCGCTCTGGAACTGAAATACGGAACGCTCACTGACATTTTCCCTATCTGAAAGTCTGATAAACGCCGGAAAAATGACTAAGTCCAAAAAAAAATTGTTTTCAACTTTTTTCAATTTTACCCCCGTGGGATATATATTCTACCCACACACATTTGGAACTCTCCTGGGGTACCCTCACACATATTATTCCCTTATTTAGTGGATATTTTCACAAAGAAGTGAAATTTTCAAAAATCCAGAAAATTGGCTGAAAACGACTAAATATCAAAGACTCATTAGGCGAATCGCTCTGGAACTGAAATGGGAATGATCACTGACATTTCTCCTATCTTAAAGTCTGATAAACACCAGAGAAATGACTAAGTCCAAAAAAAAATTTTTTTCAACTTTTTTCAATTTTACCCCCGTGGGATATATATTCTACCCACACACATTTGGAACTCTCCTGGGGTACCCTCACACATATTAATCCCACATTTAGTGGATATTTTCACAAAGAAGTGAAATTTTCAAAAATCCAGAAAATTTGCTGAAAACGACTAAGTAACAAGGACTCATTGGGCGAATCGCTCTGGAACTGAAATACGGAACGCTCACTGACATTTTCCCTATCTGAAAGTCTGATAAACGCCGGAAAAATGACTAAGTCCAAAAAAAAATTTTTTTCAACTTTTTTCAATTTTACCCCCGTGGGATATATATTCTACCCACACACATTTGGAACTCTCCTGGGGTACCCTCACACATATTATTCCCTCATTTAGTGGATATTTTCACAAAGAAGTGAAATTTTCAAAAATCCAGAAAATTGGCTGAAAACGACTAAGTATCAAGGACTCATTGGGCGAATCGCTCTGGAACTGAAATGGGAATGATCACTGACATTTCCCCCATCTTAAAGTCTGATAAACACCAGAAAAATGACTAAGTCCAAAAAAAAATTTTTTTCAACTTTTTTCAATTTTACCCCCGTGGGATATATATTCTACCCACACACATTTGGAACTCTCCTGGGGTACCCTCACACATATTATTCCCTCATTTAGTGGATATTTTCACAAAGAAGTGAAATTTTCAAAAATCCAGAAAATTTGCTGAAAACGACTAAGTATCAAGGACTCATTGGGCGAATCGCTCTGGAACTGAAATCGGAACGCTCACTGACATTTTCCCTATCTGAAAGTCTGATAAACGCCGGAAAAATGACTAAGTCCAAAAAAAATTTTTTTTCAACTTTTTTCAATTTTACCCCTGTGGGATATATATTCTACCCACACACATTTGGAACTCTCCTGGGGTACCCTCACACATATTATTCCCTCATTTAGTGGATATTTTCACAAAGAAGTGAAATTTTCAAAAATCCAGAAAATTGGCTGAAAACGACTAAATATCAAAGACTCATTAGGCGAATCGCTCTGGAACTGAAATCGGAATGCTCACTGACATTTTCCCTATCTGAAAGTCTGATAAACGCCGGAAAAATGACTAAGTCCAAAAAAAAATTTTTTTCAACTTTTTTCAATTTTACCCCCGTGGGATATATATTCTACCCACACACATTTGGAACTCTCCTGGGGTACCCTCACACATATTATTCCCTCATTTAGTGGATATTTTCACAAAGAAGTGAAATTTTCAAAAATCCAGAAAATTGACTGAAAACGACTAAATATCAAAGACTCATTAGGCGAATCGCTCTGGAACTGAAATGGGAATGATCACTGACATTTCTCCTATCTTAAAGTCTGATAAACACCAGAGAAATGACTAAGTCCAAAAAAAAATTTTTTTCAACTTTTTTCAATTTTACCCCCGTGGGATATATATTCTACCCACACACATTTGGAACTCTCCTGGGGTACCCTCACACATATTATTCCCACATTTAGTGGATATTTTCTCAAAGAAGTGAAATTTTCAAAAATCCAGAAAATTTGCTGAAAACGACTAAGTATCAAGGACTCATTGGGCGAATCGCTCTGGAACTGAAATACGGAACGCTCACTGACATTTTCCCTATCTGAAAGTCTGATAAACGCCGGAAAAATGACTAAGTCCAAAAAAAAATTGTTTTCAACTTTTTTCAATTTTACCCCCGTGGGATATATATTCTACCCACACACATTTGGAACTCTCCTGGGGTACCCTCACACATATTATTCCCTCATTTAGTGGATATTTTCACAAAGAAGTGAAATTTTCAAAAATCCAGAAAATTGGCTGAAAACGACTAATTATCAAAGACTCATTAGGCGAATCGCTCTGGAACTGAAATGGGAATGATCACTGACATTTCTCCTATCTTAAAGTCTGATAAACACCAGAGCAATGACTAAGTCCAAAAAAAAATTTTTTTCAACTTTTTTCAATTTTACCCCCGTGGGATATATATTCTACCCACACACATTTGGAACTCTCCTGGGGTACCCTCACACATATTATTCCCACATTTAGTGGATATTTTCACAAAGAAGTGAAATTTTCAAAAATCCAGAAAATTTGCTGAAAACGACTAAGTATCAAGGACTCATTGGGCGAATCGCTCTGGAACTGAAATCGGAACGCTCACTGACATTTTCCCTATCTGAAAGTCTGATAAACGCCGGAAAAATGACTAAGTCCAAAAAAAAATTTTTTTCAACTTTTTTCAATTTTACCCCCGTGGGATATATATTCTACCCACACACATTTGGAACTCTCCTGGGGTACCCTCACACATATTATTCCCTCATTTAGTGGATATTTTCAAAAAAAAGTGACATTTTCAAAAATCCAGAAAAATGGCTGAAAACGACTAAATATCAAAGACTCATTGGGCGAATCGCTCTGGAACTGAAATGGGAATGATCACTGACATTTCTCCTATCTTAAAGTCTGATAAACACCAGAGAAATGACTAAGTCCAAAAAAAAATTTTTTTCAACTTTTTTCAATTTTACCCCCGTGGGATCTATATTCTACCCACACACATTTGGAACTCTCCTGGGGTACCCTCACACATATTATTCCCACATTTAGTGGATATTTTCACAAAGAAGTGAAATTTTCAAAAATCCAGAAAATTTGCTGAAAACGACTAAGTATCAAGGACTCATTGGGCGAATCGCTCTGGAACTGAAATACGGAACGCTCACTGACATTTTCCCTATCTGAAAGTCTGATAAACGCCGGAAAAATGACTAAGTCCAAAAAAAAATTGTTTTCAACTTTTTTCAATTTTACCCCCGTGGGATATATATTCTACCCACACACATTTGGAACTCTCCTGGGGTACCCTCACACATATTATTCCCTCATTTAGTGGATATTTTCACAAAGAAGTGAAATTTTCAAAAATCCAGAAAATTGGCTGAAAACGACTAAATATCAAAGACTCATTAGGCGAATCGCTCTGGAACTGAAATGGGAATGATCACTGACATTTCTCCTATCTTAATGTCTGATAAACACCAGAGAAATGACTAAGTCCAAAAAAAAATTTTTTTCAACTTTTTTCAATTTTACCCCCGTGGGATATATATTCTACCCACACACATTTGGAACTCTCCTGGGGTACCCTCACACATATTATTCCCTCATTTAGTGGATATTTTCACAAAAAAGTGAAATTTTCAAAAATCCAGAAAATTGGCTGAAAACGACTAAATATCAAAGACTCATTGGGCGAATCGCTCTGGAACTGAAATGGGAATGCTCACTGACATTTCCCCTATCTTAAAGTCTGATAAACGCCAGAAAAATGACTAAGTCCAAAAAAAAATTTTTTTCAACTTTTTTCAATTTTACCCCCGTGGGATATATATTCTACCCACACACATTTGGAACTCTCCTGGGGTACCCTCACACATATTCTTCCCTCATTTAGTGGATATTTTCAAAAAGAAGTGAAATTTTCAAAAATCCAGAAAATTGGCTGAAAACGACTAAGTATCAAGGACTCATTGGGCGAATTGCTCTGGAACTGAAATCCGAATGCTCACTGACATTTTCCCTATCTGAAAGTCTGATAAAAGCCGGAAAAATTACTAAGTCCAAAAAAAAATTTTTTTCAACTTTTTTCAATTTTACCCCCGTGGGATATATATTCTACCCACACACATTTGGAACTCTCCTGGGGTACCCTCACACATATTATTCCCTCATTTAGTGGATATTTTCACAAAGAAGTGAAATTTTCAAAAATCCAGAAAATTGGCTGAAAACGACTAAATATCAAAGACTCATTGGGCGAATCGCTCTGGAACTGAAATGGGAATGCTCACTGACATTTCCCCTATCTTAAAGTCTGATAAACGCCAGAAAACTGACTAAGTCCAAAAAAAAATTTTTTTCAACTTTTTTCAATTTTACCCCCGTGGGATATATATTCTACCCAAACACATTTGGAACTCTCCTGGGGTACCCTCACACATATTCTTCCCTCATTTAGTGGATAATTTCACAAAGAAGTGAAATTTTCAAAAATCCAGAAAATTGGCTGAAAACGACTAAGTATCAAGGACTCATTGGGCGAATCGCTCTGGAACTGAAATCGGAATGCTCACTGACATTTTCCCTATCTGAAAGTCTGATAAACGCCGGAAAAATGACTAAGTCCAAAAAAAAAATTTTTTCAACTTTTTTCAATTTTACCCCCGTGGGATATATATTCTACCCACACACATTTGGAACTCTCCTGGGGTACCCTCACACATATTATTCCCTCATTTAGTAGATATTTTCAAAAAAAAGTGAAATTTTCAAAAATCCAGAAAATTGGCTGAAAACGACTAAATATCAAAGACTCATTGGGCGAATCGCTCTGGAACTGAAATGGGAATGCTCACTGACATTTCCCCTATCTTAAAGTCTGATAAACGCCAGAAAAATGACAGTCCAAAAAAAATTTTTTTTCAACTTTTTTCAATTTTACCCCCGTGGGATATATATTCTACCCACACACATTTGGAACTCTCCTGGGGTACCCTCACACATATTATTCCCTCATTTAGTGGATATTTTCACAAAGAAGTGAAATTTTCAAAAATCCAGAAAATTGGCTGAAAACGACTAAGTATCAAGGACTCATTGGGCGAATCGCTCTGGAACTGACATCGGAATGCTCACTGACATTTTCCCTATCTGAAAGTCTGATAAACGCCGGAAAAATGACTAAGTCCAAAAAAAAATTTTTTTCAACTTTTTTCAATTTTACCCCCGTGGGATATATATTCTACCCACACACATTTGGAACTCTCCTGGGGTACCCTCACACATATTATTCCCTCATTTAGTGGATATTTTCACAAAGAAGTGAAATTTTCAAAAATCCAGAAAATTGGCTGAAAACGACTAAATATCAAAGACTCATTAGGCGAATCGCTCTGGAACTGAAATGGGAATGATCACTGACATTTCTCCTATCTTAAAGTCTGATAAACACCAGAGAAATGACAGTCCAAAAAAAAATTTTTTTCAACTTTTTTCAATTTTACCCCCGTGGGATATATATTCTACCCACACACATTTGGAACTCTCCTGGGGTACCCTCACACATATTATTCCCACATTTAGTGGATATTTTCACAAAGAAGTGAAATTTTCAAAAATCCAGAAAATTTGCTGAAAACGACTAAGTATCAAGGACTCATTGGGCGAATCGCTCTGGAACTGAAATACGGAACGCTCACTGACATTTTCCCTATCTGAAAGTCTGATAAACGCCGGAAAAATGACTAAGTCCAAAAAAAAATTGTTTTCAACTTTTTTCAATTTTACCCCCGTGGGATATATATTCTACCCACACACATTTGGAACTCTCCTGGGGTACCCTCACACATATTATTCCCTCATTTAGTGGATATTTTCACAAAGAAGTGAAATTTTCAAAAATCCAGAAAATTGGCTGAAAACGACTAAATATCAAAGACTCATTAGGCGAATCGCTCTGGAACTGAAATGGGAATGATCACTGACATTTCTCCTATCTTAAAGTCTGATAAACACCAGAGAAATGACTAAGTCCAAAAAAAAATTTTTTTCAACTTTTTTCAATTTTACCCCCGTGGGATCTATATTCTACCCACACACATTTGGAACTCTCCTGGGGTACCCTCACACATATTATTCCCACATTTAGTGGATATTTTCACAAAGAAGTGAAATTTTCAAAAATCCAGAAAATTTGCTGAAAACGACTAAGTATCAAGGACTCATTGGGCGAATCGCTCTGGAACTGAAATACGGAACGCTCACTGACATTTTCCCTATCTGAAAGTCTGATAAACGCCGGAAAAATGACTAAGTCCAAAAAAAAATTGTTTTCAACTTTTTTCAATTTTACCCCCGTGGGATATATATTCTACCCACACACATTTGGAACTCTCCTGGGGTACCCACACACATATTATTCCCTCATTTAGTGGATATTTTCACAAAGAAGTGAAATTTTCAAAAATCCAGAAAATTGGCTGAAAACGACTAAATATCAAAGACTCATTAGGCGAATCGCTCTGGAACTGAAATGGGAATGATCACTGACATTTCTCCTATCTTAATGTCTGATAAACACCAGAGAAATGACTAAGTCCAAAAAAAAATTTTTTTCAACTTTTTTCAATTTTACCCCCGTGGGATATATATTCTACCCACACACATTTGGAACTCTCCTGGGGTACCCTCACACATATTATTCCCTCATTTAGTGGATATTTTCACAAAAAAGTGAAATTTTCAAAAATCCAGAAAATTGGCTGAAAACGACTAAATATCAAAGACTCATTGGGCGAATCGCTCTGGAACTGAAATGGGAATGCTCACTGACATTTCCCCTATCTTAAAGTCTGATAAACGCCAGAAAAATGACTAAGTCCAAAAAAAAATTTTTTTCAACTTTTTTCAATTTTACCCCCGTGGGATATATATTCTACCCACACACATTTGGAACTCTCCTGGGGTACCCTCACACATATTATTCCCTCATTTAGTGGATATTTTCACAAAAAAGTGAAATTTTCAAAAATCCAGAAAATTGGCTGAAAACGACTAAATATCAAAGACTCATTGGGCGAATCGCTCTGGAACTGAAATGGGAATGCTCACTGACATTTCCCCTATCTTAAAGTCTGATAAACGCCAGAAAAATGACTAAGTCCAAAAAAAAATTTTTTTCAACTTTTTTCAATTTTACCCCCGTGGGATATATATTCTACCCACACACATTTGGAACTCTCCTGGGGTACCCTCACACATATTATTCCCTCATTTAGTGGATATTTTCACAAAGAAGTGAAATTTTCAAAAATCCAGAAAATTGGCTGAAAACGACTAAATATCAAAGACTCATTGGGCGAATCGCTCTGGAACTGAAATGGGAATGCTCACTGACATTTCCCCTATCTTAAAGTCTGATAAACGCCAGAAAAATGACTAAGTCCAAAAAAAAATTTTTTTCAACTTTTTTCAATTTTACCCCCGTGGGATATATATTCTACCCAAACACATTTGGAACTCTCCTGGGGTACCCTCACACATATTCTTCCCTCATTTAGTGGATAATTTCACAAAGAAGTGAAATTTTCAAAAATCCAGAAAATTGGCTGAAAACGACTAAGTATCAAGGACTCATTGGGCGAATCGCTCTGGAACTGAAATCGGAATGCTCACTGACATTTTCCCTATCTGAAAGTCTGATAAACGCCGGAAAAATGACTAAGTCCAAAAAAAAAATTTTTTCAACTTTTTTCAATTTTACCCCCGTGGGATATATATTCTACCCACACACATTTGGAACTCTCCTGGGGTACCCTCACACATATTATTCCCTCATTTAGTAGATATTTTCAAAAAAAAGTGAAATTTTCAAAAATCCAGAAAATTGGCTGAAAACGACTAAATATCAAAGACTCATTGGGCGAATCGCTCTGGAACTGAAATGGGAATGCTCACTGACATTTCCCCTATCTTAAAGTCTGATAAACGCCAGAAAAATGACAGTCCAAAAAAAAATTTTTTTCAACTTTTTTCAATTTTACCCCCGTGGGATATATATTCTACCCACACACATTTGGAACTCTCCTGGGGTACCCTCACACATATTATTCCCTCATTTAGTGGATATTTTCACAAAGAAGTGAAATTTTCAAAAATCCAGAAAATTGGCTGAAAACGACTAAGTATCAAGGACTCATTGGGCGAATCGCTCTGGAACTGACATCGGAATGCTCACTGACATTTTCCCTATCTGAAAGTCTGATAAACGCCGGAAAAATGACTAAGTCCAAAAAAAAATTTTTTTCAACTTTTTTCAATTTTACCCCCGTGGGATATATATTCTACCCACACACATTTGGAACTCTCCTGGGGTACCCTCACACATATTATTCCCTCATTTAGTGGATATTTTCACAAAGAAGTGAAATTTTCAAAAATCCAGAAAATTGGCTGAAAACGACTAAATATCAAAGACTCATTAGGCGAATCGCTCTGGAACTGAAATGGGAATGATCACTGACATTTCTCCTATCTTAAAGTCTGATAAGCACCAGAGAAATGACAGTCCAAAAAAAAATTTTTTTCAACTTTTTTCAATTTTACCCCCGTGGGATATATATTCTACCCACACACATTTGGAACTCTCCTGGGGTACCCTCACACATATTATTCCCACATTTAGTGGATATTTTCACAAAGAAGTGAAATTTTCAAAAATCCAGAAAATTTGCTGAAAACGACTAAGTATCAAGGACTCATTGGGCGAATCGCTCTGGAACTGAAATACGGAACGCTCACTGACATTTTCCCTATCTGAAAGTCTGATAAACGCCGGAAAAATGACTAAGTCCAAAAAAAAATTGTTTTCAACTTTTTTCAATTTTACCCCCGTGGGATATATATTCTACCCACACACATTTGGAACTCTCCTGGGGTACCCTCACACATATTATTCCCTCATTTAGTGGATATTTTCACAAAGAAGTGAAATTTTCAAAAATCGAGAAAATTGGCTGAAAACGACTAAATATCAAAGACTCATTAGGCGAATCGCTCTGGAACTGAAATGGGAATGATCACTGACATTTCTCCTATCTTAAAGTCTGATAAACACCAGAGAAATGACTAAGTCCAAAAAAAAATTTTTTTCAACTTTTTTCAATTTTACCCCCGTGGGATATATATTCTACCCACACACATTTGGAACTCTCCTGGGGTACCCTCACACATATTAATCCCACATTTAGTGGATATTTTCACAAAGAAGTGAAATTTTCAAAAATCCAGAAAATTTGCTGAAAACGACTAAGTATCAAGGACTCATTGGGCGAATCGCTCTGGAACTGAAATACGGAACGCTCACTGACATTTTCCCTATCTGAAAGTCTGATAAACGCCGGAAAAATGACTAAGTCCAAAAAAAAATTTTTTTCAACTTTTTTCAATTTTACCCCCGTGGGATATATATTCTACCCACACACATTTGGAACTCTCCTGGGGTACCCTCACACATATTATTCCCTCATTTAGTGGATATTTTCACAAAGAAGTGAAATTTTCAAAAATCCAGAAAATTTGCTGAAAACGACTAAGTATCAAGGACTCATTGGGCGAATCGCTCTGGAACTGAAATCGGAACGCTCACTGACATTTTCCCTATCTGAAAGTCTGATAAACGCCGGAAAAATAACTAAGTCCAAAAAAAAATTTTTTTCAACTTTTTTCAATTTTACCCCCGTGGGATATATATTCTACCCACACACATTTGGAACTCTCCTGGGGTACCCTCACACATATTATTCCCTCATTTAGTGGATATTTTCACAAAGAAGTGAAATTTTCAAAAATCCAGAAAATTGGCTGAAAACGACTAAGTATCAAGGACTCATTGGGCGAATCGCTCTGGAACTGAAATGGGAATGATCACTGACATTTCCCCCATCTTAAAGTCTGATAAACACCAGAAAAATGACTAAGTCCAAAAAAAAATTTTTTTCAACTTTTTTCAATTTTACCCCCGTGGGATATATATTCTACCCACACACATTTGGAACTCTCCTGGGGTACCCTCACACATATTATTCCCTCATTTAGTGGATATTTTCACAAAGAAGTGAAATTTTCAAAAATCCAGAAAATTTGCTGAAAACGACTAAGTATCAACGACTCATTGGGCGAATCGCTCTGGAACTGAAATCGGAACGCTCACTGACATTTTCCCTATCTGAAAGTCTGATAAACGCCGGAAAAATGACTAAGTCCAAAAAAAAATTTTTTTCAACTTTTTTCAATTTTACCCCTGTGGGATATATATTCTACCCACACACATTTGGATCTCTCCTGGGGTACCCTCACACATATTATTCCCTCATTTAGTGGATATTTTCACAAAGAAGTGAAATTTTCAAAAATCCAGAAAATTGGCTGAAAACGACTAAGTATCAAGGACTCATTGGGCAAATCGCTCTGGAACTGAAATGGGAATGATCACTGACATTTCCCCCATCTTAAAGTCTGATAAACACCAGAAAAATGACTAAGTCCAAAAAAAAACTTTTTTCAACTTTTTTCAATTTTACCCCCGTGGGATATATATTCTACCCACACACATTTGGAACTCTCCTGGGGTACCCTCACACATATTATTCCCTCATTTAGTGGATATTTTCACAAAGAAGTGAAATTTTCAAAAATCCAGAAAATTTGCTGAAAACGACTAAGTATCAAGGACTCATTGGGCGAATCGCTCTGGAACTGAAATCGGAACGCTCACTGACATTTTCCCTATCTGAAAGTCTGATAAACGCCGGAAAAATGACTAAGTCCAAAAAAAAATTTTTTTCAACTTTTTTCAATTTTACCCCTGTGGGATATATATTCTACCCACACACATTTGGATCTCTCCTGGGGTACCCTCACACATATTATTCCCTCATTTAGTGGATATTTTCACAAAGAAGTGAAATTTTCAAAAATCCAGAAAATTGGCTGAAAACGACTAAGTATCAAGGACTCATTGGGCAAATCGCTCTGGAACTGAAATGGGAATGATCACTGACATTTCCCCCATCTTAAAGTCTGATAAACACCAGAAAAATGACTAAGTCCAAAAAAAAACTTTTTTCAACTTTTTTCAATTTTACCCCCGTGGGATATATATTCTACCCACACACATTTGGAACTCTCCTGGGGTACCCTCACACATATTATTCCCTCATTTAGTGGATATTTTCACAAAGAAGTGAAATTTTCAAAAATCCAGAAAATTTGCTGAAAACGACTAAGTATCAAGGACTCATTGGGCGAATCGCTCTGGAACTGAAATCGGAACGCTCACTGACATTTTCCCTATCTGAAAGTCTGATAAACGCCGGAAAAATGACTAAGTCCAAAAAAAAATTTATTTCAACTTTTTTCAATTTTACCCCCGTGGGATATATATTCTAACCACACACATTTGGAACTCTCCTGGGGTACCCGCACACATATTATTCCCTCATTTAGTGGATATTTTCACAAAGAAGTGAAATTTTCAAAAATCCAGAAAATTGGCTGAAAACGACTAAATATCAAAGACTCATTGGGCGAATCGCTCTGGAACTGAAATGGGAATGCTCACTGACATTTCCCCTATCTTAAAGTCTGATAAACGGCAGAAAAATGACTAAGTCCAAAAAAAAATTTTTTTCAACTTTTTTCAATTTTACCCCCGTGGGATATATATTCTACCCAAACACATTTGGAACTCTCCTGGGGTACCCTCACACATATTCTTCCCTCATTTAGTGGATAATTTCACAAAGAAGTGAAATTTTCAAAAATCCTGAAAATTGGCTGAAAACGACTAAGTATCAAGGACTCATTGGGCGAATCGCTCTGGAACTGAAATCGGAATGCTCACTGACATTTCCCCTATCTTAAAGTCTGATAAACGCCAGAAAAATGACTAAGTCCAAAAAAAAATTTTTTTCAACTTTTTTCAATTTTACCCCCGTGGGATATATATTCTACCCACACACATTTGGAACTCTCCTGGGGTACCCTCACACATATTCTTCCCTCATTTAGTGGATATTTTCAAAAAGAAGTGAAATTTTCAAAAATCCAGAAAATTGGCTGAAAACGACTAAGTATCAAGGACTCATTGGGCGAATCGCTCTGGAACTGAAATCCGAATGCTCACTGACATTTTCCCTATCTGAAAGTCTGATAAAAGCCGGAAAAATTACTAAGTCCAAAAAAAAATTTTTTTCAACTTTTTTCAATTTTACCCCCGTGGGATATATATTCTACCCACACACATTTGGAACTCTCCTGGGGTACCCTCACACATATTATTCCCTCATTTAGTGGATATTTTCACAAAGAAGTGAAATTTTCAAAAATCCAGAAAATTGGCTGAAAACGACTAAATATCAAAGACTCATTGGGCGAATCGCTCTGGAACTGAAATGGGAATGCTCACTGACATTTCCCCTATCTTAAAGTCTGATAAACGCCAGAAAAATGACTAAGTCCAAAAAAAAATTTTTTTCAACTTTTTTCAATTTTACCCCCGTGGGATATATATTCTACCCAAACACATTTGGAACTCTCCTGGGGTACCCTCACACATATTCTTCCCTCATTTAGTGGATAATTTCACAAAGAAGTGAAATTTTCAAAAATCCAGAAAATTGGCTGAAAACGACTAAGTATCAAGGACTCATTGGGCGAATCGCTCTGGAACTGACATCGGAATGCTCACTGACATTTTCCCTATCTGAAAGTCTGATAAACGCCGGAAAAATGCCTAAGTCCAAAAAAAAATTTTTTTCAACTTTTTTCAATTTTACCCCCGTGGGATATATATTCTACCCACACACATTTGGAACTCTCCTGGGGTACCCTCACACATATTATTCCCTCATTTAGTGGATATTTTCACAAAGAAGTGAAATTTTCAAAAATCCAGAAAATTGGCTGAAAACGACTAAATATCAAAGACTCATTAGGCGAATCGCTCTGGAACTGAAATGGGAATGATCACTGACATTTCTCCCATCTTAAAGTCTGATAAACACCAGAGAAATGACTAAGTCCAAAAAAAAATTTTTTTCAACTTTTTTCAATTTTACCCCCGTGGGATATATATTCTACCCACACACATTTGGAACTCTCCTGGGGTACCCTCACACATATTATTCCCTCATTTAGTGGATATTTTCACAAAGAAGTGAAATTTTCAAAAATCCAGAAAATTGGCTGAAAACGACTAAATATCAAAGACTCATTAGGCGAATCGCTCTGGAACTGAAATGGGAATGATCACTGACATTTCTCCCATCTTAAAGTCTGATAAACACCAGAGAAATGACTAAGTCCAAAAAAAAATTTTTTTCAACTTTTTTCAATTTTACCCCCGTGGGATATATATTCTACCCACACACATTTGGAACTCTCCTGGGGTACCCTCACACATATTATTCCCACATTTAGTGGATATTTTCACAAAGAAGTGAAATTTTCAAAAATCCAGAAAATTTGCTGAAAACGACTAAGTATCAAGGACTCATTGGGCGAATCGCTCTGGAACTGAAATACGGAACGCTCACTGACATTTTCCCTATCTGAAAGTCTGATAAACGCCGGAAAAATGACTAAGTCCAAAAAAAAATTGTTTTCAACTTTTTTCAATTTTACCCCCGTGGGATATATATTCTACCCACACACATTTGGAACTCTCCTGGGGTACCCTCACACATATTATTCCCTCATTTAGTGGATATTTTCACAAAGAAGTGAAATTTTCAAAAATCCAGAAAATTGGCTGAAAACGACTAAATATCAAAGACTCATTAGGCGAATCGCTCTGGAACTGAAATGGGAATGATCACTGACATTTCTCCTATCTTAAAGTCTGATAAACACCAGAGAAATGACTAAGTCCAAAAAAAAATTTTTTTCAACTTTTTTCAATTTTACCCCCGTGGGATATATATTCTACCCACACACATTTGGAACTCTCCTGGGGTACCCTCACACATATTAATCCCACATTTAGTGGATATTTTCACAAAGAAGTGAAATTTTCAAAAATCCAGAAAATTTGCTGAAAATGACTAGGTATCAAGGACTCATTGGGCGAATCGCTCTGGAACTGAAATACGGAACGCTCACTGACATTTTCCCTATCTGAAAGTCTGATAAACGCCGGAAAAATGACTAAGTCCAAAAAAAAATTTTTTTCAACTTTTTTCAATTTTACCCCCGTGGGATATATATTCTACCCACACACATTTGGAACTCTCCTGGGGTACCCTCACACATATTATTCCCTCATTTAGTGGATATTTTCACAAAGAAGTGAAATTTTCAAAAATCCAGAAAATTTGCTGAAAACGACTAAGTATCAAGGACTCATTGGGCGAATCGCTCTGGAACTGAAATCGGAACGCTCACTGACATTTTCCCTATCTGAAAGTCTGATAAACGCCGGAAAAATGACTAAGTCCAAAAAAAAATTTTTTTCAACTTTTTTCAATTTTACCCCCGTGGGATATATATTCTACCCACACACATTTGGAACTCTCCTGGGGTACCCTCACACATATTATTCCCTCATTTAGTGGATATTTTCACAAAGAAGTGAAATTTTCAAAAATCCAGAAAATTGGCTGAAAACGACTAAGTATCAAGGACTCATTGGGCGAATCGCTCTGGAACTGAAATGGGAATGATCACTGACATTTCCCCCATCTTAAAGTCTGATAAACACCAGAAAAATGACTAAGTCCAAAAAAAAATTTTTTTCAACTTTTTTCAATTTTACCCCCGTGGGATATATATTCTACCCACACACATTTGGAACTCTCCTGGGGTACCCTCACACATATTATTCCCTCATTTAGTGGATATTTTCACAAAGAAGTGAAATTTTCAAAAATCCAGAAAATTTGCTGAAAACGACTAAGTATCAACGACTCATTGGGCGAATCGCTCTGGAACTGAAATCGGAACGCTCACTGACATTTTCCCTATCTGAAAGTCTGATAAACGCCGGAAAAATGACTAAGTCCAAAAAAAAATTTTTTTCAACTTTTTTCAATTTTACCCCTGTGGGATATATATTCTACCCACACACATTTGGATCTCTCCTGGGGTACCCTCACACATATTATTCCCTCATTTAGTGGATATTTTCACAAAGAAGTGAAATTTTCAAAAATCCAGAAAATTGGCTGAAAACGACTAAGTATCAAGGACTCATTGGGCAAATCGCTCTGGAACTGAAATGGGAATGATCACTGACATTTCCCCCATCTTAAAGTCTGATAAACACCAGAAAAATGACTAAGTCCAAAAAAAAACTTTTTTCAACTTTTTTCAATTTTACCCCCGTGGGATATATATTCTACCCACACACATTTGGAACTCTCCTGGGGTACCCTCACACATATTATTCCCTCATTTAGTGGATATTTTCACAAAGAAGTGAAATTTTCAAAAATCCAGAAAATTTGCTGAAAACGACTAAGTATCAAGGACTCATTGGGCGAATCGCTCTGGAACTGAAATCGGAACGCTCACTGACATTTTCCCTATCTGAAAGTCTGATAAACGCCGGAAAAATGACTAAGTCCAAAAAAAAATTTTTTTCAACTTTTTTCAATTTTACCCCCGTGGGATATATATTCTAACCACACACATTTGGAACTCTCCTGGGGTACCCTCACACATATTCTTCCCTCATTTAGTGGATAATTTCACAAAGAAGTGAAATTTTCAAAAATCCAGAAAATTGGCTGAAAACGACTAAGTATGAAGGACTCATTGGGCGAATCGCTCTGGAACTGAAATCGGAATGCTCACTGACATTTTCCCTATCTGAAAGTCTGATAAACGCCGGAAAAATGACTAAGTCCAAAAAAAAAATTTTTTCAACTTTTTTCAATTTTACCCCCGTGGGATATATATTCTACCCACACACATTTGGAACTCTCCTGGGGTACCCTTCCACATATTATTCCCTCATTTAGTAGATATTTTCAAAAAAAAGTGAAATTTTCAAAAATCCAGAAAATTGGCTGAAAACGACTAAATATCAAAGACTCATTGGGCGAATCGCTCTGGAACTGAAATGGGAATGCTCACTGACATTTCCCCTATCTTAAAGTCTGATAAACGGCAGAAAAATGACAGTCCAAAAAAAAATTTTTTTAAACTTTTTTCAATTTTACCCCCGTGGGATATATATTCTACCCACACACATTTGGAACTCTCCTGGGGTACCCTCACACATATTATTCCCTCATTTAGTGGATATTTTCACAAAAAAGTGAAATTTTCAAAAATCCAGAAAATTGGCTGAAAACGACTAAATATCAAAGACTCATTGGGCGAATCGCTCTGGAACTGAAATGGGAATGCTCACTGACATTTCCCCTATCTTAAAGTCTGATAAACGCCAGAAAAATGACTAAGTCCAAAAAAAAATTTTTTTCAACTTTTTTCAATTTTACCCCCGTGGGATATATATTCTACCCACACACATTTGGAACTCTCCTGGGGTACCCTCACACATATTCTTCCCTCATTTAGTGGATATTTTCAAAAAGAAGTGAAATTTTCAAAAATCCAGAAAATTGGCTGAAAACGACTAAGTATCAAGGACTCATTGGGCGAATCGCTCTGGAACTGAAATCCGAATGCTCACTGACATTTTCCCTATCTGAAAGTCTGATAAAAGCCGGAAAAATTACTAAGTCCAAAAAAAAATTTTTTTCAACTTTTTTCAATTTTACCCCCGTGGGATATATATTCTACCCACACACATTTGGAACTCTCCTGGGGTACCCTCACACATATTATTCCCTCATTTAGTGGATATTTTCACAAAGAAGTGAAATTTTCAAAAATCCAGAAAATTGGCTGAAAACGACTAAATATCAAAGACTCATTGGGCGAATCGCTCTGGAACTGAAATGGGAATGCTCACTGACATTTCCCCTATCTTAAAGTCTGATAAACGCCAGAAAAATGACTAAGTCCAAAAAAAATTTTTTTTCAACTTTTTTCAATTTTACCCCCGTGGGATATATATTCTACCCAAACACATTTGGAACTCTCCTGGGGTACCCTCACACATATTCTTCCCTCATTTAGTGGATAATTTCACAAAGAAGTGAAATTTTCAAAAATCCAGAAAATTGGCTGAAAACGACTAAGTATCAAGGACTCATTGGGCGAATCGCTCTGGAACTGAAATCGGAATGCTCACTGACATTTTCCCTATCTGAAAGTCTGATAAACGCCGGAAAAATGACTAAGTCCAAAAAAAAAATTTTTTCAACTTTTTTCAATTTTACCCCCGTGGGATATATATTCTACCCACACACATTTGGAACTCTCCTGGGGTACCCTTCCACATATTATTCCCTCATTTAGTAGATATTTTCAAAAAAAAGTGAAATTTTCAAAAATCCAGAAAATTGGCTGAAAACGACTAAATATCAAAGACTCATTGGGCGAATCGCTCTGGAACTGAAATGGGAATGCTCACTGACATTTCCCCTATCTTAAAGTCTGATAAACGGCAGAAAAATGACAGTCCAAAAAAAAATTTTTTTAAACTTTTTTCAATTTTACCCCCGTGGGATATATATTCTACCCACACACATTTGGAACTCTCCTGGGGTACCCTCACACATATTATTCCCTCATTTAGTGGATATTTTCACAAAAAAGTGAAATTTTCAAAAATCCAGAAAATTGGCTGAAAACGACTAAATATCAAAGACTCATTGGGCGAATCGCTCTGGAACTGAAATGGGAATGCTCACTGACATTTCCCCTATCTTAAAGTCTGATAAACGCCAGAAAAATGACTAAGTCCAAAAAAAAATTTTTTTCAACTTTTTTCAATTTTACCCCCGTGGGATATATATTCTACCCACACACATTTGGAACTCTCCTGGGGTACCCTCACACATATTCTTCCCTCATTTAGTGGATATTTTCAAAAAGAAGTGAAATTTTCAAAAATCCAGAAAATTGGCTGAAAACGACTAAGTATCAAGGACTCATTGGGCGAATCGCTCTGGAACTGAAATCCGAATGCTCACTGACATTTTCCCTATCTGAAAGTCTGATAAAAGCCGGAAAAATTACTAAGTCCAAAAAAAAATTTTTTTCAACTTTTTTCAATTTTACCCCCGTGGGATATATATTCTACCGACACACATTTGGAACTCTCCTGGGGTACCCTCACACATATTATTCCCTCATTTAGTGGATATTTTCACAAAGAAGTGAAATTTTCAAAAATCCAGAAAATTGGCTGAAAACGACTAAATATCAAAGACTCATTGGGCGAATCGCTCTGGAACTGAAATGGGAATGCTCACTGACATTTCCCCTATCTTAAAGTCTGATAAACGCCAGAAAAATGACTAAGTCCAAAAAAAATTTTTTTTCAACTTTTTTCAATTTTACCCCCGTGGGATATATATTCTACCCAAACACATTTGGAACTCTCCTGGGGTACCCTCACACATATTCTTCCCTCATTTAGTGGATAATTTCACAAAGAAGTGAAATTTTCAAAAATCCAGAAAATTGGCTGAAAACGACTAAGTATCAAGGACTCATTGGGCGAATCGCTCTGGAACTGAAATCGGAATGCTCACTGACATTTTCCCTATCTGAAAGTCTGATAAACGCCGGAAAAATGACTAAGTCCAAAAAAAAATTTTTTTCAACTTTTTTCAATTTTACCCCCGTGGGATATATATTCTACCCACACACATTTGGAACTCTCCTGGGGTACCCTCACACATATTATTCCCTCATTTAGTAGATATTTTCAAAAAAAAGTGAAATTTTCAAAAATCCAGAAAATTGGCTGAAAACGACTAAATATCAAAGACTCATTGGGCGAATCGCTCTGGAACTGAAATGGGAATGCTCACTGACATTTCCCCTATCTTAAAGTCTGATAAACGCCAGAAAAATGACAGTCCAAAAAAAAATTTTTTTCAACTTTTTTCAATTTTACCCCCGTGGGATATATATTCTACCCACACACATTTGGAACTCTCCTGGGGTACCCTCACACATATTATTCCCACATTTAGTGGATATTTTCACAAAGAAGTGAAATTTTCAAAAATCCAGAAAATTTGCTGAAAACGACTAAGTATCAAGGACTCATTGGGCGAATCGCTCTGGAACTGAAATACGGAACGCTCACTGACATTTTCCCTATCTGAAAGTCTGATAAACGCCGGAAAAATGACTAAGTCCAAAAAAAAATTGTTTTCAACTTTTTTCAATTTTACCCCCGTGGGATATATATTCTACCCACACACATTTGGAACTCTCCTGGGGTACCCTCACACATATTATTCCCTCATTTAGTGGATATTTTCACAAAGAAGTGAAATTTTCAAAAATCCAGAAAATTGGCTGAAAACGACTAAATATCAAAGACACATTAGGCGAATCGCTCTGGAACTGAAATGGGAATGATCACTGACATTTCTCCTATCTTAAAGTCTGATAAACACCAGAGAAATGACTAAGTCCAAAAAAAAATTTTTTTCAACTTTTTTCAATTTTACCCCCGTGGGATATATATTCTACCCACACACATTTGGAACTCTCCTGGGGTACCCTCACACATATTAATCCCACATTTAGTGGATATTTTCACAAAGAAGTGAAATTTTCAAAAATCCAGAAAATTTGCTGAAAACGACTAAGTATCAAGGACTCATTGGGCGAATCGCTCTGGAACTGAAATACGGAACGCTCACTGACATTTTCCCTATCTGAAAGTCTGATAAACGCCGGAAAAATGACTAAGTCCAAAAAAAAATTTTTTTCAACTTTTTTCAATTTTACCCCCGTGGGATATATATTCTACCCACACACATTTGGAACTCTCCTGGGGTACCCTCACACATATTATTCCCTCATTTAGTGGATATTTTCACAAAAAAGTGAAATTTTCAAAAATCCAGAAAATTGGCTGAAAACGACTAAGTATCAAGGACTCATTGGGCGAATCGCTCTGGAACTGAAATCCGAATGCTCACTGACATTTTCCCTATCTGAAAGTCTGATAAAAGCCGGAAAAATTACTAAGTCCAAAAAAAAATTTTTTTCAACTTTTTTCAATTTTACCCCCGTGGGATATATATTCTACCCACACACATTTGGAACTCTCCTGGGGTACCCTCACACATATTATTCCCTCATTTAGTGGATATTTTCACAAAGAAGTGAAATTTTCAAAAATCCAGAAAATTGGCTGAAAACGACTAAATATCAAAGACTCATTGGGCGAATCGCTCTGGAACTGAAATGGGAATGCTCACTGACATTTCCCCTATCTTAAAGTCTGATAAACGCCAGAAAAATGACTAAGTCCAAAAAAAATTTTTTTTCAACTTTTTTCAATTTTACCCCCGTGGGATATATATTCTACCCAAACACATTTGGAACTCTCCTGGGGTACCCTCACACATATTCTTCCCTCATTTAGTGGATAATTTCACAAAGAAGTGAAATTTTCAAAAATCCAGAAAATTGGCTGAAAACGACTAAGTATCAAGGACTCATTGGGCGAATCGCTCTGGAACTGAAATCGGAATGCTCACTGACATTTTCCCTATCTGAAAGTCTGATAAACGCCGGAAAAATGACTAAGTCCAAAAAAAAAATTTTTTCAACTTTTTTCAATTTTACCCCCGTGGGATATATATTCTACCCACACACATTTGGAACTCTCCTGGGGTACCCTTCCACATATTATTCCCTCATTTAGTAGATATTTTCAAAAAAAAGTGAAATTTTCAAAAATCCAGAAAATTGGCTGAAAACGACTAAATATCAAAGACTCATTGGGCGAATCGCTCTGGAACTGAAATGGGAATGCTCACTGACATTTCCCCTATCTTAAAGTCTGATAAACGGCAGAAAAATGACAGTCCAAAAAAAAATTTTTTTAAACTTTTTTCAATTTTACCCCCGTGGGATATATATTCTACCCACACACATTTGGAACTCTCCTGGGGTACCCTCACACATATTATTCCCTCATTTAGTGGATATTTTCACAAAAAAGTGAAATTTTCAAAAATCCAGAAAATTGGCTGAAAACGACTAAATATCAAAGACTCATTGGGCGAATCGCTCTGGAACTGAAATGGGAATGCTCACTGACATTTCCCCTATCTTAAAGTCTGATAAACGCCAGAAAAATGACTAAGTCCAAAAAAAAATTTTTTTCAACTTTTTTCAATTTTACCCCCGTGGGATATATATTCTACCCACACACATTTGGAACTCTCCTGGGGTACCCTCACACATATTCTTCCCTCATTTAGTGGATATTTTCAAAAAGAAGTGAAATTTTCAAAAATCCAGAAAATTGGCTGAAAACGACTAAGTATCAAGGACTCATTGGGCGAATCGCTCTGGAACTGAAATCCGAATGCTCACTGACATTTTCCCTATCTGAAAGTCTGATAAAAGCCGGAAAAATTACTAAGTCCAAAAAAAAATTTTTTTCAACTTTTTTCAATTTTACCCCCGTGGGATATATATTCTACCGACACACATTTGGAACTCTCCTGGGGTACCCTCACACATATTATTCCCTCATTTAGTGGATATTTTCACAAAGAAGTGAAATTTTCAAAAATCCAGAAAATTGGCTGAAAACGACTAAATATCAAAGACTCATTGGGCGAATCGCTCTGGAACTGAAATGGGAATGCTCACTGACATTTCCCCTATCTTAAAGTCTGATAAACGCCAGAAAAATGACTAAGTCTAAAAAAAATTTTTTTTCAACTTTTTTCAATTTTACCCCCGTGGGATATATATTCTACCCAAACACATTTGGAACTCTCCTGGGGTACCCTCACACATATTCTTCCCTCATTTAGTGGATAATTTCACAAAGAAGTGAAATTTTCAAAAATCCAGAAAATTGGCTGAAAACGACTAAGTATCAAGGACTCATTGGGCGAATCGCTCTGGAACTGAAATCGGAATGCTCACTGACATTTTCCCTATCTGAAAGTCTGATAAACGCCGGAAAAATGACTAAGTCCAAAAAAAAATTTTTTTCAACTTTTTTCAATTTTACCCCCGTGGGATATATATTCTACCCACACACATTTGGAACTCTCCTGGGGTACCCTCACACATATTATTCCCTCATTTAGTAGATATTTTCAAAAAAAAGTGAAATTTTCAAAAATCCAGAAAATTGGCTGAAAACGACTAAATATCAAAGACTCATTGGGCGAATCGCTCTGGAACTGAAATGGGAATGCTCACTGACATTTCCCCTATCTTAAAGTCTGATAAACGCCAGAAAAATGACAGTCCAAAAAAAAATTTTTTTCAACTTTTTTCAATTTTACCCCCGTGGGATATATATTCTACCCACACACATTTGGAACTCTCCTGGGGTACCCTCACACATATTATTCCCACATTTAGTGGATATTTTCACAAAGAAGTGAAATTTTCAAAAATCCAGAAAATTTGCTGAAAACGACTAAGTATCAAGGACTCATTGGGCGAATCGCTCTGGAACTGAAATACGGAACGCTCACTGACATTTTCCCTATCTGAAAGTCTGATAAACGCCGGAAAAATGACTAAGTCCAAAAAAAAATTGTTTTCAACTTTTTTCAATTTTACCCCCGTGGGATATATATTCTACCCACACACATTTGGAACTCTCCTGGGGTACCCTCACACATATTATTCCCTCATTTAGTGGATATTTTCACAAAGAAGTGAAATTTTCAAAAATCCAGAAAATTGGCTGAAAACGACTAAATATCAAAGACACATTAGGCGAATCGCTCTGGAACTGAAATGGGAATGATCACTGACATTTCTCCTATCTTAAAGTCTGATAAACACCAGAGAAATGACTAAGTCCAAAAAAAAATTTTTTTCAACTTTTTTCAATTTTACCCCCGTGGGATATATATTCTACCCACACACATTTGGAACTCTCCTGGGGTACCCTCACACATATTAATCCCACATTTAGTGGATATTTTCACAAAGAAGTGAAATTTTCAAAAATCCAGAAAATTTGCTGAAAACGACTAAGTATCAAGGACTCATTGGGCGAATCGCTCTGGAACTGAAATACGGAACGCTCACTGACATTTTCCCTATCTGAAAGTCTGATAAACGCCGGAAAAATGACTAAGTCCAAAAAAAAATTTTTTTCAACTTTTTTCAATTTTACCCCCGTGGGATATATATTCTACCCACACACATTTGGAACTCTCCTGGGGTACCCTCACACATATTATTCCCTCATTTAGTGGATATTTTCACAAAGAAGTGAAATTTTCAAAAATCCAGAAAATTGGCTGAAAACGACTAAGTATCAAGGACTCATTGGGCGAATCGCTCTGGAACTGAAATGGGAATGATCACTGACATTTCCCCCATCTTAAAGTCTGATAAACACTAGAAAAATGACTAAGTCCAAAAAAAAATTTTTTTCAACTTTTTTCAATTTTACCCCCGTGGGATATATATTCTACCCACACACATTTGGAACTCTCCTGGGGTACCCTCACACATATTATTCCCTCATTTAGTGGATATTTTCACAAAGAAGTGAAATTTTCAAAAATCCAGAAAATTTGCTGAAAACGACTAAGTATCAAGGACTCATTGGGCGAATCGCTCTGGAACTGAAATCGGAACGCTCACTGACATTTTCCCTATCTGAAAGTCTGATAAACGCCGGAAAAATGACTAAGTCCAAAAAAAAATTTTTTTCAACTTTTTTCAATTTTACCCCTGTGGGATATATATTCTACCCACACACATTTGGATCTCTCCTGGGGTACCCTCACACATATTATTCCCTCATTTAGTGGATATTTTCACAAAGAAGTGAAATTTTCAAAAATCCAGAAAATTGGCTGAAAACGACTAAGTTTCAAGGACTCATTGGGCAAATCGCTCTGGAACTGAAATGGGAATGATCACTGACATTTCCCCCATCTTAAAGTCTGATAAACACCAGAAAAATGACTAAGTCCAAAAAAAAACTTTTTTCAACTTTTTTCAATTTTACCCCCGTGGGATATATATTCTACCCACACACATTTGGAACTCTCCTGGGGTACCCTCACACATATTATTCCCTCATTTAGTGGATATTTTCACAAAGAAGTGAAATTTTCAAAAATCCAGAAAATTTGCTGAAAACGACTAAGTATCAAGGACTCATTGGGCGAATCGCTCTGGAACTGAAATCGGAACGCTCACTGACATTTTCCCTATCTGAAAGTCTGATAAACGCCGGAAAAATGACTAAGTCCAAAAAAAAATTTTTTTCAACTTTTTTCAATTTTACCCCCGTGGGATATATATTCTACCCACACACATTTGGAACTCTCCTGGGGTACCCTCACACATATTATTCCCTCATTTAGTAGATATTTTCAAAAAAAAGTGAAATTTTCAAAAATCCAGAAAATTGGCTGAAAACGACTAAATATCAAAGACTCATTGGGCGAATCACTCTGGAACTGAAATGGGAATGCTCACTGACATTTCCCCTATCTTAAAGTCTGATAAACGCCAGAAAAATGACAGTCCAAAAAAAAATTTTTTTCAACTTTTTTCAATTTTACCCCCGTGGGATATATATTCTATCCACACACATTTGGAACTCTCCTGGGATACCCTCACACATATTATTCCCTCATTTAGTGGATATTTTCACAAAAAAGTGAAATTTTCAAAAATCCAGAAAATTGGCTGAAAACGACTAAATATCAAGGACTCATTGGGCGAATCGCTCTGGAACTGAAATGGGAATGATCACTGACATTTCCCCCATCTTAAAGTCTGATAAACACCAGAAAAATGACTAAGTCCAAAAAAAAAATTTTTCCAACTTTTTTCAATTTTACCCCCGTGGGATATATATTCTACCCACACACATTTGGAACTCTCCTGGGGTACCCTCACACATATTATTCCCTCATTTAGTGGATATTTTCACAAAGAAGTGAAATTTTCAAAAATCCAGAAAATTTGCTGAAAACGACTAAGTATCAAGGACTCATTGGGCGAATCGCTCTGGAACTGAAATCGGAACACTCACTGACATTTTCCCTATCTGAAAGTCTGATAAACGCCGGAAAAATGACTAAGTCCAAAAAAAAAATTTTTTCAACTTTTTTCAATTTTACCCCTTTGGGATATATATTCTACCCACACACATTTGGAACTCTCCTGGGGTACCCTCACACATATTATTCCCTCATTTAGTGGATATTTTCACAAAGAAGTGAAATTTTCAAAAATCCAGAAAATTTGCTGAAAACGACTAAGTATCAAGGACTCATTGGGCGAATCGCTCTGGAACTGAAATCGGAACGCTCACTGACATTTTCCCTATCTGAAAGTCTGATAAACGCCGGAAAAATGACTAAGTCCAAAAAAAAATTTTTTTCAACTTTTTTCAATTTTACCCCCGTGGGATATATATTCTACCCACACACATTTGGAACTCTCCTGGGGTACCCTCACACATATTATTCCCTCATTTAGTAGATATTTTCAAAAAAAAGTGAAATTTTCAAAAATCCAGAAAATTGGCTGAAAACGACTAAATATCAAAGACTCATTGGGCGAATCACTCTGGAACTGAAATGGGAATGCTCACTGACATTTCCCCTATCTTAAAGTCTGATAAACGCCAGAAAAATGACAGTCCAAAAAAAAATTTTTTTCAACTTTTTTCAATTTTACCCCCGTGGGATATATATTCTATCCACACACATTTGGAACTCTCCTGGGATACCCTCACACATATTATTCCCTCATTTAGTGGATATTTTCACAAAAAAGTGAAATTTTCAAAAATCCAGAAAATTGGCTGAAAACGACTAAATATCAAGGACTCATTGGGCGAATCGCTCTGGAACTGAAATGGGAATGATCACTGACATTTCCCCCATCTTAAAGTCTGATAAACACCAGAAAAATGACTAAGTCCAAAAAAAAAATTTTTCCAACTTTTTTCAATTTTACCCCCGTGGGATATATATTCTACCCACACACATTTGGAACTCTCCTGGGGTACCCTCACACATATTATTCCCTCATTTAGTGGATATTTTCACAAAGAAGTGAAATTTTCAAAAATCCAGAAAATTTGCTGAAAACGACTAAGTATCAAGGACTCATTGGGCGAATCGCTCTGGAACTGAAATCGGAACACTCACTGACATTTTCCCTATCTGAAAGTCTGATAAACGCCGGAAAAATGACTAAGTCCAAAAAAAAAATTTTTTCAACTTTTTTCAATTTTACCCCTTTGGGATATATATTCTACCCACACACATTTGGAACTCTCCTGGGGTACCCTCACACATATTATTCCCTCATTTAGTGGATATTTTCACAAAGAAGTGAAATTTTCAAAAATCCAGAAAATTGGCTGAAAACGACTAAGTATCAAGGACTCATTGGGCGAATCGCTCTGGAACTGAAATGGGAATGCTCACTGACATTTCCCCTATCTTAAAGTCTGATAAACGCCAGAAAAATGACTAAGTCCAAAAAAAAATTTTTTTCAACTTTTTTCAATTTTACCCCCGTGGGATATATATTCTACCCACACACATTTGGAACTCTCCTGGGGTACCCTCACACATATTATTCCCTCATTTAGTGGATATTTTCACAAAGAAGTGAAATTTTCAAAAATCCAGAAAATTTGCTGAAAACGACTAAGTATCAAGGACTCATTGGGCGAATCGCTCTGGAACTGAAATACGGAACGCTCACTGACATTTTCCCTATCTGAAAGTCTGATAAACGCCGGAAAAATGACTAAGTCCAAAAAAAAATTTTTTTCAACTTTTTTCAATTTTACCCCCGTGGGATATATATTCTACCCACACACATTTGGAACTCTCCTGGGGTACCCTCACACATATTATTCCCTCATTTAGTGGATATTTTCACAAAGAAGTGAAATTTTCAAAAATCCAGAAAATTTGCTGAAAACGACTAAGTATCAAGGACTCATTGGGCGAATCGCTCTGGAACTGAAATCGGAACGCTCACTGACATTTTCCCTATCTGAAAGTCTGATAAACGCCGGAAAAATAACTAAGTCCAAAAAAAAATTTTTTTCAACTTTTTTCAATTTTACCCCCGTGGGATATATATTCTACCCACACACATTTGGAACTCTCCTGGGGTACCCTCACACATATTATTCCCTCATTTAGTGGATATTTTCACAAAGAAGTGAAATTTTCAAAAATCCAGAAAATTGGCTGAAAACGACTAAGTATCAAGGACTCATTGGGCGAATCGCTCTGGAACTGAAATGGGAATGATCACTGACATTTCCCCCATCTTAAAGTCTGATAAACACCAGAAAAATGACTAAGTCCAAAAAAAAATTTTTTTCAACTTTTTTCAATTTTACCCCCGTGGGATATATATTCTACCCACACACATTTGGAACTCTCCTGGGGTACCCTCACACATATTATTCCCTCATTTAGTGGATATTTTCACAAAGAAGTGAAATTTTCAAAAATCCAGAAAATTTGCTGAAAACGACTAAGTATCAACGACTCATTGGGCGAATCGCTCTGGAACTGAAATCGGAACGCTCACTGACATTTTCCCTATCTGAAAGTCTGATAAACGCCGGAAAAATGACTAAGTCCAAAAAAAAATTTTTTTCAACTTTTTTCAATTTTACCCCTGTGGGATATATATTCTACCCACACACATTTGGATCTCTCCTGGGGTACCCTCACACATATTATTCCCTCATTTAGTGGATATTTTCACAAAGAAGTGAAATTTTCAAAAATCCAGAAAATTGGCTGAAAACGACTAAGTATCAAGGACTCATTGGGCAAATCGCTCTGGAACTGAAATGGGAATGATCACTGACATTTCCCCCATCTTAAAGTCTGATAAACACCAGAAAAATGACTAAGTCCAAAAAAAAACTTTTTTCAACTTTTTTCAATTTTACCCCCGTGGGATATATATTCTACCCAAACACATTTGGAACTCTCCTGGGGTACCCTCACACATATTCTTCCCTCATTTAGTGGATAATTTCACAAAGAAGTGAAATTTTCAAAAATCCAGAAAATTGGCTGAAAACGACTAAGTATCAAGGACTCATTGGGCGAATCGCTCTGGAACTGAAATCGGAATGCTCACTGACATTTTCCCTATCTGAAAGTCTGATAAACGCCGGAAAAATGACTAAGTCCAAAAAAAAAATTTTTTCAACTTTTTTCAATTTTACCCCCGTGGGATATATATTCTACCCACACACATTTGGAACTCTCCTGGGGTACCCTTCCACATATTATTCCCTCATTTAGTAGATATTTTCAAAAAAAAGTGAAATTTTCAAAAATCCAGAAAATTGGCTGAAAACGACTAAATATCAAAGACTCATTGGGCGAATCGCTCTGGAACTGAAATGGGAATGCTCACTGACATTTCCCCTATCTTAAAGTCTGATAAACGCCAGAAAAATGACTAAGTCCAAAAAAAAATTTTTTTCAACTTTTTTCAATTTTACCCCCGTGGGATATATATTCTACCCACACACATTTGGAACTCTCCTGGGGTACCCTCACACATATTCTTCCCTCATTTAGTGGATATTTTCAAAAAGAAGTGAAATTTTCAAAAATCCAGAAAATTGGCTGAAAACGACTAAGTATCAAGGACTCATTGGGCGAATCGCTCTGGAACTGAAATCCGAATGCTCACTGACATTTTCCCTATCTGAAAGTCTGATAAAAGCCGGAAAAATTACTAAGTCCAAAAAAAAATTTTTTTCAACTTTTTTCAATTTTACCCCCGTGGGATATATATTCTACCCACACACATTTGGAACTCTCCTGGGGTACCCTCACACATATTATTCCCTCATTTAGTGGATATTTTCACAAAGAAGTGAAATTTTCAAAAATCCAGAAAATTGGCTGAAAACGACTAAATATCAAAGACTCATTGGGCGAATCGCTCTGGAACTGAAATGGGAATGCTCACTGACATTTCCCCTATCTTAAAGTCTGATAAACGCCAGAAAAATGACTAAGTCCAAAAAAAATTTTTTTTCAACTTTTTTCAATTTTACCCCCGTGGGATATATATTCTACCCAAACACATTTGGAACTCTCCTGGGGTACCCTCACACATATTCTTCCCTCATTTAGTGGATAATTTCACAAAGAAGTGAAATTTTCAAAAATCCAGAAAATTGGCTGAAAACGACTAAGTATCAAGGACTCATTGGGCGAATCGCTCTGGAACTGAAATCGGAATGCTCACTGACATTTTCCCTATCTGAAAGTCTGATAAACGCCGGAAAAATGACTAAGTCCAAAAAAAAAATTTTTTCAACTTTTTTCAATTTTACCCCCGTGGGATATATATTCTACCCACACACATTTGGAACTCTCCTGGGGTACCCTTCCACATATTATTCCCTCATTTAGTAGATATTTTCAAAAAAAAGTGAAATTTTCAAAAATCCAGAAAATTGGCTGAAAACGACTAAATATCAAAGACTCATTGGGCGAATCGCTCTGGAACTGAAATGGGAATGCTCACTGACATTTCCCCTATCTTAAAGTCTGATAAACGGCAGAAAAATGACAGTCCAAAAAAAAATTTTTTTAAACTTTTTTCAATTTTACCCCCGTGGGATATATATTCTACCCACACACATTTGGAACTCTCCTGGGGTACCCTCACACATATTATTCCCTCATTTAGTGGATATTTTCACAAAAAAGTGAAATTTTCAAAAATCCAGAAAATTGGCTGAAAACGACTAAATATCAAAGACTCATTGGGCGAATCGCTCTGGAACTGAAATGGGAATGCTCACTGACATTTCCCCTATCTTAAAGTCTGATAAACGCCAGAAAAATGACTAAGTCCAAAAAAAAATTTTTTTCAACTTTTTTCAATTTTACCCCCGTGGGATATATATTCTACCCACACACATTTGGAACTCTCCTGGGGTACCCTCACACATATTCTTCCCTCATTTAGTGGATATTTTCAAAAAGAAGTGAAATTTTCAAAAATCCAGAAAATTGGCTGAAAACGACTAAGTATCAAGGACTCATTGGGCGAATCGCTCTGGAACTGAAATACGGAACGCTCACTGACATTTTCCCTATCTGAAAGTCTGATAAACGCCGGAAAAATGACTAAGTCCAAAAAAAAATTTTTTTCAACTTTTTTCAATTTTACCCCCGTGGGATATATATTCTACCCACACACATTTGGAACTCTCCTGGGGTACCCTCACACATATTATTCCCTCATTTAGTGGATATTTTCACAAAGAAGTGAAATTTTCAAAAATCCAGAAAATTGGCTGAAAACGACTAAGTATCAAGGACTCATTGGGCGAATCGCTCTGGAACTGAAATGGGAATGATCACTGACATTTCCCCCATCTTAAAGTCTGATAAACACTAGAAAAATGACTAAGTCCAAAAAAAAATTTTTTTCAACTTTTTTCAATTTTACCCCCGTGGGATATATATTCTACCCACACACATTTGGAACTCTCCTGGGGTACCCTCACACATATTATTCCCTCATTTAGTGGATATTTTCACAAAGAAGTGAAATTTTCAAAAATCCAGAAAATTTGCTGAAAACGACTAAGTATCAAGGACTCATTGGGCGAATCGCTCTGGAACTGAAATCGGAACGCTCACTGACATTTTCCCTATCTGAAAGTCTGATAAACGCCGGAAAAATGACTAAGTCCAAAAAAAAATTTTTTTCAACTTTTTTCAATTTTACCCCTGTGGGATATATATTCTACCCACACACATTTGGATCTCTCCTGGGGTACCCTCACACATATTATTCCCTCATTTAGTGGATATTTTCACAAAGAAGTGAAATTTTCAAAAATCCAGAAAATTGGCTGAAAACGACTAAGTATCAAGGAATCATTGGGCAAATCGCTCTGGAACTGAAATGGGAATGATCACTGACATTTCCCCCATCTTAAAGTCTGATAAACACTAGAAAAATGACTAAGTCCAAAAAAAAACTTTTTTCAACTTTTTTCAATTTTACCCCCGTGGGATATATATTCTACCCACACACATTTGGAACTCTCCTGGGGTACCCTCACACATATTATTCCCTCATTTAGTGGATATTTTCACAAAGAAGTGAAATTTTCAAAAATCCAGAAAATTTGCTGAAAACGACTAAGTATCAAGGACTCATTGGGCGAATCGCTCTGGAACTGAAATCGGAACGCTCACTGACATTTTCCCTATCTGAAAGTCTGATAAACGCCGGAAAAATGACTAAGTCCAAAAAAAAATTTTTTTCAACTTTTTTCAATTTTACCCCCGTGGGATATATATTCTACCCACACACATTTGGAACTCTCCTGGGGTACCCTCACACATATTATTCCCTCATTTAGTAGATATTTTCAAAAAAAAGTGAAATTTTCAAAAATCCAGAAAATTGGCTGAAAACGACTAAATATCAAAGACTCATTGGGCGAATCACTCTGGAACTGAAATGGGAATGCTCACTGACATTTCCCCTATCTTAAAGTCTGATAAACGCCAGAAAAATGACAGTCCAAAAAAAAATTTTTTTCAACTTTTTTCAATTTTACCCCCGTGGGATATATATTCTATCCACACACATTTGGAACTCTCCTGGGATACCCTCACACATATTATTCCCTCATTTAGTGGATATTTTCACAAAAAAGTGAAATTTTCAAAAATCCAGAAAATTGGCTGAAAACGACTAAATATCAAGGACTCATTGGGCGAATCGCTCTGGAACTGAAATGGGAATGATCACTGACATTTCCCCCATCTTAAAGTCTGATAAACACCAGAAAAATGACTAAGTCCAAAAAAAAAATTTTTCCAACTTTTTTCAATTTTACCCCCGTGGGATATATATTCTACCCACACACATTTGGAACTCTCCTGGGGTACCCTCACACATATTATTCCCTCATTTAGTGGATATTTTCACAAAGAAGTGAAATTTTCAAAAATCCAGAAAATTTGCTGAAAACGACTAAGTATCAAGGACTCATTGGGCGAATCGCTCTGGAACTGAAATCGGAACACTCACTGACATTTTCCCTATCTGAAAGTCTGATAAACGCCGGAAAAATGACTAAGTCCAAAAAAAAAATTTTTTCAACTTTTTTCAATTTTACCCCTTTGGGATATATATTCTACCCACACACATTTGGAACTCTCCTGGGGTACCCTCACACATATTATTCCCTCATTTAGTGGATATTTTCACAAAGAAGTGAAATTTTCAAAAATCCAGAAAATTGGCTGAAAACGACTAAGTATCAAGGACTCATTGGGCGAATCGCTCTGGAACTGAAATGGGAATGCTCACTGACATTTCCCCTATCTTAAAGTCTGATAAACGCCAGAAAAATGACTAAGTCCAAAAAAAAATTTTTTTCAACTTTTTTCAATTTTACCCCCGTGGGATATATATTCTACCCACACACATTTGGAACTCTCCTGGGGTACCCTCACACATATTATTCCCTCATTTAGTGGATATTTTCACAAAGAAGTGAAATTTTCAAAAATCCAGAAAATTGGCTGAAAACGACTAAGTATCAAGGACTCATTGGGCGAATCGCTCTGGAACTGAAATGGGAATGATCACTGACATTTCCCCCATCTTAAAGTCTGATAAACACCAGAAAAATGACTAAGTCCAAAAAAAAAATTTTTCCAACTTTTTTCAATTTTACCCCCGTGGGATATATATTCTACCCACACACATTTGGAACTCTCCTGGGGTACCCTCACACATATTATTCCCTCATTTAGTGGATATTTTCACAAAGAAGTGAAATTTTCAAAAATCCAGAAAATTTGCTGAAAACGACTAAGTATCAAGGACTCATTGGGCGAATCGCTCTGGAACTGAAATCGGAACACTCACTGACATTTTCCCTATCTGAAAGTCTGATAAACGCCGGAAAAATGACTAAGTCCAAAAAAAAAATTTTTTCAACTTTTTTCAATTTTACCCCTGTGGGATATATATTCTACCCACACACATTTGGAACTCTCCTGGGGTACCCTCACACATATTATTCCCTCATTTAGTGGATATTTTCACAAAGAAGTGAAATTTTCAAAAATCCAGAAAATTGGCTGAAAACGACTAAGTATCAAGGACTCATTGGGCAAATCGCTCTGGAACTGAAATGGGAATGATCACTGACATTTCCCCCATCTTAAAGTCTGATAAACACCAGAAAAATGACTAAGTCCAAAAAAAAACTTTTTTCAACTTTTTTCAATTTTACCCCCGTGGGATATATATTCTACCCACACACATTTGGAACTCTCCTGGGGTACCCTCACACATATTATTCCCTCATTTAGAGGATATTTTCACAAAGAAGTGAAATTTTCAAAAATCCAGAAAATTTGCTGAAAACGACTAAGTATCAAGGACTCATTGGGCGAATCGCTCTGGAACTGAAATCGGAACGCTCACTGACATTTTCCCTATCTGAAAGTCTGATAAACGCCGGAAAAATTACTAAGTCCAAAAAAAAATTTTTTTCAACTTTTTTCAATTTTACCCCCGTGGGATATATATTCTACCCACACACATTTGGATCTCTCCTGGGGTACCCTCACACATATTATTCCCTCATTTAGTGGATATTTTCACAAAGAAGTGAAATTTTCAAAAATCCAGAACATTTGCTGAAAACGACTAAGTATCAAGGACTCATTGGGCGAATCGCTCTGGAACTGAAATCGGAACGCTCACTGACATTTTCCCTATCTGAAAGTCTGATAAACGCCGGAAAAATTACTAAGTCCAAAAAAAAAATTTTTTCAACTTTTTTCAATTTTACCCCTGTGGGATATATATTCTACCCACACACATTTGGAACTCTCCTGGGGTACCCTCACACATATTATTCCCTCATTTAGTGGATATTTTCACAAAGAAGTGAAATTTTCAAAAATCCAGAAAATTGGCTGAAAACGACTAAGTATCAAGGACTCATTGGGCAAATCGCTCTGGAACTGAAATGGGAATGATCACTGACATTTCCCCCATCTTAAAGTCTGATAAACACCAGAAAAATGACTAAGTCCAAAAAAAAACTTTTTTCAACTTTTTTCAATTTTACCCCCGTGGGATATATATTCTGCCCACACACATTTGGAACTCTCCTGGGGTACCCTCACACATATTATTCCCTCATTTAGAGGATATTTTCACAAAGAAGTGAAATTTTCAAAAATCCAGAAAATTTGCTGAAAACGACTAAGTATCAAGGACTCATTGGGCGAATCGCTCTGGAACTGAAATCGGAACGCTCACTGACATTTTCCCTATCTGAAAGTCTGATAAACGCCGGAAAAATTACTAAGTCCAAAAAAAAATTTTTTTCAACTTTTTTCAATTTTACCCCCGTGGGATATATATTCTACCCACACACATTTGGATCTCTCCTGGGGTACCCTCACACATATTATTCCCTCATTTAGTGGATATTTTCACAAAGAAGTGAAATTTTCAAAAATCCAGAACATTTGCTGAAAACGACTAAGTATCAAGGACTCATTGGGCGAATCGCTCTGGAACTGAAATCGGAACGCTCACTGACATTTTCCCTATCTGAAAGTCTGATAAACGCCGGAAAAATGACTAAGTCCAAAAAAAAATTTTTTTCAACTTTTTTCAATTTTACCCCCGTGGGATATATATTCTACCCACACACATTTGGAACTCTCCTGGGGTACCCTTCCACATATTATTCCCTCATTTAGTAGATATTTTCAAAAAAAAGTGAAATTTTCAAAAATCCAGAAAATTGGCTGAAAACGACTAAATATCAAAGACTCATTGGGCGAATCGCTCTGGAACTGAAATGGGAATGCTCACTGACATTTCCCCTATCTTAAAGTCTGATAAACGCCAGAAAAATGACAGTCCAAAAAAAAATTTTTTTCAACTTTTTTCAATTTTACCCCCGTGGGATATATATTCTACCCACACACATTTGGAACTCTCCTGGGATACCCTCACACATATTATTCCCTCATTTAGTGGATATTTTCACAAAAAAGTGAAATTTTCAAAAATCCAGAAAATTGGCTGAAAACGACTAAATATCAAAGACTCATTGGGCGAATCACTCTGGAACTGAAATGGGAATGCTCACTGACATTTCCCCTATCTTAAAGTCTGATAAACGCCAGAAAAATGACTAAGTCCAAAAAAAAATTTTTTTCAACTTTTTTCAATTTTACCCCCGTGGGATATATATTCTACCCACACACATTTGGAACTCTCCTGGGGTACCCTCACACATATTCTTCCCTCATTTAGTGGATATTTTCACAAAGAAGTGAAATTTTCAAAAATCCAGAAAATTGGCTGAAAACGACTAAGTATCAAGGACTCATTGGGCGAATCCCTCTGGAACTGAAATCCGAATGCTCACTGACATTTTCCCTATCTGAAAGTCTGATAAACGCCGGAAAAATTACTAAGTCCAAAAAAAAATTTTTTTCAACTTTTTTCAATTTTACCCCCGTGGGATATATATTCTACCCACACACATTTGGAACTCTCCTGGGGTACCCTCAAACATATTATTCCCTCATTTAGTGGATATTTTCACAAAAAATGAAATTTTCAAAAATCCAGAAAATTGGCTGAAAACGACTAAATATCAAAGACTCATTGGGCGAATCGCTCTGGAACTGAAATGGGAATGCTCACTGACATTTCCCCTATCTTAAAGTCTGATGAACGCCAGAAAAATGACTAAGTCCCAAAAAAAAATTTTTTCAACTTTTTTCAATTTTACCCCCGTGGGATATATATTCTACCCACACACATTTGGAACTCTCCTGGGGTACCCTCACACATATTCTTCCCTCATTTAGTGGATATTTTCACAAAGAAGTGAAATTTTCAAAAATCCAGAAAATTGGCTGAAAACGACTAAGTATCAAGGACTCATTGGGCGAATCGCTCTGGAACTGAAATCCGAATGCTCACTGACATTTTCCCTATCTGAAAGTCTGATAAACGCCGGAAAAATGACTAAGTCCAAAAAAAAATTTTTTACAACTTTTTTCAATTTTACCCCCGTGGGATATATATTCTACCCACACACATTTGGAACTCTCCTGGGGTACCCTCACACATATTATTCCCTCATTTAGTGGATATTTTCACAAAAAAGTGAAATTTTCAAAAATCCAGAAAATTGGCTGAAAACGACTAAATATCAAAGACTCATTGGGCGAATCGCTCTGGAACTGAAATGGGAATGCTCACTGACATTTCCCCTATCTGAAAGTCTGATAAACACCAGAAAAATGACTAAGTCCAAAAAAAAATTTTTTTCAACTTTTTTCAATTTTACCCCCGTGGGATATATATTCTACCCACACACATTTGGAACTCTCCTGGGGTACCCTCACACATATTATTCCCTCATTTAGTGGATATTTTCACAAAGAAGTGAAATTTTCAAAAATCCAGAAAATTTGCTGAAAACGACTAAGTATCAAGGACTCATTGGGCGAATCGCTCTGGAACTGAAATCGGAACGCTCACTGACATTTTCCCTATCTGAAAGTCTGATAAACGCCAGAAAAATGACTAAGTCCAAAAAAAAATTTTTTTCAACTTTTTTCAATTTTATCCCCGTGTTATATATATTCTACTCACACACATTTGGAAATCTCCTGGGGTACCCTCACACATATTATTCCCTCATTTAGTGGATATTTTCACAAAGAAGTGAAATTTTCAAAAATCCAGAAAATTTGCTGAAAACGACTAAGTATCAAGGACTCATTGGGCGAATCGCTCTGGAACTGAAATCGGAACGCTCACTGACATTTTCCCTATCTGAAAGTCTGATAAACGCCGGAAAAATGACTAAGTCCAAAAAAAAATTTTTTTCAACTTTTTTCAATTTTACCCCCGTGTTATATATATTCTACTCACACACATTTGGAACTCTCCTGGGGTACCCTCACACATATTATTCCCTCATTTAGTAGATATTTTCAAAAAAAAGTGAAATTTTCAAAAATCCAGAAAATTGGCTGAAAACGACTAAATATCAAAGACTCATTGGGCGAATCGCTCTGGAACTGAAATGGGAATGCTCACTGACATTTCCCCAATCTTAAAGTCTGATAAACGCCAGAAAAATGACAGTCCAAAAAAAAATTTTTTTCAACTTTTTTCAATTTTACCCCCGTGGGATATAAATTCTTACCACACACATTTGGAACTCTCCTGGGGTACCCTCACACATATTCTTCCCTCATTTAGTGGATATTTTCACAAAGAAGTGAAATTTTCAAAAATCCAGAAAATTGGCTGAAAACGACTAAGTATCATGGACTCATTGGGCGAATCGCTCTGGAACTGAAATGGGAATGCTCACTGACATTTCCCCTATCTTAAAGTCTGATAAACGCCAGAAAAATGACTAAGTCCCAAAAAAAATTTTTTCAACTTTTTTCAATTTTACCCCCGTGGGATATATATTCTACCCACACACATTTGGAACTCTCCTGGGGTACCCTCACACATATTCTTCCCTCATTTAGTGGATATTTTCACAAAGAAGTGAAATTTTCAAAAATCCAGAAAATTGGCTGAAAACGACTAAGTATCAAGGACTCATTGGGCGAATCGCTCTGGAACTGAAATCCGAATGCTCACTGACATTTTCCCTATCTGAAAGTCTGATAAACGCCGGAAAAATGACTAAGTCCAAAAAAAAATTTTTTACAACTTTTTTCAATTTTACCCCCGTGGGATATATATTCTACCCACACACATTTGGAACTCTCCTGGGGTACCCTCACACATATTATTCCCTCATTTAGTGGATATTTTCACAAAAAAGTGAAATTTTCAAAAATCCAGAAAATTGGCTGAAAACGACTAAATATCAAAGACTCATTGGGCGAATCGCTCTGGAACTGAAATGGGAATGCTCACTGACATTTCCCCTATCTGAAAGTCTGATAAACACCAGAAAAATGACTAAGTCCAAAAAAAAATTTTTTTCAACTTTTTTCAATTTTACCCCCGTGGGATATATATTCTACCCACACACATTTGGAACTCTCCTGGGGTACCCTCACACATATTATTCCCTCATTTAGTGGATATTTTCACAAAGAAGTGAAATTTTCAAAAATCCAGAAAATTTGCTGAAAACGACTAAGTATCAAGGACTCATTGGGCGAATCGCTCTGGAACTGAAATCGGAACGCTCACTGACATTTTCCCTATCTGAAAGTCTGATAAACGCCAGAAAAATGACTAAGTCCAAAAAAAAATTTTTTTCAACTTTTTTCAATTTTACCCCCGTGTTATATATATTCTACTCACACACATTTGGAACTCTCCTGGGGTACCCTCACACATATTATTCCCTCATTTAGTGGATATTTTCACAAAGAAGTGAAATTTTCAAAAATCCAGAAAATTTGCTGAAAACGACTAAGTATCAAGGACTCATTGGGCGAATCGCTCTGGAACTGAAATCGGAACGCTCACTGACATTTTCCCTATCTGAAAGTCTGATAAACGCCGGAAAAATGACTAAGTCCAAAAAAAAATTTTTTTCAACTTTTTTCAATTTTACCCCCGTGTTATATATATTCTACTCACACACATTTGGAACTCTCCTGGGGTACCCTCACACATATTATTCCCTCATTTAGTAGATATTTTCAAAAAAAAGTGAAATTTTCAAAAATCCAGAAAATTGGCTGAAAACGACTAAATATCAAAGACTCATTGGGCGAATCGCTCTGGAACTGAAATGGGAATGCTCACTGACATTTCCCCAATCTTAAAGTCTGATAAACGCCAGAAAAATGACAGTCCAAAAAAAAAATTTTTTCAACTTTTTTCAATTTTACCCCCGTGGGATATAAATTCTTACCACACACATTTGGAACTCTCCTGGGGTACCCTCACACATATTCTTCCCTCATTTAGTGGATATTTTCACAAAGAAGTGAAATTTTCAAAAATCCAGAAAATTGGCTGAAAACGACTAAGTATCATGGACTCATTGGGCGAATCACTCTGGAACTGAAATCGGAACGCTCACTGACATTTTCCCTATCTGAAAGTCTGATAAACGCCGGAAAAATGACTAAGTCCAAAAAAAAATTTTTTTCAACTTTTTTCAATTTTACCCCCGTGGGATATATATTCTACCCACACACATTTGGAACTCTCCTGGGGTACCCTCACACATATTATTCCCTCATTTAGTGGATATTTTCACAAAAAAGTGAAATTTTCAAAAATCCAGAAAATTGGCTGAAAACGACTAAATATCAAAGACTCATTGGGCGAATCGCTCTGGAACTGAAATGGGAATGCTCACTGACATTTCCCCTATCTGAAAGTCTGATAAACGCCAGAAAAATGACTAAGTCCAAAAAAAAATTTTTTTCAACTTTTTTCAATTTTACCCCCGTGGGATATATATTCTACCCACACACATTTGGAACTCTCCTGGGGTACCCTCACACATATTATTCCCTCATTTAGTGGATATTTTCACAAAGAAGTGAAATTTTCAAAAATCCAGAAAATTGGCTGAAAACAACTAAGTATCAAGGACTCATTGGGCGAATCGCTCTGGAACTGAAATCCGAATGCTCACTCACATTTTCCCTATCTGAAAGTCTGATAAACGCCGGAAAAATTACCAAGTCCAAAAAAAAATTTTTTTCAACTTTTTTCAATTTTACCCCCGTGGGATATATATTCTACCCACACACATTTGGAACTCTCCTGGGGTACCATCACACATATTCTTCCCTCATTTAGTGGATATTTTCACAAAGAAGTGAAATTTTCAAAAATCCAGAAAATTGGCTGAAAACGACTAAGTATCAAGGACTCATTGGGCGAATCGCTCTGGAACTGAAATCCGAATGCTCACTGACATTTTCCCTATCTGAAAGTCTGATAAACGCCGGAAAAATGACTAAGTCCAAAAAAAAATTTTTTTCAACTTTTTTCAATTTTACCCCCGTGGGATATATATTCTACCCACACACATTTGGAACTCTCCTGGGGTACCCTCACACATATTATTCCCTCATTTAGTGGATATTTTCACAAAGAAGTGAAATTTTCAAAAATCCAGAAAATTTGCTGAAAACGACTAAGTATCAAGGACTCATTGGGCGAATCGCTCTGGAACTGAAATCGGAACGCTCACTGACATTTTCCCTATCTGAAAGTCTGATAAACGCCGGAAAAATGACTAAGTCCAAAAAAAAATTTTTTTCAACTTTTTTCAATTTTACCCCCGTGTTATATATATTCTACTCACACACATTTGGAACTCTCCTGGGGTACCCTCACACATATTATTCCCTCATTTAGTAGATATTTTCAAAAAAAAGTGAAATTTTCAAAAATCCAGAAAATTGGCTGAAAACGACTAAATATCAAAGACTCATTGGGCGAATCGCTCTGGAACTGAAATGGGAATGCTCACTGACATTTCCCCAATCTTAAAGTCTGATAAACGCCAGAAAAATGACAGTCCAAAAAAAAATTTTTTTCAACTTTTTTCAATTTTACCCCCGTGGGATATAAATTCTTACCACACACATTTGGAACTCTCCTGGGGTACCCTCACACATATTCTTCCCTCATTTAGTGGATATTTTCACAAAGAAGTGAAATTTTCAAAAATCCAGAAAATTGGCTGAAAACGACTAAGTATCATGGACTCATTGGGCGAATCACTCTGGAACTGAAATCGGAACGCTCACTGACATTTTCCCTATCTGAAAGTCTGATAAACGCCGGAAAAATTACCAAGTCCAAAAAAAAATTTTTTTCAACTTTTTTCAATTTTACCCCCGTGGGATATATATTCTACCCACACACATTTGGAACTCTCCTGGGGTACCATCACACATATTCTTCCCTCATTTAGTGGATATTTTCACAAAGAAGTGAAATTTTCAAAAATCCAGAAAATTGGCTGAAAACGACTAAGTATCAAGGACTCATTGGGCGAATCGCTCTGGAACTGAAATCCGAATGCTCACTGACATTTTCCCTATCTGAAAGTCTGATAAACGCCGGAAAAATGACTAAGTCCAAAAAAAAATTTTTTTCAACTTTTTTCAATTTTACCCCCGTGGGATATATATTCTACCCACACACATTTGGAACTCTCCTGGGGTACCCTCACACATATTATTCCCTCATTTAGTGGATATTTTCACAAAAAAGTGAAATTTTCAAAAATCCAGAAAATTGGCTGAAAACGACTAAATATCAAAGACTCATTGGGCGAATCGCTCTGGAACTGAAATGGGAATGCTCACTGACATTTCCCCTATCTGAAAGTCTGATAAACACCAGAAAAATGACTAAGTCCAAAAAAAAATTTTTTTCAACTTTTTTCAATTTTACCCCCGTGGGATATATATTCTACCCACACACATTTGGAACTCTCCTGGGGTACCATCACACATATTCTTCCCTCATTTAGTGGATATTTTCACAAAGAAGTGAAATTTTCAAAAATCCAGAAAATTGGCTGAAAACGACTAAGTATCAAGGACTCATTGGGCGAATCGCTCTGGAACTGAAATCCGAATGCTCACTGACATTTTCCCTATCTGAAAGTCTGATAAACGCCGGAAAAATGACTAAGTCCAAAAAAAAATTTTTTTCAACTTTTTTCAATTTTATCCCCGTGGGATATATATTCTAACCACACACATTTGGAACTCTCCTGGGGTACCCTCACACATATTATTCCCTCATTTAGTGGATATTTTCACAAAGAAGTGAAATTTTCAAAAATCCAGAAAATTGGCTGAAAACGACTAAATATCAAAGACTCATTAGGCGAATCGCTCTGGAACTGAAATGGGAATGATCACTGACATTTCCCCTATCTTAAAGTCTGATAAACACCAGAAAAATGACTAAGTCCAAAAAAAAATGTTTTTCAACTTTTTTCAATTTTACCCCCGTGGGATATATATTCTACCCACACACATTTGGAACTCTCCTGGGGTACCCTCACACATATTATTCCCTCATTTAGTGGATATTTTCACAAAAAAGTGAAATTTTCAAAAATCCAGAAAATTGGCTGAAAACGACTAAATATCAAAGACTCATTGGGCGAATCGCTCTGGAACTGAAATGGGAATGATCACTGACATTTCCCCTATCTTAAAGTCTGATAAACACCAGAAAAATGACTAAGTCCAAAAAAAAATGTTTTTCAACTTTTTTCAATTTTACCCCCGTGGGATATATATTCTACCCACACACATTTGGAACTCTCCTGGGGTACCCTCACACATATTATTCCCTCATTTAGTGGATATTTTCAAAAAAAAGTGAAATTTTCAAAAATCCAGAAAATTGGCTGAAAACGACTAAATATCAAAGACTCATTGGGCGAATCGCTCTGGAACTGAAATGGGAATGCTCACTGACATTTCCCCAATCTTAAAGTCTGATAAACGCCAGAAAAATGACAGTCCAAAAAAAAATTTTTTTCAACTTTTTTCAATTTTACCCCCGTGGGATATAAATTCTTACCACACACATTTGGAACTCTCCTGGGATACCCTCACACATATTCTTCCCTCATTTAGTGGATATTTTCACAAAGAAGTGAAATTTTCAAAAATCCAGAAAATTGGCTGAAAACGACTAAGTATCATGGACTCATTGGGCGAATCACTCTGGAACTGAAATCGGAACGCTCACTGACATTTTCCCTATCTGAAAGTCTGATAAACGCCGGAAAAATGACTAAGTCCAAAAAAAAATTTTTTTCAACTTTTTTCAATTTTACCCCCGTGGGATATATATTCTACCCACACACATTTGGAACTCTCCTGGGGTACCCTCACACATATTATTCCCTCATTTAGTGGATATTTTCACAAAAAAGTGAAATTTTCAAAAATCCAGAAAATTGGCTGAAAACGACTAAATATCAAAGACTCATTGGGCGAATCGCTCTGGAACTGAAATGGGAATGCTCACTGACATTTCCCCTATCTGAAAGTCTGATAAACGCCAGAAAAATGACTAAGTCCAAAAAAAAATTTTTTTCAACTTTTTTCAATTTTACCCCCGTGGGATATATATTCTACCCACACACATTTGGAACTCTCCTGGGGTACCCTCACACATATTATTCCCTCATTTAGTGGATATTTTCACAAAGAAGTGAAATTTTCAAAAATCCAGAAAATTGGCTGAAAACAACTAAGTATCAAGGACTCATTGGGCGAATCGCTCTGGAACTGAAATCCGAATGCTCACTCACATTTTCCCTATCTGAAAGTCTGATAAACGCCGGAAAAATTACCAAGTCCAAAAAAAAATTTTTTTCAACTTTTTTCAATTTTACCCCCGTGGGATATATATTCTACCCACACACATTTGGAACTCTCCTGGGGTACCATCACACATATTCTTCCCTCATTTAGTGGATATTTTCACAAAGAAGTGAAATTTTCAAAAATCCAGAAAATTGGCTGAAAACGACTAAGTATCAAGGACTCATTGGGCGAATCGCTCTGGAACTGAAATCCGAATGCTCACTGACATTTTCCCTATCTGAAAGTCTGATAAACGCCGGAAAAATGACTAAGTCCAAAAAAAAATTTTTTTCAACTTTTTTCAATTTTACCCCCGTGGGATATATATTCTACCCACACACATTTGGAACTCTCCTGGGGTACCCTCACACATATTATTCCCTCATTTAGTGGATATTTTCACAAAGAAGTGAAATTTTCAAAAATCCAGAAAATTTGCTGAAAACGACTAAGTATCAAGGACTCATTGGGCGAATCGCTCTGGAACTGAAATCGGAACGCTCACTGACATTTTCCCTATCTGAAAGTCTGATAAACGCCGGAAAAATGACTAAGTCCAAAAAAAAATTTTTTTCAACTTTTTTCAATTTTACCCCCGTGTTATATATATTCTACTCACACACATTTGGAACTCTCCTGGGGTACCCTCACACATATTATTCCCTCATTTAGTAGATATTTTCAAAAAAAAGTGAAATTTTCAAAAATCCAGAAAATTGGCTGAAAACGACTAAATATCAAAGACTCATTGGGCGAATCGCTCTGGAACTGAAATGGGAATGCTCACTGACATTTCCCCAATCTTAAAGTCTGATAAACGCCAGAAAAATGACAGTCCAAAAAAAAATTTTTTTCAACTTTTTTCAATTTTACCCCCGTGGGATATAAATTCTTACCACACACATTTGGAACTCTCCTGGGGTACCCTCACACATATTCTTCCCTCATTTAGTGGATATTTTCACAAAGAAGTGAAATTTTCAAAAATCCAGAAAATTGGCTGAAAACGACTAAGTATCATGGACTCATTGGGCGAATCACTCTGGAACTGAAATCGGAACGCTCACTGACATTTTCCCTATCTGAAAGTCTGATAAACGCCGGAAAAATGACTAAGTCCAAAAAAAAATTTTTTTCAACTTTTTTCAATTTTACCCCCGTGGGATATATATTCTACCCACACACATTTGGAACTCTCCTGGGGTACCCTCACACATATTATTCCCTCATTTAGTGGATATTTTCACAAAAAAGTGAAATTTTCAAAAATCCAGAAAATTGGCTGAAAACAACTAAGTATCAAGGACTCATTGGGCGAATCGCTCTGGAACTGAAATCCGAATGCTCACTCACATTTTCCCTATCTGAAAGTCTGATAAACGCCGGAAAAATTACCAAGTCCAAAAAAAAATTTTTTTCAACTTTTTTCAATTTTACCCCCGTGGGATATATATTCTACCCACACACATTTGGAACTCTCCTGGGGTACCATCACACATATTCTTCCCTCATTTAGTGGATATTTTCACAAAGAAGTGAAATTTTCAAAAATCCAGAAAATTGGCTGAAAACGACTAAGTATCAAGGACTCATTGGGCGAATCGCTCTGGAACTGAAATCCGAATGCTCACTGACATTTTCCCTATCTGAAAGTCTGATAAACGCCGGAAAAATGACTAAGTCCAAAAAAAAATTTTTTTCAACTTTTTTCAATTTTACCCCCGTGGGATATATATTCTACCCACACACATTTGGAACTCTCCTGGGGTACCCTCACACATATTATTCCCTCATTTAGTGGATATTTTCACAAAGAAGTGAAATTTTCAAAAATCCAGAAAATTGGCTGAAAACAACTAAGTATCAAGGACTCATTGGGCGAATCGCTCTGGAACTGAAATCCGAATGCTCACTCACATTTTCCCTATCTGAAAGTCTGATAAACGCCGGAAAAATTACCAAGTCCAAAAAAAAATTTTTTTCAACTTTTTTCAATTTTACCCCCGTGGGATATATATTCTACCCACACACATTTGGAACTCTCCTGGGGTACCATCACACATATTCTTCCCTCATTTAGTGGATATTTTCACAAAGAAGTGAAATTTTCAAAAATCCAGAAAATTGGCTGAAAACGACTAAGTATCAAGGACTCATTGGGCGAATCGCTCTGGAACTGAAATCCGAATGCTCACTGACATTTTCCCTATCTGAAAGTCTGATAAACGCCGGAAAAATGACTAAGTCCAAAAAAAAATTTTTTTCAACTTTTTTCAATTTTACCCCCGTGGGATATATATTCTACCCACACACATTTGGAACTCTCCTGGGGTACCCTCACACATATTATTCCCTCATTTAGTGGATATTTTCACAAAGAAGTGAAATTTTCAAAAATCCAGAAAATTTGCTGAAAACGACTAAGTATCAAGGACTCATTGGGCGAATCGCTCTGGAACTGAAATCGGAACGCTCACTGACATTTTCCCTATCTGAAAGTCTGATAAACGCCGGAAAAATGACTAAGTCCAAAAAAAAATTTTTTTCAACTTTTTTCAATTTTACCCCCGTGTTATATATATTCTACTCACACACATTTGGAACTCTCCTGGGGTACCCTCACACATATTATTCCCTCATTTAGTAGATATTTTCAAAAAAAAGTGAAATTTTCAAAAATCCAGAAAATTGGCTGAAAACGACTAAATATCAAAGACTCATTGGGCGAATCGCTCTGGAACTGAAATGGGAATGCTCACTGACATTTCCCCAATCTTAAAGTCTGATAAACGCCAGAAAAATGACAGTCCAAAAAAAAATTTTTTTCAACTTTTTTCAATTTTACCCCCGTGGGATATAAATTCTTACCACACACATTTGGAACTCTCCTGGGGTACCCTCACACATATTCTTCCCTCATTTAGTGGATATTTTCACAAAGAAGTGAAATTTTCAAAAATCCAGAAAATTGGCTGAAAACGACTAAGTATCATGGACTCATTGGGCGAATCACTCTGGAACTGAAATCGGAACGCTCACTGACATTTTCCCTATCTGAAAGTCTGATAAACGCCGGAAAAATGACTAAGTCCAAAAAAAAATTTTTTTCAACTTTTTTCAATTTTACCCCCGTGGGATATATATTCTACCCACACACATTTGGAACTCTCCTGGGGTACCCTCACACATATTATTCCCTCATTTAGTGGATATTTTCACAAAAAAGTGAAATTTTCAAAAATCCAGAAAATTGGCTGAAAACAACTAAGTATCAAGGACTCATTGGGCGAATCGCTCTGGAACTGAAATCCGAATGCTCACTCACATTTTCCCTATCTGAAAGTCTGATAAACGCCGGAAAAATTACCAAGTCCAAAAAAAAATTTTTTTCAACTTTTTTCAATTTTACCCCCGTGGGATATATATTCTACCCACACACATTTGGAACTCTCCTGGGGTACCATCACACATATTCTTCCCTCATTTAGTGGATATTTTCACAAAGAAGTGAAATTTTCAAAAATCCAGAAAATTGGCTGAAAACGACTAAGTATCAAGGACTCATTGGGCGAATCGCTCTGGAACTGAAATCCGAATGCTCACTGACATTTTCCCTATCTGAAAGTCTGATAAACGCCGGAAAAATGACTAAGTCCAAAAAAAAATTTTTTTCAACTTTTTTCAATTTTACCCCCGTGGGATATATATTCTACCCACACACATTTGGAACTCTCCTGGGGTACCCTCACACATATTATTCCCTCATTTAGTGGATATTTTCACAAAAAAGTGAAATTTTCAAAAATCCAGAAAATTGGCTGAAAACGACTAAATATCAAAGACTCATTGGGCGAATCGCTCTGGAACTGAAATGGGAATGCTCACTGACATTTCCCCTATCTGAAAGTCTGATAAACACCAGAAAAATGACTAAGTCCAAAAAAAAATTTTTTTCAACTTTTTTCAATTTTACCCCCGTGGGATATATATTCTACCCACACACATTTGGAACTCTCCTGGGGTACCATCACACATATTCTTCCCTCATTTAGTGGATATTTTCACAAAGAAGTGAAATTTTCAAAAATCCAGAAAATTGGCTGAAAACGACTAAGTATCAAGGACTCATTGGGCGAATCGCTCTGGAACTGAAATCCGAATGCTCACTGACATTTTCCCTATCTGAAAGTCTGATAAACGCCGGAAAAATGACTAAGTCCAAAAAAAAATTTTTTTCAACTTTTTTCAATTTTATCCCCGTGGGATATATATTCTAACCACACACATTTGGAACTCTCCTGGGGTACCCTCACACATATTATTCCCTCATTTAGTGGATATTTTCACAAAGAAGTGAAATTTTCAAAAATCCAGAAAATTGGCTGAAAACGACTAAATATCAAAGACTCATTAGGCGAATCGCTCTGGAACTGAAATGGGAATGATCACTGACATTTCCCCTATCTTAAAGTCTGATAAACACCAGAAAAATGACTAAGTCCAAAAAAAAATGTTTTTCAACTTTTTTCAATTTTACCCCCGTGGGATATATATTCTACCCACACACATTTGGAACTCTCCTGGGGTACCCTCACACATATTATTCCCTCATTTAGTGGATATTTTCACAAAAAAGTGAAATTTTCAAAAATCCAGAAAATTGGCTGAAAACGACTAAATATCAAAGACTCATTGGGCGAATCGCTCTGGAACTGAAATGGGAATGCTCACTGACATTTTCCCTATCCGAAAGTCTGATAAACGCCGGAAAAATGACTAAGTCCAAAAAAAAATTTTTTTCAACTTTTTTCAATTTTACCCCGTGGGATATATATTCTACCCACACACATTTGGAACTCTCCTGGGGTACCCTCACACATATTATTCCCTCATTTAGTGGATATTTTCACAAAAAAGTGAAATTTTCAAAAATCCAGAAAATTGGCTGAAAACGACTAAATATCAAAGACTCATTGGGCGAATCGCTCTGGAACTGAAATGGGAATGCTCACTGACATTTCCCCTATCTGAAAGTCTGATAAACGCCAGAAAAATGACTAAGTCCAAAAAAAAATTTTTTTCAACTTTTTTCAATTTTACCCCCGTGGGATATATATTCTACCCACACACATTTGGAACTCTCCTGGGGTACCCTCACACATATTCTTCCCTCATTTAGTGGATATTTTCACAAAGAAGTGAAATTTTCAAAAATCCAGAAAATTGGCTGAAAACGACTAAGTATCAAGGACTCATTGGGCGAATCGCTCAGGAACTGAAATACGGAACGCTCACTGACATTTTCCCTATCTGAAAGTCTGATAAACGCCGGAAAAATGACTAAGTCCAAAAAAAAATTTTTTTCAACTTTTTTCAATTTTACCCCCGTGGGATATATATTCTTCCCACACACATTTGGAACTCTCCTGGGGTACCCTCACACATATTATTCCCTCATTTAGTGGATATTTTCACAAAAAAGTGAAATTTTCAAAAATCCAGAAAATTGGCTGAAAACGACTAAATATCAAAGACTCATTGGGCGAATCACTCTGGAACTGAAATGGGAATGCTCACTGACATTTCCCCTATCTTAAAGTCTGATAAACGCCAGAAAAATGACTAAGTCCAAAAAAAATTTTTTCTCAACTTTTTTCAATTTTACCCCCGTGGGATATATATTCTACCCACACACATTTGGAACTCTCCTGGGGTACCCTCACACATATTATTCCCTCATTTAGTGGATATTTTCACAAAGAAGTGAAATTTTCAAAAATCCAGAAAATTGGCTGAAAACGACTAAATATCAAGGACTCATTGGGCGAATCGCTCTGGAACTGAAATCGGAATGCTCACTGACATTTCCCCTATCTGAAAGTCTGATAAACGCCGGAAAAATGACTTAAGTCTCCAAAAAAATTTTTTTAAACTTTTTTCAATTTTACCCCCGTGGGATATATATTCTACCCACACAAATTTGGAACTCTCCTTCGGTACCCTCACACATATTATTCCCTCATTTAATGGATATTTTCACAAAAAAGTGAAATTTTCAAAAATCCAGAAAATTGGCTGAAAACGACTAAATATCAAAGACTCATTGGGCGAATCACTCTGGAACTGAAATGGGAATGCTCACTGACATTTCCCCTATCTTAAAGTCTGATAAACGCAAGAAAAATGACTAAGTCCAAAAAAAAATTTTTTTCAACTTTTTTCAATTTTACCCCCGTGGGATATATATTTTACCCACACACATTTGGAACTCTCCTGGGGTACCCTCACACATATTATTCCCTCATTTAGTGGATATTTTCACAAAAAAGTGAAAATTTCAAAAATCCAGAAAATTGGCTGAAAACGACTAAATATCAAAGAGTCATTGGGCGAATCGCTCTGGAACTGAAATGGGAATGCTCACTGACATTTCCCCTATCTTAAAGTCTGATAAACGCCGGAAAAATGACTAAGTCCAAAAAAAAAATTTTTTCAACTTTTTTCAATTTCACCCCCGTGGGATATATATTCTACCCACACACATTTGGAACTCTCCTGGGGTACCCTCACACATATTATTCCCTCATTTAGTGGATATTTTCACAAAGAAGTGAAATTTTCAAAAATCCAGAAAATTGACTGAAAACAACTAAATAACAAGGACTCATTGGGCGAATCGCTCTGGAACTGAATTCGGAACACTCACTGACATTTCCCCTATCTGAAAGTCTGATAAACGCCGGAAAAATGACTAAGTCCAAAAAAAAAATTTTTTCAACTTTTTTCAATTTTACCGCCGTGGGATATATATTTTACCCACACACATTTGGAACTCTCCTGGGGTACCCTCACACATATTATTCCCTCATTTAGTGGATATTTTCACAAAAAAGTGAAATTTTCAAAAATCCAGAAAATTGGCTGAAAACGACTAAATATCAAAGACTCATTGGGCGAATCACTCTGGAACTGAAATGGGAATGCTCACTGACATTTCCCCTATCTTAAAGTCTGATAAACGCCAGAAAAATGACTAAGTCCAAAAAAAAATTTTTCTCAACTTTTTTCAATTTTACCCCCGTGGGATATATATTCTACCCACACACATTTGGAACTCTCCTGGGGTACCCTCACACATATTATTCCCTCATTTAGTGGATATTTTCACAAAGAAGTGAAATTTTCAAAAATCCAGAAAATTGGCTGAAAACGACTAAATATCAAGGACTCATTGGGCGAATCGCTCTGGAACTGAAATCGGAATGCTCACTGACATTTCCCCTATCTGAAAGTCTGATAAACGCCGGAAAAATGACTAAGTCCAAAAAAAAAATTTTTTAAACTTTTTTCAATTTTACCCCCGTGGGATATATATTCTACCCACACACATTTGGAACTCTCCTGGGGTACCCTCACACATATTATTCCCTCATTTAGTGGATATTTTCACAAAAAAGTGACATTTTCAAAAATCCAGAAAATTGGCTGAAAACGACTAAGTATCAAGGACTGATTGGGTGAATCGCTCTGGAACTGAAATCGGAACGCTCACTGACATTTCCCCTATCTGAAAGTCTGATAAACGCCGGAAAAATGACTTAAGTCCAAAAAAAAAATTTTTTCAACTTTTTTCAATTTTACCGCCGTGGGATATATATTTTACCCACACACATTTGGAACTCTCCTGGGGTACCCTCACACATATTATTCCCTCATTTAGTGGATATTTTCACAAAAAAGTGAAATTTTCAAAAATCCAGAAAATTGGTTGAAAACGACTAAATATCAAAGACTCATTGGGCGAATCACTCTGGAACTGAAATGGGAATGCTCACTGACATTTCCCCTATCTTAAAGTCTGATAAACGCCAGAAAAATGACTAAGTCCAAAAAAGATTTTTTCTCAACTTTTTTCAATTTTACCCCCGTGGGATATATATTCTACCCACACACATTTGGAACTCTCCTGGGGTACCCTCACACATATTATTCCCTCATTTAGTGGATATTTTCACAAAAAAGTGAAATTTTCAAAAATCCAGAAAATTAGCTGAAAACGACTAAGTATCAAGGACTCATTGGGCGAATCGCTCTGGAACTGAAATCGGAACGCTCACTGACATTTCCCCTATCTGAAAGTCTGATAAACGCCGGAAAAATGACTAAGTCCAAAAAAAAAATTTTTTCAACTTTTTTCAATTTTACCCCCGTGGGATATATATTCTTCACACAAACATTTAGAACTCTCGTGGGGTACCCTCACACATATTATTCCCTCATTTAGTGGATATTTTCACAAAAAAGTGAAATTTTCAAAAATCCAGAAAATTGGCTGAAAACGACTAAATATCAAGGACTCATTGGGCGAATCGCTCTGGAACTGAAATCGGAATACTCACTGACATTTCCCCTATCTGAAAGTCTGATAAACGCCGGAAAAATGACTTAAGTCTCCAAAAAAATTTTTTTAAACTTTTTTCAATTTTACCCCCGTGGGATATATATTCTACCCACACAAATTTGGAACTCTCCTTCGGTACCCTCACACATATTATTCCCTCATTTAATGGATATTTTCACAAAAAAGTGAAATTTTCAAAAATCCAGAAAATTGGCTGAAAACGACTAAATATCAAAGACTCATTGGGCGAATCACTCTGGAACTGAAATGGGAATGCTCACTGACATTTCCCCTATCTTAAAGTCTGATAAACGCAAGAAAAATGACTAAGTCCAAAAAAAAATTTTTTTCAACTTTTTTCAATTTTACCCCCGTGGGATATATATTTTACCCACACACATTTGGAACTCTCCTGGGGTACCCTCACACATATTATTCCCTCATTTAGTGGATATTTTCACAAAGAAGTGACATTTTCAAAAATCCAGAAAATTGGCTGAAAACGACTAAGTATCAAGGACTCATTGGGCAAATCGCACTGGAACTGAAATCGGAACGCTCACTGACATTTCCCCTATCTGAAAGTCTGATAAACGCCGGAAAAATGACTAAGTCCAAAAAAAAAATTTTTTCAACTTTTTTCAATTTCACCCCCGTGGGATATATATTCTACCCACACACATTTGGAACTCTCCTGGGGTACCCTCACACATATTATTCCCTCATTTAGTGGATATTTTCACAAAGAAGTGAAATTTTCAAAAATCCAGAAAATTGACTGAAAACAACTAAATAACAAGGACTCATTGGGCGAATCGCTCTGGAACTGAATTCGGAACGCTCACTGACATTTCCCCTATCTGAAAGTCTGATAAACGCCGGAAAAATGACTAAGTCCAAAAAAAAATTTTTTTCAACTTTTTTCAATTTTACCCCCGTGTGATATATATTCTACCCACACACATTTGGAACTCTCCTGGGGTACCCTCACACATATTATTCCCTCATTTAGTGGATATTTTCACAAAAAAGTGAAATTTTCAAGAATCCAGAAAATTGGCTGAAAACGACTAAATATCAAAGACTCATTGGGCGAATCGCTCTGGAACTGAAATGGGAATGCTCACTGACATTTCCCCTATCTTAAAGTCTGATAAACGCAAGAAAAATGACTAAGACCAAAAAAAAATTTTTTTCAACTTTTTTCAATTTTACCCCCGTGGGATATATATTCTACCCACACACATTTGGAACTCTCCTGGGGTACCCTCACACATATTATTCCCTCATTTAGTGGATATTTTCACAAAGAAGTGAAATTTTCAAAAATCCAGAAAATTGGCTGAAAACGACTAAATATCAAAGAGTCATTGGGCGAATCGCTCTGGAACTGAAATGGGAATGCTCACTGACATTTCCCCTATCTTAAAGTCTGATAAACGCCAGAAAAATTACTAAGTCCAAAAAAAAATTTTTTTCAACTTTTTTCAATTTTACCCCCGTGGGATATATATTCTACCCACACACATTTGGAACTCTCCTGGGGTACCCTCACCCATATTATTCCCTCATTTAGTGGATATTTTCACAAAGAAGTGACATTTTCAAAAATCCAGAAAATTGGCTGAAAACGACTAAGTATCAAGGACTCATTGGGCGAATCGCACTGGAACTGAAATCGGAACGCTCACTGACATTTCCCCTATCTAAAAGTCTGATAAACGCCGGAAAAATGACTAAGTCCAAAAAAAAATTTTTTTCAACTTTTTTCAATTTTACCCCCGTGGGATATATATTCTTCCCACACACATTTGGAACTCTCCTGGGGTACCCTCACACATATTATTCCCTCATTTAGTGGATATTTTCACAAAAAAGTGAAATTTTCAAGAATCCAGAAAATTGGCTGAAAACAACTAAATAACAAGGACTCATTGGGCGAATCGCTCTTGAACTGAAATGGGAATGCTCACTGACATTTCCCCTATCTTAAAGTCTGATAAACGCCGGAAAAATGACTTAAGTCCAAAAAAAAAATTTTTTCAACTTTTTTCAATTTTACCGCCGTGGGATATATATTTTACCCACACACATTTGGAACTCTCCTGGGGTACCCTCACACATATTATTCCCTCATTTAGTGGATATTTTCACAAAGAAGTGAAATTTTCAAAAATCCAGAAAATTGGCTGAAAACGACTAAATATCAAGGACTCATTGGGCGAATCGCTCTGAAACTGTAATCGGAATGCTCACTGACATTTCCCCTATCTGAAAGTCTGATAAACGCCGGAAAAATGACTAAGTCCAAAAAAAAATTTTTTTCAACTTTTTTCAATTTTACCCCCGTGGGATATATATTCTACCCACACACATTTGGAACTCTCCTGGGGTACCCTCACACATATTATTCCCTCATTTAGTGGATATTTTCACAAAAAAGTGAAATTTTCAAGAATCCAGAAAATTGGCTGAAAACGACTAAATATCAAGGACTCATTGGGCGAATCGCTCTGGAACTGAAATCGGAATGCTCACTGATATTTGCCCTATCTGAAAGTCTGATAAACGCCGGAAAAATGTCTAAGTCCAAAAAAAAATTTTTTTCAACTTTTTTCAATTTTACCCCCGTAGAATATATATTCTACCCACACAAATTTGTAACTCTCCTTCGGTACCCTCACACATATTATTCCCTCATTAAGTGGATATTTTCACAAAAAAGTGAAATTTTCAAAAATCCAGAAAATTGGCTGAAAACAACTAAATAACAAGGACTCATTGGGCGAATCGCTCTGGAACTGAAATCGGAACGCTCACTGACATTTCCCCTATCTGAAAGTCTGATAAATGCCGGAAAAATGACTAAGTCCAAAAAAAATTTTTTTCAACTTTTTTCAATTTTACCCCCGTGGGATATATATTCTACCCACACACATTTGGAACTCTCCTGGGGTACCCTCACACATATTATTCCCTCATTTAGTGGATATTTTCACAAAGAAGTGAAATTTTCAAAAATCCAGAAAATTAGCTGAAAACGACTAAGTATCAAGGACTCATTGGGCGAATCGCTCTGGAACTGAAATCGGAACGCTCACTGACATTTCCCCTATCTGAAAGTCTGATAAACGCCGGAAAAATGACTAAGTCCAAAAAAAAATTTTTTTCAACTTTTTTCAATTTTACCCCCGTGGGATATATATTCTTCACACAAACATTTAGAACTCTCGTGGGGTACCCTCACACATATTATTCCCTCATTTAGTGGATATTTTCACAAAAAAGTGAAATTTTCAAAAATCCAGAAAATTGGCTGAAAACGACTAAATATCAAGGACTCATTGGGCGAATCGCTCTGGAACTGAAATCGGAATACTCACTGACATTTCCCCTATCTGAAAGTCTGATAAACGCCGGAAAAATGACTTAAGTCCCCAAAAAAATTTTTTTAAACGTTTTTCAATTTTACCCCCGTGGGATATATATTCTACCCACACAAATTTGGAACTCTCCTTCGGTACCCTCACACATATTCTTCCCTCATTTAGTGGATATTTTCACAAAGAAGTGAAATTTTCAAAAATCCAGAAAATTGGCTGAAAACGACTAAGTATCAAGGACTCATTGGGCGAATCGCTCTGGAACTGAAATCCGAATGCTCACTGACATTTTCCCTATCTGAAAGTCTGATAAACGCCGGAAAAATGACTAAGTCCCAAAAAAAATTTTTTTAAACTTTTTTCAATTTTACCCCCGTGGGATATATATTCTACCCACACACATTTGGAACTCTCGTGGGGTACCCTCACACATATTATTCCCTCATTTAGTGGATATTTTCACAAAAAAGTGAAATTTTCAAAAATCCAGAAAATTGGCTGAAAACGACTAAATATCAAGGACTCATTGGGCGAATCGCTCTGAAACTGTAATCGGAATGCTCACTGACATTTCCCCTATCTGAAAGTCTGATAAACGCCGGAAAAATGACTAAGTCCAAAAAAAAATTTTTTTCAACTTTTTTCAATTTTACCCCCGTGGGATATATATTCTACCCACACACATTTGGAACTCTCCTGGGGTACCCTCACACATATTATTCCCTCATTTAGTGGATATTTTCACAAAAAAGTGAAATTTTCAAGAATCCAGAAAATTGGCTGAAAACGACTAAATATCAAGGACTCATTGGGCGAATCGCTCTGGAACTGAAATCGGAATGCTCACTGATATTTGCCCTATCTGAAAGTCTGATAAACGCCGGAAAAATGTCTAAGTCCAAAAAAAAATTTTTTTCAACTTTTTTCAATTTTACCCCCGTAGAATATATATTCTACCCACACAAATTTGTAACTCTCCTTCGGTACCCTCACACATATTATTCCCTCATTAAGTGGATATTTTCACAAAAAAGTGAAATTTTCAAAAATCCAGAAAATTGGCTGAAAACAACTAAATAACAAGGACTCATTGGGCGAATCGCTCTGGAACTGAAATCGGAACGCTCACTGACATTTCCCCTATCTGAAAGTCTGATAAATGCCGGAAAAATGACTAAGTCCAAAAAAAATTTTTTTCAACTTTTTTCAATTTTACCCCCGTGGGATATATATTCTACCCACACACATTTGGAACTCTCCTGGGGTACCCTCACACATATTATTCCCTCATTTAGTGGATATTTTCACAAAGAAGTGAAATTTTCAAAAATCCAGAAAATTGGCTGAAAACGACTAAATATCAAGGACTCATTGGGCGAATCGCTCTGGAACTGAAATCGGAATACTCACTGACATTTCCCCTATCTGAAAGTCTGATAAACGCCGGAAAAATGACTTAAGTCCCCAAAAAAATTTTTTTAAACGTTTTTCAATTTTACCCCCGTGGGATATATATTCTACCCACACAAATTTGGAACTCTCCTTCGGTACCCTCACACATATTCTTCCCTCATTTAGTGGATATTTTCACAAAGAAGTGAAATTTTCAAAAATCCAGAAAATTGGCTGAAAACGACTAAGTATCAAGGACTCATTGGGCGAATCGCTCTGGAACTGAAATCCGAATGCTCACTGACATTTTCCCTATCTGAAAGTCTGATAAACGCCGGAAAAATGACTAAGTCCAAAAAAAAATTTTTTTCAACTTTTTTCAATTTTACCCCCGTGGGATATATATTCTACCCACACACATTTGGAACTCTCCTGGGGTACCCTCACACATATTATTCCCTCATTTAGTGGATATTTTCACAAAAAAGTGAAATTTTCAAAAATCCAGAAAATTGGCTGAAAACGACTAAATATCAAAGACTCATTGGGCGAATCACTCTGGAACTGAAATGGGAATGCTCACTGACATTTCCCCTATCTGAAAGTCTGATAAACACCAGAAAAATGACTAAGTCCAAAAAAAAATTTTTTTCAACTTTTTTCAATTTTACCCCCGTGGGATATATATTCTACCCACACACATTTGGAACTCTCCTGGGGTACCCTCACACATATTCTTCCCTCATTTAGTGGATATTTTCACAAAGAAGTGAAATGTTCAAAAATCCAGAAAATTGGCTGAAAACGACTAAGTATCAAGGACTCATTGGGCGAATCGCTCTGGAACTGAAATCGGAACGCTCACTGACATTTTCCCTATCTTAAAGTCTGATAAACGCCGGAAAAATGACTAAGTCCAAAAAAAAATTTTTTTCAACTTTTTTCAATTTTACCCCCGTGGGAAATATATTCTACCCACACACATTTGGAACTCTCCTGGGGTACCCTCACACATATTATTCCCTCATTTAGTGGATATTTTCAAAAAAAAGTGAAATTTTCAAAAATCCAGAAAATTGGCTGAAAACGACTAAATATCAAAGACTCATTGGGCGAATCGCTCTGGAACTGAAATGGGAATGCTCACTGACATTTCCCCTATCTTAAAGTCTGATAAACGCCAGAAAAATGACTAAGTCCAAAAAAAAAATTTTTTCAACTTTTTTCAATTTTACCCCCGTGGGATATATATTCTACCCACACACATTTGGAACTCTCCTGGGGTACCCTCACACATATTCTTCCCTCATTTAGTGGATATTTTCACAAAGAAGTGAAATTTTCAAAAATCCAGAAAATTTGCTGAAAACGACTAAGTATCAAGGACTCATTGGGCGAATCGCTCTGGAACTGAAATCGGAACGCTCACTGACATTTTCCCTATCTGAAAGTCTGATAAACGCCGGAAAAATGACTAAGTCCAAAAAAAAATTTTTTTCAACTTTTTTCAATTTTACCCCCGTGTTATATATATTCTTCTCACACACATTTGGAACTCTCCTGGGGTACCCTCACACATATTATTCCCTCATTTAGTGGATATTTTCACAAAAAAGTGAAATTTTCAAAAATCCAGAAAATTGGCTGAAAACGACTAAATATCAAAGACTCATTGGGCGAATCGCTCTGGAACTGAAATGGGAATGCTCACTGACATTTCCCCTATCTGAAAGTCTGATAAACGCCAGAAAAATGACTAAGTCCAAAAAAAAATTTTTTTCAACTTTTTTCAATTTTACCCCCGTGGGATATATATTCTACCCACACACATTTGGAACTCTCCTGGGGTACCCTCACACATATTATTCCCTCATTTAGTGGATATTTTCACAAAAAAAGTGAAATTTTCAAAAATCCAGAAAATTGGCTGAAAACGACTAAATATCAAAGACTCATTGGGCGAATCGCTCTGGAACTGAAATGGGAATGCTCACTGACATTTCCCCTATCTGAAAGTCTGATAAACGCCAGAAAAATGACTAAGTCCCAAAAAAAATTTTTTTTAACTTTTTTCAATTTTACCCCCGTGGGATATATATTCTACCCAAACACATTTGGAACTCTCCTGGGGTACCCTCACACATATTATTCCCTCATTTAGTGGATATTTTCACAAAGAAGTGAAATTTTCAAAAATCCAGAAAATTTGCTGAAAACGACTAAGTATCAAGGACTCATTGGGCGAATCGCTCTGGAACTGAAATACGGAACGCTCACTGACATTTTCCCTATCTGAAAGTCTGATAAACGCCAGAAAAATGACTAAGTCCCAAAAAAAATTTTTTTAAACTTTTTTCAATTTTACCCCCGTGGGATATATATTCTACCCACACACATTTGGAACTCTTCTGGGGTACCCTCACACATATTATTCCCTCATTTAGTGGATATTTTCACAAAAAAGTGAAATTTTCAAAAATCCAGAAAATTGGCTGAAAACGACTAAATATCAAAGACTCATTGGGCGAATCGCTCTGGAACTGAAATGGGAATGCTCACTGACATTTCCCCTATCTTAAAGTCTGATAAACGCCAGAAAAATGACTAAGTCCAAAAAAAATTTTTTTTCAACTTTTTTCAATTTTACCCCCGTGGGATATATATTCTACCCACACACATTTGGAACTCTCCTGGGGTACCCTCACACATATTCTTCCCTCATTTAGTGGATATTTTCACAAAGAAGTGAAATTTTCAAAAATCCAGAAAATTGGCTGAAAACGACTAAGTATCAAGGACTCATTGGGCGAATCGCTCTGGAACTGAAATCCGAATGCTCACTGACATTTTCCCTATCTGAAAGTCTGATAAACGCCGGAAAAATGACTAAGTCCCAAAAAAAATTTTTTTCAACTTTTTTCAATTTTACCCCCGTGGGATATATATTCTACCCACACACATTTGGAACTCTCCTGGGGTACCCTCACACATATTATTCCCTCATTTTGTGGATATTTTCACAAAAAAGTGAAATTTTCAAAAATCCAGAAAATTGGCTGAAAACGACTAAATATCAAAGACTCATTGGGCGAATCGCTCTGGAACTGAAATGGGAATGCTCACTGACATTTCCCCTATCTGAAAGTCTGATAAACACCAGAAAAATGACTAAGTCCAAAAAAAAATTTTTTTCAACTTTTTTCAATTTTACCCCCGTGGGATATATATTCTACCCACACACATTTGGAACTCTCCTGGGGTACCCTCACACATATTATTCCCTCATTTAGTGGATATTTTCACAAAAAAGTGAAATTTTCAAAAATCCAGAAAATTGGCTGAAAACGACTAAATATCAAAGACTCATTGGGCGAATCGCTCTGGAACTGAAATGGGAATGCTCACTGACATTTCCCCTATCTTAAAGTCTGATAAACGCCAGAAAAATGACTAAGTCCAAAAAAAAATTTTTTTCAACTTTTTTCAATTTTACCCCCGTGGGATATATATTCTACCCACACACATTTGGAACTCTCCTGGGGTACCCTCACACATATTATTCCCTCATTTAGTGGATATTTTCACAAAGAAGTGAAATTTTCAAAAATCCAGAAAATTGGCTGAAAACGACTAAGTATCAAGGACTCATTGGGCGAATCGCTCTGGAACTGAAATCCGAATGCTCACTGACATTTTCCCTATCTGAAAGTCTGATAAACGCCGGAAAAATGACTAAGTCCAAAAAAAAATTTTTTTCAACTTTTTTCAATTTTACCCCGTGGGATATATATTCTACCCACACACATTTGGAACTCTCCTGGGGTACCCTCACACATATTATTCCCTCATTTAGTGGATATTTTCACAAAGAAGTGAAATTTTCAAAAATCCAGAAAATTTGCTGAAAACGACTAAGTATCAAGGACTCATTGGGCGATTCGCTCTGGAACTGAAATCGGAACGCTCACTGACATTTTCCCTATCTGAAAGTCTGATAAACGCCGGAAAAATGACTAAGTCCAAAAAAAAATTTTTTTCAACTTTTTTCAATTTTACCCCCGTGTTATATATATTCTACCCACACACATTTGGAACTCTCCTGGGGTACCCTCACACATATTATTCCCTCATTTAGTGGATATTTTCACAAAAAAGTGAAATTTTCAAAAATCCAGAAAATTGGCTGAAAACGACTAAATATCAAAGACTCATTGGGCGAATCGCTCTGGAACTGAAATGGGAATGCTCACTGACATTTCCCCTATCTTAAAGTCTGATAAACGCCAGAAAAATGACTAAGTCCAAAAAAAAATTTTTTTCAACTTTTTTCAATTTTACCCCCGTGGGATATATATTCTACCCACACACATTTGGAACTCTCCTGGGGTACCATCACACATATTCTTCCCTCATTTAGTGGATATTTTCACAAAGAAGTGAAATTTTCAAAAATCCAGAAAATTGGCTGAAAACGACTAAGTATCAAGGACTCATTGGGCGAATCGCTCTGGAACTGAAATCCGAATGCTCACTGACATTTTCCCTATCTGAAAGTCTGATAAACGCCGGAAAAATGACTAAGTCCAAAAAAAAATTTTTTTCAACTTTTTTCAATTTTACCCCCGTGGGATATATATTCTACTCACACACATTTGGAACTCTCCTGGGGTACCCTCACACATATTATTCCCTCATTTAGTAGATATTTTCAAAAAAAAGTGAAATTTTCAAAAATCCAGAAAATTGGCTGAAAACGACTAAATATCAAAGACTCATTGGGCGAATCGCTCTGGAACTGAAATGGGAATGCTCACTGACATTTCCCCTATCTTAAAGTCTGATAAACGCCAGAAAAATGACAGTCCAAAAAAAAAATTTTTTCAACTTTTTTCAATTTTACCCCCGTGGGATATAAATTCTTACCACACACATTTGGAACTCTCCTGGGGTACCCTCACACATATTCTTCCCTCATTTAGTGGATATTTTCACAAAGAAGTGAAATTTTCAAAAATCCAGAAAATTGGCTGAAAACGACTAAGTATCAAGGACTCATTGGGCGAATCGCTCTGGAACTGAAATCCGAATGCTCACTCACATTTTCCCTATCTGAAAGTCTGATAAACGCCGGAAAAATGACTAAGTCCAAAAAAAAATTTTTTTCAACTTTTTTCAATTTTACCCCCGTGGGATATATATTCTACCCACACACATTTGGAACTCTCCTGGGGTACCCTCACACATATTATTCCCTCATTTAGTGGATATTTTCACAAAAAAGTGAAATTTTCAAAAATCCAGAAAATTGGCTGAAAACGACTAAGTATCAAAGACTCATTGGGCGAATCGCTCTGGAACTGAAAAGGGAATGCTCACTGACATTTCCCCTATCTTAAAGTCTGATAAACGCCAGAAAAATGACTAAGTCCAAAAAAGAATTTTTTTCAACTTTTTTCAATTTTACCCCCGTGGGATATATATTCTACCCACACACATTTGGAACTCTCCTGGGGTACCATCACACATATTCTTCCCTCATTTAGTGGATATTTTCACAAAGAAGTGAAATTTTCAAAAATCCAGAAAATTGGCTGAAAACGACTAAGTATCAAAGACTCATTGGGCGAATCGCTCTGGAACTGAAATGGGAATGCTCACTGACATTTCCCCTATCTTAAAGTCTGATAAACGCCAGAAAAATGACTAAGTCCAAAAAAAAATTTTTTTCAACTTTTTTAAATTTTACCCCCGTGGGATATATATTCTACCCACACACATTTGGAACTCTCCTGGGGTACCCTCACACATATTATTCCCTCATTTAGTGGATATTTTCACAAAGAAGTGAAATTTTCAAAAATCCAGAAAATTGGCTGAAAACGACTAAATATCAAAGACTCATTAGGCGAATCGCTCTGGAACTGAAATGGGAATGATCACTGACATTTCCCCTATCTTAAAGTCTGATAAACACCAGAAAAATGACTAAGTCCAAAAAAAAATTTTTTTCAACTTTTTTCAATTTTACCCCCGTGGGATATATATTCTACCCACACACATTTGGAACTCTCCTGGGGTACCCTCACACATATTATTCCCTCATTTAGTGGATATTTTCACAAAAAAGTGAAATTTTCAAAAATCCAGAAAATTGGCTGAAAACGACTAAATATCAAAGACTCATTGGGCGAATCGCTCTGGAACTGAAATGGGAATGCTCACTGACATTTCCCCTATCTGAAAGTCTGATAAACGCCAGAAAAATGACAGTCCAAAAAAAAAATTTTTTCAACTTTTTTCAATTTTACCCCCGTGGGATATATATTCTACCCACACACATTTGGAACTCTCCTGGGGTACCCTCACACATATTATTCCCTCATTTAGTGGATATTTTCACAAAGAAGTGAAATTTTCAAAAATCCAGAAAATTGGCTGAAAACGACTAAATATCAAAGACTCATTAGGCGAATCGCTCTGGAACTGAAATGGGAATGATCACTGACATTTCCCCTATCTTAAAGTCTGATAAACACCAGAAAAATGACTAAGTCCAAAAAAAATTTTTTTCAACTTTTTTCAATTTTACCCCCGTGGGATATAAATTCTACCCACACACATTTGGAACTCTCCTGGGGTACCCTCACACATATTCTTCCCTCATTTAGTGGATATTTTCACAAAGAAGTGAAATTTTCAAAAATCCAGAAAATTGGCTGAAAACGACTAAGTATCATGGACTCATTGGGCGAATCGCTCTGGAACTGAAATCGGAACGCTCACTGACATTTTCCCTATCTGAAAGTCTGATAAACGCCGGAAAAATGACTAAGTCCAAAAAAAAATTTTTTTCAACTTTTTTCAATTTTACCCCCGTGGGATTTATATTCTACCCACACACATTTGGAACTCTCCTGGGGTACCCTCACACATATTATTCCCTCATTTAGTGGATATTTTCACAAAGAAGTGAAATTTTCAAAAATCCAGAAAATTAGCTGAAAACGACTAAATATCAAGGACTCATTGGGCGAATCGCTCTGGAACTGAAATCGGAATACTCACTGACATTTCCCCTATCTGAAAGACTGATAAACGCCGGAAAAATGACTTAAGTCCCCAAAAAAATTTTTTTAAACTTTTTACAATTTTACCCCCGTGGGATATATATTCTACCCACACAAATTTGGAACTCTCCTTCGGTACCCTCACACATATTATTCCCTCATTTAATGGATATTTTCACAAAAAAGTGAAATTTTCAAAAATCCAGAAAATTGGCTGAAAACGACTAAATATCAAAGACTCATTGGGCGAATCACTCTGGAACTGAAATGGGAATGCTCACTGACATTTCCCCTATCTTAAAGTCTGATTAACGCAAGAAAAATGACTAAGTCCAAAAAAAAATTTTTTTCAACTTTTTTCAATTTTACCCCCGTGGGATATATATTCTACCCACACACATTTGGAACTCTCCTGGGGAACCCTCACACATATTATTCCCTCATTTAGTGGATATTTTCCCAAAGAAGTGAAATTTTCAAAAATCCAGAAAATTGGCTGAAAACGACTAAGTATCAAGGACTCCTTGGGCGAATCGCTCTGGAACTGAAATCGGAATGCTCACTGACATTTCCCCTATCTGAAAGTCTGATAAACGCCGGAAAAATGACAAGTCCAAAAAAAAAATTTTTTCAACTTTTTTCAATTTTACCGCCGTGGGATATATATTTTACCCACACACATTTGGAACTCTCCTGGGGTACCCTCACACATATTATTCCCTCATTTAGTGGATATTTTCACAAAAAAGTGAAATTTTCAAAAATCCAGAAAATTGGCTGAAAACGACTAAATATCAAAGACTCATTGGGCGAATCACTCTGGAACTGAAATGGGAATGCTCACTGACATTTCCCCTATCTTAAAGTCTGATAAACGCCAGAAAAATGACTAAGTCCAAAAAAAATTTTTTCTCAACTTTTTTCAATTTTACCCCCGTGGGATATATATTCTACCCACACACATTTGGAACTCTCCTGGGGTACCCTCACACATATTATTCCCTCATTTAGTGGATATTTTCACAAAAAAGTGAAATTTTCAAAAATCCAGAAAATTGGCTGAAAATGACTAAGTATCAAGGACTCATTGGGCGAATGGCTCTGGAACTGAAATCGGAACGCTCACTGACATTTCCCCTATCTGAAAGTCTGATAAACGCCGGAAAAATGACTTAAGTCCAAAAAAAAAATTTTTTCAACTTTTTTCAATTTTACCGCCGTGGGATATATATTTTACCCACACACATTTGGAACTCTCCTGGGGTACCCTCACACATATTATTCCCTCATTTAGTGGATATTTTCACAAAGAAGTGAAATTTTCAAGAATCCAGAAAATTGGCTGAAAACGACTAAATATCAAGGACTCATTGGGCGAATCGCTCTGGAACTGAAATCGGAATGCTCACTGATATTTTCCCTATCTGAAAGTCTGATAAACGCCGGAAAAATGTCTAAGTCCAAAAAAAAATTTTTTTCAACTTTTTTCAATTTTACCCCCGTAGAATATATATTCTACCCACACACATTTGGAACTCTCCTTCGGTACCCTCACACATATTATTCCCTCATTAAGTGGATATTTTCACAAAAAAGTGAAATTTTCAAAAATCCAGAAAATTGGCTGAAAACAACTAAATAACAAGGACTCATTGGGCGAATCGCTCTGGAACTGAAATCGGAATGCTCACTGACATTTCCCCTATCTGAAAGTCTGATAAATGCCGGAAAAATGACTAAGTCCAAAAAAAATTTTTTTCAACTTTTTTCAATTTTACCCCCGTGGGATATATATTCTACGCACACACATTTGGAACTCTCCTGGGGTACCCTCACACATATTATTCCCTCATTTAGTGGATATTTTCACAAAGAAGTGAAATTTTCAAAAATCCAGAAAATTAGCTGAAAACGACTAAGTATCAAGGACTCATTGGGCGAATCGCTCTGGAACTGAAATTGGAACGCTCACTGACATTTCCCCTATCTGAAAGTCTGATAAACGCCGGAAAAATGACTAAGTCCAAAAAAAAATTTTTTTCAACTTTTTTCAATTTTACCCCCGTGGGATATATATTTTACCCACACACATTTGGAACTCTCCTGGGGTACCCCCACACATATTATTCCCTCATTTAGTGGATATTTTCACAAAAAAGTGAAAATTTAAAAAATCCAGAAAATTGGCTGAAAACGACTAAATATCAAAGAGTCATTGGGCGAATCGCTCTGGAACTGAAATGGGAATGCTCACTGACATTTCCCCTATCTTAAAGTCTGATAAACGCCAGAAAAATTACTAAGTCCAAAAAAAAATTTTTTTCAACTTTTTTCAATTTTACCCCCGTGGGATATATATTCTACCCACACACATTTGGAACTCTCCTGGGGTACCCTCACACATATTATTCCCTCATTTAGTGGATATTTTCACAAAGAAGTGAAATTTTCAAAAATCCAGAAAATTGGCTGAAAACGACTAAGTATCAAGGACTCATAGGGCGAATCGCACTGGAACTGAAATCGGAACGCTCACTGACATTTCCCCTATCTGAAAGTCTGATAAACGCCGGAAAAATGACTAAGTCCCCAAAAAAATTTTTTTCAACTTTTTTCAATTTTACCCCCGTGGGATATATATTCTACCCACACACATTTGGAACTCTCCTGGGGTACCCTCACACATATTATTCCCTCATTTAGTGGATATTTTCACAAAAAAGTGAAATTTTCAAAAATCCAGAAAATTGGCTGAAAACGACTAAATATCAAAGACTCATTGGGCGAATCGCTCTGGAACTGAAATGGGAATGCTCACTGACATTTCCCCTATGTTAAAGTCTGATAAACGCCAGAAAAATGACTAAGTCCAAAAAAAAATTTTTTTAAACTTTTTTCAATTTTACCCCCGTGGGATATATATTCTTCACACAAACATTTAGAACTCTCGTGGGGTACCCTCACACATATTATTCCCTCATTTAGTGGATATTTTCACAAAAAAGTGAAATTTTCAAAAATCCAGAAAATTGGCTGAAAACGACTAAATATCAAGGACTCATTGGGCGAATCGCTCTGGAACTGAAATCGGAATACTCACTGACATTTCCCCTATCTGAAAGTCTGATAAACGCCGGAAAAATGACTTAAGTCCCCAAAAAAATTTTTTTAAACTTTTTTCAATTTTACCCCCGTGGGATATATATTCTACCCACACAAATTTGGAACTCTCCTTCGGTACCCTCACACATTTTATTCCCTCATTTAATGGATATTTTCACAACAAAGTGAAATTTTCAAAAATCCAGAAAATTGGCTGAAAACGACTAAATATCAAAGACTCATTGGGCGAATCACTCTGGAACTGAAATGGGAATGCTCACTGACATTTCCCCTATCTTAAAGTCTGATAAACGCCAGAAAAATGACTAAGTCCAAAAAAAATTTTTTCTCAACTTTTTTCAATTTTACCCCCGTGGGATATATATTCTACCCACACACATTTGGAACTCTCCTGGGGTACCCTCACACATATTATTCCCTCATTTAGTGGATATTTTCACAAAAAAGTGAAATTTTCAAAAATCCAGAAAATTGGCTGAAAATGACTAAGTATCAAGGACTCATTGGGCGAATGGCTCTGGAACTGAAATCGGAACGCTCACTGACATTTCCCCTATCTGAAAGTCTGATAAACGCCGGAAAAATGACTTAAGTCCAAAAAAAAAATTTTTTCAACTTTTTTCAATTTTACCGCCGTGGGATATATATTTTACTCACACACATTTGGAACTCTCCTGGGGTACCCTCACACATATTATTCCCTCATTTAGTGGATATTTTCACAAAAAAGTGAAATTTTCAAAAATCCAGAAAATTGGCTGAAAACGACTAAATATCAAAGACTCATTGGGCGAATCACTCTGGAACTGAAATGGGAATGCTCACTGACATTTCCCCTATCTTAAAGTCTGATAAACGCCAGAAAAATGACTAAGTCCAAAAAAAATTTTTTTAAACTTTTTTCAATTTTACCCCCGTGGGATATATATTCTACCCACACACATTTGGAACTCTCCTGGGGTACCCTCACACATATTATTCCCTCATTTAGTGGATATTTTCACAAAAAAGTGAAATTTTCAAGAATCCAGAAAATTGGCTGAAAACGACTAAATATCAAGGACTCATTGGGCGAATCGCTCTGGAACTGAAATCGGAATGCTCACTGATATTTTCCCTATCTGAAAGTCTGATAAACGCCGGAAAAATGTCTAAGTCCAAAAAAAAATTTTTTTCAACTTTTTTCAATTTTACCCCCGTAGAATATATATTCTACCCACACACATTTGGAACTCTCGTTCGGTACCCTCACACATATTATTCCCTCATTAAGTGGATATTTTCACAAAAAAGTGAAATTTTCAAAAATCCAGAAAATTGGCTGAAAACAACTAAATAACAAGGACTCATTGGGCGAATCGCTCTGGAACTGAAATCGGAATGCTCACTGACATTTCCCCTATCTGAAAGTCTGATAAATGCCGGAAAAATGACTAAGTCCAAAAAAAATTTTTTTCAACTTTTTTCAATTTTACCCCCGTGGGATATATATTCTACGCACACACATTTGGAACTCTCCTGGGGTACCCTCACACATATTATTCCCTCATTTAGTGGATATTTTCACAAAGAAGTGAAATTTTCAAAAATCCAGAAAATTAGCTGAAAACGACTAAGTATCAAGGACTCATTGGGCGAATCGCTCTGGAACTGAAATTGGAACGCTCACTGACATTTCCCCTATCTGAAAGTCTGATAAACGCCGGAAAAATGACTAAGTCCAAAAAAAAATTTTTTTCAACTTTTTTCAATTTTACCCCCGTGGGATATATATTCTTCACACAAACATTTAGAACTCTCGTGGGGTACCCTCACACATATTATTCCCTCATTTAGTGGATATTTTCACAAAAAAGTGAAATTTTCAAAAATCCAGAAAATTGGCTGAAAACGACTAAATATCAAGGACTCATTGGGCGAATCGCTCTGGAACTGAAATCGGAATACTCACTGACATTTCCCCTATCTGAAAGTCTGATAAACGCCGGAAAAATGACTTAAGTCCCCAAAAAAATTTTTTTAAACTTTTTTCAATTTTACCCCCGTGGGATATATATTCTACCCACACAAATTTGGAACTCTCCTGGGGTACCCTCACACATATTATTCCCTCATTTAGTGGATATTTTCACAAAAAAGTGAAATTTTCAAAAATCCAGAAAATTGGCTGAAAACAACTAAATAACAAGGACTCATTGGGCGAATCGCTCTGGAACTAAAATCGGAACGCTCACTGACATTTCCCCTATCTGAAAGTCTGATAAACGCCGGAAAAATGACTAAGTCCAAAAAAAAATTTTTTTCAACTTTTTTCAATTTTACCCCCGTGGGATATATATTTTACCCACACACATTTGGAACTCTCCTGGGGTACCCTCACACATATTATTCCCTCATTTAGTGGATATTTTCACAAAAAAGTGAAAATTTCAAAAATCCAGAAAATTGGCTGAAAACGACTAAATATCAAAGAGTCATTGGGCGAATCGCTCTGGAACTGAAATGGGAATGCTCACTGACATTTCCCCTATCTTAAAGTCTGATAAACGCCAGAAAAATTACTAAGTCCAAAAAAAAATTTTTTTCAACTTTTTTCAATTTTACCCCCGTGGGATATATATTCTACCCACACACATTTGGAACTCTCCTGGGGTACCCTCACCCATATTATTCCCTCATTTAGTGGATATTTTCACAAAGAAGTGACATTTTCAAAAATCCAGAAAATTGGCTGAAAACGACTAAGTATCAAGGACTCATTGGGCGAATCGCTCTGGAACTGAAATGGGAATGCTCACTGACATTTCCCCTATCTTAAAGTCTGATAAACGCCGGAAAAATGTCTAAGTCCAAAAAAAAATTTTTTTCAACTTTTTTCAATTTTACCCCCGTAGAATATATATTCTACCCACACACATTTGGAACTCTCCTTCGGTACCCTCACACATATTATTCCCTCATTAAGTGGATATTTTCACAAAAAAGTGAAATTTTCAAAAATTCAGAAAATTGGCTGAAAACAACTAAATAACAAGGACTCATTGGGCGAATCGCTCTGGAACTGAAATCGGAACGCTCACTGACATTTCCCCTATCTGAAAGTCTGATAAATGCCGGAAAAATGACTAAGTCCAAAAAAAATTTTTTTCAACTTTTTTCAATTTTACCCCCGTGGGATATATATTCTACGCACACACATTTGGAACTCTCCTGGGGTACCCTCACACATATTATTCCCTCATTTAGTGGATATTTTCACAAAGAAGTGAAATTTTTTAAAAATCCAGAAAATTAGCTGAAAACGACTAAGTATCAAGGACTCATTGGGCGAATCGCTCTGGAACTGAAATTGGAACGCTCACTGACATTTCCCCTATCTGAAAGTCTGATAAACGCCGGAAAAATGACTAAGTCCAAAAAAAAATTTTTTTCAACTTTTTTCAATTTTACCCCCGTGGGATATATATTCTTCACACAAACATTTAGAACTCTCGTGGGGTACCCTCACACATATTATTCCCTCATTTAGTGGATATTTTCACAAAAAAGTGAAATTTTCAAAAATCCAGAAAATTGGCTGAAAACGACTAAATATCAAGGACTCATTGGGCGAATCGCTCTGGAACTGAAATCGGAATACTCACTGACATTTCCCCTATCTGAAAGTCTGATAAACGCCGGAAAAATGACTTAAGTCCCCAAAAAATTTTTTTTAAACTTTTTTCAATTTTACCCCCGTGGGATATATATTCTACCCACACAAATTTGGAACTCTCCTTCGGTACCCTCACACATTTTATTCCCTCATTTAATGGATATTTTCACAACAAAGTGAAATTTTCAAAAATCCAGAAAATTGGCTGAAAACGACTAAATATCAAAGACTCATTGGGTGAATCACTCTGGAACTGAAATGGGAATGCTCACTGACATTTCCCCTATCTTAAAGTCTGATAAACGCAAGAAAAATGACTAAGTCCAAAAAAAAATTTTTTTCAACTTTTTTCAATTTTACCCCCGTGGGATATATATTCTACCCACACACATTTGGAACTCTCCTGGGGTACCCTCACACATATTATTCCCTCATTTAGTGGATATTTTCCCAAAGAAGTGAAATTTTCAAAAATCCAGAAAATTGGCTGAAAACGACTAAGTATCAAGGACTCCTTGGGCGAATCGCTCTGGAACTGAAATCGGAACGCTCACTGACATTTCCCCTATCTGAAAGTCTGATAAACGCCGGAAAAATGACAAGTCCAAAAAAAAAATTTTTTCAACTTTTTTCAATTTTACCGCCGTGGGATATATATTTTACCCACACACATTTGGAACTCTCCTGGGGTACCCTCACACATATTATTCCCTCATTTAGTGGATATTTTCACAAAAAAGTGAAATTTTCAAAAATCCAGAAAATTGGCTGAAAACGACTAAATATCAAAGACTCATTGGGCGAATCACTCTGGAACTGAAATGGGAATGCTCACTGACATTTCCCCTATCTTAAAGTCTGATAAACGCCAGAAAAATGACTAAGTCCAAAAAAAATTTTTTCTCAACTTTTTTCAATTTTACCCCCGTGGGATATATATTCTACCCACACACATTTGGAACTCTCCTGGGGTACCCTCACACATATTATTCCCTCATTTAGTGGATATTTTCACAAAAAAGTGAAATTTTCAAGAATCCAGAAAATTGGCTGAAAACGACTAAATATCAAGGACTCATTGGGCGAATCGCTCTGGAACTGAAATCGGAATGCTCACTGATATTTTCCCTATCTGAAAGTCTGATAAACGCCGGAAAAATGTCTAAGTCCAAAAAAAAATTTTTTTCAACTTTTTTCAATTTTACCCCCGTAGAATATATATTCTACCCACACACATTTGGAACTCTCCTTCGGTACCCTCACACATATTATTCCCTCATTAAGTGGATATTTTCACAAAAAAGTGAAATTTTCAAAAATCCAGAAAATTGGCTGAAAACAACTAAATAACAAGGACTCATTGGGCGAATCGCTCTGGAACTGAAATCGGAATGCTCACTGACATTTCCCCTATCTGAAAGTCTGATAAATGCCGGAAAAATGACTAAGTCCAAAAAAAATTTTTTTCAACTTTTTTCAATTTTACCCCCGTGGGATATATATTCTACGCACACACATTTGGAACTCTCCTGGGGTACCCTCACACATATTATTCCCTCATTTAGTGGATATTTTCACAAAGAAGTGAAATTTTCAAAAATCCAGAAAATTAGCTGAAAACGACTAAGTATCAAGGACTCATTGGGCGAATCGCTCTGGAACTGAAATTGGAACGCTCACTGACATTTCCCCTATCTGAAAGTCTGATAAACGCCGGAAAAATGACTAAGTCCAAAAAAAAATTTTTTCAACTTTTTTCAATTTTACCCCCGTGGGATATATATTTTACCCACACACATTTGGAACTCTCCTGGGGTACCCCCACACATATTATTCCCTCATTTAGTGGATATTTTCACAAAAAAGTGAAAATTTAAAAAATCCAGAAAATTGGCTGAAAACGACTAAATATCAAAGAGTCATTGGGCGAATCGCTCTGGAACTGAAATGGGAATGCTCACTGACATTTCCCCTATCTTAAAGTCTGATAAACGCCAGAAAAATTACTAAGTCCAAAAAAAAATTTTTTTCAACTTTTTTCAATTTTACCCCCGTGGGATATATATTCTACCCACACACATTTGGAACTCTCCTGGGGTACCCTCACACATATTATTCCCTCATTTAGTGGATATTTTCACAAAGAAGTGAAATTTTCAAAAATCCAGAAAATTGGCTGAAAACGACTAAGTATCAAGGACTCATAGGGCGAATCGCACTGGAACTGAAATCGGAACGCTCACTGACATTTCCCCTATCTGAAAGTCTGATAAACGCCGGAAAAATGACTAAGTCCCCAAAAAAATTTTTTTCAACTTTTTTCAATTTTACCCCCGTGGGATATATATTCTACCCACACACATTTGGAACTCTCCTGGGGTACCCTCACACATATTATTCCCTCATTTAGTGGATATTTTCACAAAGAAGTGAAATTTTCAAAAATCCAGAAAATTGACTGAAAACGACTAAATATCAAAGACTCATTAGGCGAATCGCTCTGGAACTGAAATGGGAATGATCACTGACATTTCTCCTATCTTAAAGTCTGATAAACACCAGAGAAATGACTAAGTCCAAAAAAAAATTTTTTTCAACTTTTTTCAATTTTACCCCCGTGGGATATATATTCTACCCACACACATTTGGAACTCTCCTGGGGTAACCTCACACATATTATTCCCTCATTTAGTGGATATTTTCCCAAAGAAGTGAAATTTTCAAAAATCCAGAAAATTGGCTGAAAACGACTAAGTATCAAGGACTCCTTGGGCGAATCGCTCTGGAACTGAAATCGGAACGCTCACTGACATTTCCCCTATCTGAAAGTCTGATAAACGCCGGAAAAATGACAAGTCCAAAAAAAAAATTTTTTCAACTTTTTTCAATTTTACCGCCGTGGGATATATATTTTACCCACACACATTTGGAACTCTCCTGGGGTACCCTCACACATATTATTCCCTCATTTAGTGGATATTTTCACAAAAAAGTGAAATTTTCAAAAATCCAGAAAATTGGCTGAAAACGACTAAATATCAAAGACTCATTGGGCGAATCACTCTGGAACTGAAATGGGAATGCTCACTGACATTTCCCCTATCTTAAAGTCTGATAAACGCCAGAAAAATGACTAAGTCCAAAAAAAATTTTTTCTCAACTTTTTTCAATTTTACCCCCGTGGGATATATATTCTACCCACACACATTTGGAACTCTCCTGGGGTACCCTCACACATATTATTCCCTCATTTAGTGGATATTTTCACAAAAAAGTGAAATTTTCAAGAATCCAGAAAATTGGCTGAAAACGACTAAATATCAAGGACTCATTGGGCGAATCGCTCTGGAACTGAAATCGGAATGCTCACTGATATTTTCCCTATCTGAAAGTCTGATAAACGCCGGAAAAATGTCTAAGTCCAAAAAAAAATTTTTTTCAACTTTTTTCAATTTTACCCCCGTAGAATATATATTCTACCCACACACATTTGGAACTCTCCTTCGGTACCCTCACACATATTATTCCCTCATTAAGTGGATATTTTCACAAAAAAGTGAAATTTTCAAAAATCCAGAAAATTGGCTGAAAACAACTAAATAACAAGGACTCATTGGGCGAATCGCTCTGGAACTGAAATCGGAATGCTCACTGACATTTCCCCTATCTGAAAGTCTGATAAATGCCGGAAAAATGACTAAGTCCAAAAAAAATTTTTTTCAACTTTTTTCAATTTTACCCCCGTGGGATATATATTCTACGCACACACATTTGGAACTCTCCTGGGGTACCCTCACACATATTATTCCCTCATTTAGTGGATATTTTCACAAAGAAGTGAAATTTTCAAAAATCCAGGAAATTAGCTGAAAACGACTAAGTATCAAGGACTCATTGGGCGAATCGCTCTGGAACTGAAATTGGAACGCTCACTGACATTTCCCCTATCTGAAAGTCTGATAAACGCCGGAAAAATGACTAAGTCCAAAAAAAAATTTTTTTCAACTTTTTTCAATTTTACCCCCGTGGGATATATATTTTACCCACACACATTTGGAACTCTCCTGGGGTACCCCCACACATATTATTCCCTCATTTAGTGGATATTTTCACAAAAAAGTGAAAATTTAAAAAATCCAGAAAATTGGCTGAAAACGACTAAATATCAAAGAGTCATTGGGCGAATCGCTCTGGAACTGAAATGGGAATGCTCACTGACATTTCCCCTATCTTAAAGTCTGATAAACGCCAGAAAAATTACTAAGTCCAAAAAAAAATTTTTTTCAACTTTTTTCAATTTTACCCCCGTGGGATATATATTCTACCCACACACATTTGGAACTCTCCTGGGGTACCCTCACACATATTATTCCCTCATTTAGTGGATATTTTCACAAAGAAGTGAAATTTTCAAAAATCCAGAAAATTGGCTGAAAACGACTAAGTATCAAGGACTCATAGGGCGAATCGCACTGGAACTGAAATCGGAACGCTCACTGACATTTCCCCTATCTGAAAGTCTGATAAACGCCGGAAAAATGACTAAGTCCCCAAAAAAATTTTTTTCAACTTTTTTCAATTTTACCCCCGTGGGATATATATTCTACCCACACACATTTGGAACTCTCCTGGGGTACCCTCACACATATTATTCCCTCATTTAGTGGATATTTTCACAAAAAAGTGAAATTTTCAAAAATCCAGAAAATTGGCTGAAAACGACTAAATATCAAAGACTCATTGGGCGAATCGCTCTGGAACTGAAATGGGAATGCTCACTGACATTTCCCCTATGTTAAAGTCTGATAAACGCCAGAAAAATGACTAAGTCCAAAAAAAAATTTTTTTAAACTTTTTTCAATTTTACCCCCGTGGGATATATATTCTTCACACAAACATTTAGAACTCTCGTGGGGTACCCTCACACATATTATTCCCTCATTTAGTGGATATTTTCACAAAAAAGTGAAATTTTCAAAAATCCAGAAAATTGGCTGAAAACGACTAAATATCAAGGACTCATTGGGCGAATCGCTCTGGAACTGAAATCGGAATACTCACTGACATTTCCCCTATCTGAAAGTCTGATAAACGCCGGAAAAATGACTTAAGTCCCCAAAAAAATTTTTTTAAACTTTTTTCAATTTTACCCCCGTGGGATATATATTCTACCCACACAAATTTGGAACTCTCCTTCGGTACCCTCACACATTTTATTCCCTCATTTAATGGATATTTTCACAACAAAGTGAAATTTTCAAAAATCCAGAAAATTGGCTGAAAACGACTAAATATCAAAGACTCATTGGGTGAATCACTCTGGAACTGAAATGGGAATGCTCACTGACATTTCCCCTATCTTAAAGTCTGATAAACGCAAGAAAAATGACTAAGTCCAAAAAAAAATTTTTTTCAACTTTTTTCAATTTTACCCCCGTGGGATATATATTCTACCCACACACATTTGGAACTCTCCTGGGGTACCCTCACACATATTATTCCCTCATTTAGTGGATATTTTCCCAAAGAAGTGAAATTTTCAAAAATCCAGAAAATTGGCTGAAAACGACTAAGTATCAAGGACTCCTTGGGCGAATCGCTCTGGAACTGAAATCGGAACGCTCACTGACATTTCCCCTATCTGAAAGTCTGATAAACGCCGGAAAAATGACAAGTCCAAAAAAAAAATTTTTTCAACTTTTTTCAATTTTACCGCCGTGGGATATATATTTTACCCACACACATTTGGAACTCTCCTGGGGTACCCTCACACATATTATTCCCTCATTTAGTGGATATTTTCACAAAAAAGTGAAATTTTCAAAAATCCAGAAAATTGGCTGAAAACGACTAAATATCAAAGACTCATTGGGCGAATCACTCTGGAACTGAAATGGGAATGCTCACTGACATTTCCCCTATCTTAAAGTCTGATAAACGCCAGAAAAATGACTAAGTCCAAAAAAAATTTTTTCTCAACTTTTTTCAATTTTACCCCCGTGGGATATATATTCTACCCACACACATTTGGAACTCTCCTGGGGTACCCTCACACATATTATTCCCTCATTTAGTGGATATTTTCACAAAAAAGTGAAATTTTCAAAAATCCAGAAAATTGGCTGAAAATGACTAAGTATCAAGGACTCATTGGGCGAATGGCTCTGGAACTGAAATCGGAACGCTCACTGACATTTCCCCTATCTGAAAGTCTGATAAACGCCGGAAAAATGACTTAAGTCCAAAAAAAAAATTTTTTCAACTTTTTTCAATTTTACCGCCGTGGGATATATATTTTACCCACACACATTTGGAACTCTCCTGGGGTACCCTCACACATATTATTCCCTCATTTAGTGGATATTTTCACAAAAAAGTGAAATTTTCAAAAATCCAGAAAATTGGCTGAAAACGACTAAATATCAAAGACTCATTGGGCGAATCACTCTGGAACTGAAATGGGAATGCTCACTGACATTTCCCCTATCTTAAAGTCTGATAAACGCCAGAAAAATGACTAAGTCCAAAAAAAATTTTTTTAAACTTTTTTCAATTTTACCCCCGTGGGATATATATTCTACCCACACACATTTGGAACTCTCCTGGGGTACCCTCACACATATTATTCCCTCATTTAGTGGATATTTTCACAAAAAAGTGAAATTTTCAAGAATCCAGAAAATTGGCTGAAAACGACTAAATATCAAGGACTCATTGGGCGAATCGCTCTGGAACTGAAATCGGAATGCTCACTGATATTTTCCCTATCTGAAAGTCTGATAAACGCCGGAAAAATGTCTAAGTCCAAAAAAAAATTTTTTTCAACTTTTTTCAATTTTACCCCCGTAGAATATATATTCTACCCACACACATTTGGAACTCTCCTTCGGTACCCTCACACATATTATTCCCTCATTAAGTGGATATTTTCACAAAAAAGTGAAATTTTCAAAAATCCAGAAAATTGGCTGAAAACAACTAAATAACAAGGACTCATTGGGCGAATCGCTCTGGAACTGAAATCGGAATGCTCACTGACATTTCCCCTATCTGAAAGTCTGATAAATGCCGGAAAAATGACTAAGTCCAAAAAAAATTTTTTTCAACTTTTTTCAATTTTACCCCCGTGGGATATATATTCTACGCACACACATTTGGAACTCTCCTGGGGTACCCTCACACATATTATTCCCTCATTTAGTGGATATTTTCACAAAGAAGTGAAATTTTCAAAAATCCAGAAAATTAGCTGAAAACGACTAAGTATCAAGGACTCATTGGGCGAATTGCTCTGGAACTGAAATTGGAACGCTCACTGACATTTCCCCTATCTGAAAGTCTGATAAACGCCGGAAAAATGACTAAGTCCAAAAAAAAATTTTTTTCAACTTTTTTCAATTTTACCCCCGTGGGATATATATTCTTCACACAAACATTTAGAACTCTCGTGGGGTACCCTCACACATATTATTCCCTCATTTAGTGGATATTTTCACAAAAAAGTGAAATTTTCAAAAATCCAGAAAATTGGCTGAAAACGACTAAATATCAAGGACTCATTGGGCGAATCGCTCTGGAACTGAAATCGGAATACTCACTGACATTTCCCCTATCTGAAAGTCTGATAAACGCCGGAAAAATGACTTAAGTCCCCAAAAAAATTTTTTTAAACTTTTTTCAATTTTACCCCCGTGGGATATATATTCTACCCACACAAATTTGGAACTCTCCTGGGGTACCCTCACACATATTATTCCCTCATTTAGTGGATATTTTCACAAAAAAGTGAAATTTTCAAAAATCCAGAAAATTGGCTGAAAACAACTAAATAACAAGGACTCATTGGGCGAATCGCTCTGGAACTAAAATCGGAACGCTCACTGACATTTCCCCTATCTGAAAGTCTGATAAACGCCGGAAAAATGACTAAGTCCAAAAAAAAATTTTTTTCAACTTTTTTCAATTTTACCCCCGTGGGATATATATTTTACCCACACACATTTGGAACTCTCCTGGGGTACCCTCACACATATTATTCCCTCATTTAGTGGATATTTTCACAAAAAAGTGAAAATTTCAAAAATCCAGAAAATTGGCTGAAAACGACTAAATATCAAAGAGTCATTGGGCGAATCGCTCTGGAACTGAAATGGGAATGCTCACTGACATTTCCCCTATCTTAAAGTCTGATAAACGCCAGAAAAATTACTAAGTCCAAAAAAAAATTTTTTTCAACTTTTTTCAATTTTACCCCCGTGGGATATATATTCTACCCACACACATTTGGAACTCTCCTGGGGTACCCTCACCCATATTATTCCCTCATTTAGTGGATATTTTCACAAAGAAGTGACATTTTCAAAAATCCAGAAAATTGGCTGAAAACGACTAAGTATCAAGGACTCATTGGGCGAATCGCTCTGGAACTGAAATGGGAATGCTCACTGACATTTCCCCTATCTTAAAGTCTGATAAACGCCGGAAAAATGTCTAAGTCCAAAAAAAAATTTTTTTCAACTTTTTTCAATTTTACCCCCGTAGAATATATATTCTACCCACACACATTTGGAACTCTCCTTCGGTACCCTCACACATATTATTCCCTCATTAAGTGGATATTTTCACAAAAAAGTGAAATTTTCAAAAATCCAGAAAATTGGCTGAAAACAACTAAATAACAAGGACTCATTGGGCGAATCGCTCTGGAACTGAAATCGGAACGCTCACTGACATTTCCCCTATCTGAAAGTCTGATAAATGCCGGAAAAATGACTAAGTCCAAAAAAAATTTTTTTCAACTTTTTTCAATTTTACCCCCGTGGGATATATATTCTACGCACACACATTTGGAACTCTCCTGGGGTACCCTCACACATATTATTCCCTCATTTAGTGGATATTTTCACAAAGAAGTGAAATTTTTTAAAAATCCAGAAAATTAGCTGAAAACGACTAAGTATCAAGGACTCATAGGGCGAATCGCACTGGAACTGAAATCGGAACGCTCACTGACATTTCCCCTATCTGAAAGTCTGATAAACGCCGGAAAAATGACTAAGTCCCCAAAAAAATTTTTTTCAACTTTTTTCAATTTTACCCCCGTGGGATATATATTCTACCCACACACATTTGGAACTCTCCTGGGGTACCCTCACACATATTATTCCCTCATTTAGTGGATATTTTCACAAAAAAGTGAAATTTTCAAAAATCCAGAAAATTGGCTGAAAACGACTAAATATCAAAGACTCATTGGGCGAATCGCTCTGGAACTGAAATGGGAATGCTCACTGACATTTCCCCTATGTTAAAGTGTGATAAACGCCAGAAAAATGACTAAGTCCAAAAAAAAATTTTTTTAAACTTTTTTCAATTTTACCCCCGTGGGATATATATTCTTCACACAAACATTTAGAACTCTCGTGGGGTACCCTCACACATATTATTCCCTCATTTAGTGGATATTTTCACAAAAAAGTGAAATTTTCAAAAATCCAGAAAATTGGCTGAAAACGACTAAATATCAAGGACTCATTGGGCGAATCGCTCTGGAACTGAAATCGGAATACTCACTGACATTTCCCCTATCTGAAAGTCTGATAAACGCCGGAAAAATGACTTAAGTCCCCAAAAAAATTTTTTTAAACTTTTTTCAATTTTACCCCCGTGGGATATATATTCTACCCACACAAATTTGGAACTCTCCTTCGGTACCCTCACACATTTTATTCCCTCATTTAATGGATATTTTCACAACAAAGTGAAATTTTCAAAAATCCAGAAAATTGGCTGAAAACGACTAAATATCAAAGACTCATTGGGTGAATCACTCTGGAACTGAAATGGGAATGCTCACTGACATTTCCCCTATCTTAAAGTCTGATAAACGCAAGAAAAATGACTAAGTCCAAAAAAAAATTTTTTTCAACTTTTTTCAATTTTACCCCCGTGGGATATATATTCTACCCACACACATTTGGAACTCTCCTGGGGTACCCTCACACATATTATTCCCTCATTTAGTGGATATTTTCCCAAAGAAGTGAAATTTTCAAAAATCCAGAAAATTGGCTGAAAACGACTAAGTATCAAGGACTCCTTGGGCGAATCGCTCTGGAACTGAAATCGGAACGCTCACTGACATTTCCCCTATCTGAAAGTCTGATAAACGCCGGAAAAATGACAAGTCCAAAAAAAAAATTTTTTCAACTTTTTTCAATTTTACCGCCGTGGGATATATATTTTACCCACACACATTTGGAACTCTCCTGGGGTACCCTCACACATATTATTCCCTCATTTAGTGGATATTTTCACAAAAAAGTGAAATTTTCAAAAATCCAGAAAATTGGCTGAAAACGACTAAATATCAAAGACTCATTGGGCGAATCACTCTGGAACTGAAATGGGAATGCTCACTGACATTTCCCCTATCTTAAAGTCTGATAAACGCCAGAAAAATGACTAAGTCCAAAAAAAATTTTTTCTCAACTTTTTTCAATTTTACCCCCGTGGGATATATATTCTACCCACACACATTTGGAACTCTCCTGGGGTACCCTCACACATATTATTCCCTCATTTAGTGGATATTTTCACAAAAAAGTGAAATTTTCAAAAATCCAGAAAATTGGCTGAAAATGACTAAGTATCAAGGACTCATTGGGCGAATGGCTCTGGAACTGAAATCGGAACGCTCACTGACATTTCCCCTATCTGAAAGTCTGATAAACGCCGGAAAAATGACTTAAGTCCAAAAAAAAAATTTTTTCAACTTTTTTCAATTTTACCGCCGTGGGATATATATTTTACCCACACACATTTGGAACTCTCCTGGGGTACCCTCACACATATTATTCCCTCATTTAGTGGATATTTTCACAAAAAAGTGAAATTTTCAAAAATCCAGAAAATTGGCTGAAAACGACTAAATATCAAAGACTCATTGGGCGAATCACTCTGGAACTGAAATGGGAATGCTCACTGACATTTCCCCTATCTTAAAGTCTGATAAACGCCAGAAAAATGACTAAGTCCAAAAAAAATTTTTTTAAACTTTTTTCAATTTTACCCCCGTGGGATATATATTCTACCCACACACATTTGGAACTCTCCTGGGGTACCCTCACACATATTATTCCCTCATTTAGTGGATATTTTCACAAAAAAGTGAAATTTTCAAGAATCCAGAAAATTGGCTGAAAACGACTAAATATCAAGGACTCATTGGGCGAATCGCTCTGGAACTGAAATCGGAATGCTCACTGATATTTTCCCTATCTGAAAGTCTGATAAACGCCGGAAAAATGTCTAAGTCCAAAAAAAAATTTTTTTCAACTTTTTTCAATTTTACCCCCGTAGAATATATATTCTACCCACACACATTTGGAACTCTCCTTCGGTACCCTCACACATATTATTCCCTCATTAAGTGGATATTTTCACAAAAAAGTGAAATTTTCAAAAATCCAGAAAATTGGCTGAAAACAACTAAATAACAAGGACTCATTGGGCGAATCGCTCTGGAACTGAAATCGGAATGCTCACTGACATTTCCCCTATCTGAAAGTCTGATAAATGCCGGAAAAATGACTAAGTCCAAAAAAAATTTTTTTCAACTTTTTTCAATTTTACCCCCGTGGGATATATATTCTACACACACACATTTGGAACTCTCCTGGGGTACCCTCACACATATTATTCCCTCATTTAGTGGATATTTTCACAAAGAAGTGAAATTTTCAAAAATCCAGAAAATTAGCTGAAAACGACTAAGTATCAAGGACTCATTGGGCGAATTGCTCTGGAACTGAAATTGGAACGCTCACTGACATTTCCCCTATCTGAAAGTCTGATAAACGCCGGAAAAATGACTAAGTCCAAAAAAAAATTTTTTTCAACTTTTTTCAATTTTACCCCCGTGGGATATATATTCTTCACACAAACATTTAGAACTCTCGTGGGGTACCCTCACACATATTATTCCCTCATTTAGTGGATATTTTCACAAAAAAGTGAAATTTTCAAAAATCCAGAAAATTGGCTGAAAACGACTAAATATCAAGGACTCATTGGGCGAATCGCTCTGGAACTGAAATCGGAATACTCACTGACATTTCCCCTATCTGAAAGTCTGATAAACGCCGGAAAAATGACTTAAGTCCCCAAAAAAATTTTTTTAAACTTTTTTCAATTTTACCCCCGTGGGATATATATTCTACCCACACAAATTTGGAACTCTCCTGGGGTACCCTCACACATATTATTCCCTCATTTAGTGGATATTTTCACAAAAAAGTGAAATTTTCAAAAATCCAGAAAATTGGCTGAAAACAACTAAATAACAAGGACTCATTGGGCGAATCGCTCTGGAACTAAAATCGGAACGCTCACTGACATTTCCCCTATCTGAAAGTCTGATAAACGCCGGAAAAATGACTAAGTCCAAAAAAAAATTTTTTTCAACTTTTTTCAATTTTACCCCCGTGGGATATATATTTTACCCACACACATTTGGAACTCTCCTGGGGTACCCTCACACATATTATTCCCTCATTTAGTGGATATTTTCACAAAAAAGTGAAAATTTCAAAAATCCAGAAAATTGGCTGAAAACGACTAAATATCAAAGAGTCATTGGGCGAATCGCTCTGGAACTGAAATGGGAATGCTCACTGACATTTCCCCTATCTTAAAGTCTGATAAACGCCAGAAAAATTACTAAGTCCAAAAAAAATTTTTTTTCAACTTTTTTCAATTTTACCCCCGTGGGATATATATTCTACCCACACACATTTGGAACTCTCCTGGGGTACCCTCACCCATATTATTCCCTCATTTAGTGGATATTTTCACAAAGAAGTGACATTTTCAAAAATCCAGAAAATTGGCTGAAAACGACTAAGTATCAAGGACTCATTGGGCGAATCGCTCTGGAACTGAAATGGGAATGCTCACTGACATTTCCCCTATCTTAAAGTCTGATAAACGCCGGAAAAATGTCTAAGTCCAAAAAAAAATTTTTTTCAACTTTTTTCAATTTTACCCCCGTAGAATATATATTCTACCCACACACATTTGGAACTCTCCTTCGGTACCCTCACACATATTATTCCCTCATTAAGTGGATATTTTCACAAAAAAGTGAAATTTTCAAAAATCCAGAAAATTGGCTGAAAACAACTAAATAACAAGGACTCATTGGGCGAATCGCTCTGGAACTGAAATCGGAACGCTCACTGACATTTCCCCTATCTGAAAGTCTGATAAATGCCGGAAAAATGACTAAGTCCAAAAAAAATTTTTTTCAACTTTTTTCAATTTTACCCCCGTGGGATATATATTCTACGCACACACATTTGGAACTCTCCTGGGGTACCCTCACACATATTATTCCCTCATTTAGTGGATATTTTCACAAAGAAGTGAAATTTTTTAAAAATCCAGAAAATTAGCTGAAAACGACTAAGTATCAAGGACTCATTGGGCGAATCGCTCTGGAACTGAAATTGGAACGCTCACTGACATTTCCCCTATCTGAAAGTCTGATAAACGCCGGAAAAATGACTAAGTCCAAAAAAAAATTTTTTTCAACTTTTTTCAATTTTACCCCCGTGGGATATATATTCTTCACACAAACATTTAGAACTCTCGTGGGGTACCCTCACACATATTATTCCCTCATTTAGTGGATATTTTCACAAAAAAGTGAAATTTTCAAAAATCCAGAAAATTGGCTGAAAACGACTAAATATCAAGGACTCATTGGGCGAATCGCTCTGGAACTGAAATCGGAATACTCACTGACATTTCCCCTATCTGAAAGTCTGATAAACGCCGGAAAAATGACTTAAGTCCCCAAAAAATTTTTTTTAAACTTTTTTCAATTTTACCCCCGTGGGATATATATTCTACCCACACAAATTTGGAACTCTCCTTCGGTACCCTCACACATTTTATTCCCTCATTTAATGGATATTTTCACAACAAAGTGAAATTTTCAAAAATCCAGAAAATTGGCTGAAAACGACTAAATATCAAAGACTCATTGGGTGAATCACTCTGGAACTGAAATGGGAATGCTCACTGACATTTCCCCTATCTTAAAGTCTGATAAACGCAAGAAAAATGACTAAGTCCAAAAAAAAATTTTTTTCAACTTTTTTCAATTTTACCCCCGTGGGATATATATTCTACCCACACACATTTGGAACTCTCCTGGGGTACCCTCACACATATTATTCCCTCATTTAGTGGATATTTTCCCAAAGAAGTGAAATTTTCAAAAATCCAGAAAATTGGCTGAAAACGACTAAGTATCAAGGACTCCTTGGGCGAATCGCTCTGGAGCTGAAATCGGAACGCTCACTGACATTTCCCCTATCTGAAAGTCTGATAAACGCCGGAAAAATGACAAGTCCAAAAAAAAAATTTTTTCAACTTTTTTCAATTTTACCGCCGTGGGATATATATTTTACCCACACACATTTGGAACTCTCCTGGGGTACCCTCACACATATTATTCCCTCATTTAGTGGATATTTTCACAAAAAAGTGAAATTTTCAAAAATCCAGAAAATTGGCTGAAAACGACTAAATATCAAAGACTCATTGGGCGAATCACTCTGGAACTGAAATGGGAATGCTCACTGACATTTCCCCTATCTTAAAGTCTGATAAACGCCAGAAAAATGACTAAGTCCAAAAAAAATTTTTTCTCAACTTTTTTCAATTTTACCCCCGTGGGATATATATTCTACCCACACACATTTGGAACTCTCCTGGGGTACCCTCACACATATTATTCCCTCATTTAGTGGATATTTTCACAAAAAAGTGAAATTTTCAAAAATCCAGAAAATTGGCTGAAAATGACTAAGTATCAAGGACTCATTGGGCGAATGGCTCTGGAACTGAAATCGGAACGCTCACTGACATTTCCCCTATCTGAAAGTCTGATAAACGCCGGAAAAATGACTTAAGTCCAAAAAAAAAATTTTTTCAACTTTTTTCAATTTTACCGCCGTGGGATATATATTTTACCCACACACATTTGGAACTCTCCTGGGGTACCCTCACACATATTATTCCCTCATTTAGTGGATATTTTCACAAAAAAGTGAAATTTTCAAAAATCCAGAAAATTGGCTGAAAACGACTAAATATCAAAGACTCATTGGGCGAATCACTCTGGAACTGAAATGGGAATGCTCACTGACATTTCCCCTATCTTAAAGTCTGATAAACGCCAGAAAAATGACTAAGTCCAAAAAAAATTTTTTCTCAACTTTTTTCAATTTTACCCCCGTGGGATATATATTCTACCCACACACATTTGGAACTCTCCTGGGGTACCCTCACACATATTATTTCCTCATTTAGTGGATATTTTCACAAAGAAGTGAAATTTTCAAAAATCCAGAAAATTGGCTGAAAACGACTAAATATCAAGGACTCATTGGGCGAATCGCTCTGGAACTGAAATCGGAATGCTCACTGACATTTCCCCTTTCTGAAAGTCTGATAAACGCCGGAAAAATGACTAAGTCCAAAAAAAAATTTTTTTAAACTTTTTTCAATTTTACCCCCGTGGGATATATATTCTACCCACACACATTTGGAACTCTCCTGGGGTACCCTCACACATATTATTTCCTCATTTAGTGGATATTTTCACAAAGAAGTGAAATTTTCAAAAATCCAGAAAATTGGCTGAAAACGACTAAATATCAAGGACTCATTGGGCGAATCGCTCTGGAACTGAAATCGGAATGCTCACTGACATTTCCCCTTTCTGAAAGTCTGATAAACGCCGGAAAAATGACTAAGTCCAAAAAAAAATTTTTTTAAACTTTTTTCAATTTTACCCCCGTGGGATATATATTCTACCCACACACATTTGGAACTCTCCTGGGGTACCCTCACACATATTATTCCCTCATTTAGTGGATATTTTCACAAAAAAGTGAAATTTTCAAGAATCCAGAAAATTGGCTGAAAACGACTAAATATCAAGGACTCATTGGGCGAATCGCTCTGGAACTGAAATCGGAATGCTCACTGATATTTTCCCTATCTGAAAGTCTGATAAACGCCGGAAAAATGTCTAAGTCCAAAAAAAAATTTTTTTCAACTTTTTTCAATTTTACCCCCGTAGAATATATATTCTACCCACACACATTTGGAACTCTCCTTCGGTACCCTCACACATATTATTCCCTCATTAAGTGGATATTTTCACAAAAAAGTGAAATTTTCAAAAATCCAGAAAATTGGCTGAAAACAACTAAATAACAAGGACTCATTGGGCGAATCGCTCTGGAACTGAAATCGGAATGCTCACTGACATTTCCCCTATCTGAAAGTCTGATAAATGCCGGAAAAATGACTAAGTCCAAAAAAAATTTTTTTCAACTTTTTTCAATTTTACCCCCGTGGGATATATATTCTACGCACACACATTTGGAACTCTCCTGGGGTACCCTCACACATATTATTCCCTCATTTAGTGGATATTTTCACAAAGAAGTGAAATTTTCAAAAATCCAGAAAATTAGCTGAAAACGACTAAGTATCAAGGACTCATTGGGCGAATCGCTCTGGAACTGAAATTGGAACGCTCACTGACATTTCCCCTATCTGAAAGTCTGATAAACGCCGGAAAAATGACTAAGTCCAAAAAAAAATTTTTTTCAACTTTTTTCAATTTTACCCCCGTGGGATATATATTCTTCACACAAACATTTAGAACTCTCGTGGGGTACCCTCACACATATTATTCCCTCATTTAGTGGATATTTTCACAAAAAAGTGAAATTTTCAAAAATCCAGAAAATTGGCTGAAAACGACTAAATATCAAGGACTCATTGGGCGAATCGCTCTGGAACTGAAATCGGAATACTCACTGACATTTCCCCTATCTGAAAGTCTGATAAACGCCGGAAAAATGACTTAAGTCCCCAAAAAAATTTTTTTAAACTTTTTTCAATTTTACCCCCGTGGGATATATATTCTACCCACACAAATTTGGAACTCTCCTGGGGTACCCTCACACATATTATTCCCTCATTTAGTGGATATTTTCACAAAAAAGTGAAATTTTCAAAAATCCAGAAAATTGGCTGAAAACAACTAAATAACAAGGACTCATTGGGCGAATCGCTCTGGAACTAAAATCGGAACGCTCACTGACATTTCCCCTATCTGAAAGTCTGATAAACGCCGGAAAAATGACTAAGTCCAAAAAAAAATTTTTTTCAACTTTTTTCAATTTTACCCCCGTGGGATATATATTTTACCCACACACATTTGGAACTCTCCTGGGGTACCCTCACACATATTATTCCCTCATTTAGTGGATATTTTCACAAAAAAGTGAAAATTTCAAAAATCCAGAAAATTGGCTGAAAACGACTAAATATCAAAGAGTCATTGGGCGAATCGCTCTGGAACTGAAATGGGAATGCTCACTGACATTTCCCCTATCTTAAAGTCTGATAAACGCCAGAAAAATTACTAAGTCCAAAAAAAAATTTTTTTCAACTTTTTTCAATTTTACCCCCGTGGGATATATATTCTACCCACACACATTTGGAACTCTCCTGGGGTACCCTCACCCATATTATTCCCTCATTTAGTGGATATTTTCACAAAGAAGTGACATTTTCAAAAATCCAGAAAATTGGCTGAAAACGACTAAGTATCAAGGACTCATTGGGCGAATCGCTCTGGAACTGAAATGGGAATGCTCACTGACATTTCCCCTATCTTAAAGTCTGATAAACGCCGGAAAAATGTCTAAGTCCAAAAAAAAATTTTTTTCAACTTTTTTCAATTTTACCCCCGTAGAATATATATTCTACCCACACACATTTGGAACTCTCCTTCGGTACCCTCACACATATTATTCCCTCATTAAGTGGATATTTTCACAAAAAAGTGAAATTTTCAAAAATCCAGAAAATTGGCTGAAAACAACTAAATAACAAGGACTCATTGGGCGAATCGCTCTGGAACTGAAATCGGAACGCTCACTGACATTTCCCCTATCTGAAAGTCTGATAAATGCCGGAAAAATGACTAAGTCCAAAAAAAATTTTTTTCAACTTTTTTCAATTTTACCCCCGTGGGATATATATTCTACGCACACACATTTGGAACTCTCCTGGGGTACCCTCACACATATTATTCCCTCATTTAGTGGATATTTTCACAAAGAAGTGAAATTTTCAAAAATCCAGAAAATTAGCTGAAAACGACTAAGTATCAAGGACTCATTGGGCGAATCGCTCTGGAACTGAAATTGGAACGCTCACTGACATTTCCCCTATCTGAAAGTCTGATAAACGCCGGAAAAATGACTAAGTCCAAAAAAAAATTTTTTTCAACTTTTTTCAATTTTACCCCCGTGGGATATATATTCTTCACACAAACATTTAGAACTCTCGTGGGGTACCCTCACACATATTATTCCCTCATTTAGTGGATATTTTCACAAAAAAGTGAAATTTTCAAAAATCCAGAAAATTGGCTGAAAACGACTAAATATCAAGGACTCATTGGGCGAATCGCTCTGGAACTGAAATCGGAATACTCACTGACATTTCCCCTATCTGAAAGTCTGATAAACGCCGGAAAAATGACTTAAGTCCCCAAAAAATTTTTTTTAAACTTTTTTCAATTTTACCCCCGTGGGATATATATTCTACCCACACAAATTTGGAACTCTCCTTCGGTACCCTCACACATTTTATTCCCTCATTTAATGGATATTTTCACAACAAAGTGAAATTTTCAAAAATCCAGAAAATTGGCTGAAAACGACTAAATATCAAAGACTCATTGGGTGAATCACTCTGGAACTGAAATGGGAATGCTCACTGACATTTCCCCTATCTTAAAGTCTGATAAACGCAAGAAAAATGACTAAGTCCAAAAAAAAATTTTTTTCAACTTTTTTCAATTTTACCCCCGTGGGATATATATTCTACCCACACACATTTGGAACTCTCCTGGGGTACCCTCACACATATTATTCCCTCATTTAGTGGATATTTTCCCAAAGAAGTGAAATTTTCAAAAATCCAGAAAATTGGCTGAAAACGACTAAGTATCAAGGACTCCTTGGGCGAATCGCTCTGGAACTGAAATCGGAACGCTCACTGACATTTCCCCTATCTGAAAGTCTGATAAACGCCGGAAAAATGACAAGTCCAAAAAAAAAATTTTTTCAACTTTTTTCAATTTTACCGCCGTGGGATATATATTTTACCCACACACATTTGGAACTCTCCTGGGGTACCCTCACACATATTATTCCCTCATTTAGTGGATATTTTCACAAAAAAGTGAAATTTTCAAAAATCCAGAAAATTGGCTGAAAACGACTAAATATCAAAGACTCATTGGGCGAATCACTCTGGAACTGAAATGGGAATGCTCACTGACATTTCCCCTATCTTAAAGTCTGATAAACGCCAGAAAAATGACTAAGTCCAAAAAAAATTTTTTCTCAACTTTTTTCAATTTTACCCCCGTGGGATATATATTCTACCCACACACATTTGGAACTCTCCTGGGGTACCCTCACACATATTATTCCCTCATTTAGTGGATATTTTCACAAAAAAGTGAAATTTTCAAAAATCCAGAAAATTGGCTGAAAATGACTAAGTATCAAGGACTCATTGGGCGAATGGCTCTGGAACTGAAATCGGAACGCTCACTGACATTTCCCCTATCTGAAAGTCTGATAAACGCCGGAAAAATGACTTAAGTCCAAAAAAAAAATTTTTTCAACTTTTTTCAATTTTACCGCCGTGGGATATATATTTTACCCACACACATTTGGAACTCTCCTGGGGTACCCTCACACATATTATTCCCTCATTTAGTGGATATTTTCACAAAAAAGTGAAATTTTCAAAAATCCAGAAAATTGGCTGAAAACGACTAAATATCAAAGACTCATTGGGCGAATCACTCTGGAACTGAAATGGGAATGCTCACTGACATTTCCCCTATCTTAAAGTCTGATAAACGCCAGAAAAATGACTAAGTCCAAAAAAAATTTTTTCTCAACTTTTTTCAATTTTACCCCCGTGGGATATATATTCTACCCACACACATTTGGAACTCTCCTGGGGTACCCTCACACATATTATTTCCTCATTTAGTGGATATTTTCACAAAGAAGTGAAATTTTCAAAAATCCAGAAAATTGGCTGAAAACGACTAAATATCAAGGACTCATTGGGCGAATCGCTCTGGAACTGAAATCGGAATGCTCACTGACATTTCCCCTTTCTGAAAGTCTGATAAACGCCGGAAAAATGACTAAGTCCAAAAAAAAATTTTTTTAAACTTTTTTCAATTTTACCCCCGTGGGATATATATTCTACCCACACACATTTGGAACTCTCCTGGGGTACCCTCACACATATTATTCCCTCATTTAGTGGATATTTTCACAAAAAAGTGAAATTTTCAAGAATCCAGAAAATTGGCTGAAAACGACTAAATATCAAGGACTCATTGGGCGAATCGCTCTGGAACTGAAATCGGAATGCTCACTGATATTTTCCCTATCTGAAAGTCTGATAAACGCCGGAAAAATGTCTAAGTCCAAAAAAAAATTTTTTTCAACTTTTTTCAATTTTACCCCCGTAGAATATATATTCTACCCACACACATTTGGAACTCTCCTTCGGTACCCTCACACATATTATTCCCTCATTAAGTGGATATTTTCACAAAAAAGTGAAATTTTCAAAAATCCAGAAAATTGGCTGAAAACAACTAAATAACAAGGACTCATTGGGCGAATCGCTCTGGAACTGAAATCGGAATGCTCACTGACATTTCCCCTATCTGAAAGTCTGATAAATGCCGGAAAAATGACTAAGTCCAAAAAAAATTTTTTTCAACTTTTTTCAATTTTACCCCCGTGGGATATATATTCTACGCACACACATTTGGAACTCTCCTGGGGTACCCTCACACATATTATTCCCTCATTTAGTGGATATTTTCACAAAGAAGTGAAATTTTCAAAAATCCAGAAAATTAGCTGAAAACGACTAAGTATCAAGGACTCATTGGGCGAATCGCTCTGGAACTGAAATTGGAACGCTCACTGACATTTCCCCTATCTGAAAGTCTGATAAACGCCGGAAAAATGACTAAGTCCAAAAAAAAATTTTTTTCAACTTTTTTCAATTTTACCCCCGTGGGATATATATTCTTCACACAAACATTTAGAACTCTCGTGGGGTACCCTCACACATATTATTCCCTCATTTAGTGGATATTTTCACAAAAAAGTGAAATTTTCAAAAATCCAGAAAATTGGCTGAAAACGACTAAATATCAAGGACTCATTGGGCGAATCGCTCTGGAACTGAAATCGGAATACTCACTGACATTTCCCCTATCTGAAAGTCTGATAAACGCCGGAAAAATGACTTAAGTCCCCAAAAAAATTTTTTTAAACTTTTTTCAATTTTACCCCCGTGGGATATATATTCTACCCACACAAATTTGGAACTCTCCTTCGGTACCCTCACACATATTATTCCCTCATTTAATGGATATTTTCACAAAAAAGTGAAATTTTCAAAAATCCAGAAAATTGGCTGAAAACGACTAAATATCAAAGACTCATTGGGCGAATCACTCTGGAACTGAAATGGGAATGCTCACTGACATTTCCCCTATCTTAAAGTCTGATAAACGCCGGAAAAATGACTAAGTCCAAAAAAATTTTTTTTCAACTTTTTTCAATTTTACCCCCGTGGGATATATATTCTACCCACACACATTTGGAACTCTCCTGGGGAACCCTCACACATATTATTCCCTCATTTAGTGGATATTTTCACAAAAAAGTGAAATTTTCAAAAATCCAGAAAATTAGCTGAAAACGACTAAGTATCAAGGACTCATTGGGCGAATCGCTCTGGAACTGAAATCGGAACGCTCACTGACATTTCCCCTATCTGAAAGTCTGATAAACGCCGAAAAAATGACTAAGTCCAAAAAAAAATTTTTTTCAACTTTTTTCAATTTTACCCCCGTGGGATATATATTCTTCACACAAACATTTAGAACTCTCGTGGGGTACCCTCACACATATTATTCCCTCATTTAGTGGATATTTTCACAAAAAAGTGAAATTTTCAAAAATCCAGAAAATTGGCTGAAAACGACTAAATATCAAGGACTCATTGGGCGAATTGCTCTGGAACTGAAATCGGAATACTCACTGACATTTCCCCTATCTGAAAGTCTGATAAACGCCGGAAAAATGACTTAAGTCCCCAAAAAAATTTTTTTAAACTTTTTTCAATTTTACCCCCGTGGGATATATATTCTACCCACACAAATTTGGAACTCTCCTTCGGTACCCTCACACATATTATTCCCTCATTTAATGGATATTTTCACAAAAAAGTGAAATTTTCAAAAATCCAGAAAATTGGCTGAAAACGACTAAATATCAAAGACTCATTGGGCGAATCACTCTGGAACTGAAATGGGAATGCTCACTGACATTTCCCCTATCTTAAAGTCTGATTAACGCAAGAAAAATGACTAAGTCCAAAAAAAAATTTTTTTCAACTTTTTTCAATTTTACCCCCGTGGGATATATATTCTACCCACACACATTTGGAACTCTCCTGGGGTACCCTCACACATATTATTCCCTCATTTAGTGGATATTTTCCCAAAGAAGTGAAATTTTCAAAAATCCAGAAAATTGGCTGAAAACGACTAAGTATCAAGGACTCCTTTGGCGAATCGCTCTGGAACTGAAATCGGAACGCTCACTGACATTTCCCCTAACTGAAAGTCTGATAAACGCCGGAAAAATGACTTAAGTCCAAAAAAAAAATTTTTTCAACTTTTTTAAATTTTACCGCCGTGGGATATATATTTTACCCACACACATTTGGAACTCTCCTGGGGTACCGTCACACATATTATTCCCTCATTTAGTGGATATTTTCACAAAGAAGTGAAATTTTCAAAAATCCAGAAAATTGGCTGAAAACGACTAAGTATCAAGGACTCATAGGGCGAATCGCTCTGGAACTGAAATCGGAACGCTCACTGACATTTCCCCTATCTGAAAGTCTGATAAACGCCGGAAAAATGACTAAGTCCCCAAAAAAATTTTTTTCAACTTTTTTCAATTTTACCCCCGTGGGATATATATTCTACCCACACACATTTGGAACTCTCCTGGGGTACCCTCACACATATTATTCCCTCATTTAGTGGATATTTTCACAAAAAAGTGAAATTTTCAAAAATCCAGAAAATTGGCTGAAAACGACTAAATATCAAAGACTCATTGGGCGAATCGCTCTGGAACTGAAATGGGAATGCTCACTGACATTTCCCCTATGTTAAAGTCTGATAAACGCCAGAAAAATGACTAAGTCCAAAAAAAAATTTTTTTCAACTTTTTTCAATTTTACCCCCGTGGGATATATATTCTACCCACACACATTTGGAACTCTCCTGGGGTACCCTCACACATATTATTCCCTCATTTAGTGGATATTTTCACAAAAAAGTGAAATTTTCAAGAATCCAGAAAATTGGCTGAAAACGACTAAATATCAAGGACTCATTGGGCGAATCGCTCTGGAACTGAAATCGGAATGCTCACTGATATTTGCCCTATCTGAAAGTCTGATAAACGCCGGAAAAATGTCTAAGTCCAAAAAAAAATTTTTTTCAACTTTTTTCAATTTTACCCCCGTAGAATATATATTCTACCCACACAAATTTGGAACTCTCCTTCGGTACCCTCACACATATTATTCCCTCATTAAGTGGATATTTTCACAAAAAAGTGAAATTTTCAAAAATCCAGAAAATTGGCTGAAAACAACTAAATAACAAGGACTCATTGGGCGAATCGCTCTGGAACTGAAATCGGAACGCTCACTGACATTTCCCCTATCTGAAAGTCTGATAAATGCCGGAAAAATGACTAAGTCCAAAAAAAATTTTTTTCAACTTTTTTCAATTTTACCCCCGTGGGATATATATTCTACCCACACAAATTTGGAACTCTCCTGGGGTACCCTCACACATATTATTCCCTCATTTAGTGGATATTTTCACAAAGAAGTGAAATTTTCAAAAATCCAGAAAATTAGCTGAAAACGACTAAGTATCAAGGACTCATTGGGCGAATCGCTCTGGAACTGAAATCGGAACGCTCACTGACATTTCCCCTATCTGAAAGTCTGATAAACGCTGGAAAAATGACTAAGTCCAAAAAAAAATTTTTTTAAACTTTTTTCAATTTTACCCCCGTGGGATATATATTCTTCACACAAACATTTAGAACTCTCGTGGGGTACCCTCACACATATTATTCCCTCATTTAGTGGATATTTTTACAAAAAAGTGAAATTTTCAAAAATCCAGAAAATTGGCTGAAAACGACTAAATATCAAGGACTCATTGGGCGAATCGCTCTGGAACTGAAATCGGAATACTCACTGACATTTCCCCTATCTGAAAGTCTGATAAATGCCAGAAAAATGACTTAAGTCCCCAAAAAAATTTTTTTAAACTTTTTTCAATTTTACCCCCGTGGGATATATATTCTACCCACACAAATTTGGAACTCTCCTTCGGTACCCTCACACATTTTATTCCCTCATTTAATGGATATTTTCACAACAAAGTGAAATTTTCAAAAATCCAGAAAATTGGCTGAAAACGACTAAATATCAAAGACTCATTGGGTGAATCACTCTGGAACTGAAATGGGAATGCTCACTGACATTTCCCCTATCTTAAAGTCTGATAAACGCAAGAAAAATGACTAAGTCCAAAAAAAAATTTTTTTCAACTTTTTTCAATTTTACCCCCGTGGGATATATATTCTACCCACACACATTTGGAACTCTCCTGGGGTACCCTCACACATATTATTCCCTCATTTAGTGGATATTTTCCCAAAGAAGTGAAATTTTCAAAAATCCAGAAAATTGGCTGAAAACGACTAAGTATCAAGGACTCCTTGGGCGAATCGCTCTGGAACTGAAATCGGAACGCTCACTGACATTTCCCCTATCTGAAAGTCTGATAAACGCCGGAAAAATGACTTAAGTCCAAAAAAAAAATTTTTTCAACTTTTTTCAATTTTACCGCCGTGGGATATATATTTTACCCACACACATTTGGAACTCTCCTGGGGTACCCTCACACATATTATTCCCTCATTTAGTGGATATTTTCACAAAAAAGTGAAATTTTCAAAAATCCAGAAAATTGGCTGAAAACGACTAAATATCAAAGACTCATTGGGCGAATCACTCTGGAACTGAAATGGGAATGCTCACTGACATTTCCCCTATCTTAAAGTCTGATAAACGCCAGAAAAATGACTAAGTCCAAAAAAAATTTTTTCTCAACTTTTTTCAATTTTACCCCCGTGGGATATATATTCTACCCACACACATTTGGAACTCTCCTGGGGTACCCTCACACATATTATTCCCTCATTTAGTGGATATTTTCACAAAAAAGTGAAATTTTCAAAAATCCAGAAAATTGGCTGAAAATGACTAAGTATCAAGGACTCATTGGGCGAATCGCTCTGGAACTGAAATCGGAACGCTCACTGACATTTCCCCTATCTGAAAGTCTGATAAACGCCGGAAAAATGACTTAAGTCCAAAAAAAAAATTTTTTCAACTTTTTTCAATTTTACCGCCGTGGGATATATATTTTACCCACACACATTTGGAACTCTCCTGGGGTACCCTCACACATATTATTCCCTCATTTAGTGGATATTTTCACAAAAAAGTGAAATTTTCAAAAATCCAGAAAATTGGCTGAAAACGACTAAATATCAAAGACTCATTGGGCGAATCACTCTGGAACTGAAATGGGAATGCTCACTGACATTTCCCCTATCTTAAAGTCTGATAAACGCCAGAAAAATGACTAAGTCCAAAAAAATTTTTTTCTCAACTTTTTTCAATTTTACCCCCGTGGGATATATATTCTACCCACACACATTTGGAACTCTCCTGGGGTACCCTCACACATATTATTTCCTCATTTAGTGGATATTTTCACAAAGAAGTGAAATTTTCAAAAATCCAGAAAATTGGCTGAAAACGACTAAATATCAAGGACTCATTGGGCGAATCGCTCTGGAACTGAAATCGGAATGCTCACTGACATTTCCCCTTTCTGAAAGTCTGATAAACGCCGGAAAAATGACTAAGTCCAAAAAAAAATTTTTTTAAACTTTTTTCAATTTTACCCCCGTGGGATATATATTCTACCCACACACATTTGGAACTCTCCTGGGGTACCCTCACACATATTATTCCCTCATTTAGTGGATATTTTCACAAAAAAGTGAAATTTTCAAGAATCCAGAAAATTGGCTGAAAACGACTAAATATCAAGGACTCATTGGGCGAATCGCTCTGGAACTGAAATCGGAATGCTCACTGATATTTTCCCTATCTGAAAGTCTGATAAACGCCGGAAAAATGTCTAAGTCCAAAAAAAAATTTTTTTAAACTTTTTTCAATTTTACCCCCGTAGAATATATATTCTACCCACACACATTTGGAACTCTCCTTCGGTACCCTCACACATATTATTCCCTCATTAAGTGGATATTTTCACAAAAAAGTGAAATTTTCAAGAATCCAGAAAATTGGCTGAAAACGACTAAATATCAAGGACTCATTGGGCGAATCGCTCTGGAACTGAAATTGGAACGCTCACTGACATTTCCCCTATCTGAAAGTCTGATAAACGCCGGAAAAATGACTAAGTCCAAAAAAAAATTTTTTTCAACTTTTTTCAATTTTACCCCCGTGGGATACATATTCTTCACACAAACATTTAGAACTCTCGTGGGGTACCCTCACACATATTATTCCCTCATTTAGTGGATATTTTCACAAAAAAGTGAAATTTTCAAAAATCCAGAAAATTGGCTGAAAACGACTAAATATCAAGGACTCCTTTGGCGAATCGCTCTGGAACTGAAATCGGAACGCTCACTGACATTTCCCCTAACTGAAAGTCTGATAAACGCCGGAAAAATGACTAAGTCCAAAAAAAAATTTTTTTCAACTTTTTTCAATTTTACCCCCGTGGGATATATATTTTACCCACACACATTTGGAACTCTCCTGGGGTACCCTCACACATATTATTCCCTCATTTAGTGGATATTTTCACAAAAAAGTGAAAATTTCAAAAATCCAGAAAATTGGCTGAAAACGACTAAATATCAAAGAGTCATTGGGCGAATCGCTCTGGAACTGAAATGGGAATGCTCACTGACATTTCCCCTATCTTAAAGTCTGATAAACGCCAGAAAAATTACTAAGTCCAAAAAAAAATTTTTTTCAACTTTTTTCAATTTTACCCCCGTGGGATATATATTCTACCCACACACATTTGGAACTCTCCTGGGGTACCCTCACCCATATTATTCCCTCATTTAGTGGATATTTTCACAAAGAAGTGACATTTTCAAAAATCCAGAAAATTGGCTGAAAACGACTAAGTATCAAGGACTCATTGGGCGAATCGCTCTGGAACTGAAATGGGAATGCTCACTGACATTTCCCCTATCTTAAAGTCTGATAAACGCCGGAAAAATGACTTAAGTCCAAAAAAAAAATTTTTTCAACTTTTTTCAATTTTACCGCCGTGGGATATATATTTTACCCACACACATTTGGAACTCTCCTGGGGTACCGTCACACATATTATTCCCTCATTTAGTGGATATTTTCACAAAGAAGTGAAATTTTCAAAAATCCAGAAAATTGGCTGAAAACGACTAAGTATCAAGGACTCATAGGGCGAATCGCTCTGGAACTGAAATCGGAACGCTCACTGACATTTCCCCTATCTGAAAGTCTGATAAACGCCGGAAAAATGACTAAGTCCCCAAAAAAATTTTTTTCAACTTTTTTCAATTTTACCCCCGTGGGATATATATTCTACCCACACACATTTGGAACTCTCCTGGGGTACCCTCACACATATTATTCCCTCATTTAGTGGATATTTTCACAAAAAAGTGAAATTTTCAAAAATCCAGAAAATTGGCTGAAAACGACTAAATATCAAAGACTCATTGGGCGAATCGCTCTGGAACTGAAATGGGAATGCTCACTGACATTTCCCCTATGTTAAAGTCTGATAAACGCCAGAAAAATGACTAAGTCCAAAAAAAAATTTTTTTCAACTTTTTTCAATTTTACCCCCGTGGGATATATATTCTACCCACACACATTTGGAACTCTCCTGGGGTACCCTCACACATATTATTCCCTCATTTAGTGGATATTTTCACAAAAAAGTGAAATTTTCAAGAATCCAGAAAATTGGCTGAAAACGACTAAATATCAAGGACTCATTGGGCGAATCGCTCTGGAACTGAAATCGGAATGCTCACTGATATTTGCCCTATCTGAAAGTCTGATAAACGCCGGAAAAATGTCTAAGTCCAAAAAAAAATTTTTTTCAACTTTTTTCAATTTTACCCCCGTAGAATATATATTCTACCCACACAAATTTGGAACTCTCCTTCGGTACCCTCACACATATTATTCCCTCATTAAGTGGATATTTTCACAAAAAAGTGAAATTTTCAAAAATCCAGAAAATTGGCTGAAAACAACTAAATAACAAGGACTCATTGGGCGAATCGCTCTGGAACTGAAATCGGAACGCTCACTGACATTTCCCCTATCTGAAAGTCTGATAAATGCCGGAAAAATGACTAAGTCCAAAAAAAATTTTTTTCAACTTTTTTCAATTTTACCCCCGTGGGATATATATTCTACCCACACAAATTTGGAACTCTCCTGGGGTACCCTCACACATATTATTCCCTCATTTAGTGGATATTTTCACAAAGAAGTGAAATTTTCAAAAATCCAGAAAATTAGCTGAAAACGACTAAGTATCAAGGACTCATTGGGCGAATCGCTCTGGAACTGAAATCGGAACGCTCACTGACATTTCCCCTATCTGAAAGTCTGATAAACGCTGGAAAAATGACTAAGTCCAAAAAAAAATTTTTTTAAACTTTTTTCAATTTTACCCCCGTGGGATATATATTCTTCACACAAACATTTAGAACTCTCGTGGGGTACCCTCACACATATTATTCCCTCATTTAGTGGATATTTTCACAAAAAAGTGAAATTTTCAAAAATCCAGAAAATTGGCTGAAAACGACTAAATATCAAGGACTCATTGGGCGAATCGCTCTGGAACTGAAATCGGAATACTCACTGACATTTCCCCTATCTGAAAGTCTGATAAACGCCAGAAAAATGACTTAAGTCCCCAAAAAAATTTTTTTAAACTTTTTTCAATTTTACCCCCGTGGGATATATATTCTACCCACACAAATTTGGAACTCTCCTTCGGTACCCTCACACATTTTATTCCCTCATTTAATGGATATTTTCACAACAAAGTGAAATTTTCAAAAATCCAGAAAATTGGCTGAAAACGACTAAATATCAAAGACTCATTGGGTGAATCACTCTGGAACTGAAATGGGAATGCTCACTGACATTTCCCCTATCTTAAAGTCTGATAAACGCAAGAAAAATGACTAAGTCCAAAAAAAAAATTTTTTCAACTTTTTTCAATTTTACCGCCGTGGGATATATATTTTACCCACACACATTTGGAACTCTCCTGGGGTACCCTCACACATATTATTCCCTCATTTAGTGGATATTTTCACAAAAAAGTGAAATTTTCAAAAATCCAGAAAATTGGCTGAAAACGACTAAATATCAAAGACTCATTGGGCGAATCACTCTGGAACTGAAATGGGAATGCTCACTGACATTTCCCCTATCTTAAAGTCTGATAAACGCCAGAAAAATGACTAAGTCCAAAAAAATTTTTTTCTCAACTTTTTTCAATTTTACCCCCGTGGGATATATATTCTACCCACACACATTTGGAACTCTCCTGGGGTACCCTCACACATATTATTTCCTCATTTAGTGGATATTTTCACAAAGAAGTGAAATTTTCAAAAATCCAGAAAATTGGCTGAAAACGACTAAATATCAAGGACTCATTGGGCGAATCGCTCTGGAACTGAAATCGGAATGCTCACTGACATTTCCCCTTTCTGAAAGTCTGATAAACGCCGGAAAAATGACTAAGTCCAAAAAAAAATTTTTTTAAACTTTTTTCAATTTTACCCCCGTGGGATATATATTCTACCCACACACATTTGGAACTCTCCTGGGGTACCCTCACACATATTATTCCCTCATTTAGTGGATATTTTCACAAAAAAGTGAAATTTTCAAGAATCCAGAAAATTGGCTGAAAACGACTAAATATCAAGGACTCATTGGGCGAATCGCTCTGGAACTGAAATCGGAATGCTCACTGATATTTTCCCTATCTGAAAGTCTGATAAACGCCGGAAAAATGTCTAAGTCCAAAAAAAAATTTTTTTCAACTTTTTTCAATTTTACCCCCGTAGAATATATATTCTACCCACACACATTTGGAACTCTCCTTCGGTACCCTCACACATATTATTCCCTCATTAAGTGGATATTTTCACAAAAAAGTGAAATTTTCAAAAATCCAGAAAATTGGCTGAAAACAACTAAATAACAAGGACTCATTGGGCGAATCGCTCTGGAACTGAAATCGGAACGCTCACTGACATTTCCCCTATCTGAAAGTCTGATAAATGCCGGAAAAATGACTTAAGTCCCCAAAAAAATTTTTTTCAACTTTTTTCAATTTTACCCCCGTGGGATATATATTCTACGCACACACATTTGGAACTCTCCTGGGGTACCCTCACACATATTATTCCCTCATTTAGTGGATATTTTCACAAAGAAGTGAAATTTTCAAAAATCCAGAAAATTAGCTGAAAACGACTAAGTATCAAGGACTTATTGGGCGAATCGCTCTGGAACTGAAATTGGAACGCTCACTGACATTTCCCCTATCTGAAAGTCTGATAAACGCCGGAAAAATGACTAAGTCCAAAAAAAAATTTTTTTCAACTTTTTTCAATTTTACCCCCGTGGGATATATATTCTTCACACAAACATTTAGAACTCTCGTGGGGTACCCTCACACATATTATTCCCTCATTTAGTGGATATTTTCACAAAAAAGTGAAATTTTCAAAAATCCAGAAAATTGGCTGAAAACGACTAAATATCAAGGACTCATTGGGCGAATCGCTCTGGAACTGAAATCGGAATACTCACTGACATTTCCCCTATCTGAAAGTCTGATAAACGCCGGAAAAATGACTTAAGTCCCCAAAAAAATTTTTTTAAACTTTTTTCAATTTTACCCCCGTGGGATATATATTCTACCCACACAAATTTGGAACTCTCCTTCGGTACCCTCACACATATTATTCCCTCATTTAATGGATATTTTCACAAAAAAGTGAAATTTTCAAAAATCCAGAAAATTGGCTGAAAACGACTAAATATCAAGGACTCATTGGGCGAATCACTCTGGAACTGAAATGGGAATGCTCACTGACATTTCCCCTATCTTAAAGTCTGATAAACGCAAGAAAAATGACTAAGTCCAAAAAAAAATTTTTTTCAATTTTACCCCCGTGGGATATATATTCTACCCACACACATTTGGAACTCTCCTGGGGTATCCTCACACATATTATTCCCTCATTTAGTGGATATTTTCCCAAAGAAGTGAAATTTTCAAAAATCCAGAAAATTGGCTGAAAACGACTAAGTATCAAGGACTCCTTGGGCGAATCGCTCTGGAACTGAAATCGGAACGCTCACTGACATTTCCCCTAACTGAAAGTCTGATAAACGCCGGAAAAATGACTAAGTCCAAAAAAAATTTTTTTCAACTTTTTTCAATTTTACCCCCGTGGGATATATATTCTACCCACACACATTTGGAACTCTCCTGGGGTACCCTCACACATATTATTCCCTCATTTAGTGGATATTTTCACAAAGAAGTGAAATTTTCAAAAATCCAGAAAATTAGCTGAAAACGACTAAGTATCAAGGACTCATTGGGCGAATCGCTCTGGAACTGAAATCGGAACGCTCACTGACATTTCCCCTATCTGAAAGTCTGATAAACGCCGGAAAAATGACTAAGTCCAAAAAAAAATTTTTTTCAACTTTTTTCAATTTTACCCCCGTGGGATATATATTCTTCACACAAACATTTAGAACTCTCGTGGGGTACCCTCACACATATTATTCCCTCATTTAGTGGATATTTTCACAAAAAAGTGAAATTTTCAAAAATCCAGAAAATTGGCTGAAAACGACTAAATATCAAGGACTCATTGGGCGAATCGCTCTGGAACTGAAATCGGAATACTCACTGACATTTCCCCTATCTGAAAGTCTGATAAACGCCGGAAAAATGACTTAAGTCCCCAAAAAAATTTTTTTAAACTTTTTTCAATTTTACCCCCGTGGGATATATATTCTACCCACACAAATTTGGAACTCTCCTTCGGTACCCTCACACATATTATTCCCTCATTTAATGGATATTTTCACAAAAAAGTGAAATTTTCAAAAATCCAGAAAATTGGCTGAAAACGACTAAATATCAAAGACTCATTGGGCGAATCACTCTGGAACTGAAATGGGAATGCTCATTGACATTTCCCCTGTCTTAAAGTCTGATTAACGCAAGAAAAATGACTAAGTCCAAAAAAAAAATTTTTTTCAACTTTTTTCAATTTTACCCCCGTGGGATATATATTCTACCCACACACATTTGGAACTCTCCTGGGGTACCCTCACACATATTATTCCCTCATTTAGTGGATATTTTCCCAAAGAAGTGAAATTTTCAAAAATCCAGAAAATTGGCTGAAAACGATTAAGTATCAAGGACTCCTTTGGCGAATCGCTCTGGAACTGAAATCGGAACGCTCACTGACATTTCCCCTATCTTAAAGTCTGATAAACGCCAGAAAAATTACTAAGTCCAAAAAAAAATTTTTTTCAACTTTTTTCAATTTTACCCCCGTGGGATATATATTCTACCCACACACATTTGGAACTCTCCTGGGGTACCCTCACACATATTATTCCCTCATTTAGTGGATATTTTCACAAAGAAGTGAAATTTTCAAAAATCCAGAAAATTGGCTGAAAACGACTAAGTATCAAGGACTCATTGGGCGAATCGCTCTGGAACTGAAATCGGAACGCTCACTGACATTTCCCCTATCTGAAAGTCTGATAAACGCCGGAAAAATGACTTAAGTCCAAAAAAAAAATTTTTTCAACTTTTTTCAATTTTACCGTCGTGGGATATATATTTTACCCACACATATTTGGAACTCTCCTGGGGTACCCTCACACATATTATTCCCTCATTTAGTGGATATTTTCACAAAAAAGTGAAATTTTCAAAAATCCAGAAAATTGGCTGAAAACGACTAAATATCAAAGACTCATTGGGCGAATCACTCTGGAACTGAAATGGGAATGCTCACTGACATTTCCCCTATCTTAAAGTCTGATAAACGCCAGAAAAATGACTAAGTCCAAAAAAAATTTTTTCTCAACTTTTTTCAATTTTACCCCCGTGGGATATATATTCTACCCACACACATTTGGAACTCTCCTGGGGTACCCTCACACATATTATTCCCTCATTTAGTGGATATTTTCACAAAAAAGTGAAATTTTCAAAAATCCAGAAAATTGGCTGAAAATGACTAAGTATCAAGGACTCATTGGGCGAATCGCTCTGGAACTGAAATCGGAACGCTCACTGACATTTCCCCTATCTGAAAGTCTGATAAACGCCGGAAAAATGACTTAAGTCCAAAAAAAAAATTTTTTCAACTTTTTTCAATTTTACCGCCGTGGGATATATATTTTACCCACACACATTTGGAACTCTCCTGGGGTACCCTCACACATATTATTCCCTCATTTAGTGGATATTTTCACAAAAAAGTGAAATTTTCAAAAATCCAGAAAATTGGCTGAAAACAACTAAATAACAAGGACTCATTGGGCGAATCGCTCTGGAACTAAAATCGGAACGCTCACTGACATTTCCCCTATCTGAAAGTCTGATAAACGCTGGAAAAATGACTAAGTCCAAAAAAAAATTTTTTTCAACTTTTTTCAATTTTACCCCCGTGGGATATATATTTTACCCACACACATTTGGAACTCTCCTGGGGTACCCTCACACATATTATTCCCTCATTTAGTGGATATTTTCACAAAAAAGTGAAAATTTCAAAAATCCAGAAAATTGGCTGAAAACGACTAAATATCAAAGAGTCATTGGGCGAATCGCTCTGGAACTGAAATGGGAATGCTCACTGACATTTCCCCTATCTTAAAGTCTGATAAACGCCAGAAAAATTACTAAGTCCAAAAAAAAATTTTTTTCAACTTTTTTCAATTTTACCCCCGTGGGATATATATTCTACCCACACACATTTGGAACTCTCCTGGGGTACCCTCACCCATATTATTCCCTCATTTAGTGGATATTTTCACAAAGAAGTGACATTTTCAAAAATCCAGAAAATTGGCTGAAAACGACTAAGTATCAAGGACTCATTGGGCGAATCGCACTGGAACTGAAATCGGAACGCTCACTGACATTTCCCCTATCTAAAAGTCTGATAAACGCCGGAAAAATGACTAAGTCCAAAAAAAAATTTTTTTCAACTTTTTTCAATTTTACCCCCGTGGGATATATATTCTTCCCACACACATTTGGAACTCTCCTGGGGTACCCTCACACATATTATTCCCTCATTTAGTGGATATTTTCACAAAAAAGTGAAATTTTCAAGAATCCAGAAAATTGGCTGAAAACAACTAAATAACAAGGACTCATTGGGCGAATCGCTCTGGAACTGAAATGGGAATGCTCACTGACATTTCCCCTATCTTAAAGTCTGATAAACGCCGGAAAAATGACTTAAGTCCAAAAAAAAAATTTTTTCAACTTTTTTCAATTTTACCGCCGTGGGATATATATTTTACCCACACACATTTGGAACTCTCCTGGGGTACCCTCACACATATTATTCCCTCATTTAGTGGATATTTTCACAAAGAAGTGAAATTTTCAAAAATCCAGAAAATTGGCTGAAAACGACTAAGTATCAAGGACTCATTGGGCGAATCGCTCTGGAACTGAAATCGGAACGCTCACTGACATTTCCCCTATCTGAAAGTCTGATAAACGCCGGAAAAATGACTAAGTCCCCAAAAAAATTTTTTTAAACTTTTTTCAATTTTACCCCCGTGGGATATATATTCTACCCACACACATTTGGAACTCTCCTGGGGTACCCTCACACATATTATTCCCTCATTTAGTGGATATTTTCACAAAAAAGTGAAATTTTCAAAAATCCAGAAAATTGGCTGAAAACGACTAAATATCAAAGACTCATTGGGCGAATCGCTCTGGAACTGAAATGGGAATGCTCACTGACATTTCCCCTATGTTAAAGTCTGATAAATGCCGGAAAAATGACTAAGTCCAAAAAAAATTTTTTTCAACTTTTTTCAATTTTACCCCCGTGGGATATATATTCTACCCACACACATTTGGAACTCTCCTGGGGTACCCTCACACATATTATTCCCTCATTTAGTGGATATTTTCACAAAAAAGTGAAATTTTCAAGAATCCAGAAAATTGGCTGAAAACGACTAAATATCAAGGACTCATTGGGCGAATCGCTCTGGAACTGAAATCGGAATGCTCACTGATATTTGCCCTATCTGAAAGTCTGATAAACGCCGGAAAAATGTCTAAGTCCAAAAAAAATTTTTTTTCAACTTTTTTCAATTTTACCCCCGTAGAATATATATTCTACCCACACAAATTTGGAACTCTCCTTCGGTACCCTCACACATATTATTCCCTCATTAAGTGGATATTTTCACAAAAAAGTGAAATTTTCAAAAATCCAGAAAATTGGCTGAAAACAACTAAATAACAAGGACTCATTGGGCGAATCGCTCTGGAACTGAAATCGGAACGCTCACTGACATTTCCCCTATCTGAAAGTCTGATAAACGCCGGAAAAATGACTTAAGTCCCCAAAAAAATTTTTTTAAACTTTTTTCAATTTTACCCCCGTGGGATATATATTCTACCCACACAAATTTGGAACTCTCCTTCGGTACCCTCACACATTTTATTCCCTCATTTAATGGATATTTTCACAAAAAAGTGAAATTTTCAAAAATCCAGAAAATTGGCTGAAAATGACTAAATATCAAAGACTCATTGGGTGAATCACTCTGGAACTGAAATGGGAATGCTCACTGACATTTCCCCTATCTTAAAGTCTGATAAACGCAAGAAAAATGACTAAGTCCAAAAAAAAATTTTTTTCAACTTTTTTCAATTTTACCCCCGTGGGATATATATTCTACCCACACACATTTGGAACTCTCCTGGGGTACCCTTACACATATTATTCCCTCATTTAGTGGATATTTTCCCAAAGAAGTGAAATTTTCAAAAATCCAGAAAATTGGCTGAAAACGACTAAGTATCAAGGACTCCTTGGGCGAATCGCTCTGGAACTGAAATCGGAACGCTCACTGACATTTCCCCTAACTGAAAGTCTGATAAACGCCGGAAAAATGACTAAGTCCAAAAAAAATTTTTTTTCAACTTTTTTCAATTTTACCCCCGTGGGATATATATTCTACCCACACACATTTGGAACTCTCCTGGGGTACCCTCACACATATTATTCCCTCATTTAGTGGATATTTTCACAAAAAAGTGAAATTTTCAAAAATCCACAAAATTGGCTGAAAACAACTAAATAACAAGGACTCATTGGGCGAATCGCTCTGGAACTAAAATCGGAACTCTCACTGACATTTCCCCTATCTGAAAGTCTGATAAACGCCGGAAAAATGACTAAGTCCAAAAAAAAATTTTTTTCAACTTTTTTCAATTTTACCCCCGTGGGATATATATTCTACCCACACACATTTGGAACTCTCCTGGGGTACCCTCACACATATTATTCCCTCATTTAGTGGATATTTTCACAAAAAAAGTGAAATTTTCAAAAATCCAGAAAATTGGCTGAAAACGACTAAATATCAAAGACTCATTGGGCGAATCGCTCTGGAACTGAAATGGGAATGCTCACTGACATTTCCCCTATCTTAAAGTCTGATAAACGCCAGAAAAATGACTAAGTCCAAAAAAAAAATTTTTTCAACTTTTTTCAATTTTACCCCCGTGGGATATATATTTTACCCACACACATTTGGAACTCTCCTTCGGTACCCTCACACATATTATTCCCTCATTTAGTGGATATTTTCACAAAAAAGTGAAATTTTCAAAAATCCAGAAAATTGGCTGAAAACGACTAAATATCAAAGACTCATTGGGCGAATCGCTCTGGAACTGAAATGGGAATGCTCACTGACATTTCCCCTATGTTAAAGTCTGATAAACGCCAGAAAAATGACTAAGTCCAAAAAAAAATTTTTTTCAACTTTTTTCAATTTTACCCCCGTGGGATATATATTCTACCCACACACATTTGGAACTCTCCTGGGGTACCCTCACACATATTATTCCCTCATTTAGTGGATATTTTCACAAAAAAGTGAAATTTTCAAGAATCCAGAAAATTGGCTGAAAACGACTAAATATCAAGGACTCATTGGGCGAATCGCTCTGGAACTGAAATCGGAATGCTCACTGATATTTGCCCTATCTGAAAGTCTGATAAACGCCGGAAAAATGTCTAAGTCCAAAAAAAATTTTTTTTCAACTTTTTTCAATTTTACCCCCGTAGAATATATATTCTACCCACACAAATTTGGAACTCTCCTTCGGTACCCTCACACATATTATTCCCTCATTAAGTGGATATTTTCACAAAAAAGTGAAATTTTCAAAAATCCAGAAAATTGGCTGAAAACAACTAAATAACAAGGACTCATTGGGCGAATCGCTCTGGAACTGAAATCGGAACGCTCACTGACATTTCCCCTATCTGAAATTCTGATAAATGCCGGAAAAATGACTAAGTCCAAAAAAAAATTTTTTCAACTTTTTTCAATTTTACCCCCGTGGGATATATATTCTACCCACACACATTTGGAACTCTCCTGGGGTACCCTCACACATATTATTCCCTCATTTAGTGGATATTTTCACAAAGAAGTGAAATTTTCAAAAATCCAGAAAATTAGCTGAAAACGACTAAGTATCAAGGACTCATTGGGCGAATCGCTCTGGAACTGAAATCGGAACGCTCACTGACATTTCCCCTATCTGAAAGTCTGATAAACGCCGGAAAAATGACTAAGTCCAAAAAAAAATTTTTTTAAACTTTTTTCAATTTTACCCCCGTGGGATATATATTCTTCACACAAACATTTAGAACTCTCGTGGGGTACCCTCACACATATTATTCCCTCATTTAGTGGATATTTTCACAAAAAAGTGAAATTTTCAAAAATCCAGAAAATTGGCTGAAAACGACTAAATATCAAGGACTCATTGGGCGAATCGCTCTGGAACTGAAATCGGAATACTCACTGACATTTCCCCTATCTGAAAGTCTGATAAACGCCGGAAAAATGACTTAAGTCCCCAAAAAAATTTTTTTAAACTTTTTTCAATTTTACCCCCGTGGGATATATATTCTACCCACACAAATTTGGAACTCTCCTTCGGTACCCTCACACATTTTATTCCCTCATTTAATGGATATTTTCACAAAAAAGTGAAATTTTCAAAAATCCAGAAAATTGGCTGAAAATGACTAAATATCAAAGACTCATTGGGTGAATCACTCTGGAACTGAAATGGGAATGCTCACTGACATTTCCCCTATCTTAAAGTCTGATAAACGCAAGAAAAATGACTAAGTCCAAAAAAAAATTTTTTTCAACTTTTTTCAATTTTACCCCCGTGGGATATATATTCTACCCACACACATTTGGAACTCTCCTGGGGTACCCTCACACATATTATTCCCTCATTTAGTGGATATTTTCCCAAAGAAGTGAAATTTTCAAAAATCCAGAAAATTGGCTGAAAACGACTAAGTATCAAGGACTCCTTGGGCGAATCGCTCTGGAACTGAAATCGGAACGCTCACTGACATTTCCCCTAACTGAAAGTCTGATAAACGCCGGAAAAATGACTAAGTCCAAAAAAAATTTTTTTTCAACTTTTTTCAATTTTACCCCCGTGGGATATATATTCTACCCACAAACATTTGGAACTCTCCTGGGGTACCCTCACACATATTATTCCCTCATTTAGTGGATATTTTCACAAAAAAGTGAAATTTTCAAAAATCCACAAAATTGGCTGAAAACAACTAAATAACAAGGACTCATTGGGCGAATCGCTCTGGAACTAAAATCGGAACTCTCACTGACATTTCCCCTATCTGAAAGTCTGATAAACGCCGGAAAAATGACTAAGTCCAAAAAAAAATTTTCTTCAACTTTTTTCAATTTTACCCCCGTGGGATATATATTCTACCCACACACATTTGGAACTCTCCTGGGGTACCCTCACACATATTATTCCCTCATTTAGTGGATATTTTCACAAAAAAAGTGAAATTTTCAAAAATCCAGAAAATTGGCTGAAAACGACTAAATATCAAAGACTCATTGGGCGAATCGCTCTGGAACTGAAATGGGAATGCTCACTGACATTTCCCCTATCTTAAAGTCTGATAAACGCCAGAAAAATGACTAAGTCCAAAAAAAAAATTTTTTCAACTTTTTTCAATTTTACCCCCGTGGGATATATATTTTACCCACACACATTTGGAACTCTCCTGGGGTACCCTCACACATATTATTCCCTCATTTAGTGGATATTTTCACAAAAAAGTGAAAATTTCAAAAATCCAGAAAATTGGCTGAAAACGACTAAATATCAAAGAGTCATTGGGCGAATCGCTCTGGAACTGAAATGGGAATGCTCACTGACATTTCCCCTATCTTAAAGTCTGATAAACGCCAGAAAAATTACTAAGTCCAAAAAAAAATTTTTTTCAACTTTTTTCAATTTTACCCCCGTGGGATATATATTCTACCACACACATTTGGAACTCTCCTGGGGTACCCTCACCCATATTATTCCCTCATTTAGTGGATATTTTCACAAAGAAGTGACATTTTCAAAAATCCAGAAAATTGGCTGAAAACGACTAAGTATCATGGACTCATTGGGCAAATCGCACTGGAACTGAAATCGGAACGCTCACTGACATTTCCCCTATCTGAAAGTCTGATAAACGCCGGAAAAATGACTAAGTCCAAAAAAAAAAATTTTTCAACTTTTTTCAATTTCACCCCCGTGGGATATATATTCTACCCACACACATTTGGAACTCTCCTGGGGTACCCTCACACATATTATTCCCTCATTTAGTGGATATTTTCACAAAGAAGTGAAATTTTCAAAAATCCAGAAAATTGGCTGAAAACAACTAAATAACAAGGACTCATTGGGCGAATCGCTCTGGAACTGAAATCGGAACGCTCACTGACATTTCCCCTATCTGAAAGTCTGATAAACGCCGGAAAAATGACTAAGTCCAAAAAAAAATTTTTTTCAACTTTTTTCAATTTTACCCCCGTGTGATATATATTCTACCCACACACATTTGGAACTCTCCTGGGGTACCCTCACACATATTATTCCCTCATTTAGTGGATATTTTCACAAAAAAGTGAAATTTTCAAGAATCCAGAAAATTGGCTGAAAACGACTAAATATCAAAGACTCATTGGGCGAATCGCTCTGGAACTGAAATGGGAATGCTCACTGACATTTCCCCTATCTTAAAGTCTGATAAACGCAAGAAAAATGACTAAGTCCAAAAAAAATTTTTTTTCAACTTTTTTCAATTTTACCCCCGTGGGATATATATTCTACCCACACACATTTGGAACTCTCCTGGGGTACCCTCACACATATTATTCCCTCATTTAGTGGATATTTTCACAAAGAAGTGAAATTTTCAAAAATCCAGAAAATTGGCTGAAAACGACTAAATATCAAAGACTCATTGGGCGAATCGCTCTGGAACTGAAATGGGAATGCTCACTGACATTTCCCCTATCTTAAAGTCTGATAAACGCCAGAAAAATTACTAAGTCCAAAAAAAAATTTTTTTCAACTTTTTTCAATTTTACCCCCGTGGGATATATATTCTACCCACACACATTTGGAACTCTCCTGGGGTACCCTCACCCATATTATTCCCTCATTTAGTGGATATTTTCACAAAGAAGTGACATTTTCAAAAATCCAGAAAATTGGCTGAAAACGACTAAGTATCAAAGAGTCATTGGGCGAATCGCTCTGGAACTGAAATGGGAATGCTCACTGACATTTCCCCTATCTTAAAGTCTGATAAACGCCAGAAAAATTACTAAGTCCAAAAAAAAAATTTTTTCAACTTTTTTCAATTTCACCCCCGTGGGATATATATTCTACCCACACACATTTGGAACTCTCCTGGGGTACCCTCACACATATTATTCCCTCATTTAGTGGATATTTTCACAAAGAAGTGAAATTTTCAAAAATCCAGAAAATTGGCTGAAAACAACTAAATAACAAGGACTCATTGGGCGAATCGCTCTGGAACTGAAATCGGAACGCTCACTGACATTTCCCCTATCTGAAAGTCTGATAAACGCCGGAAAAATGACTAAGTCCAAAAAAAAATTTTTTTCAACTTTTTTCAATTTTACCCCCGTGGGATATATATTCTACCCACACACATTTGGAACTCTCCTGGGGTACCCTCACACATATTATTCCCTCATTTAGTGGATATTTTCCCAAAGAAGTGAAATTTTCAAAAATCCAGAAAATTGGCTGAAAACGACTAAGTATCAAGGACTCCTTGGGCGAATCGCTCTGGAACTGAAATCGGAACGCTCACTGACATTTCCCCTAACTGAAAGTCTGATAAACGCCGGAAAAATGACTAAGTCCAAAAAAAATTTTTTTTCAACTTTTTTCAATTTTACCCCCGTGGGATATATATTCTACCCACAAACATTTGGAACTCTCCTGGGGTACCCTCACACATATTATTCCCTCATTTAGTGGATATTTTCACAAAAAAGTGAAATTTTCAAAAATCCACAAAATTGGCTGAAAACAACTAAATAACAAGGACTCATTGGGCGAATCGCTCTGGAACTAAAATCGGAACTCTCACTGACATTTCCCCTATCTGAAAGTCTGATAAACGCCGGAAAAATGACTAAGTCCAAAAAAAAATTTTCTTCAACTTTTTTCAATTTTACCCCCGTGGGATATATATTCTACCCACACACATTTGGAACTCTCCTGGGGTACCCTCACACATATTATTCCCTCATTTAGTGGATATTTTCACAAAAAAAGTGAAATTTTCAAAAATCCAGAAAATTGGCTGAAAATGACTAAATATCAAAGACTCATTGGGCGAATCGCTCTGGAACTGAAATGGGAATGCTCACTGACATTTCCCCTATCTTAAAGTCTGATAAACGCCAGAAAAATGACTAAGTCCAAAAAAAAAATTTTTTCAACTTTTTTCAATTTTACCCCCGTGGGATATATATTTTACCCACACACATTTGGAACTCTCCTGGGGTACCCTCACACATATTATTCCCTCATTTAGTGGATATTTTCACAAAAAAGTGAAAATTTCAAAAATCCAGAAAATTGGCTGAAAACGACTAAATATCAAAGAGTCATTGGGCGAATCGCTCTGGAACTGAAATGGGAATGCTCACTGACATTTCCCCTATCTTAAAGTCTGATAAACGCCAGAAAAATTACTAAGTCCAAAAAAAAATTTTTTTCAACTTTTTTCAATTTTACCCCCGTGGGATATATATTCTACCACACACATTTGGAACTCTCCTGGGGTACCCTCACCCATATTATTCCCTCATTTAGTGGATATTTTCACAAAGAAGTGACATTTTCAAAAATCCAGAAAATTGGCTGAAAACGACTAAGTATCATGGACTCATTGGGCAAATCGCACTGGAACTGAAATCGGAACGCTCACTGACATTTCCCCTATCTGAAAGTCTGATAAACGCCGGAAAAATGACTAAGTCCAAAAAAAAAAATTTTTCAACTTTTTTCAATTTCACCCCCGTGGGATATATATTCTACCCACACACATTTGGAACTCTCCTGGGGTACCCTCACACATATTATTCCCTCATTTAGTGGATATTTTCACAAAGAAGTGAAATTTTCAAAAATCCAGAAAATTGGCTGAAAACAACTAAATAACAAGGACTCATTGGGCGAATCGCTCTGGAACTGAAATCGGAACGCTCACTGACATTTCCCCTATCTGAAAGTCTGATAAACGCCGGAAAAATGACTAAGTCCAAAAAAAAATTTTTTTCAACTTTTTTCAATTTTACCCCCGTGTGATATATATTCTACCCACACACATTTGGAACTCTCCTGGGGTACCCTCACACATATTATTCCCTCATTTAGTGGATATTTTCACAAAAAAGTGAAATTTTCAAGAATCCAGAAAATTGGCTGAAAACGACTAAATATCAAAGACTCATTGGGCGAATCGCTCTGGAACTGAAATGGGAATGCTCACTGACATTTCCCCTATCTTAAAGTCTGATAAACGCAAGAAAAATGACTAAGTCCAAAAAAAATTTTTTTTCAACTTTTTTCAATTTTACCCCCGTGGGATATATATTCTACCCACACACATTTGGAACTCTCCTGGGGTACCCTCACACATATTATTCCCTCATTTAGTGGATATTTTCACAAAGAAGTGAAATTTTCAAAAATCCAGAAAATTGGCTGAAAACGACTAAATATCAAAGACTCATTGGGCGAATCGCTCTGGAACTGAAATGGGAATGCTCACTGACATTTCCCCTATCTTAAAGTCTGATAAACGCCAGAAAAATTACTAAGTCCAAAAAAAAATTTTTTTCAACTTTTTTCAATTTTACCCCCGTGGGATATATATTCTACCCACACACATTTGGAACTCTCCTGGGGTACCCTCACCCATATTATTCCCTCATTTAGTGGATATTTTCACAAAGAAGTGACATTTTCAAAAATCCAGAAAATTGGCTGAAAACGACTAAGTATCAAGGACTCATTGGGCGAATCGCACTGGAACTGAAATCGGAACGCTCACTGACATTTCCCCTATCTGAAAGTCTGATAAACGCCGGAAAAATGACTAAGTCCAAAAAAAAAATTTTTTCAACTTTTTTCAATTTCACCCCCGTGGGATATATATTCTACCCACACACATTTGGAACTCTCCTGGGGTACCCTCACACATATTATTCCCTCATTTAGTGGATATTTTCACAAAGAAGTGAAATTTTCAAAAATCCAGAAAATTGGCTGAAAACAACTAAATAACAAGGACTCATTGGGCGAATCGCTCTGGAACTGAAATCGGAACGCTCACTGACATTTCCCCTATCTGAAAGTCTGATAAACGCCGGAAAAATGACTAAGTCCAAAAAAAAATTTTTTTAAACTTTTTTCAATTTTACCCCCGTGTGATATATATTCTACCCACACACATTTGGAACTCTCCTGGGGTACCCTCACACATATTATTCCCTCATTTAGTGGATATTTTCACAAAAAAGTGAAATTTTCAAGAATCCAGAAAATTTGCTGAAAACGACTAAATATCAAAGACTCATTGGGCGAATCGCTCTGGAACTGAAATGGGAATGCTCACTGACATTTCCCCTATCTTAAAGTCTGATAAACGCAAGAAAAATGACTAAGTCCAAAAAAAAATTTTTTTCAACTTTTTTCAATTTTACCCCCGTGGGATATATATTCTACACACACACATTTGGAACTCTCCTGGGGTACCCTCACACATATTATTCCCTCATTTAGTGGATATTTTCACAAAGAAGTGAAATTTTCAAAAATCCAGAAAGTTGGCTGAAAACGACTAAATATCAAAGACTCATTGGGCGAATCGCTCTGGAACTGAAATGGGAATGCTCACTGACATTTCCCCTATCTTAAAGTCTGATAAACGCCAGAAAAATGACTAAGTCCAAAAAAAAATTTTTTTCAACTTTTTTCAATTTTACCCCTGTGGGATATATATTCTACCCACACACATTTGGAACTCTCCTGGGGTACCCTCACACGTCTTATTCCCTCATTTAGTGGATATTTTCACAAAGAAGTGAAATTTTCAAAAATCCAGAAAATTGGCTGAAAACGACTAAGTATCAAGGACTCATTGGGCGAATCGCTCTGGAACTGAAATCGGAACGCTCACTGACATTTCCCCTATCTGAAAGTCTGATAAACGCCAGAAAAATGACGAAGTCCAAAAAAAATTTTTTTTCAACTTTTTTCAATTTTACCCCCGTGGGATATATATTCTACCCACACAAATTTGGAACTCTCCTTCGGTACCCTCACACATATTATTCCCTCATTTAGTGGATATTTTCACAAAAAAATGAAATTTTCAAAAATCCAGAAATTTGGCTGAAAACGACTAAATATCAAAGACTCATTGTGCGAATCGCTCTGGAACTGAAATGGGAATGCTCACTGACATTTCCCCTATCTTAAAGTCTGATAAACGCCAGAAAAATGACAAAGTCCAAAAAAAAATTTTTTTCAACTTTTTTCAATTTTACCCCCGTGGGATATATATTCTACCCACACACATTTGGAACTCTCCTGGGGTACCCTCACACATATTATTCCCTCATTTAGTGGATATTTTCACAAAGAAGTGAAATTTTCAAAAATCCAGAAAATTGGCTGAAAACGACTAAATATCAAGGACTCATTGGGCGAATCGCTCTGGAACTGAAATCGGAATGCTCACTGACATTTCCCCTATCTGAAAGTCTGATAAACTCCGGAAAAATGACTTAAGTAAAAAAAAAAAATTTTTTCAACTTTTTTCAATTTTACCCCCGTGGGATATATATTTTACCCACACACATTTGGAACTGTCCTGGGGTACCCTCACACATATTATTCCCTCATTTATTGGATATTTTCACAAAGAAGTGAAATTTTCAAAAATCCAGAAAATTCGCTGAAAACGACTAAGTATCAAGGACTCATTGGGCGAATCGCTCTGGAAATGAAATTGGAACGCTCACTGACATTTTCCCTATCTTAAAGTCTGATAAACGCCAGAAAAATGACAGTCCAAAAAAAAATTTTTTTAAACTTTTTTCAATTTTACCCCCGTGGGATATATATTCTACCCACACACATTTGGAACTCTCCTGGGGTACCCTCACACATATTATTCCCTCATTTAGTGGATATTTTCACAAAAAAGTGAAATTTTCAAAAATCCAGAAAATTGGCTGAAAACGACTAAATATCAAAGACTCATTGGGCGAATCGCTCTGGAACTGAAATCGGAACGCTCACTGACATTTTCCCTATCTGAAAGTCTGATAAACGCCAGAAAAATGACTAAGTCCCAAAAAAAATTTTTTTCAACTTTTTTCAATTTTACCCCTGTGGGATATATATTCTACCCACACACATTTGGAACTCTCCTGGGGTACCCTCACACATATTAATCCCTCATTTAGTGGATATTTTCACAAAGAAGTGAAATTTTCAAAAATCCAGAAAATTGGCTGAAAACGACTAAATATCAAAGACTCATTGGGCGAATCGCTCTGGAACTGAAATCGGAACGCTCACTGACATTTCCCCTATCTGAAAGTCTGATAAACGCCGGAAAAATGACTAAGTCCAAAAAAAAAATTTTTTCAACTTTTTTCAATTTCACCCCCGTGGGATATATATTCTACCCACACACATTTGGAACTCTCCTGGGGTACCCTCACACATATTATTCCCTCATTTAGTGGATATTTTCACAAAGAAGTGAAATTTTCAAAAATCCAGAAAATTGGCTGAAAACAACTAAATAACAAGGACTCATTGGGCGAATCGCTCTGGAACTGAAATCGGAACGCTCACTGACATTTCCCCTATCTGAAAGTCTGATAAACGCCGGAAAAATGACTAAGTCCAAAAAAAAATTTTTTTAAACTTTTTTCAATTTTACCCCCGTGTGATATATATTCTACCCACACACATTTGGAACTCTCCTGGGGTACCCTCACACATATTATTCCCTCATTTAGTGGATATTTTCACAAAAAAGTGAAATTTTCAAGAATCCAGAAAATTTGCTGAAAACGACTAAATATCAAAGACTCATTGGGCGAATCGCTCTGGAACTGAAATGGGAATGCTCACTGACATTTCCCCTATCTTAAAGTCTGATAAACGCAAGAAAAATGACTAAGTCCAAAAAAAAATTTTTTTCAACTTTTTTCAATTTTACCCCCGTGGGATATATATTCTACACACACACATTTGGAACTCTCCTGGGGTACCCTCACACATATTATTCCCTCATTTAGTGGATATTTTCACAAAGAAGTGAAATTTTCAAAAATCCAGAAAGTTGGCTGAAAACGACTAAATATCAAAGACTCATTGGGCGAATCGCTCTGGAACTGAAATGGGAATGCTCACTGACATTTCCCCTATCTTAAAGTCTGATAAACGCCAGAAAAATGACTAAGTCCAAAAAAAAATTTTTTTCAACTTTTTTCAATTTTACCCCTGTGGGATATATATTCTACCCACACACATTTGGAACTCTCCTGGGGTACCCTCACACGTCTTATTCCCTCATTTAGTGGATATTTTCACAAAGAAGTGAAATTTTCAAAAATCCAGAAAATTGGCTGAAAACGACTAAGTATCAAGGACTCATTGGGCGAATCGCTCTGGAACTGAAATCGGAACGCTCACTGACATTTCCCCTATCTGAAAGTCTGATAAACGCCAGAAAAATGACGAAGTCCAAAAAAAATTTTTTTTCAACTTTTTTCAATTTTACCCCCGTGGGATATATATTCTACCCACACAAATTTGGAACTCTCCTTCGGTACCCTCACACATATTATTCCCTCATTTAGTGGATATTTTCACAAAAAAATGAAATTTTCAAAAATCCAGAAATTTGGCTGAAAACGACTAAATATCAAAGACTCATTGTGCGAATCGCTCTGGAACTGAAATGGGAATGCTCACTGACATTTCCCCTATCTTAAAGTCTGATAAACGCCAGAAAAATGACAAAGTCCAAAAAAAAATTTTTTTCAACTTTTTTCAATTTTACCCCCGTGGGATATATATTCTACCCACACACATTTGGAACTCTCCTGGGGTACCCTCACACATATTATTCCCTCATTTAGTGGATATTTTCACAAAGAAGTGAAATTTTCAAAAATCCAGAAAATTGGCTGAAAACGACTAAATATCAAGGACTCATTGGGCGAATCGCTCTGGAACTGAAATCGGAATGCTCACTGACATTTCCCCTATCTGAAAGTCTGATAAACTCCGGAAAAATGACTTAAGTAAAAAAAAAAAATTTTTTCAACTTTTTTCAATTTTACCCCCGTGGGATATATATTTTACCCACACACATTTGGAACTGTCCTGGGGTACCCTCACACATATTATTCCCTCATTTATTGGATATTTTCACAAAGAAGTGAAATTTTCAAAAATCCAGAAAATTCGCTGAAAACGACTAAGTATCAAGGACTCATTGGGCGAATCGCTCTGGAAATGAAATTGGAACGCTCACTGACATTTTCCCTATCTTAAAGTCTGATAAACGCCAGAAAAATGACAGTCCAAAAAAAAATTTTTTTAAACTTTTTTCAATTTTACCCCCGTGGGATATATATTCTACCCACACACATTTGGAACTCTCCTGGGGTACCCTCACACATATTATTCCCTCATTTAGTGGATATTTTCACAAAAAAGTGAAATTTTCAAAAATCCAGAAAATTGGCTGAAAACGACTAAATATCAAAGACTCATTGGGCGAATCGCTCTGGAACTGAAATCGGAACGCTCACTGACATTTTCCCTATCTGAAAGTCTGATAAACGCCAGAAAAATGACTAAGTCCCAAAAAAAATTTTTTTCAACTTTTTTCAATTTTACCCCTGTGGGATATATATTCTACCCACACACATTTGGAACTCTCCTGGGGTACCCTCACACATATTAATCCCTCATTTAGTGGATATTTTCACAAAGAAGTGAAATTTTCAAAAATCCAGAAAATTGGCTGAAAACGACTAAATATCAAAGACTCATTGGGCGAATCGCTCTGGAACTGAAATGGGAATGCTCACTGACATTTCCCCTATCTTAAAGTCTGATAAACGCCAGAAAAATGACTAAGTCCAAAAAAAATTTTTTTTCAACTTTTTTCAATTTTACCCCCGTGGGATATATATTCTACCCACACACATTTGGAACTCTCCTGGGGTACCCTCACACATATTATTCCCTCATTTAGTGGATATTTTCACAAAAAAGTGAAATTTTCAAGAATCCAGAAAATTGGCTGAAAACGACTAAATATCAAAGACTCATTGGGCGAATCGCTCTGGAACTGAAATGGGAATGCTCACTGACATTTCCCCTATCTTAAAGTCTGATAAACGCAAGAAAAATGACTAAGTCCAAAAAAAAATTTTTTTCAACTTTTTTCAATTTTACCCCCGTGGGATATATATTCTACACACACACATTTGGAACTCTCCTGGGGTACCCTCACACATATTATTCCCTCATTTAGTGGATATTTTCACAAAGAAGTGAAATTTTCAAAAATCCAGAAAATTGGCTGAAAACGACTAAATATCAAAGACTCATTGGGCGAATCGCTCTGGAACTGAAATGGAAATGCTCACTGACATTTCCCCTATCTTAAAGTCTGATAAACGCCAGAAAAATGACTAAGTCCAAAAAAAAATTTTTTTCAACTTTTTTCAATTTTACCCCTGTGGGATATATATTCTACCCACACACATTTGGAACTCTCCTGGGGTACCCTCACACGTCTTATTCCCTCATTTAGTGGATATTTTCACAAAGAAGTGAAATTTTCAAAAATCCAGAAAATTGGCTGAAAACGACTAAGTATCAAGGACTCATTGGGCGAATCGCTCTGGAACTGAAATCGGAACGCTCACTGACATTTCCCCTATCTGAAAGTCTGATAAACGCCAGAAAAATGACGAAGTCCAAAAAAAATTTTTTTTCAACTTTTTTCAATTTTACCCCCGTGGGATATATATTCTACCCACACAAATTTGGAACTCTCCTTCGGTACCCTCACACATATTATTCCCTCATTTAGTGGATATTTTCACAAAAAAATGAAATTTTCAAAAATCCAGAAAATTGGCTGAAAACGACTAAATATCAAAGACTCATTGTGCGAATCGCTCTGGAACTGAAATGGGAATGCTCACTGACATTTCCCCTATCTTAAAGTCTGATAAACGCCAGAAAAATGACAAAGTCCAAAAAAAAATTTTTTTCAACTTTTTTCAATTTTACCCCCGTGGGATATATATTCTACCCACACACATTTGGAACTCTCCTGGGGTACCCTCACACATATTATTCCCTCATTTAGTGGATATTTTCACAAAGAAGTGAAATTTTCAAAAATCCAGAAAATTGGCTGAAAACGACTAAATATCAAGGACTCATTGGGCGAATCGCTCTGGAACTGAAATCGGAATGCTCACTGACATTTCCCCTATCTGAAAGTCTGATAAACTCCGGAAAAATGACTTAAGTAAAAAAAAAAAATTTTTTCAACTTTTTTCAATTTTACCCCCGTGGGATATATATTTTACCCACACACATTTGGAACTGTCCTGGGGTACCCTCACACATATTATTCCCTCATTTATTGGATATTTTCACAAAGAAGTGAAATTTTCAAAAATCCAGAAAATTCGCTGAAAACGACTAAGTATCAAGGACTCATTGGGCGAATCGCTCTGGAAATGAAATTGGAACGCTCACTGACATTTTCCCTATCTTAAAGTCTGATAAACGCCAGAAAAATGACAGTCCAAAAAAAAATTTTTTTAAACTTTTTTCAATTTTACCCCCGTGGGATATATATTCTACCCACACACATTTGGAACTCTCCTGGGGTACCCTCACACATATTATTCCCTCATTTAGTGGATATTTTCACAAAAAAGTGAAATTTTCAAAAATCCAGAAAATTGGCTGAAAACGACTAAATATCAAAGACTCATTGGGCGAATCGCTCTGGAACTGAAATCGGAACGCTCACTGACATTTCCCCTATCTTAAAGTCTGATAAACGCCAGAAAAATGACTAAGTCCAAAAAAAATTTTTTTTCAACTTTTTTCAATTTTACCCCCGTGGGATATATATTCTACCCACACACATTTGGAACTCTCCTGGGGTACCCTCACACATATTATTCCCTCATTTAGTGGATATTTTCACAAAAAAGTGAAATTTTCAAAAATCCAGAAAATTGGCTGAAAACGACTAAATATCAAAGACTCATTGGGCGAATCGCTCTGGAACTGAAATCGGAACGCTCACTGACATTTTCCCTATCTGAAAGTCTGATAAACGCCGGAAAAATGACTAAGTCCAAAAAAAAATTTTTTTCAACTTTTTTCAATTTTACCCCCGTGGGATATATATTCTACCCACACACATTTGGAACTCTCCTGGGGTACCCTCACACATATTATTCCCTCATTTAGTGGATATTTTCACAAAAAAGTGAAATTTTCAAAAATCCAGAAAATTGGCTGAAAACGACTAAATATCAAAGACTCATTGGGCGAATCGCTCTGGAACTGAAATGGGAATGCTCACTGACATTTCCCCTATCTTAAAGTCTGATAAACGCCAGAAAAATGACTAAGTCCAAAAAAAAATTTTTTTCAACTTTTTTCAATTTTACCCCCGTGGGATATATATTCTACCCACACACATTTGGAACTCTCCTGGGGTACCCTCACACATATTATTCCCTCATTTAGTGGATATTTTCACAAAAAAGTGAAATTTTCAAAAATCCAGAAAATTGGCTGAAAACGACTAAATATCAAGGACTCATTGGGCGAATCGCTCTGGAACTGAAATCGGAATGCTCACTGACATTTCCCCTATCTGAAAGTCTGATAAACGCCGGAAAAATGACTTAAGTCCCCAAAAAAATTTTTTTAAACTTTTTTCAATTTTACCCCCGTGGGATATATATTCTACCCACACAAATTTGGAACTCTCCTTCGGTACCCTCACACATATTATTCCCTCATTTAGTGGATATTTTCACAAAAAAGTGAAATTTTCAAAAATCCAGAAAATTGGCTGAAAACGACTAAATATCAAAGACTCATTGTGCGAATCGCTCTGGAACTGAAATGGGAATGCTCACTGACATTTCCCCTATCTTAAAGTCTGATAAACGCCGGAAAAATGACTAAGTCCAAAAAAAAATTTTTTTCAACTTCTTTCAATTTTACCCCCGTGGGATATATATTCTACCCACACACATTTGGAACTCTCCTGGGGTACCCTCACACATATTATTCCCTCATTTAGTGGATATTTTCACAAAAAAGTGAAATTTTCAAAAATCGAGAAAATTGGCTGAAAGCAACTAAATAACAAGGACTCATTGGGCGAATCGCTCTGGAACTAAAATCGGAATGCTCACTGACATTTCCACTATCTGAAAGTCTGATAAACGCCGGAAAAATGACTAAGTACCAAAAAAAATTTTTTTAAACTTTTTTCAATTTTACCCCCGTGGGATATATATTCTACCCACACAAATTTGGAACTCTCCTTCGGTACCCTCACACATATTATTCCCTCATTTAGTGGATATTTTCACAAAAAAGTGAAATTTTCAAAAATCCAGAAAATTGGCTGAAAACGACTAAATATCAAAGACTCATTGTGCGAATCGCTCTGGAACTGAAATGGGAATGCTCACTGACATTTCCCCTATCTTAAAGTCTGATAAATGCAAGAAAAATGACTAAGTCCAAAAAAAAATTTTTTTCAACTTTTTTCAATTTTACCCCGTGGGATATATATTCTACCCACACACATTTGGAACTCTCCTGGGGTACCCTCACACATATTATTCCCTCATTTAGTGGATATTTTCACAAAAAAGTGAAATTTTCAAAAATCCAGAAAATTGGCTGAAAACGACTAAGTATCAAGGACTCCTTGGGCGAATCGCTCTGGAACTGAAATGGGAATGCTCACTGACATTTCCCCTATCTTAAAGTCTGATAAACGCCAGAAAAATGACTAAGTCCAAAAAAAAATTTTTTTCAACTTTTTTCAATTTTACCCCTGTGGGATATATATTCTACCCACACACATTTGGAACTCTCCTGGGGTACCCTCACACGTCTTATTCCCTCATTTAGTGGATATTTTCACAAAGAAGTGACATTTTCAAAAATCCAGAAAATTGGCTGAAAACGACTAAATATCAAAGACTCATTGGGCGAATCGCTCTGGAACTGAAATGGGAATGCTCACTGACATTTCCCCTATCTTAAAGTCTGATAAACGCCAGAAAAATGACTAAGTCCAAAAAAAAATTTTTTTCAACTTTTTTCAATTTTACCCCCGTGGGATATATATTCTACCCACACACATTTGGAACTCTCCTGGGGTACCCTCACACATATTATTCCCTCATTTAGTGGATATTTTCACAAAAAAGTGAAATTTTCAAAAATCCAGAAAATTGGCTGAAAACGACTAAATATCAAGGACTCATTGGGCGAATCGCTCTGGAACTGAAATCGGAATGCTCACTGACATTTCCCCTATCTGAAAGTCTGATAAACGCCGGAAAAATGACTTAAGTCCCCAAAAAAATTTTTTTAAACTTTTTTCAATTTTACCCCCGTGGGATATATATTCTACCCACACAAATTTGGAACTCTCCTTCGGTACCCTCACACATATTATTCCCTCATTTAGTGGATATTTTCACAAAAAAGTGAAATTTTCAAAAATCCAGAAAATTGGCTGAAAACGACTAAATATCAAAGACTCATTGTGCGAATCGCTCTGGAACTGAAATGGGAATGCTCACTGACATTTCCCCTATCTTAAAGTCTGATAAACGCCGGAAAAATGACTAAGTCCAAAAAAAAATTTTTTTCAACTTCTTTCAATTTTACCCCCGTGGGATATATATTCTACCCACACACATTTGGAACTCTCCTGGGGTACCCTCACACATATTATTCCCTCATTTAGTGGATATTTTCACAAAAAAGTGAAATTTTCAAAAATCGAGAAAATTGGCTGAAAGCAACTAAATAACAAGGACTCATTGGGCGAATCGCTCTGGAACTAAAATCGGAATGCTCACTGACATTTCCACTATCTGAAAGTCTGATAAACGCCGGAAAAATGACTAAGTACCAAAAAAAATTTTTTTAAACTTTTTTCAAGTTTACCCCCGTGGGATATATATTCTACCCACACAAATTTGGAACTCTCCTTCGGTACCCTCACACATATTATTCCCTCATTTAGTGGATATTTTCGCAAAAAAGTGAAATTTTCAAAAATCCAGAAAATTGGCTGAAAACGACTAAATATCAAAGACTCATTGTGCGAATCACTCTGGAACTGAAATGGGAATGCTCACTGACATTTCCCCTATCTTAAAGTCTGATAAATGCAAGAAAAATGACTAAGTCCAAAAAAAAATTTTTTTCAACTTTTTTCAATTTTACCCCGTGGGATATATATTCTACCCACACACATTTGGAACTCTCCTGGGGTACCCTCACACATATTATTCCCTCATTTAGTGGATATTTTCACAAAAAAGTGAAATTTTCAAAAATCCAGAAAATTGGCTGAAAACGACTAAGTATCAAGGACTCCTTGGGCGAATCGCTCTGGAACTGAAATGGGAATGCTCACTGACATTTCCCCTATCTTAAAGTCTGATAAACGCCAGAAAAATGACTAAGTCCAAAAAAAAATTTTTTTCAACTTTTTTCAATTTTACCCCTGTGGGATATATATTCTACCCACACACATTTGGAACTCTCCTGGGGTACCCTCACACGTCTTATTCCCTCATTTAGTGGATATTTTCACAAAGAAGTGAAATTTTCAAAAATCCAGAAAATTGGCTGAAAACGACTAAATATCAAAGACTCATTGGGCGAATCGCTCTGGAACTGAAATGGGAATGCTCACTGACATTTCCCCTATCTTAAAGTCTGATAAACGCCGGAAAAATGACTTAAGTCCCCAAAAAAATTTTTTTAAACTTTTTTCAATTTTACCCCCGTGGGATATATATTCTACCCACACAAATTTGGAACTCTCCTTCGGTACCCTCACACATATTATTCCCTCATTTAGTGGATATTTTCACAAAAAAGTGAAATTTTCAAAAATCCAGAAAATTGGCTGAAAACGACTAAATATCAAAGACTCATTGTGCGAATCGCTCTGGAACTGAAATGGGAATGCTCACTGACATTTCCCCTATCTTAAAGTCTGATAAACGCCGGAAAAATGACTAAGTCCAAAAAAAAATTTTTTTCAACTTCTTTCAATTTTACCCCCGTGGGATATATATTCTACCCACACACATTTGGAACTCTCCTGGGGTACCCTCACACATATTATTCCCTCATTTAGTGGATATTTTCACAAAAAAGTGAAATTTTCAAAAATCGAGAAAATTGGCTGAAAACAACTAAATAACAAGGACTCATTGGGCGAATCGCTCTGGAACTAAAATCGGAATGCTCACTGACATTTCCACTATCTGAAAGTCTGATAAACGCCGGAAAAATGACTAAGTCCCAAAAAAAATTTTTTTAAACTTTTTTCAATTTTACCCCCGTGGGATATATATTCTACCCACACAAATTTGGAACTCTCCTTCGGTACCCTCACACATATTATTCCCTCATTTAGTGGATATTTTCACAAAAAAGTGAAATTTTCAAAAATCCAGAAAATTGGCTGAAAACGACTAAATATCAAAGACTCATTGTGCGAATCGCTCTGGAACTGAAATGGGAATGCTCACTGACATTTCCCCTATCTTAAAGTCTGATAAATGCAAGAAAAATGACTAAGTCCAAAAAAAAATTTTTTTCAACTTTTTTCAATTTTACCCCCGTGGGATATATATTCTACCCACACACATTTGGAACTCTCCTGGGGTACCCTCACACATATTATTCCCTCATTTAGTGGATATTTTCACAAAGAAGTGAAATTTTCAAAAATCCAGAAAATTGGCTGAAAACGACTAAGTATCAAGGACTCATTGGGCGAATCGCTCTGGAACTGAAATCGGAACGCTCACTGACATTTCCCCTATCTGAAAGTCTGATAAACACCGGAAAAATGACTAAGTCCCAAAAAAAATTTTTTTAAACTTTTTTCAATTTTACCCCAGTGGGATATATATTCTACCCACACAAATTTGGAACTCTCCTTCGGTACCCTCACACATATTATTCCCTCATTTAGTGGATATTTTCACAAAAAAGTGAAATTTTCAAAAATCCAGAAAATTGGCTGAAAACGACTAAATATCTAAGACTCATTGTGCGAATCGCTCTGGAACTGAAATGGGAATGCTCACTGACATTTCCCCTATCTTAAAGTCTGATAAACGCCAGAAAAATGACTAAGTCCAAAAAAAATTTTTTTTCAACTTTTTTCAATTTTACCCCCGTGGGATATATATTCTACCCACACACATTTGGAACTCTCCTGGGGTACCCTCACACATATTATTCCCTCATTTAGTGGATATTTTCACAAAGAAGTGAAATTTTCAAAAATCCAGAAAATTGGCTGAAAACGACTAAGTATCAAGGACTCATTGGGCGAATCGCTCTGGAACTGAAATCGGAACGCTCACTGACATTTTCCCTATCTGAAAGTCTGATAAACGCCGGAAAAATGTCTAAGTCCAAAAAAAAATTTTTTTCAACTTCTTTCAATTTTACCCCCGTGGGATATATATTCTACCCACACACATTTGGAACTCTCCTGGGGTACCCTCACACATATTATTCCCTCATTTAGTGGATATTTTCACAAAAAAGTGAAATTTTCAAAAATCCAGAAAATTGGCTGAAAACGACTAAATATCAAAGACTCATTGGGCGAATCGCTCTGGAACTGAAATCGGAACGCTCACTGACATTTTCCCTATCTGAAAGTCTGATAAACGCCGGAAAAATGACTAAGTCCAAAAAAAATTTTTTTCAACTTTTTTCTATTTTACCCCCGTGGGATATATATTCTACCCACACACATTTGGAACTCTCCTGGGGTACCCTCACACATATTATTCCCTCATTTAGTGGATATTTTCACAAAAAAGTGAAATTTTCAAAAATCCAGAAAATTGGCTGAAAACGACTAAATATCAAAGACTCATTGGGCGAATCGCTCTGGAACTGAAATGGGAATGCTCACTGACATTTCCCCTATCTTAAAGTCTGATAAACACCAGAAAAATGACTAAGTCCAAAAAAAAATTTTTTTCAACTTTTTTCAATTTTACCCCCGTGGGATATATATTCTACCCACACACATTTGGAACTCTCCTTCGGTACCCTCACACATGTTATTCCCTCATTTAGTGGATATTTTCACAAAAAAGTGAAATTTTCAAAAATCCAGAAAATTGGCTGAAAACGACTAAATATCAAAGACTCATTGTGCGAATCGCTCTGGAACTGAAATGGGAATGCTCACTGACATGTCCCCTATCTTAAAGTCTGATAAACGCAAGAAAAATGACTAAGTCCAAAAAAAAGTTTTTTTCAACTTTTTTCAATTTTACCCCCGTGGGATATATATTCTACCCACACACATTTGGAACTCTCCTGGGGTACCCTCACACATATTATTCCCTCATTTAGTGGATATTTTCACAAAAAAGTGAAATTTTCAAAAATCCAGAAAATTGGCTGAAAACGACTAAATATCAAGGACTCATTGGGCGAATCGCTCTGGAACTGAAATCGGAATGCTCACTGACATTTCCCCTATCTGAAAGTCTGATAAACGCCGGAAAAATGACTTAAGTCCCCAAAAAAATTTTTTTAAACTTTTTTCAATTTTACCCCCGTGGGATATATATTCTACCCACACAAATTTGGAACTCTCCTTCGGTACCCTCACCCATATTATTCCCTCATTTAGTGGATATTTTCACAAAAAAGTGAAATTTTCAAAAATCCAGAAAATTGGCTGAAAACGACTAAATATCAAAGACTCATTGTGCGAATCGCTCTGGAACTGAAATGGGAATGCTCACTGACATTTCCCCTATCTTAAAGTCTGATAAACGCCAGAAAAATGACTAAGTCCAAAAAAAAATTTTTTTCAACTTTTTTCAATTTTACCCCCGTGGGATATATATTCTACCCAAACACATTTGGAACTCTCCTGGGGTACCCTCACACATATTATTCCCTCATTTAGTGGATATTTTCACAAAAAAGTGAAATTTTCAAAAATCGAGAAAATTGGCTGAAAACAACTAAATAACAAGGACTCATTGGGCGAATCGCTATTGAACTAAAATCGGAATGCTCACTGACATTTCCACTATCTGAAAGTCTGATAAACGCCGGAAAAATGACTAAGTCCCAAAAAAAATTTTTTTAAACTTTTTTCAATTTTACCCCCGTGGGATATATATTCTACCCACACAAATTTGGAACTCTCCTTCGGTACCCTCACACATATTATTCCCTCATTTAGTGGATATTTTCACAAAAAAGTGAAATTTTCAAAAATCCAGAAAATTGGCTGAAAACGACTAAATATCAAAGACTCATTGTGCGAATCGCTCTGGAACTGAAATGGGAATGCTCACTGACATGTCCCCTATCTTAAAGTCTGATAAACGCAAGAAAAATGACTAAGTCCAAAAAAAAGTTTTTTTCAACTTTTTTCAATTTTACCCCCGTGGGATATATATTCTACCCACACACATTTGGAACTCTCCTGGGGTACCCTCACACATATTATTCCCTCATTTAGTGGATATTTTCACAAAAAAGTGAAATTTTCAAAAATCCAGAAAATTGGCTGAAAACGACTAAATATCAAGGACTCATTGGGCGAATCGCTCTGGAACTGAAATCGGAATGCTCACTGACATTTCCCCTATCTGAAAGTCTGATAAACGCCGGAAAAATGACTTAAGTCCCCAAAAAAATTTTTTTAAACTTTTTTCAATTTTACCCCCGTGGGATATATATTCTACCCACACAAATTTGGAACTCTCCTTCGGTACCCTCACACATATTATTCCCTCATTTAGTGGATATTTTCACAAAAAAGTGAAATTTTCAAAAATCCAGAAAATTGGCTGAAAACGACTAAATATCAAAGACTCATTGTGCGAATCGCTCTGGAACTGAAATGGGAATGCTCACTGACATTTCCCCTATCTTAAAGTCTGATAAACGCCAGAAAAATGACTAAGTCCCCAAAAAAATTTTTTTAAACTTTTTTCAATTTTACCCCCGTGGGATATATATTCTACCCACACAAATTTGGAACTCTCCTTCGGTACCCTCACACATATTATTCCCTCATTTAGTGGATATTTTCACAAAAAAGTGAAATTTTCAAAAATCCAGAAAATTGGCTGAAAACGACTAAATATCAAAGACTCATTGTGCGAATCGCTCTGGAACTGAAATGGGAATGCTCACTGACATTTCCCCTATCTTAAAGTCTGATAAACGCCGGAAAAATGACTAAGTCCAAAAAAAAATTTTTTTCAACTTCTTTCAATTTTACCCCCGTGGGATATATATTCTACCCACACACATTTGGAACTCTCCTGGGGTACCCTCACACATATTATTCCCTCATTTAGTGGATATTTTCACAAAAAAGTGAAATTTTCAAAAATCCAGAAAATTGGCTGAAAACGACTAAATATCAAAGACTCATTGGGCGAATCGCTCTGGAACTGAAATGGGAATGCTCACTGACATTTCCCCTATCTTAAAGTCTGATAAACGCCAGAAAAATGACTAAGTCCAAAAAAAAATTTTTTTCAACTTTTTTCAATTTTACCCCCGTGGGATATATATTCTACCCACACACATTTGGAACTCTCCTGGGGTACCCTCACACATATTATTCCCTCATTTAGTGGATATTTTCACAAAGAAGTGAAATTTTCAAAAATCCAGAAAATTGGCTGAAAACGACTAAGTATCAAGGACTCATTGGGCGAATCGCTCTGGAACTGAAATCGGAACGCTCACTGACATTTTCCCTATCTGAAAGTCTGATAAACGCCGGAAAAATGTCTAAGTCCAAAAAAAAATTTTTTTCAACTTCTTTCAATTTTACCCCCGTGGGATATATATTCTACCCACACACATTTGGAACTCTCCTGGGGTACCCTCACACATATTATTCCTTCATTTAGTGGATATTTTCACAAAAAAGTGAAATTTTCAAAAATCCAGAAAATTGGCTGAAAACGACTAAATATCAAAGACTCATTGGGCGAATCGCTCTGGAACTGAAATCGGAACGCTCACTGACATTTTCCCTATCTGAAAGTCTGATAAACGCCGGAAAAATGACTAAGTCCAAAAAAAAATTTTTTTCAACTTTTTTCTATTTTACCCCCGTGGGATATATATTCTACCCACACACATTTGGAACTCTCCTGGGGTACCCTCACACATATTATTCCCTCATTTAGTGGATATTTTCACAAAAAAGTGAAATTTTCAAAAATCCAGAAAATTGGCTGAAAACGACTAAATATCAAAGACTCATTGGGCGAATCGCTCTGGAACTGAAATGGGAATGCTCACTGACATTTCCCCTATCTTAAAGTCTGATAAACACCAGAAAAATGACTAAGTCCAAAAAAAAATTTTTTTCAACTTTTTTCAATTTTACCCCCGTGGGATATATATTCTACCCACACACATTTGGAACTCTCCTTCGGTACCCTCACACATGTTATTCCCTCATTTAGTGGATATTTTCACAAAAAAGTGAAATTTTCAAAAATCCAGAAAATTGGCTGAAAACGACTAAATATCAAAGACTCATTGTGCGAATCGCTCTGGAACTGAAATGGGAATGCTCACTGACATGTCCCCTATCTTAAAGTCTGATAAACGCAAGAAAAATGACTAAGTCCAAAAAAAAGTTTTTTTCAACTTTTTTCAATTTTACCCCCGTGGGATATATATTCTACCCACACACATTTGGAACTCTCCTGGGGTACCCTCACACATATTATTCCCTCATTTAGTGGATATTTTCACAAAAAAGTGAAATTTTCAAAAATCCAGAAAATTGGCTGAAAACGACTAAATATCAAGGACTCATTGGGCGAATCGCTCTGGAACTGAAATCGGAATGCTCACTGACATTTCCCCTATCTGAAAGTCTGATAAACGCCGGAAAAATGACTTAAGTCCCCAAAAAAATTTTTTTAAACTTTTTTCAATTTTACCCCCGTGGGATATATATTCTACCCACACAAATTTGGAACTCTCCTTCGGTACCCTCACACATATTATTCCCTCATTTAGTGGATATTTTCACAAAAAAGTGAAATTTTCAAAAATCCAGAAAATTGGCTGAAAACGACTAAATATCAAAGACTCATTGTGCGAATCGCTCTGGAAATGAAATGGGAATGCTCACTGACATTTCCCCTATCTTAAAGTCTGATAAACGCCAGAAAAATGACTAAGTCCAAAAAAAAATTTTTTTCAACTTTTTTCAATTTTACCCCCGTGGGATATATATTCTACCCACACACATTTGGAACTCTCCTGGGGTACCCTCACACATATTATTCCCTCATTTAGTGGATATTTTCACAAAAAAGTGAAATTTTCAAAAATCGAGAAAATTGGCTGAAAACAACTAAATAACAAGGACTCATTGGGCGAATCGCTCTGGAACTAAAATCGGAATGCTCACTGACATTTCCACTATCTGAAAGTCTGATAAACGCCGGAAAAATGACTAAGTCCCAAAAAAAATTTTTTTAAACTTTTTTCAATTTTACCCCCGTGGGATATATATTCTACCCACACAAATTTGGAACTCTCCTTCGGTACCCTCACACATATTATTCCCTCATTTAGTGGATATTTTCACAAAAAAGTGAAATTTTCAAAAATCCAGAAAATTGGCTGAAAACGACTAAATATCAAAGACTCATTGTGCGAATCGCTCTGGAACTGAAATGGGAATGCTCACTGACATGTCCCCTATCTTAAAGTCTGATAAACGCAAGAAAAATGACTAAGTCCAAAAAAAAGTTTTTTTCAACTTTTTTCAATTTTACCCCCGTGGGATATATATTCTACCCACACACATTTGGAACTCTCCTGGGGTACCCTCACACATATTATTCCCTCATTTAGTGGATATTTTCACAAAAAAGTGAAATTTTCAAAAATCCAGAAAATTGGCTGAAAACGACTAAATATCAAGGACTCATTGGGCGAATCGCTCTGGAACTGAAATCGGAATGCTCACTGACATTTCCCCTATCTGAAAGTCTGATAAACGCCGGAAAAATGACTTAAGTCCCCAAAAAAATGTTTTTAAACTTTTTTCAATTTTACCCCCGTGGGATATATATTCTACCCACACAAATTTGGAACTCTCCTTCGGTACCCTCACACATATTATTCCCTCATTTAGTGGATATTTTCACAAAAAAGTGAAATTTTCAAAAATCCAGAAAATTGGCTGAAAACGACTAAATATCAAAGACTCATTGTGCGAATCGCTCTGGAACTGAAATGGGAATGCTCACTGACATTTCCCCTATCTTAAAGTCTGATAAACGCCAGAAAAATGACTAAGTCCAAAAAAAAGTTTTTTTCAACTTTTTTCAATTTTACCCCCGTGGGATATATATTTTACCCACACAAATTTGGAACTCTCCTTCGGTACCCTCACACATATTATTCCCTCATTTAGTGGATATTTTCACAAAAAAGTGAAATTTTCAAAAATCCAGAAAATTGGCTGAAACGACTAAATATCAAAGACTCATTGGGCGAATCGCTCTGGAACTGAAATCGGAATGCTCACTGACATTTCCCATATCTTAAAGTCTGATAAACGCCAGAAAAATGACTAAGTCCAAAAATAAATTTTTTTCAACTTTTTTCAATTTTACCCCCGTGGGATATATATTCTACCCACACACATTTGGAACTCTCCTGGGGTACCCTCACACGTCTTATTCCCTCATTTAGTGGATATTTTCACAAAGAAGTGAAATTTTCAAAAATCCAGAAAATTGGCTGAAAACGACTAAGTATCAAGGACTCATTGGGCGAATCGCTCTGGAACTGAAATCGGAACGCTCACTGACATTTTCCCTATCTGAAAGTCTGATAAACGCCGGAAAAATAAATAAGTCCAAAAAAAAATTTTTTTCAACTTCTTTCAATTTTACCCCCGTGGGATATATATTCTACCCACACACATTTGGAACTCTCCTGGGGTACCCTCACACATATTATTCCCTCATTTAGTGGATATTTTCACAAAAAAGTGAAATTTTCAAAAATCCAGAAAATTGGCTGAAAACGACTAAATATCAAAGACTCATCGGGCGAATCGCTCTGGAACTGAAATGGGAATGCTCACTGACATTTCCCCTATCTTAAAGTCTGATAAACGCCAGAAAAATGACTAAGTCCAAAAAGAAATTTTTTTCAACTTTTTTCAATTTTACCCCCGTGGGATATATATTCTACCCACACACATTTGGAACTCTCCTGGGGTACCCTCACACATATTATTCCCTCATTTAGTGGATATTTTCACAAAAAAGTGAAATTTTCAAAAATCGAGAAAATTGGCTGAAAACAACTAAATAACAAGGACTCATTGGGCGAATCGCTCTGGAACTAAAATCGGAATGCTCACTGACATTTCCACTATCTGAAAGTCTGATAAACGCCGGAAAAATGACTAAGTCCCAAAAAAAAATGTTTTAAACTTTTTTCAATTTTACCCCCGTGGGATATATATTCTACCCACACAAATTTGGAACTCTCCTTCGGTACCCTCACACATATTATTCCCTCATTTAGTGGATATTTTCACAAAAAAGTGAAATTTTCAAAAATCCAGAAAATTGGCTGAAAACGACTAAATATCAAAGACTCATTGTGCGAATCGCTCTGGAACTGAAATGGGAATGCTCACTGACATTTCCCCTATCTTAAAGTCTGATAAACGCAAGAAAAATGACTAAGTCCAAAAAAAAATTTTTTTCAACTTTTTTCAATTTTACCCCCGTGGGATATATATTCTACCCACACACATTTGGAACTCTCCTGGGGTACCCTCACACATATTATTCCCTCATTTAGTGGATATTTTCACAAAAAAGTGAAATTTTCAAAAATTCAGAAAATTGGCTGAAAACGACTAAATATCAAGGACGCATTGGGCGAATCGCTCTGGAACTGAAATAGGAATGCTCACTGACATTTCCCCTATCTGAAAGTCTGATAAACGCCGGAAAAATGACTTAAGTCCCCAAAAAATTTTTTTTAAACTTTTTTCAATTTTACCCCCGTGGGATATATATTCTACCCACACAAATTTGGAACTCTCCTTCGGTACCCTCACACATATTATTCCCTCATTTAGTGGATATTTTCACAAAAAAGTGAAATTTTCAAAAATCCAGAAAATTGGCTGAAAACGACTAAATATGAAAGACTCATTGTGCGAATCGCTCTGGAACTGAAATGGGAATGCTCACTGACATTTCCCCTATCTTAAAGTCTGATAAACGCCAGAAAAATGACTAAGTCCAAAAAAAAAATTTTTTCAACTTTTTTCAATTTTACCCCCGTGGGATATATATTCTACCCACACACATTTGGAACTCTCCTGTGGTACCCTCACACATATTATTCCCTCATTTAGTGGATATTTTCCCAAAGAAGTGAAATTTTCAAAAATCCAGAAAATTGGCTGAAAACGACTAAGTATCAAGGACTCCTTGGGCGAATCGCTCTGGAACTGAAATGGGAATGCTCACTGACATTTCCCCTATCTTAAAGTCTGATAAACGCCAGAAAAATGACTAAGTCCAAAAAAAAATTTTTTTCAACTTTTTTCAATTTTACCCCCGTGGGATATATATTCTACCCACACACATTTGGAACTCTCCTGGGGTACCCTCACACATATTATTCCCTCATTTAGTGGATATTTTCACAAAAAAGTGAAATTTTCAAAAATCGAGAAAATTGGCTGAAAACAACTAAATAACAAGGACTCATTGGGCGAATCGCTCTGGAACTAAAATCGGAATGCTCACTGACATTTCCACTATCTGAAAGTCTGATAAACGCCGGAAAAATGACTAAGTCCCAAAAAAAATTTTTTTAAACTTTTTTCAATTTTACCCCCGTGGGATATATATTCTACCCACACAAATTTGGAACTCTCCTTCGGTACCCTCACACATATTATTCCCTCATTTAGTGGATATTTTCACAAAAAAGTGAAATTTTCAAAAATCCAGAAAATTGGCTGAAAACGACTAAATATCAAAGACTCATTGTGCGAATCGCTCTGGAACTGAAATGGGAATGCTCACTGACATGTCCCCTATCTTAAAGTCTGATAAACGCAAGAAAAATGACTAAGTCCAAAAAAAAGTTTTTTTCAACTTTTTTCAATTTTACCCCCGTGGGATATATATTCTACCCACACACATTTGGAACTCTCCTGGGGTACCCTCACACATATTATTCCCTCATTTAGTGGATATTTTCACAAAAAAGTGAAATTTTCAAAAATCCAGAAAATTGGCTGAAAACGACTAAATATCAAGGACTCATTGGGCGAATCGCTCTGGAACTGAAATCGGAATGCTCACTGACATTTCCCCTATCTGAAAGTCTGATAAACGCCGGAAAAATGACTTAAGTCCCCAAAAAAATGTTTTTAAACTTTTTTCAATTTTACCCCCGTGGGATATATATTCTACCCACACAAATTTGGAACTCTCCTTCGGTACCCTCACACATATTATTCCCTCATTTAGTGGATATTTTCACAAAAAAGTGAAATTTTCAAAAATCCAGAAAATTGGCTGAAAACGACTAAATATCAAAGACTCATTGTGCGAATCGCTCTGGAACTGAAATGGGAATGCTCACTGACATTTCCCCTATCTTAAAGTCTGATAAACGCCAGAAAAATGACTAAGTCCAAAAAAAAGTTTTTTTCAACTTTTTTCAATTTTACCCCCGTGGGATATATATTTTACCCACACAAATTTGGAACTCTCCTTCGGTACCCTCACACATATTATTCCCTCATTTAGTGGATATTTTCACAAAAAAGTGAAATTTTCAAAAATCCAGAAAATTGGCTGAAACGACTAAATATCAAAGACTCAATGGGCGAATCGCTCTGGAACTGAAATCGGAATGCTCACTGACATTTCCCATATCTTAAAGTCTGATAAACGCCAGAAAAATGACTAAGTCCAAAAATAAATTTTTTTCAACTTTTTTCAATTTTACCCCCGTGGGATATATATTCTACCCACACACATTTGGAACTCTCCTGGGGTACCCTCACACGTCTTATTCCCTCATTTAGTGGATATTTTCACAAAGAAGTGAAATTTTCAAAAATCCAGAAAATTGGCTGAAAACGACTAAGTATCAAGGACTCATTGGGCGAATCGCTCTGGAACTGAAATCGGAACGCTCACTGACATTTTCCCTATCTGAAAGTCTGATAAACGCCGGAAAAATAAATAAGTCCAAAAAAAAATTTTTTTCAACTTCTTTCAATTTTACCCCCGTGGGATATATATTCTACCCACACACATTTGGAACTCTCCTGGGGTACCCTCACACATATTATTCCCTCATTTAGTGGATATTTTCACAAAAAAGTGAAATTTTCAAAAATCCAGAAAATTGGCTGAAAACGACTAAATATCAAAGACTCATCGGGCGAATCGCTCTGGAACTGAAATGGGAATGCTCACTGACATTTCCCCTATCTTAAAGTCTGATAAACGCCAGAAAAATGACTAAGTCCAAAAAGAAATTTTTTTCAACTTTTTTCAATTTTACCCCCGTGGGATATATATTCTACCCACACACATTTGGAACTCTCCTGGGGTACCCTCACACATATTATTCCCTCATTTAGTGGATATTTTCACAAAAAAGTGAAATTTTCAAAAATCGAGAAAATTGGCTGAAAACAACTAAATAACAAGGACTCATTGGGCGAATCGCTCTGGAACTAAAATCGGAATGCTCACTGACATTTCCACTATCTGAAAGTCTGATAAACGCCGGAAAAATGACTAAGTCCCAAAAAAAAATGTTTTAAACTTTTTTCAATTTTACCCCCGTGGGATATATATTCTACCCACACAAATTTGGAACTCTCCTTCGGTACCCTCACACATATTATTCCCTCATTTAGTGGATATTTTCACAAAAAAGTGAAATTTTCAAAAATCCAGAAAATTGGCTGAAAACGACTAAATATCAAAGACTCATTGTGCGAATCGCTCTGGAACTGAAATGGGAATGCTCACTGACATTTCCCCTATCTTAAAGTCTGATAAACGCAAGAAAAATGACTAAGTCCAAAAAAAAATTTTTTTCAACTTTTTTCAATTTTACCCCCGTGGGATATATATTCTACCCACACACATTTGGAACTCTCCTGGGGTACCCTCACACATATTATTCCCTCATTTAGTGGATATTTTCACAAAAAAGTGAAATTTTCAAAAATTCAGAAAATTGGCTGAAAACGACTAAATATCAAGGACGCATTGGGCGAATCGCTCTGGAACTGAAATCGGAATGCTCACTGACATTTCCCCTATCTGAAAGTCTGATAAACGCCGGAAAAATGACTTAAGTCCCCAAAAAATTTTTTTTAAACTTTTTTCAATTTTACCCCCGTGGGATATATATTCTACCCACACAAATTTGGAACTCTCCTTCGGTACCCTCACACATATTATTCCCTCATTTAGTGGATATTTTCACAAAAAAGTGAAATTTTCAAAAATCCAGAAAATTGGCTGAAAACGACTAAATATGAAAGACTCATTGTGCGAATCGCTCTGGAACTGAAATGGGAATGCTCACTGACATTTCCCCTATCTTAAAGTCTGATAAACGCCAGAAAAATGACTAAGTCCAAAAAAAAAATTTTTTCAACTTTTTTCAATTTTACCCCCGTGGGATATATATTCTACCCACACACATTTGGAACTCTCCTGTGGTACCCTCACACATATTATTCCCTCATTTAGTGGATATTTTCCCAAAGAAGTGAAATTTTCAAAAATCCAGAAAATTGGCTGAAAACGACTAAGTATCAAGGACTCCTTGGGCGAATCGCTCTGGAACTGAAATGGGAATGCTCACTGACATTTCCCCTATCTTAAAGTCTGATAAACGCCAGAAAAATGACTAAGTCCAAAAAAAAATTTTTTTCAACTTTTTTCAATTTTACCCCCGTGGGATATATATTCTACCCACACACATTTGGAACTCTCCTGGGGTACCCTCACACATATTATTCCCTCATTTAGTGGATATTTTCACAAAAAAGTGAAATTTTCAAAAATCGAGAAAATTGGCTGAAAACAACTAAATAACAAGGACTCATTGGGCGAATCGCTCTGGAACTAAAATCGGAATGCTCACTGACATTTCCACTATCTGAAAGTCTGATAAACGCCGGAAAAATGACTAAGTCCCAAAAAAAATTTTTTTAAACTTTTTTCAATTTTACCCCCGTGGGATATATATTCTACCCACACAAATTTGGAACTCTCCTTCGGTACCCTCACACATATTATTCCCTCATTTAGTGGATATTTTCACAAAAAAGTGAAATTTTCAAAAATCCAGAAAATTGGCTGAAAACGACTAAATATCAAAGACTCATTGTGCGAATCGCTCTGGAACTGAAATGGGAATGCTCACTGACATGTCCCCTATCTTAAAGTCTGATAAACGCAAGAAAAATGACTAAGTCCAAAAAAAAGTTTTTTTCAACTTTTTTCAATTTTACCCCCGTGGGATATATATTCTACCCACACACATTTGGAACTCTCCTGGGGTACCCTCACACATATTATTCCCTCATTTAGTGGATATTTTCACAAAAAAGTGAAATTTTCAAAAATCCAGAAAATTGGCTGAAAACGACTAAATATCAAGGACTCATTGGGCGAATCGCTCTGGAACTGAAATCGGAATGCTCACTGACATTTCCCCTATCTGAAAGTCTGATAAACGCCGGAAAAATGACTTAAGTCCCCAAAAAAATGTTTTTAAACTTTTTTCAATTTTACCCCCGTGGGATATATATTCTACCCACACAAATTTGGAACTCTCCTTCGGTACCCTCACACATATTATTCCCTCATTTAGTGGATATTTTCACAAAAAAGTGAAATTTTCAAAAATCCAGAAAATTGGCTGAAAACGACTAAATATCAAAGACTCATTGTGCGAATCGCTCTGGAACTGAAATGGGAATGCTCACTGACATTTCCCCTATCTTAAAGTCTGATAAACGCCAGAAAAATGACTAAGTCCAAAAAAAAGTTTTTTTCAACTTTTTTCAATTTTACCCCCGTGGGATATATATTTTACCCACACAAATTTGGAACTCTCCTTCGGTACCCTCACACATATTATTCCCTCATTTAGTGGATATTTTCACAAAAAAGTGAAATTTTCAAAAATCCAGAAAATTGGCTGAAACGACTAAATATCAAAGACTCATTGGGCGAATCGCTCTGGAACTGAAATCGGAATGCTCACTGACATTTCCCATATCTTAAAGTCTGATAAACGCCAGAAAAATGACTAAGTCCAAAAATAAATTTTTTTCAACTTTTTTCAATTTTACCCCCGTGGGATATATATTCTACCCACACACATTTGGAACTCTCCTGGGGTACCCTCACACATATTATTCCCTCATTTAGTGGATATTTTCACAAAAAAGTGAAATTTTCAAAAATCCAGAAAATTGGCTGAAAACGACTAAATATCAAAGACTCATCGGGCGAATCGCTCTGGAACTGAAATGGGAATGCTCACTGACATTTCCCCTATCTTAAAGTCTGATAAACGCCAGAAAAATGACTAAGTCCAAAAAGAAATTTTTTTCAACTTTTTTCAATTTTACCCCCGTGGGATATATATTCTACCCACACACATTTGGAACTCTCCTGGGGTACCCTCACACATATTATTCCCTCATTTAGTGGATATTTTCACAAAAAAGTGAAATTTTCAAAAATCGAGAAAATTGGCTGAAAACAACTAAATAACAAGGACTCATTGGGCGAATCGCTCTGGAACTAAAATCGGAATGCTCACTGACATTTCCACTATCTGAAAGTCTGATAAACGCCGGAAAAATGACTAAGTCCCAAAAAAAAATGTTTTAAACTTTTTTCAATTTTACCCCCGTGGGATATATATTCTACCCACACACATTTGGAACTCTCCTGGGGTACCCTCACACATATTATTCCCTCATTTAGTGGATATTTTCACAAAAAAGTGAAATTTTCAAAAATTCAGAAAATTGGCTGAAAACGACTAAATATCAAGGACGCATTGGGCGAATCGCTCTGGAACTGAAATCGGAATGCTCACTGACATTTCCCCTATCTGAAAGTCTGATAAACGCCGGAAAAATGACTTAAGTCCCCAAAAAATTTTTTTTAAACTTTTTTCAATTTTACCCCCGTGGGATATATATTCTACCCACACAAATTTGGAACTCTCCTTCGGTACCCTCACACATATTATTCCCTCATTTAGTGGATATTTTCACAAAAAAGTGAAATTTTCAAAAATCCAGAAAATTGGCTGAAAACGACTAAATATGAAAGACTCATTGTGCGAATCGCTCTGGAACTGAAATGGGAATGCTCACTGACATTTCCCCTATCTTAAAGTCTGATAAACGCCAGAAAAATGACTAAGTCCAAAAAAAAAATTTTTTCAACTTTTTTCAATTTTACCCCCGTGGGATATATATTCTACCCACACACATTTGGAACTCTCCTGTGGTACCCTCACACATATTATTCCCTCATTTAGTGGATATTTTCCCAAAGAAGTGAAATTTTCAAAAATCCAGAAAATTGGCTGAAAACGACTAAGTATCAAGGACTCCTTGGGCGAATCGCTCTGGAACTGAAATGGGAATGCTCACTGACATTTCCCCTATCTTAAAGTCTGATAAACGCCAGAAAAATGACTAAGTCCAAAAAAAAATTTTTTTCAACTTTTTTCAATTTTACCCCCGTGGGATATATATTCTACCCACACACATTTGGAACTCTCCTGGGGTACCCTCACACATATTATTCCCTCATTTAGTGGATATTTTCACAAAAAAGTGAAATTTTCAAAAATCGAGAAAATTGGCTGAAAACAACTAAATAACAAGGACTCATTGGGCGAATCGCTCTGTAACTAAAATCGGAATGCTCACTGACATTTCCACTATCTGAAAGTCTGATAAACGCCGGAAAAATGACTAAGTCCCCAAAAAAATTTTTTTAAACTTTTTTCAATTTTACCCCCGTGGGATATATATTCTACCCACACAAATTTGGAACTCTCCTTCGGTACCCTCACACATATTATTCCCTCATTTAGTGGATATTTTCACAAAAAAGTGAAATTTTCAAAAATCCAGAAAATTGGCTGAAAACGACTAAATATCAAAGACTCATTGTGCGAATCGCTCTGGAACTGAAATGGGAATGCTCACTGACATTTCCCCTATCTTAAAGTCTGATAAACGCAAGAAAAATGACTAAGTCCAAAAAAAAATTTTTTTCAACTTTTTTCAATTTTACCCCCGTGGGATATATATTCTACCCACACACATTTGGAACTCTCCTGGGGTACCCTCACACATATTATTCCCTCATTTAGTGGATATTTTCACAAAAAAGTGAAATTTTCAAAAATCCAGAAAATTGGCTGAAAACGACTAAATATCAAGGACTCATTGGGCGAATCGCTCTGGAACTGAAATCGGAATGCTCACTGACATTTCCCCTATCTTAAAGTCTGATAAACGCCAGAAAAATGACTAAGTCCAAAAAAAAATTTTTTTCAACTTTTTTCAATTTTACCCCCGTGGGATATATATTCTACCCACACACATTTGGAACTCTCCTGGGGTACCCTCACACGTCTTATTCCCTCATTTAGTGGATATTTTCACAAAGAAGTGAAATTTTCAAAAATCCAGAAAATTGGCTGAAAACGACTAAGTATCAAGGACTCATTGGGCGAATCGCTCTGGAACTGAAATCGGAACGCTCACTGACATTTTCCCTATCTGAAAGTCTGATAAACGCCGGAAAAATAAATAAGTCCAAAAAAAAATTTTTTTCAACTTCTTTCAATTTTACCCCCGTGGGATATATATTCTACCCACACACATTTGGAACTCTCCTGGGGTACCCTCACACATATTATTCCCTCATTTAGTGGATATTTTCCCAAAGAAGTGAAATTTTCAAAAATCCAGAAAATTGGCTGAAAACGACTAAGTATCAAGGACTCCTTGGGCGAATCGCTCTGGAACTGAAATGGGAATGCTCACTGACATTTCCCCTATCTTAAAGTCTGATAAACGCCAGAAAAATGACTAAGTCCAAAAAAAAATTTTTTTCAACTTTTTTCAATTTTACCCCCGTGGGATATATATTCTACCCACACACATTTGGAACTCTCCTGGGGTACCCTCACACATATTATTCCCTCATTTAGTGGATATTTTCACAAAAAAGTGAAATTTTCAAAAATCGAGAAAATTGGCTGAAAACAACTAAATAACAAGGACTCATTGGGCGAATCGCTCTGGAACTAAAATCGGAATGCTCACTGACATTTCCACTATCTGAAAGTCTGATAAACGCCGGAAAAATGACTAAGTCCCAAAAAAAAATGTTTTAAACTTTTTTCAATTTTACCCCCGTGGGATATATATTCTACCCACACAAATTTGGAACTCTCCTTCGGTACCCTCACACATATTATTCCCTCATTTAGTGGATATTTTCACAAAAAAGTGAAATTTTCAAAAATCCAGAAAATTGGCTGAAAACGACTAAATATCAAAGACTCATTGTGCGAATCGCTCTGGAACTGAAATGGGAATGCTCACTGACATTTCCCCTATCTTAAAGTCTGATAAACGCAAGAAAAATGACTAAGTCCAAAAAAAAATTTTTTTCAACTTTTTTCAATTTTACCCCCGTGGGATATATATTCTACCCACACACATTTGGAACTCTCCTGGGGTACCCTCACACATATTATTCCCTCATTTAGTGGATATTTTCACAAAAAAGTGAAATTTTCAAAAATCCAGAAAATTGGCTGAAAACGACTAAATATCAAGGACGCATTGGGCGAATCGCTCTGGAACTGAAATCGGAATGCTCACTGACATTTCCCCTATCTGAAAGTCTGATAAACGCCGGAAAAATGACTTAAGTCCCCAAAAAATTTTTTTTAAACTTTTTTCAATTTTACCCCCGTGGGATATATATTCTACCCACACAAATTTGGAACTCTCCTTCGGTACCCTCACACATATTATTCCCTCATTTAGTGGATATTTTCACAAAAAAGTGAAATTTTCAAAAATCGAGAAAATTGGCTGAAAACAACTAAATAACAAGGACTCATTGGGCGAATCGCTCTGTAACTAAAATCGGAATGCTCACTGACATTTCCACTATCTGAAAGTCTGATAAACGCCGGAAAAATGACTAAGTCCCCAAAAAAATTTTTTTAAACTTTTTTCAATTTTACCCCCGTGGGATATATATTCTACCCACACAAATTTGGAACTCTCCTTCGGTACCCTCACACATATTATTCCCTCATTTAGTGGATATTTTCACAAAAAAGTGAAATTTTCAAAAATCCAGAAAATTGGCTGAAAACGACTAAATATCAAAGACTCATTGTGCGAATCGCTCTGGAACTGAAATGGGAATGCTCACTGACATTTCCCCTATCTTAAAGTCTGATAAACGCAAGAAAAATGACTAAGTCCAAAAAAAAATTTTTTTCAACTTTTTTCAATTTTACCCCCGTGGGATATATATTCTACCCACACACATTTGGAACTCTCCTGGGGTACCCTCACACATATTATTCCCTCATTTAGTGGATATTTTCACAAAAAAGTGAAATTTTCAAAAATCCAGAAAATTGGCTGAAAACGACTAAATATCAAGGACTCATTGGGCGAATCGCTCTGGAACTGAAATCGGAATGCTCACTGACATTTCCCCTATCTTAAAGTCTGATAAACGCCAGAAAAATGACTAAGTCCAAAAAAAAATTTTTTTCAACTTTTTTCAATTTTACCCCCGTGGGATATATATTCTACCCACACACATTTGGAACTCTCCTGGGGTACCCTCACACGTCTTATTCCCTCATTTAGTGGATATTTTCACAAAGAAGTGAAATTTTCAAAAATCCAGAAAATTGGCTGAAAACGACTAAGTATCAAGGACTCATTGGGCGAATCGCTCTGGAACTGAAATCGGAACGCTCACTGACATTTTCCCTATCTGAAAGTCTGATAAACGCCGGAAAAATAAATAAGTCCAAAAAAAAATTTTTTTCAACTTCTTTCAATTTTACCCCCGTGGGATATATATTCTACCCACACACATTTGGAACTCTCCTGGGGTACCCTCACACATATTATTCCCTCATTTAGTGGATATTTTCCCAAAGAAGTGAAATTTTCAAAAATCCAGAAAATTGGCTGAAAACGACTAAGTATCAAGGACTCCTTGGGCGAATCGCTCTGGAACTGAAATGGGAATGCTCACTGACATTTCCCCTATCTTAAAGTCTGATAAACGCCAGAAAAATGACTAAGTCCAAAAAAAAATTTTTTTCAACTTTTTTCAATTTTACCCCCGTGGGATATATATTCTACCCACACACATTTGGAACTCTCCTGGGGTACCCTCACACATATTATTCCCTCATTTAGTGGATATTTTCACAAAAAAGTGAAATTTTCAAAAATCGAGAAAATTGGCTGAAAACAACTAAATAACAAGGACTCATTGGGCGAATCGCTCTGTAACTAAAATCGGAATGCTCACTGACATTTCCACTATCTGAAAGTCTGATAAACGCCGGAAAAATGACTAAGTCCCCAAAAAAAATTTTTTAAACTTTTTTCAATTTTACCCCCGTGGGATATATATTCTACCCACACAAATTTGGAACTCTCCTTCGGTACCCTCACACATATTATTCCCTCATTTAGTGGATATTTTCACAAAAAAAGTGAAATTTTCAAAAATCCAGAAAATTGGCTGAAAACGACTAAATATCAAGGACTCATTGGGCGAATCGCTCTGGAACTGAAATCGGAATGCTCACTGACATTTCCCCTATCTTAAAGTCTGATAAACGCCAGAAAAATGACTAAGTCCAAAAAAAAATTTTTTTCAACTTTTTTCAATTTTACCCCCGTGGGATATATATTCTACCCACACACATTTGGAACTCTCCTGGGGTACCCTCACACGTCTTATTCCCTCATTTAGTGGATATTTTCACAAAGAAGTGAAATTTTCAAAAATCCAGAAAATTGGCTGAAAACGACTAAGTATCAAGGACTCATTGGGCGAATCGCTCTGGAACTGAAATCGGAACGCTCACTGACATTTTCCCTATCTGAAAGTCTGATAAACGCCGGAAAAATAAATAAGTCCAAAAAAAAATTTTTTTCAACTTCTTTCAATTTTACCCCCGTGGGATATATATTCTACCCACACACATTTGGAACTCTCCTGGGGTACCCTCACACATATTATTCCCTCATTTAGTGGATATTTTCACAAAAAAGTGAAATTTTCAAAAATCCAGAAAATTGGCTGAAAACGACTAAATATCAAAGACTCATTGTGCGAATCGCTCTGGAACTGAAATGGGAATGCTCACTGACATTTCCCCTATCTTAAAGTCTGATAAACGCCAGAAAAATGACTAAGTCCAAAAAAAAGTTTTTTTCAACTTTTTTCAATTTTACCCCCGTGGGATATATATTCTACCCACACAAATTTGGAACTCTCCTTCGGTACCCTCACACATATTATTCCCTCATTTAGTGGATATTTTCACAAAAAAGTGAAATTTTCAAAAATCCAGAAAATTGGCTGAAACGACTAAATATCAAAGACTCATTGTGCGAATCGCTCTGGAACTGAAATGGGAATGCTCACTGACATTTCCCCTATCTTAAAGTCTGATAAACGCAAGAAAAATGACTAAGTCCAAAAAAAAATTTTTTTCAACTTTTTTCAATTTTACCCCCGTGGGATATATATTCTACCCACACACATTTGGAACTCTCCTGGGGTACCCTCACACATATTATTCCCTCATTTAGTGGATATTTTCACAAAAAAGTGAAATTTTCAAAAATCCAGAAAATTGGCTGAAAACGACTAAATATCAAGGACTCATTGGGCGAATCGCTCTGGAACTGAAATCGGAATGCTCACTGACATTTCCCATATCTTAAAGTCTGATAAACGCCAGAAAAATGACTAAGTCCAAAAATAAATTTTTTTCAACTTTTTTCAATTTTACCCCCGTGGGATATATATTCTACCCACACACATTTGGAACTCTCCTGGGGTACCCTCACACGTCTTATTCCCTCATTTAGTGGATATTTTCACAAAGAAGTGAAATTTTCAAAAATCCAGAAAATTGGCTGAAAACGACTAAGTATCAAGGACTCATTGGGCGAATCGCTCTGGAACTGAAATCGGAACGCTCACTGACATTTTCCCTATCTGAAAGTCTGATAAACGCCGGAAAAATAAATAAGTCCAAAAAAAAATTTTTTTCAACTTCTTTCAATTTTACCCCCGTGGGATATATATTCTACCCACACACATTTGGAACTCTCCTGGGGTACCCTCACACATATTATTCCCTCATTTAGTGGATATTTTCACAAAAAAGTGAAATTTTCAAAAATCCAGAAAATTGGCTGAAAACGACTAAATATCAAAGACTCATCGGGCGAATCGCTCTGGAACTGAAATGGGAATGCTCACTGACATTTCCCCTATCTTAAAGTCTGATAAACGCCAGAAAAATGACTAAGTCCAAAAAGAAATTTTTTTCAACTTTTTTCAATTTTACCCCCGTGGGATATATATTCTACCCACACACATTTGGAACTCTCCTGGGGTACCCTCACACATATTATTCCCTCATTTAGTGGATATTTTCACAAAAAAGTGAAATTTTCAAAAATCGAGAAAATTGGCTGAAAACAACTAAATAACAAGGACTCATTGGGCGAATCGCTCTGGAACTAAAATCGGAATGCTCACTGACATTTCCACTATCTGAAAGTCTGATAAACGCCGGAAAAATGACTAAGTCCCAAAAAAAAATGTTTTAAACTTTTTTCAATTTTACCCCCGTGGGATATATATTCTACCCACACAAATTTGGAACTCTCCTTCGGTACCCTCACACATATTATTCCCTCATTTAGTGGATATTTTCACAAAAAAGTGAAATTTTCAAAAATCCAGAAAATTGGCTGAAAACGACTAAATATCAAGGACGCATTGGGCGAATCGCTCTGGAACTGAAATCGGAATGCTCACTGACATTTCCCCTATCTGAAAGTCTGATAAACGCCGGAAAAATGACTTAAGTCCCCAAAAAATTTTTTTTAAACTTTTTTCAATTTTACCCCCGTGGGATATATATTCTACCCACACAAATTTGGAACTCTCCTTCGGTACCCTCACACATATTATTCCCTCATTTAGTGGATATTTTCACAAAAAAGTGAAATTTTCAAAAATCCAGAAAATTGGCTGAAAACGACTAAATATCAAAGACTCATTGTGCGAATCGCTCTGGAACTGAAATGGGAATGCTCACTGACATTTCCCCTATCTTAAAGTCTGATAAACGCCAGAAAAATGACTAAGTCCAAAAAAAAATTTTTTTCAACTTTTTTCAATTTTACCCCCGTGGGATATATATTCTACCCACACACATTTGGAACTCTCCTGTGGTACCCTCACACATATTATTCCCTCATTTAGTGGATATTTTCACAAAAAAGTGAAATTTTCAAAAATCGAGAAAATTGGCTGAAAACAACTAAATAACAAGGACTCATTGGGCGAATCGCTCTGTAACTAAAATCGGAATGCTCACTGACATTTCCACTATCTGAAAGTCTGATAAACGCCGGAAAAATGACTAAGGCCCCAAAAAAATTTTTTTAAACTTTTTTCAATTTTACCCCCGTGGGATATATATTCTACCCACACAAATTTGGAACTCTCCTTCGGTACCCTCACACATATTATTCCCTCATTTAGTGGATATTTTCACAAAAAAGTGAAATTTTCAAAAATCCAGAAAATTGGCTGAAAACGACTAAATATCAAAGACTCATTGTGCGAATCGCTCTGGAACTGAAATGGGAATGCTCACTGACATTTCCCCTATCTTAAAGTCTGATAAACGCAAGAAAAATGACTAAGTCCAAAAAAAAATTTTTTTCAACTTTTTTCAATTTTACCCCCGTGGGATATATATTCTACCCACACACATTTGGAACTCTCCTGGGGTACCCTCACACATATTATTCCCTCATTTAGTGGATATTTTCACAAAAAAGTGAAATTTTCAAAAATCCAGAAAATTGGCTGAAAACGACTAAATATCAAGGACTCATTGGGCGAATCGCTCTGGAACTGAAATCGGAATGCTCACTGACATTTCCCCTATCTTAAAGTCTGATAAACGCCAGAAAAATGACTAAGTCCAAAAAAAAATTTTTTTCAACTTTTTTCAATTTTACCCCCGTGGGATATATATTCTACCCACACACATTTGGAACTCTCCTGGGGTACCCTCACACGTCTTATTCCCTCATTTAGTGGATATTTTCACAAAGAAGTGAAATTTTCAAAAATCCAGAAAATTGGCTGAAAACGACTAAGTATCAAGGACTCATTGGGCGAATCGCTCTGGAACTGAAATCGGAACGCTCACTGACATTTTCCCTATCTGAAAGTCTGATAAACGCCGGAAAAATAAATAAGTCCAAAAAAAAATTTTTTTCAACTTCTTTCAATTTTACCCCCGTGGGATATATATTCTACCCACACACATTTGGAACTCTCCTGGGGTACCCTCACACATATTATTCCCTCATTTAGTGGATATTTTCACAAAAAAGTGAAATTTTCAAAAATCCAGAAAATTGGCTGAAAACGACTAAATATCAAAGACTCATCGGGCGAATCGCTCTGGAACTGAAATGGGAATGCTCACTGACATTTCCCCTATCTTAAAGTCTGATAAACGCCAGAAAAATGACTAAGTCCAAAAAAAAATTTTTTTCAACTTTTTTCAATTTTACCCCCGTGGGATATATATTCTACCCACACACATTTGGAACTTTCCTGGGGTACCCTCACACATATTATTCCCTCATTTAGTGGATATTTTCACAAAAAAGTGAAATTTTCAAAAATCGAGAAAATTGGCTGAAAACAACTAAATAACAAGGACTCATTGGGCGAATCGCTCTGGAACTAAAATCGGAATGCTCACTGACATTTCCACTATCTGAAAGTCTGATAAACGCCGGAAAAATGACTTAAGTCCCCAAAAAATTTTTTTTAAACTTTTTTCAATTTTACCCCCGTGGGATATATATTCTACCCACACAAATTTGGAACTCTCCTTCGGTACCCTCACACATATTATTCCCTCATTTAGTGGATATTTTCACAAAAAAGTGAAATTTTCAAAAATCCAGAAAATTGGCTGAAAACGACTAAATATCAAAGACTCATTGTGCGAATCGCTCTGGAACTGAAATGGGAATGCTCACTGACATTTCCCCTATCTTAAAGTCTGATAAACGCCAGAAAAATGACTAAGTCCAAAAAAAAATTTTTTTCAACTTTTTTCAATTTTACCCCCGTGGGATATATATTCTACCCACACACATTTGGAACTCTCCTGTGGTACCCTCACACATATTATTCCCTCATTTAGTGGATATTTTCCCAAAGAAGTGAAATTTTCAAAAATCCAGAAAATTGGCTGAAAACGACTAAGTATCAAGGACTCCTTGGGCGAATCGCTCTGGAACTGAAATGGGAATGCTCACTGACATTTCCCCTATCTTAAAGTCTGATAAACGCCAGAAAAATGACTAAGTCCAAAAAAAAATTTTTTTCAACTTTTTTCAATTTTACCCCCGTGGGATATATATTCTACCCACACACATTTGGAACTCTCCTGGGGTACCCTCACACATATTATTCCCTCATTTAGTGGATATTTTCACAAAAAAGTGAAATTTTCAAAAATCGAGAAAATTGGCTGAAAACAACTAAATAACAAGGACTAATTGGGCGAATCGCTCTGTAACTAAAATCGGAATGCTCACTGACATTTCCACTATCTGAAAGTCTGATAAACGCCGGAAAAATGACTAAGTCCCCAAAAAAAATTTTTTAAACTTTTTTCAATTTTACCCCCGTGGGATATATATTCTACCCACACAAATTTGGAACTCTCCTTCGGTACCCTCACACATATTATTCCCTCATTTAGTGGATATTTTCACAAAAAAGTGAAATTTTCAAAAATCCAGAAAATTGGCTGAAAACGACTAAATATCAAGGACTCATTGGGCGAATCGCTCTGGAACTGAAATCGGAATGCTCACTGACATTTCCCCTATCTTAAAGTCTGATAAACGCCAGAAAAATGACTAAGTCCAAAAAAAAATTTTTTTCAACTTTTTTCAATTTTACCCCCGTGGGATATATATTCTACCCACACACATTTGGAACTCTCCTGGGGTACCCTCACACGTCTTATTCCCTCATTTAGTGGATATTTTCACAAAGAAGTGAAATTTTCAAAAATCCAGAAAATTGGCTGAAAACGACTAAGTATCAAGGACTCATTGGGCGAATCGCTCTGTAACTGAAATCGGAACGCTCACTGACATTTTCCCTATCTGAAAGTCTGATAAACGCCGGAAAAATAAATAAGTCCAAAAAAAAATTTTTTTCAACTTCTTTCAATTTTACCCCCGTGGGATATATATTCTACCCACACACATTTGGAACTCTCCTGGGGTACCCTCACACATATTATTCCCTCATTTAGTGGATATTTTCACAAAAAAGTGAAATTTTCAAAAATCCAGAAAATTGGCTGAAAACGACTAAATATCAAACACTCATTGTGCGAATCGCTCTGGAACTGAAATGGGAATGCTCACTGACATTTCCCCTATCTTAAAGTCTGATAAACGCAAGAAAAATGACTAAGTCCAAAAAAAAATTTTTTTCAACTTTTTTCAATTTTACCCCCGTGGGATATATATTCTACCCACACACATTTGGAACTCTCCTGGGGTACCCTCACACATATTATTCCCTCATTTAGTGGATATTTTCACAAAAAAGTGAAATTTTCAAAAATCCAGAAAATTGGCTGAAAACGACTAAATATCAAGGACGCATTGGGCGAATCGCTCTGGAACTGAAATCGGAATGCTCACTGACATTTCCCCTATCTGAAAGTCTGATAAACGCCGGAAAAATGACTTAAGTCCCCAAAAAATTTTTTTTAAACTTTTTTCAATTTTACCCCCGTGGGATATATATTCTACCCACACAAATTTGGAACTCTCCTTCGGTACCCTCACACATATTATTCCCTCATTTAGTGGATATTTTCACAAAAAAGTGAAATTTTCAAAAATCCAGAAAATTGGCTGAAAACGACTAAATATCAAAGACTCATTGTGCGAATCGCTCTGGAACTGAAATGGGAATGCTCACTGACATTTCCCCTATCTTAAAGTCTCATAAACGCCGGAAAAATGACTAAGTCCAAAAAAAAATTTTTTTCAACTTTTTTCAATTTTACCCCGTGGGATATATATTCTACCCACACACATTTGGAACTCTCCTGGGGTACCCTCACACATCTTATTCCCTCATTTAGTGGATATTTTCACAAAGAAGTGAAATTTTAAAAAATCCAGAAAATTGGCTGAAAACGACTAAATATCAAAGACTCATTGGGCGAATCGCTCTGGAACTGAAATCGGAGCACTCACTGACATTTTCCCTATCTGAAAGTCTGATAAACGCCGGAAAAATGACTAAGTCCAAAAAAAAATTTTTTTCAACTTTTTTCAATTTTACCCCCGTGGGATATATATTCTACCCACACACATTTGGAACTCTCCTGGGGTACCCTCACACATATTATTCCCTCATTTAGTGGATATTTTCACAAAAAAGTGAAATTTTCAAAAATCGAGAAAATTGGCTGAAAACAACTAAATAACAAGGACTCATTGGGCGAATCGCTCTGTAACTAAAATCGGAATGCTCACTGACATTTCCACTATCTGAAAGTCTGATAAACGCCGGAAAAATGACTAAGTCCCCAAAAAAAATTTTTTAAACTTTTTTCAATTTTACCCCCGTGGGATATATATTCTACCCACACAAATTTGGAACTCTCCTTCGGTACCCTCACACATATTATTCCCTCATTTAGTGGATATTTTCACAAAAAAGTGAAATTTTCAAAAATCCAGAAAATTGGCTGAAAACGACTAAATATCAAGGACTCATTGGGCGAATCGCTCTGGAACTGAAATCGGAATGCTCACTGACATTTCCCCTATCTTAAAGTCTGATAAACGCCAGAAAAATGACTAAGTCCAAAAAAAAATTTTTTTCAACTTTTTTCAATTTTACCCCCGTGGGATATATATTCTACCCACACACATTTGGAACTCTCCTGGGGTACCCTCACACGTCTTATTCCCTCATTTAGTGGATATTTTCACAAAGAAGTGAAATTTTCAAAAATCCAGAAAATTGGCTGAAAACGACTAAGTATCAAGGACTCATTGGGCGAATCGCTCTGTAACTGAAATCGGAACGCTCACTGACATTTTCCCTATCTGAAAGTCTGATAAACGCCGGAAAAATAAATAAGTCCAAAAAAAAATTTTTTTCAACTTCTTTCAATTTTACCCCCGTGGGATATATATTCTACCCACACACATTTGGAACTCTCCTGGGGTACCCTCACACATATTATTCCCTCATTTAGTGGATATTTTCACAAAAAAGTGAAATTTTCAAAAATCCAGAAAATTGGCTGAAAACGACTAAATATCAAACACTCATTGTGCGAATCGCTCTGGAACTGAAATGGGAATGCTCACTGACATTTCCCCTATCTTAAAGTCTGATAAACGCAAGAAAAATGACTAAGTCCAAAAAAAAATTTTTTTCAACTTTTTTCAATTTTACCCCCGTGGGATATATATTCTACCCACACACATTTGGAACTCTCCTGGGGTACCCTCACACATATTATTCCCTCATTTAGTGGATATTTTCACAAAAAAGTGAAATTTTCAAAAATCCAGAAAATTGGCTGAAAACGACTAAATATCAAGGACGCATTGGGCGAATCGCTCTGGAACTGAAATCGGAATGCTCACTGACATTTCCCCTATCTGAAAGTCTGATAAACGCCGGAAAAATGACTTAAGTCCCCAAAAAATTTTTTTTAAACTTTTTTCAATTTTACCCCCGTGGGATATATATTCTACCCACACAAATTTGGAACTCTCCTTCGGTACCCTCACACATATTATTCCCTCATTTAGTGGATATTTTCACAAAAAAGTGAAATTTTCAAAAATCCAGAAAATTGGCTGAAAACGACTAAATATCAAAGACTCATTGTGCGAATCGCTCTGGAACTGAAATGGGAATGCTCACTGACATTTCCCCTATCTTAAAGTCTCATAAACGCCGGAAAAATGACTAAGTCCAAAAAAAATTTTTTTTCAACTTTTTTCAATTTTACCCCCGTGGGATATATATTCTACCCACACACATTTGGAACTCTCCTGGGGTACCCTCACACATCTTATTCCCTCATTTAGTGGATATTTTCACAAAGAAGTGAAATTTTAAAAAATCCAGAAAATTGGCTGAAAACGACTAAATATCAAAGACTCATTGGGCGAATCGCTCTGGAACTGAAATCGGAGCACTCACTGACATTTTCCCTATCTGAAAGTCTGATAAACGCCGGAAAAATGACTAAGTCCAAAAAAAAATTTTTTTCAACTTTTTTCAATTTTACCCCCGTGGGATATATATTCTACCCACACACATTTGGAACTCTCCTGGGGTACCCTCACACATATTATTCCCTCATTTAGTGGATATTTTCACAAAAAAGTGAAATTTTCAAAAATCGAGAAAATTGGCTGAAAACAACTAAATAACAAGGACTCATTGGGCGAATCGCTCTGTAACTAAAATCGGAATGCTCACTGACATTTCCACTATCTGAAAGTCTGATAAACGCCGGAAAAATGACTAAGTCCCCAAAAAAATTTTTTTAAACTTTTTTCAATTTTACCCCCGTGGGATATATATTCTACCCACACAAATTTGGAACTCTCCTTCGGTACCCTCACACATATTATTCCCTCATTTAGTGGATATTTTCACAAAAAAGTGAAATTTTCAAAAATCCAGAAAATTGGCTGAAAACGACTAAATATCAAAGACTCATTGTGCGAATCGCTCTGGAACTGAAATGGGAATGCTCACTGACATTTCCCCTATCTTAAAGTCTGATAAACGCAAGAAAAATGACTAAGTCCAAAAAAAAATTTTTTTCAACTTTTTTCAATTTTACCCCCGTGGGATATATATTCTACCCACACACATTTGGAACTCTCCTGGGGTACCCTCACACATATTATTCCCTCATTTAGTGGATATTTTCACAAAAAAGTGAAATTTTCAAAAATCCAGAAAATTGGCTGAAAACGACTAAATATCAAGGACTCATTGGGCGAATCGCTCTGGAACTGAAATCGGAATGCTCACTGACATTTCCCCTATCTTAAAGTCTGATAAACGCCAGAAAAATGACTAAGTCCAAAAAAAAATTTTTTTCAACTTTTTTCAATTTTACCCCCGTGGGATATATATTCTACCCACACACATTTGGAACTCTCCTGGGGTACCCTCACACGTCTTATTCCCTCATTTAGTGGATATTTTCACAAAGAAGTGAAATTTTCAAAAATCCAGAAAATTGGCTGAAATCGACTAAGTATCAAGGACTCATTGGGCGAATCGCTCTGGAACTGAAATCGGAACGCTCACTGACATTTTCCCTATCTGAAAGTCTGATAAACGCCGGAAAAATAAATAAGTCCAAAAAAAAATTTTTTTCAACTTCTTTCAATTTTACCCCCGTGGGATATATATTCTACCCACACACATTTGGAACTCTCCTGGGGTACCCTCACACATATTATTCCCTCATTTAGTGGATATTTTCACAAAAAAGTGAAATTTTCAAAAATCCAGAAAATTGGCTGAAAACGACTAAATATCAAAGACTCATCGGGCGAATCGCTCTGGAACTGAAATGGGAATGCTCACTGACATTTCCCCTATCTTAAAGTCTGATAAACGCCAGAAAAATGACTAAGTCCAAAAAAAAATTTTTTTCAACTTTTTTCAATTTTACCCCCGTGGGATATATATTCTACCCACACACATTTGGAACTCTCCTGGGGTACCCTCACACATATTATTCCCTCATTTAGTGGATATTTTCACAAAAAAGTGAAATTTTCAAAAATCGAGAAAATTGGCTGAAAACAACTAAATAACAAGGACTCATTGGGCGAATCGCTCTGGAACTAAAATCGGAATGCTCACTGACATTTCCACTATCTGAAAGTCTGATAAACGCCGGAAAAATGACTTAAGTCCCCAAAAAATTTTTTTTAAACTTTTTTCAATTTTACCCCCGTGGGATATATATTCTACCCACACAAATTTGGAACTCTCCTTCGGTACCCTCACACATATTATTCCCTCATTTAGTGGATATTTTCACAAAAAAGTGAAATTTTCAAAAATCCAGAAAATTGGCTGAAAACGACTAAATATCAAAGACTCATTGTGCGAATCGCTCTGGAACTGAAATGGGAATGCTCACTGACATTTCCCCTATCTTAAAGTCTGATAAACGCCAGAAAAATGACTAAGTCCAAAAAAAAATTTTTTTCAACTTTTTTCAATTTTACCCCCGTGGGATATATATTCTACCCACACACATTTGGAACTCTCCTGTGGTACCCTCACACATATTATTCCCTCATTTAGTGGATATTTTCCCAAAGAAGTGAAATTTTCAAAAATCCAGAAAATTGGCTGAAAACGACTAAGTATCAAGGACTCCTTGGGCGAATCGCTCTGGAACTGAAATGGGAATGCTCACTGACATTTCCCCTATCTTAAAGTCTGATAAACGCCAGAAAAATGACTAAGTCCAAAAAAAAATTTTTTTCAACTTTTTTCAATTTTACCCCCGTGGGATATATATTCTACCCACACACATTTGGAACTCTCCTGGGGTACCCTCACACATATTATTCCCTCATTTAGTGGATATTTTCACAAAAAAGTGAAATTTTCAAAAATCCAGAAAATTGGCTGAAAACGACTAAATATCAAAGACTCATTGTGCGAATTGCTCTGGAACTGAAATGGGAATGCTCACTGACATTTCCCCTATCTTAAAGTCTGATAAACGCCAGAAAAATGACTAAGTCCCCAAAAAAATTTTTTAAACTTTTTTCAATTTTACCCCCGTGGGATATATATTCTACCCACACAAATTTGGAACTCTCCTTCGGTACCCTCACACATATTATTCCCTCATTTAGTGGATATTTTCACAAAAAAGTGAAATTTTCAAAAATCCAGAAAATTGGCTGAAAACGACTAAATATCAAAGACTCATTGTGCGAATCGCTCTGGAACTGAAATGGGAATGCTCACTGACATTTCCCCTATCTTAAAGTCTGATAAACGCCGGAAAAATGACTAAGTCCAAAAAAAAATTTTTTTCAACTTCTTTCAATTTTACCCCCGTGGGATATATATTCTACCCACACACATTTGGAACTCTCCTGGGGTACCCTCACACATATTATTCCCTCATTTAGTGGATATTTTCACAAAAAAGTGAAATTTTCAAAAATCGAGAAAATTGGCTGAAAACAACTAAATAACAAGGACTCATTGGGCGAATCGCTCTGGAACTAAAATCGGAATGCTCACTGACATTTCCACTATCTGAAAGTCTGATAAACGCCGGAAAAATGACTAAGTCCCAAAAAAAATTTTTTTAAACTTTTTTCAATTTTACCCCCGTGGGATATATATTCTACCCACACAAATTTGGAACTCTCCTTCGGTACCCTCACACATATTATTCCCTCATTTAGTGGATATTTTCACAAAAAAGTGAAATTTTCAAAAATCCAGAAAATTGGCTGAAAACGACTAAATATCAAAGACTCATTGTGCGAATCGCTCTGGAACTGAAATGGGAATGCTCACTGACATTTCCCCTATCTTAAAGTCTGATAAATGCAAGAAAAATGACTAAGTCCAAAAAAAAATTTTTTTCAACTTTTTTCAATTTTACCCCGTGGGATATATATTCTACCCACACACATTTGGAACTCTCCTGGGGTACCCTCACACATATTATTCCCTCATTTAGTGGATATTTTCACAAAAAAGTGAAATTTTCAAAAATCCAGAAAATTGGCTGAAAACGACTAAGTATCAAGGACTCCTTGGGCGAATCGCTCTGGAACTGAAATGGGAATGCTCACTGACATTTCCCCTATCTTAAAGTCTGATAAACGCCAGAAAAATGACTAAGTCCAAAAAAAAATTTTTTTCAACTTTTTTCAATTTTACCCCTGTGGGATATATATTCTACCCACACACATTTGGAACTCTCCTGGGGTACCCTCACACATATTATTCCCTCATTTAGTGGATATTTTCACAAAAAAGTGAAATTTTCAAAAATCGAGAAAATTGGCTGAAAACAACTAAATAACAAGGACTAATTGGGCGAATCGCTCTGTAACTAAAATCGGAATGCTCACTGACATTTCCACTATCTGAAAGTCTGATAAACGCCGGAAAAATGACTAAGTCCCCAAAAAAAATTTTTTAAACTTTTTTCAATTTTACCCCCGTGGGATATATATTCTACCCACACAAATTTGGAACTCTCCTTCGGTACCCTCACACATATTATTCCCTCATTTAGTGGATATTTTCACAAAAAAGTGAAATTTTCAAAAATCCAGAAAATTGGCTGAAAACGACTAAATATCAAGGACTCATTGGGCGAATCGCTCTGGAACTGAAATCGGAATGCTCACTGACATTTCCCCTATCTTAAAGTCTGATAAACGCCAGAAAAATGACTAAGTCCAAAAAAAAATTTTTTTCAACTTTTTTCAATTTTACCCCCGTGGGATATATATTCTACCCACACACATTTGGAACTCTCCTGGGGTACCCTCACACGTCTTATTCCCTCATTTAGTGGATATTTTCACAAAGAAGTGAAATTTTCAAAAATCCAGAAAATTGGCTGAAAACGACTAAGTATCAAGGACTCATTGGGCGAATCGCTCTGTAACTGAAATCGGAACGCTCACTGACATTTTCCCTATCTGAAAGTCTGATAAACGCCGGAAAAATAAATAAGTCCAAAAAAAAATTTTTTTCAACTTCTTTCAATTTTACCCCCGTGGGATATATATTCTACCCACACACATTTGGAACTCTCCTGGGGTACCCTCACACATATTATTCCCTCATTTAGTGGATATTTTCACAAAAAAGTGAAATTTTCAAAAATCCAGAAAATTGGCTGAAAACGACTAAATATCAAACACTCATTGTGCGAATCGCTCTGGAACTGAAATGGGAATGCTCACTGACATTTCCCCTATCTTAAAGTCTGATAAACGCAAGAAAAATGACTAAGTCCAAAAAAAAATTTTTTTCAACTTTTTTCAATTTTACCCCCGTGGGATATATATTCTACCCACACACATTTGGAACTCTCCTGGGGTACCCTCACACATATTATTCCCTCATTTAGTGGATATTTTCACAAAAAAGTGAAATTTTCAAAAATCCAGAAAATTGGCTGAAAACGACTAAATATCAAGGACGCATTGGGCGAATCGCTCTGGAACTGAAATCGGAATGCTCACTGACATTTCCCCTATCTGAAAGTCTGATAAACGCCGGAAAAATGACTTAAGTCCCCAAAAAATTTTTTTTTAACTTTTTTCAATTTTACCCCCGTGGGATATATATTCTACCCACACAAATTTGGAACTCTCCTTCGGTACCCTCACACATATTATTCCCTCATTTAGTGGATATTTTCACAAAAAAGTGAAATTTTCAAAAATCCAGAAAATTGGCTGAAAACGACTAAATATCAAAGACTCATTGTGCGAATCGCTCTGGAACTGAAATGGGAATGCTCACTGACATTTCCCCTATCTTAAAGTCTCATAAACGCCGGAAAAATGACTAAGTCCAAAAAAAAATTTTTTTCAACTTTTTTCAATTTTACCCCCGTGGGATATATATTCTACCCACACACATTTGGAACTCTCCTGGGGTACCCTCACACATCTTATTCCCTCATTTAGTGGATATTTTCACAAAGAAGTGAAATTTTAAAAAATCCAGAAAATTGGCTGAAAACGACTAAATATCAAAGACTCATTGGGCGAATCGCTCTGGAACTGAAATCGGAACACTCACTGACATTTTCCCTATCTGAAAGTCTGATAAACGCCGGAAAAATGACTAAGTCCAAAAAAAAATTTTTTTCAACTTTTTTCAATTTTACCCCCGTGGGATATATATTCTACCCACACACATTTGGAACTCTCCTGGGGTACCCTCACACATATTATTCCCTCATTTAGTGGATATTTTCACAAAAAAGTGAAATTTTCAAAAATCGAGAAAATTGGCTGAAAACAACTAAATAACAAGGACTCATTGGGCGAATCGCTCTGTAACTAAAATCGGAATGCTCACTGACATTTCCACTATCTGAAAGTCTGATAAACGCCGGAAAAATGACTAAGTCCCCAAAAAAATTTTTTTAAACTTTTTTCAATTTTACCCCCGTGGGATATATATTCTACCCACACAAATTTGGAACTCTCCTTCGGTACCCTCACACATATTATTCCCTCATTTAGTGGATATTTTCACAAAAAAGTGAAATTTTCAAAAATCCAGAAAATTGGCTGAAAACGACTAAATATCAAAGACTCATTGTGCGAATCGCTCTGGAACTGAAATGGGAATGCTCACTGACATTTCCCCTATCTTAAAGTCTGATAAACGCAAGAAAAATGACTAAGTCCAAAAAAAAATTTTTTTCAACTTTTTTCAATTTTACCCCCGTGGGATATATATTCTACCCACACACATTTGGAACTCTCCTGGGGTACCCTCACACATATTATTCCCTCATTTAGTGGATATTTTCACAAAAAAGTGAAATTTTCAAAAATCCAGAAAATTGGCTGAAAACGACTAAATATCAAGGACTCATTGGGCGAATCGCTCTGGAACTGAAATCGGAATGCTCACTGACATTTCCCCTATCTTAAAGTCTGATAAACGCCAGAAAAATGACTAAGTCCAAAAAAAAATTTTTTTCAACTTTTTTCAATTTTACCCCCGTGGGATATATATTCTACCCACACACATTTGGAACTCTCCTGGGGTACCCTCACACGTCTTATTCCCTCATTTAGTGGATATTTTCACAAAGAAGTGAAATTTTCAAAAATCCAGAAAATTGGCTGAAAACGACTAAGTATCAAGGACTCATTGGGCGAATCGCTCTGGAACTGAAATCGGAACGCTCACTGACATTTTCCCTATCTGAAAGTCTGATAAACGCCGGAAAAATAAATAAGTCCAAAAAAAAATTTTTTTCAACTTCTTTCAATTTTACCCCCGTGGGATATATATTCTACCCACACACATTTGGAACTCTCCTGGGGTACCCTCACACATCTTATTCCCTCATTTAGTGGATATTTTCACAAAGAAGTGAAATTTTAAAAAATCCAGAAAATTGGCTGAAAACGACTAAATATCAAAGACTCATTGGGCGAATCGCTCTGGAACTGAAATCGGAACACTCACTGACATTTTCCCTATCTGAAAGTCTGATAAACGCCGGAAAAATGACTAAGTCCAAAAAAAAATTTTTTTCAACTTTTTTCAATTTTACCCCCGTGGGATATATATTCTACCCACACACATTTGGAACTCTCCTGGGGTACCCTCACACATATTATTCCCTCATTTAGTGGATATTTTCACAAAAAAGTGAAATTTTCAAAAATCGAGAAAATTGGCTGAAAACAACTAAATAACAAGGACTCATTGGGCGAATCGCTCTGTAACTAAAATCGGAATGCTCACTGACATTTCCACTATCTGAAAGTCTGATAAACGCCGGAAAAATGACTAAGTCCCCAAAAAAATTTTTTTAAACTTTTTTCAATTTTACCCCCGTGGGATATATATTCTACCCACACAAATTTGGAACTCTCCTTCGGTACCCTCACACATATTATTCCCTCATTTAGTGGATATTTTCACAAAAAAGTGAAATTTTCAAAAATCCAGAAAATTGGCTGAAAACGACTAAATATCAAAGACTCATTGTGCGAATCGCTCTGGAACTGAAATGGGAATGCTCACTGACATTTCCCCTATCTTAAAGTCTGATAAACGCAAGAAAAATGACTAAGTCCAAAAAAAAATTTTTTTCAACTTTTTTCAATTTTACCCCCGTGGGATATATATTCTACCCACACACATTTGGAACTCTCCTGGGGTACCCTCACACATATTATTCCCTCATTTAGTGGATATTTTCACAAAAAAGTGAAATTTTCAAAAATCCAGAAAATTGGCTGAAAACGACTAAATATCAAGGACTCATTGGGCGAATCGCTCTGGAACTGAAATCGGAATGCTCACTGACATTTCCCCTATCTTAAAGTCTGATAAACGCCAGAAAAATGACTAAGTCCAAAAAAAAATTTTTTTCAACTTTTTTCAATTTTACCCCCGTGGGATATATATTCTACCCACACACATTTGGAACTCTCCTGGGGTACCCTCACACGTCTTATTCCCTCATTTAGTGGATATTTTCACAAAGAAGTGAAATTTTCAAAAATCCAGAAAATTGGCTGAAAACGACTAAGTATCAAGGACTCATTGGGCGAATCGCTCTGGAACTGAAATCGGAACGCTCACTGACATTTTCCCTATCTGAAAGTCTGATAAACGCCGGAAAAATAAATAAGTCCAAAAAAAAATTTTTTTCAACTTCTTTCAATTTTACCCCCGTGGGATATATATTCTACCCACACACATTTGGAACTCTCCTGGGGTACCCTCACACATATTATTCCCTCATTTAGTGGATATTTTCACAAAAAAGTGAAATTTTCAAAAATCCAGAAAATTGGCTGAAAACGACTAAATATCAAAGACTCATCGGGCGAATCGCTCTGGAACTGAAATGGGAATGCTCACTGACATTTCCCCTATCTTAAAGTCTGATAAACGCCAGAAAAATGACTAAGTCCAAAAAAAAATTTTTTTCAACTTTTTTCAATTTTACCCCCGTGGGATATATATTCTACCCACACACATTTGGAACTCTCCTGGGGTACCCTCACACATATTATTCCCTCATTTAGTGGATATTTTCACAAAAAAGTGAAATTTTCAAAAATCGAGAAAATTGGCTGAAAACAACTAAATAACAAGGACTCATTGGGCGAATCGCTCTGGAACTAAAATCGGAATGCTCACTGACATTTCCACTATCTGAAAGTCTGATAAACGCCGGAAAAATGACTTAAGTCCCCAAAAAATTTTTTTTAAACTTTTTTCAATTTTACCCCCGTGGGATATATATTCTACCCACACAAATTTGGAACTCTCCTTCGGTACCCTCACACATATTATTCCCTCATTTAGTGGATATTTTCACAAAAAAGTGAAATTTTCAAAAATCCAGAAAATTGGCTGAAAACGACTAAATATCAAAGACTCATTGTGCGAATCGCTCTGGAACTGAAATGGGAATGCTCACTGACATTTCCCCTATCTTAAAGTCTGATAAACGCCAGAAAAATGACTAAGTCCAAAAAAAAATTTTTTTCAACTTTTTTCAATTTTACCCCCGTGGGATATATATTCTACCCACACACATTTGGAACTCTCCTGTGGTACCCTCACACATATTATTCCCTCATTTAGTGGATATTTTCCCAAAGAAGTGAAATTTTCAAAAATCCAGAAAATTGGCTGAAAACGACTAAGTATCAAGGACTCCTTGGGCGAATCGCTCTGGAACTGAAATGGGAATGCTCACTGACATTTCCCCTATCTTAAAGTCTGATAAACGCCAGAAAAATGACTAAGTCCAAAAAAAAATTTTTTTCAACTTTTTTCAATTTTACCCCCGTGGGATATATATTCTACCCACACACATTTGGAACTCTCCTGGGGTACCCTCACACATATTATTCCCTCATTTAGTGGATATTTTCACAAAAAAGTGAAATTTTCAAAAATCCAGAAAATTGGCTGAAAACGACTAAATATCAAAGACTCATTGTGCGAATCGCTCTGGAACTGAAATGGGAATGCTCACTGACATTTCCCCTATCTTAAAGTCTGATAAACGCCAGAAAAATGACTAAGTCCCCAAAAAAAATTTTTTAAACTTTTTTCAATTTTACCCCCGTGGGATATATATTCTACCCACACAAATTTGGAACTCTCCTTCGGTACCCTCACACATATTATTCCCTCATTTAGTGGATATTTTCACAAAAAAGTGAAATTTTCAAAAATCCAGAAAATTGGCTGAAAACGACTAAATATCAAAGACTCATTGTGCGAATCGCTCTGGAACTGAAATGGGAATGCTCACTGACATTTCCCCTATCTTAAAGTCTGATAAATGCAAGAAAAATGACTAAGTCCAAAAAAAAATTTTTTTCAACTTTTTTCAATTTTACCCCGTGACATATATATTCTACCCACACACATTTGGAACTCTCCTGGGGTACCCTCACACATATTATTCCCTCATTTAGTGGATATTTTCACAAAAAAGTGAAATTTTCAAAAATCCAGAAAATTGGCTGAAAACGACTAAGTATCAAGGACTCCTTGGGCGAATCGCTCTGGAACTGAAATGGGAATGCTCACTGACATTTCCCCTATCTTAAAGTCTGATAAACGCCAGAAAAATGACTAAGTCCAAAAAAAAATTTTTTTCAACTTTTTTCAATTTTACCCCTGTGGGATATATATTCTACCCACACACATTTGGAACTCTCCTGGGGTACCCTCACACGTCTTATTCCCTCATTTAGTGGATATTTTCACAAAGAAGTGAAATTTTCAAAAATCCAGAAAATTGGCTGAAAACGACTAAATATCAAAGACTCATTGGGCGAATCGCTCTGGAACTGAAATGGGAATGCTCACTGACATTTCCCCTATCTTAAAGTCTGATAAACGCCAGAAAAATGACTAAGTCCAAAAAAAAATTTTTTTCAACTTTTTTCAATTTTACCCCCGTGGGATATATATTCTACCCACACACATTTGGAACTCTCCTGGGGTACCCTCACACATATTATTCCCTCATTTAGTGGATATTTTCACAAAGAAGTGAAATTTTCAAAAATCCAGAAAATTGGCTGAAAACGACTAAGTATCAAGGACTCATTGGGCGAATCGCTCTGGAACTGAAATCGGAACGCTCACTGACATTTCCCCTATCTGAAAGTCTGATAAACACCGGAAAAATGACTAAGTCCCAAAAAAAATTTTTTTAAACTTTTTTCAATTTTACCCCAGTGGGATATATATTCTACCCACACAAATTTGGAACTCTCCTTCGGTACCCTCACACATATTATTCCCTCATTTAGTGGATATTTTCACAAAAAAGTGAAATTTTCAAAAATCCAGAAAATTGGCTGAAAACGACTAAATATCTAAGACTCATTGTGCGAATCGCTCTGGAACTGAAATGGGAATGCTCACTGACATTTCCCCTATCTTAAAGTCTGATAAACGCCAGAAAAATGACTAAGTCCAAAAAAAAATTTTTTTCAACTTTTTTCAATTTTACCCCCGTGGGATATATATTCTACCCACACACATTTGGAACTCTCCTGGGGTACCCTCACACATATTATTCCCTCATTTAGTGGATATTTTCACAAAGAAGTGAAATTTTCAAAAATCCAGAAAATTGGCTGAAAACGACTAAGTATCAAGGACTCATTGGGCGAATCGCTCTGGAACTGAAATCGGAACGCTCACTGACATTTTCCCTATCTGAAAGTCTGATAAACGCCGGAAAAATGTCTAAGTCCAAAAAAAAATTTTTTTCAACTTCTTTCAATTTTACCCCCGTGGGATATATATTCTACCCACACACATTTGGAACTCTCCTGGGGTACCCTCACACATATTATTCCTTCATTTAGTGGATATTTTCACAAAAAAGTGAAATTTTCAAAAATCCAGAAAATTGGCTGAAAACGACTAAATATCAAAGACTCATTGGGCGAATCGCTCTGGAACTGAAATCGGAACGCTCACTGACATTTTCCCTATCTGAAAGTCTGATAAACGCCGGAAAAATGACTAAGTCCAAAAAAAAATTTTTTTCAACTTTTTTCTATTTTACCCCCGTGGGATATATATTCTACCCACACACATTTGGAACTCTCCTGGGGTACCCTCACACATATTATTCCCTCATTTAGTGGATATTTTCACAAAAAAGTGAAATTTTCAAAAATCCAGAAAATTGGCTGAAAACGACTAAATATCAAAGACTCATTGGGCGAATCGCTCTGGAACTGAAATGGGAATGCTCACTGACATTTCCCCTATCTTAAAGTCTGATAAACACCAGAAAAATGACTAAGTCCAAAAAAAAATTTTTTTCAACTTTTTTCAATTTTACCCCCGTGGGATATATATTCTACCCACACACATTTGGAACTCTCCTTCGGTACCCTCACACATGTTATTCCCTCATTTAGTGGATATTTTCACAAAAAAGTGAAATTTTCAAAAATCCAGAAAATTGGCTGAAAACGACTAAATATCAAAGACTCATTGTGCGAATCGCTCTGGAACTGAAATGGGAATGCTCACTGACATGTCCCCTATCTTAAAGTCTGATAAACGCAAGAAAAATGACTAAGTCCAAAAAAAAGTTTTTTTCAACTTTTTTCAATTTTACCCCCGTGGGATATATATTCTACCCACACACATTTGGAACTCTCCTGGGGTACCCTCACACATATTATTCCCTCATTTAGTGGATATTTTCACAAAAAAGTGAAATTTTCAAAAATCCAGAAAATTGGCTGAAAACGACTAAATATCAAGGACTCATTGGGCGAATCGCTCTGGAACTGAAATCGGAATGCTCACTGACATTTCCCATATCTTAAAGTCTGATAAACGCCAGAAAAATGACTAAGTCCAAAAATAAATTTTTTTCAACTTTTTTCAATTTTACCCCCGTGGGATATATATTCTACCCACACACATTTGGAACTCTCCTGGGGTACCCTCACACGTCTTATTCCCTCATTTAGTGGATATTTTCACAAAGAAGTGAAATTTTCAAAAATCCAGAAAATTGGCTGAAAACGACTAAGTATCAAGGACTCATTGGGCGAATCGCTCTGGAACTGAAATCGGAACGCTCACTGACATTTTCCCTATCTGAAAGTCTGATAAACGCCGGAAAAATAAATAAGTCCAAAAAAAAATTTTTTTCAACTTCTTTCAATTTTACCCCCGTGGGATATATATTCTATCCACACACATTTGGAACTCTCCTGGGGTACCCTCACACATATTATTCCCTCATTTAGTGGATATTTTCACAAAAAAGTGAAATTTTCAAAAATCCAGAAAATTGGCTGAAAACGACTAAATATCAAAGACTCATCGGGCGAATCGCTCTGGAACTGAAATGGGAATGCTCACTGACATTTCCCCTATCTTAAAGTCTGATAAACGCCAGAAAAATGACTAAGTCCAAAAAGAAATTTTTTTCAACTTTTTTCAATTTTACCCCCGTGGGATATATATTCTACCCACACACATTTGGAACTCTCCTGGGGTACCCTCACACATATTATTCCCTCATTTAGTGGATATTTTCACAAAAAAGTGAAATTTTCAAAAATCGAGAAAATTGGCTGAAAACAACTAAATAACAAGGACTCATTGGGCGAATCGCTCTGGAACTAAAATCGGAATGCTCACTGACATTTCCACTATCTGAAAGTCTGATAAACGCCGGAAAAATGACTAAGTCCCAAAAAAAAATGTTTTAAACTTTTTTCAATTTTACCCCCGTGGGATATATATTCTACCCACACAAATTTGGAACTCTCCTTCGGTACCCTCACACATATTATTCCCTCATTTAGTGGATATTTTCACAAAAAAGTGAAATTTTCAAAAATCCAGAAAATTGGCTGAAAACGACTAAATATCAAAGACTCATTGTGCGAATCGCTCTGGAACTGAAATGGGAATTCTCACTGACATTTCCCCTATCTTAAAGTCTGATAAACGCAAGAAAAATGACTAAGTCCAAAAAAAAATTTTTTTCAACTTTTTTCAATTTTACCCCCGTGGGATATATATTCTACCCACACACATTTGGAACTCTCCTGGGGTACCCTCACACATATTATTCCCTCATTTAGTGGATATTTTCACAAAAAAGTGAAATTTTCAAAAATCCAGAAAATTGGCTGAAAACGACTAAATATCAAGGACGCATTGGGCGAATCGCTCTGGAACTGAAATCGGAATGCTCACTGACATTTCCCCTATCTGAAAGTCTGATAAACGCCGGAAAAATGACTTAAGTCCCCAAAAAATTTTTTTTAAACTTTTTTCAATTTTACCCCCGTGGGATATATATTCTACCCACACAAATTTGGAACTCTCCTTCGGTACCCTCACACATATTATTCCCTCATTTAGTGGATATTTTCACAAAAAAGTGAAATTTTCAAAAATCCAGAAAATTGGCTGAAAACGACTAAATATCAAAGACTCATTGTGCGAATCACTCTGGAACTGAAATGGGAATGCTCACTGACATTTCCCCTATCTTAAAGTCTGATAAACGCCAGAAAAATGACTAAGTCCAAAAAAAAATTTTTTTCAACTTTTTTCAATTTTACCCCCGTGGGATATATATTCTACCCACACACATTTGGAACTCTCCTGGGGTACCCTCACACGTCTTATTCCCTCATTTAGTGGATATTTTCACAAAGAAGTGAAATTTTCAAAAATCCAGAAAATTGGCTGAAAACGACTAAGTATCAAGGACTCATTGGGCGAATCGCTCTGGAACTGAAATCGGAACGCTCACTGACATTTTCCCTATCTGAAAGTCTGATAAACGCCGGAAAAATAAATAAGTCCAAAAAAAAATTTTTTTCAACTTCTTTCAATTTTACCCCCGTGGGATATATATTCTACCCACACACATTTGGAACTCTCCTGGGGTACCCTCACACATATTATTCCCTCATTTAGTGGATATTTTCCCAAAGAAGTGAAATTTTCAAAAATCCAGAAAATTGGCTGAAAACGACTAAGTATCAAGGACTCCTTGGGCGAATCGCTCTGGAACTGAAATGGGAATGCTCACTGACATTTCCCCTATCTTAAAGTCTGATAAACGCCAGAAAAATGACTAAGTCCAAAAAAAAATTTTTTTCAACTTTTTTCAATTTTACCCCCGTGGGATATATATTCTACCCACACACATTTGGAACTCTCCTGGGGTACCCTCACACATATTATTCCCTCATTTAGTGGATATTTTCACAAAAAAGTGAAATTTTCAAAAATCGAGAAAATTGGCTGAAAACAACTAAATAACAAGGACTCATTGGGCGAATCGCTCTGTAACTAAAATCGGAATGCTCACTGACATTTCCACTATCTGAAAGTCTGATAAACGCCGGAAAAATGACTAAGTCCCCAAAAAAAATTTTTTAAACTTTTTTCAATTTTACCCCCGTGGGATATATATTCTACCCACACAAATTTGGAACTCTCCTTCGGTACCCTCACACATATTATTCCCTCATTTAGTGGATATTTTCACAAAAAAAGTGAAATTTTCAAAAATCCAGAAAATTGGCTGAAAACGACTAAATATCAAGGACTCATTGGGCGAATCGCTCTGGAACTGAAATCGGAATGCTCACTGACATTTCCCCTATCTTAAAGTCTGATAAACGCCAGAAAAATGACTAAGTCCAAAAAAAAATTTTTTTCAACTTTTTTCAATTTTACCCCCGTGGGATATATATTCTACCCACACACATTTGGAACTCTCCTGGGGTACCCTCACACGTCTTATTCCCTCATTTAGTGGATATTTTCACAAAGAAGTGAAATTTTCAAAAATCCAGAAAATTGGCTGAAAACGACTAAGTATCAAGGACTCATTGGGCGAATCGCTCTGGAACTGAAATCGGAACGCTCACTGACATTTTCCCTATCTGAAAGTCTGATAAACGCCGGAAAAATAAATAAGTCCAAAAAAAAATTTTTTTCAACTTCTTTCAATTTTACCCCCGTGGGATATATATTCTACCCACACACATTTGGAACTCTCCTGGGGTACCCTCACACATATTATTCCCTCATTTAGTGGATATTTTCACAAAAAAGTGAAATTTTCAAAAATCCAGAAAATTGGCTGAAAACGACTAAATATCAAAGACTCATTGTGCGAATCGCTCTGGAACTGAAATGGGAATGCTCACTGACATTTCCCCTATCTTAAAGTCTGATAAACGCCAGAAAAATGACTAAGTCCAAAAAAAAGTTTTTTTCAACTTTTTTCAATTTTACCCCCGTGGGATATATATTCTACCCACACAAATTTGGAACTCTCCTTCGGTACCCTCACACATATTATTCCCTCATTTAGTGGATATTTTCACAAAAAAGTGAAATTTTCAAAAATCCAGAAAATTGGCTGAAACGACTAAATATCAAAGACTCATTGTGCGAATCGCTCTGGAACTGAAATGGGAATGCTCACTGACATTTCCCCTATCTTAAAGTCTGATAAACGCAAGAAAAATGACTAAGTCCAAAAAAAAATTTTTTTCAACTTTTTTCAATTTTACCCCCGTGGGATATATATTCTACCCACACACATTTGGAACTCTCCTGGGGTACCCTCACACATATTATTCCCTCATTTAGTGGATATTTTCACAAAAAAGTGAAATTTTCAAAAATCCAGAAAATTGGCTGAAAACGACTAAATATCAAGGACTCATTGGGCGAATCGCTCTGGAACTGAAATCGGAATGCTCACTGACATTTCCCATATCTTAAAGTCTGATAAACGCCAGAAAAATGACTAAGTCCAAAAATAAATTTTTTTCAACTTTTTTCAATTTTACCCCCGTGGGATATATATTCTACCCACACACATTTGGAACTCTCCTGGGGTACCCTCACACGTCTTATTCCCTCATTTAGTGGATATTTTCACAAAGAAGTGAAATTTTCAAAAATCCAGAAAATTGGCTGAAAACGACTAAGTATCAAGGACTCATTGGGCGAATCGCTCTGGAACTGAAATCGGAACGCTCACTGACATTTTCCCTATCTGAAAGTCTGATAAACGCCGGAAAAATAAATAAGTCCAAAAAAAAATTTTTTTCAACTTCTTTCAATTTTACCCCCGTGGGATATATATTCTATCCACACACATTTGGAACTCTCCTGGGGTACCCTCACACATATTATTCCCTCATTTAGTGGATATTTTCACAAAAAAGTGAAATTTTCAAAAATCCAGAAAATTGGCTGAAAACGACTAAATATCAAAGACTCATCGGGCGAATCGCTCTGGAACTGAAATGGGAATGCTCACTGACATTTCCCCTATCTTAAAGTCTGATAAACGCCAGAAAAATGACTAAGTCCAAAAAGAAATTTTTTTCAACTTTTTTCAATTTTACCCCCGTGGGATATATATTCTACCCACACACATTTGGAACTCTCCTGGGGTACCCTCACACATATTATTCCCTCATTTAGTGGATATTTTCACAAAAAAGTGAAATTTTCAAAAATCGAGAAAATTGGCTGAAAACAACTAAATAACAAGGACTCATTGGGCGAATCGCTCTGTAACTAAAATCGGAATGCTCACTGACATTTCCACTATCTGAAAGTCTGATAAACGCCGGAAAAATGACTAAGTCCCCAAAAAAAATTTTTTAAACTTTTTTCAATTTTACCCCCGTGGGATATATATTCTACCCACACAAATTTGGAACTCTCCTTCGGTACCCTCACACATATTATTCCCTCATTTAGTGGATATTTTCACAAAAAAAGTGAAATTTTCAAAAATCCAGAAAATTGGCTGAAAACGACTAAATATCAAGGACTCATTGGGCGAATCGCTCTGGAACTGAAATCGGAATGCTCACTGACATTTCCCCTATCTTAAAGTCTGATAAACGCCAGAAAAATGACTAAGTCCAAAAAAAAATTTTTTTCAACTTTTTTCAATTTTACCCCCGTGGGATATATATTCTACCCACACACATTTGGAACTCTCCTGGGGTACCCTCACACGTCTTATTCCCTCATTTAGTGGATATTTTCACAAAGAAGTGAAATTTTCAAAAATCCAGAAAATTGGCTGAAAACGACTAAGTATCAAGGACTCATTGGGCGAATCGCTCTGGAACTGAAATCGGAACGCTCACTGACATTTTCCCTATCTGAAAGTCTGATAAACGCCGGAAAAATAAATAAGTCCAAAAAAAAATTTTTTTCAACTTCTTTCAATTTTACCCCCGTGGGATATATATTCTACCCACACACATTTGGAACTCTCCTGGGGTACCCTCACACATATTATTCCCTCATTTAGTGGATATTTTCACAAAAAAGTGAAATTTTCAAAAATCCAGAAAATTGGCTGAAAACGACTAAATATCAAAGACTCATTGTGCGAATCGCTCTGGAACTGAAATGGGAATGCTCACTGACATTTCCCCTATCTTAAAGTCTGATAAACGCCAGAAAAATGACTAAGTCCAAAAAAAAGTTTTTTTCAACTTTTTTCAATTTTACCCCCGTGGGATATATATTCTACCCACACAAATTTGGAACTCTCCTTCGGTACCCTCACACATATTATTCCCTCATTTAGTGGATATTTTCACAAAAAAGTGAAATTTTCAAAAATCCAGAAAATTGGCTGAAACGACTAAATATCAAAGACTCATTGTGCGAATCGCTCTGGAACTGAAATGGGAATGCTCACTGACATTTCCCCTATCTTAAAGTCTGATAAACGCAAGAAAAATGACTAAGTCCAAAAAAAAATTTTTTTCAACTTTTTTCAATTTTACCCCCGTGGGATATATATTCTACCCACACACATTTGGAACTCTCCTGGGGTACCCTCACACATATTATTCCCTCATTTAGTGGATATTTTCACAAAAAAGTGAAATTTTCAAAAATCCAGAAAATTGGCTGAAAACGACTAAATATCAAGGACTCATTGGGCGAATCGCTCTGGAACTGAAATCGGAATGCTCACTGACATTTCCCATATCTTAAAGTCTGATAAACGCCAGAAAAATGACTAAGTCCAAAAATAAATTTTTTTCAACTTTTTTCAATTTTACCCCCGTGGGATATATATTCTACCCACACACATTTGGAACTCTCCTGGGGTACCCTCACACGTCTTATTCCCTCATTTAGTGGATATTTTCACAAAGAAGTGAAATTTTCAAAAATCCAGAAAATTGGCTGAAAACGACTAAGTATCAAGGACTCATTGGGCGAATCGCTCTGGAACTGAAATCGGAACGCTCACTGACATTTTCCCTATCTGAAAGTCTGATAAACGCCGGAAAAATAAATAAGTCCAAAAAAAAATTTTTTTCAACTTCTTTCAATTTTACCCCCGTGGGATATATATTCTATCCACACACATTTGGAACTCTCCTGGGGTACCCTCACACATATTATTCCCTCATTTAGTGGATATTTTCACAAAAAAGTGAAATTTTCAAAAATCCAGAAAATTGGCTGAAAACGACTAAATATCAAAGACTCATCGGGCGAATCGCTCTGGAACTGAAATGGGAATGCTCACTGACATTTCCCCTATCTTAAAGTCTGATAAACGCCAGAAAAATGACTAAGTCCAAAAAGAAATTTTTTTCAACTTTTTTCAATTTTACCCCCGTGGGATATATATTCTACCCACACACATTTGGAACTCTCCTGGGGTACCCTCACACATATTATTCCCTCATTTAGTGGATATTTTCACAAAAAAGTGAAATTTTCAAAAATCGAGAAAATTGGCTGAAAACAACTAAATAACAAGGACTCATTGGGCGAATCGCTCTGGAACTAAAATCGGAATGCTCACTGACATTTCCACTATCTGAAAGTCTGATAAACGCCGGAAAAATGACTAAGTCCCAAAAAAAAATGTTTTAAACTTTTTTCAATTTTACCCCCGTGGGATATATATTCTACCCACACAAATTTGGAACTCTCCTTCGGTACCCTCACACATATTATTCCCTCATTTAGTGGATATTTTCACAAAAAAGTGAAATTTTCAAAAATCCAGAAAATTGGCTGAAAACGACTAAATATCAAAGACTCATTGTGCGAATCGCTCTGGAACTGAAATGGGAATGCTCACTGACATTTCCCCTATCTTAAAGTCTGATAAACGCAAGAAAAATGACTAAGTCCAAAAAAAAATTTTTTTCAACTTTTTTCAATTTTACCCCCGTGGGATATATATTCTACCCACACACATTTGGAACTCTCCTGGGGTACCCTCACACATATTATTCCCTCATTTAGTGGATATTTTCACAAAGAAGTGAAATTTTCAAAAATCCAGAAAATTGGCTGAAAACGACTAAGTATCAAGGACTCATTGGGCGAATCGCTCTGGAACTGAAATCGGAACGCTCACTGACATTTTCCCTATCTGAAAGTCTGATAAACGCCGGAAAAATAAATAAGTCCAAAAAAAAATTTTTTTCAACTTCTTTCAATTTTACCCCCGTGGGATATATATTCTACCCACACACATTTGGAACTCTCCTGGGGTACCCTCACACATATTATTCCCTCATTTAGTGGATATTTTCCCAAAGAAGTGAAATTTTCAAAAATCCAGAAAATTGGCTGAAAACGACTAAGTATCAAGGACTCCTTGGGCGAATCGCTCTGGAACTGAAATGGGAATGCTCACTGACATTTCCCCTATCTTAAAGTCTGATAAACGCCAGAAAAATGACTAAGTCCAAAAAAAAATTTTTTTCAACTTTTTTCAATTTTACCCCCGTGGGATATATATTCTACCCACACACATTTGGAACTCTCCTGGGGTACCCTCACACATATTATTCCCTCATTTAGTGGATATTTTCACAAAAAAGTGAAATTTTCAAAAATCGAGAAAATTGGCTGAAAACAACTAAATAACAAGGACTCATTGGGCGAATCGCTCTGTAACTAAAATCGGAATGCTCACTGACATTTCCACTATCTGAAAGTCTGATAAACGCCGGAAAAATGACTAAGTCCCCAAAAAAAATTTTTTAAACTTTTTTCAATTTTACCCCCGTGGGATATATATTCTACCCACACAAATTTGGAACTCTCCTTCGGTACCCTCACACATATTATTCCCTCATTTAGTGGATATTTTCACAAAAAAAGTGAAATTTTCAAAAATCCAGAAAATTGGCTGAAAACGACTAAATATCAAGGACTCATTGGGCGAATCGCTCTGGAACTGAAATCGGAATGCTCACTGACATTTCCCCTATCTTAAAGTCTGATAAACGCCAGAAAAATGACTAAGTCCAAAAAAAAATTTTTTTCAACTTTTTTCAATTTTACCCCCGTGGGATATATATTCTACCCACACACATTTGGAACTCTCCTGGGGTACCCTCACACGTCTTATTCCCTCATTTAGTGGATATTTTCACAAAGAAGTGAAATTTTCAAAAATCCAGAAAATTGGCTGAAAACGACTAAGTATCAAGGACTCATTGGGCGAATCGCTCTGGAACTGAAATCGGAACGCTCACTGACATTTTCCCTATCTGAAAGTCTGATAAACGCCGGAAAAATAAATAAGTCCAAAAAAAAATTTTTTTCAACTTCTTTCAATTTTACCCCCGTGGGATATATATTCTACCCACACACATTTGGAACTCTCCTGGGGTACCCTCACACATATTATTCCCTCATTTAGTGGATATTTTCACAAAAAAGTGAAATTTTCAAAAATCCAGAAAATTGGCTGAAAACGACTAAATATCAAAGACTCATTGTGCGAATCGCTCTGGAACTGAAATGGGAATGCTCACTGACATTTCCCCTATCTTAAAGTCTGATAAACGCCAGAAAAATGACTAAGTCCAAAAAAAAGTTTTTTTCAACTTTTTTCAATTTTACCCCCGTGGGATATATATTCTACCCACACAAATTTGGAACTCTCCTTCGGTACCCTCACACATATTATTCCCTCATTTAGTGGATATTTTCACAAAAAAGTGAAATTTTCAAAAATCCAGAAAATTGGCTGAAACGACTAAATATCAAAGACTCATTGTGCGAATCGCTCTGGAACTGAAATGGGAATGCTCACTGACATTTCCCCTATCTTAAAGTCTGATAAACGCAAGAAAAATGACTAAGTCCAAAAAAAAATTTTTTTCAACTTTTTTCAATTTTACCCCCGTGGGATATATATTCTACCCACACACATTTGGAACTCTCCTGGGGTACCCTCACACATATTATTCCCTCATTTAGTGGATATTTTCACAAAAAAGTGAAATTTTCAAAAATCCAGAAAATTGGCTGAAAACGACTAAATATCAAGGACTCATTGGGCGAATCGCTCTGGAACTGAAATCGGAATGCTCACTGACATTTCCCATATCTTAAAGTCTGATAAACGCCAGAAAAATGACTAAGTCCAAAAATAAATTTTTTTCAACTTTTTTCAATTTTACCCCCGTGGGATATATATTCTACCCACACACATTTGGAACTCTCCTGGGGTACCCTCACACGTCTTATTCCCTCATTTAGTGGATATTTTCACAAAGAAGTGAAATTTTCAAAAATCCAGAAAATTGGCTGAAAACGACTAAGTATCAAGGACTCATTGGGCGAATCGCTCTGGAACTGAAATCGGAACGCTCACTGACATTTTCCCTATCTGAAAGTCTGATAAACGCCGGAAAAATAAATAAGTCCAAAAAAAAATTTTTTTCAACTTCTTTCAATTTTACCCCCGTGGGATATATATTCTACCCACACACATTTGGAACTCTCCTGGGGTACCCTCACACATATTATTCCCTCATTTAGTGGATATTTTCACAAAAAAGTGAAATTTTCAAAAATCCAGAAAATTGGCTGAAAACGACTAAATATCAAAGACTCATCGGGCGAATCGCTCTGGAACTGAAATGGGAATGCTCACTGACATTTCCCCTATCTTAAAGTCTGATAAACGCCAGAAAAATGACTAAGTCCAAAAAGAAATTTTTTTCAACTTTTTTCAATTTTACCCCCGTGGGATATATATTCTACCCACACACATTTGGAACTCTCCTGGGGTACCCTCACACATATTATTCCCTCATTTAGTGGATATTTTCACAAAAAAGTGAAATTTTCAAAAATCGAGAAAATTGGCTGAAAACAACTAAATAACAAGGACTCATTGGGCGAATCGCTCTGGAACTAAAATCGGAATGCTCACTGACATTTCCACTATCTGAAAGTCTGATAAACGCCGGAAAAATGACTAAGTCCCAAAAAAAAATGTTTTAAACTTTTTTCAATTTTACCCCCGTGGGATATATATTCTACCCACACAAATTTGGAACTCTCCTTCGGTACCCTCACACATATTATTCCCTCATTTAGTGGATATTTTCACAAAAAAGTGAAATTTTCAAAAATCCAGAAAATTGGCTGAAAACGACTAAATATCAAGGACGCATTGGGCGAATCGCTCTGGAACTGAAATCGGAATGCTCACTGACATTTCCCCTATCTGAAAGTCTGATAAACGCCGGAAAAATGACTTAAGTCCCCAAAAAATTTTTTTTAAACTTTTTTCAATTTTACCCCCGTGGGATATATATTCTACCCACACAAATTTGGAACTCTCCTTCGGTACCCTCACACATATTATTCCCTCATTTAGTGGATATTTTCACAAAAAAGTGAAATTTTCAAAAATCCAGAAAATTGGCTGAAAACGACTAAATATCAAAGACTCATTGTGCGAATCGCTCTGGAACTGAAATGGGAATGCTCACTGACATTTCCCCTATCTTAAAGTCTGATAAACGCCAGAAAAATGACTAAGTCCAAAAAAAAATTTTTTTCAACTTTTTTCAATTTTACCCCCGTGGGATATATATTCTACCCACACACATTTGGAACTCTCCTGTGGTACCCTCACACATATTATTCCCTCATTTAGTGGATATTTTCCCAAAGAAGTGAAATTTTCAAAAATCCAGAAAATTGGCTGAAAACGACTAAGTATCAAGGACTCCTTGGGCGAATCGCTCTGGAACTGAAATGGGAATGCTCACTGACATTTCCCCTATCTTAAAGTCTGATAAACGCCAGAAAAATGACTAAGTCCAAAAAAAAATTTTTTTCAACTTTTTTCAATTTTACCCCCGTGGGATATATATTCTACCCACACACATTTGGAACTCTCCTGGGGTACCCTCACACATATTATTCCCTCATTTAGTGGATATTTTCACAAAAAAGTGAAATTTTCAAAAATCGAGAAAATTGGCTGAAAACAACTAAATAACAAGGACTCATTGGGCGAATCGCTCTGTAACTAAAATCGGAATGCTCACTGACATTTCCACTATCTGAAAGTCTGATAAACGCCGGAAAAATGACTAAGTCCCCAAAAAAATTTTTTTAAACTTTTTTCAATTTTACCCCCGTGGGATATATATTCTACCCACACAAATTTGGAACTCTCCTTCGGTACCCTCACACATATTATTCCCTCATTTAGTGGATATTTTCACAAAAAAGTGAAATTTTCAAAAATCCAGAAAATTGGCTGAAAACGACTAAATATCAAAGACTCATTGTGCGAATCGCTCTGGAACTGAAATGGGAATGCTCACTGACATTTCCCCTATCTTAAAGTCTGATAAACGCAAGAAAAATGACTAAGTCCAAAAAAAAATTTTTTTCAACTTTTTTCAATTTTACCCCTGTGGGATATATATTCTACCCACACACATTTGGAACTCTCCTGGGGTACCCTCACACATATTATTCCCTCATTTAGTGGATATTTTCACAAAAAAGTGAAATTTTCAAAAATCCAGAAAATTGGCTGAAAACTACTAAATATCAAGGACTCATTGGGCGAATCGCTCTGGAACTGAAATCGGAATGCTCACTGACATTTCCCCTATCTTAAAGTCTGATAAACGCCAGAAAAATGACTAAGTCCAAAAAAAAATTTTTTTCAACTTTTTTCAATTTTACCCCCGTGGGATATATATTCTACCCACACACATTTGGAACTCTCCTGGGGTACCCTCACACGTCTTATTCCCTCATTTAGTGGATATTTTCACAAAGAAGTGAAATTTTCAAAAATCCAGAAAATTGGCTGAAAACGACTAAGTATCAAGGACTCATTGGGCGAATCGCTCTGGAACTGAAATCGGAACGCTCACTGACATTTTCCCTATCTGAAAGTCTGATAAACGCCGGAAAAATAAATAAGTCCAAAAAAAAATTTTTTTCAACTTCTTTCAATTTTACCCCCGTGGGATATATATTCTACCCACACACATTTGGAACTCTCCTGGGGTACCCTCACACATATTATTCCCTCATTTAGTGGATATTTTCACAAAAAAGTGAAATTTTCAAAAATCCAGAAAATTGGCTGAAAACGACTAAATATCAAAGACTCATCGGGCGAATCGCTCTGGAACTGAAATGGGAATGCTCACTGACATTTCCCCTATCTTAAAGTCTGATAAACGCCAGAAAAATGACTAAGTCCAAAAAAAAATTTTTTTCAACTTTTTTCAATTTTACCCCCGTGGGATATATATTCTACCCACACACATTTGGAACTTTCCTGGGGTACCCTCACACATATTATTCCCTCATTTAGTGGATATTTTCACAAAAAAGTGAAATTTTCAAAAATCGAGAAAATTGGCTGAAAACAACTAAATAACAAGGACTCATTGGGCGAATCGCTCTGGAACTAAAATCGGAATGCTCACTGACATTTCCACTATCTGAAAGTCTGATAAACGCCGGAAAAATGACTTAAGTCCCCAAAAAATTTTTTTTAAACTTTTTTCAATTTTACCCCCGTGGGATATATATTCTACCCACACAAATTTGGAACTCTCCTTCGGTACCCTCACACATATTATTCCCTCATTTAGTGGATATTTTCACAAAAAAGTGAAATTTTCAAAAATCCAGAAAATTGGCTGAAAACGACTAAATATCAAAGACTCATTGTGCGAATCGCTCTGGAACTGAAATGGGAATGCTCACTGACATTTCCCCTATCTTAAAGTCTGATAAACGCCAGAAAAATGACTAAGTCCAAAAAAAAATTTTTTTCAACTTTTTTCAATTTTACCCCCGTGGGATATATATTCTACCCACACACATTTGGAACTCTCCTGTGGTACCCTCACACATATTATTCCCTCATTTAGTGGATATTTTCCCAAAGAAGTGAAATTTTCAAAAATCCAGAAAATTGGCTGAAAACGACTAAGTATCAAGGACTCCTTGGGCGAATCGCTCTGGAACTGAAATGGGAATGCTCACTGACATTTCCCCTATCTTAAAGTCTGATAAACGCCAGAAAAATGACTAAGTCCAAAAAAAAATTTTTTTCAACTTTTTTCAATTTTACCCCCGTGGGATATATATTCTACCCACACACATTTGGAACTCTCCTGGGGTACCCTCACACATATTATTCCCTCATTTAGTGGATATTTTCACAAAAAAGTGAAATTTTCAAAAATCGAGAAAATTGGCTGAAAACAACTAAATAACAAGGACTCATTGGGCGAATCGCTCTGTAACTAAAATCGGAATGCTCACTGACATTTCCACTATCTGAAAGTCTGATAAACGCCGGAAAAATGACTAAGTCCCCAAAAAAAATTTTTTAAACTTTTTTCAATTTTACCCCCGTGGGATATATATTCTACCCACACAAATTTGGAACTCTCCTTCGGTACCCTCACACATATTATTCCCTCATTTAGTGGATATTTTCACAAAAAAGTGAAATTTTCAAAAATCCAGAAAATTGGCTGAAAACGACTAAATATCAAGGACTCATTGGGCGAATCGCTCTGGAACTGAAATCGGAATGCTCACTGACATTTCCCCTATCTTAAAGTCTGATAAACGCCAGAAAAATGACTAAGTCCAAAAAAAAATTTTTTTCAACTTTTTTCAATTTTACCCCCGTGGGATATATATTCTACCCACACACATTTGGAACTCTCCTGGGGTACCCTCACACGTCTTATTCCCTCATTTAGTGGATATTTTCACAAAGAAGTGAAATTTTCAAAAATCCAGAAAATTGGCTGAAAACGACTAAGTATCAAGGACTCATTGGGCGAATCGCTCTGTAACTGAAATCGGAACGCTCACTGACATTTTCCCTATCTGAAAGTCTGATAAACGCCGGAAAAATAAATAAGTCCAAAAAAAAATTTTTTTCAACTTCTTTCAATTTTACCCCCGTGGGATATATATTCTACCCACACACATTTGGAACTCTCCTGGGGTACCCTCACACATATTATTCCCTCATTTAGTGGATATTTTCACAAAAAAGTGAAATTTTCAAAAATCCAGAAAATTGGCTGAAAACGACTAAATATCAAACACTCATTGTGCGAATCGCTCTGGAACTGAAATGGGAATGCTCACTGACATTTCCCCTATCTTAAAGTCTGATAAACGCAAGAAAAATGACTAAGTCCAAAAAAAAATTTTTTTCAACTTTTTTCAATTTTACCCCCGTGGGATATATATTCTACCCACACACATTTGGAACTCTCCTGGGGTACCCTCACACATATTATTCCCTCATTTAGTGGATATTTTCACAAAAAAGTGAAATTTTCAAAAATCCAGAAAATTGGCTGAAAACGACTAAATATCAAGGACGCATTGGGCGAATCGCTCTGGAACTGAAATCGGAATGCTCACTGACATTTCCCCTATCTGAAAGTCTGATAAACGCCGGAAAAATGACTTAAGTCCCCAAAAAATTTTTTTTAAACTTTTTTCAATTTTACCCCCGTGGGATATATATTCTACCCACACAAATTTGGAACTCTCCTTCGGTACCCTCACACATATTATTCCCTCATTTAGTGGATATTTTCACAAAAAAGTGAAATTTTCAAAAATCCAGAAAATTGGCTGAAAACGACTAAATATCAAAGACTCATTGTGCGAATCGCTCTGGAACTGAAATGGGAATGCTCACTGACATTTCCCCTATCTTAAAGTCTCATAAACGCCGGAAAAATGACTAAGTCCAAAAAAAAATTTTTTTCAACTTTTTTCAATTTTACCCCCGTGGGATATATATTCTACCCACACACATTTGGAACTCTCCTGGGGTACCCTCACACATCTTATTCCCTCATTTAGTGGATATTTTCACAAAGAAGTGAAATTTTAAAAAATCCAGAAAATTGGCTGAAAACGACTAAATATCAAAGACTCATTGGGCGAATCGCTCTGGATCTGAAATCGGAACACTCACTGACATTTTCCCTATCTGAAAGTCTGATAAACGCCGGAAAAATGACTAAGTCCAAAAAAAAATTTTTTTCAACTTTTTTCAATTTTACCCCCGTGGGATATATATTCTACCCACACACATTTGGAACTCTCCTGGGGTACCCTCACACATATTATTCCCTCATTTAGTGGATATTTTCACAAAAAAGTGAAATTTTCAAAAATCGAGAAAATTGGCTGAAAACAACTAAATAACAAGGACTCATTGGGCGAATCGCTCTGTAACTAAAATCGGAATGCTCACTGACATTTCCACTATCTGAAAGTCTGATAAACGCCGGAAAAATGACTAAGTCCCCAAAAAAATTTTTTTAAACTTTTTTCAATTTTACCCCCGTGGGATATATATTCTACCCACACAAATTTGGAACTCTCCTTCGGTACCCTCACACATATTATTCCCTCATTTAGTGGATATTTTCACAAAAAAGTGAAATTTTCAAAAATCCAGAAAATTGGCTGAAAACGACTAAATATCAAAGACTCATTGTGCGAATCGCTCTGGAACTGAAATGGGAATGCTCACTGACATTTCCCCTATCTTAAAGTCTGATAAACGCAAGAAAAATGACTAAGTCCAAAAAAAAATTTTTTTCAACTTTTTTCAATTTTACCCCCGTGGGATATATATTCTACCCACACACATTTGGAACTCTCCTGGGGTACCCTCACACATATTATTCCCTCATTTAGTGGATATTTTCACAAAAAAGTGAAATTTTCAAAAATCCAGAAAATTGGCTGAAAACGACTAAATATCAAGGACTCATTGGGCGAATCGCTCTGGAACTGAAATCGGAATGCTCACTGACATTTCCCCTATCTTAAAGTCTGATAAACGCCAGAAAAATGACTAAGTCCAAAAAAAAATTTTTTTCAACTTTTTTCAATTTTACCCCCGTGGGATATATATTCTACCCACACACATTTGGAACTCTCCTGGGGTACCCTCACACGTCTTATTCCCTCATTTAGTGGATATTTTCACAAAGAAGTGAAATTTTCAAAAATCCAGAAAATTGGCTGAAAACGACTAAGTATCAAGGACTCATTGGGCGAATCGCTCTGGAACTGAAATCGGAACGCTCACTGACATTTTCCCTATCTGAAAGTCTGATAAACGCCGGAAAAATAAATAAGTCCAAAAAAAAATTTTTTTCAACTTCTTTCAATTTTACCCCCGTGGGATATATATTCTACCCACACACATTTGGAACTCTCCTGGGGTACCCTCACACATATTATTCCCTCATTTAGTGGATATTTTCACAAAAAAGTGAAATTTTCAAAAATCGAGAAAATTGGCTGAAAACAACTAAATAACAAGGACTCATTGGGCGAATCGCTCTGGAACTAAAATCGGAATGCTCACTGACATTTCCACTATCTGAAAGTCTGATAAACGCCGGAAAAATGACTTAAGTCCCCAAAAAATTTTTTTTAAACTTTTTTCAATTTTACCCCCGTGGGATATATATTCTACCCACACAAATTTGGAACTCTCCTTCGGTACCCTCACACATATTATTCCCTCATTTAGTGGATATTTTCACAAAAAAGTGAAATTTTCAAAAATCCAGAAAATTGGCTGAAAACGACTAAATATCAAAGACTCATTGTGCGAATCGCTCTGGAACTGAAATGGGAATGCTCACTGACATTTCCCCTATCTTAAAGTCTGATAAACGCCAGAAAAATGACTAAGTCCAAAAAAAAATTTTTTTCAACTTTTTTCAATTTTACCCCCGTGGGATATATATTCTACCCACACACATTTGGAACTCTCCTGTGGTACCCTCACACATATTATTCCCTCATTTAGTGGATATTTTCCCAAAGAAGTGAAATTTTCAAAAATCCAGAAAATTGGCTGGAAACGACTAAGTATCAAGGACTCCTTGGGCGAATCGCTCTGGAACTGAAATGGGAATGCTCACTGACATTTCCCCTATCTTAAAGTCTGATAAACGCCAGAAAAATGACTAAGTCCAAAAAAAAATTTTTTTCAACTTTTTTCAATTTTACCCCCGTGGGATATATATTCTACCCACACACATTTGGAACTCTCCTGGGGTACCCTCACACATATTATTCCCTCATTTAGTGGATATTTTCACAAAAAAGTGAAATTTTCAAAAATCGAGAAAATTGGCTGAAAACAACTAAATAACAAGGACTCATTGGGCGAATCGCTCTGTAACTAAAATCGGAATGCTCACTGACATTTCCACTATCTGAAAGTCTGATAAACGCCGGAAAAATGACTAAGTCCCCAAAAAAAATTTTTTAAACTTTTTTCAATTTTACCCCCGTGGGATATATATTCTACCCACACAAATTTGGAACTCTCCTTCGGTACCCTCACACATATTATTCCCTCATTTAGTGGATATTTTCACAAAAAAGTGAAATTTTCAAAAATCCAGAAAATTGGCTGAAAACGACTAAATATCAAGGACTCATTGGGCGAATCGCTCTGGAACTGAAATCGGAATGCTCACTGACATTTCCCCTATCTTAAAGTCTGATAAACGCCAGAAAAATGACTAAGTCCAAAAAAAAATTTTTTTCAACTTTTTTCAATTTTACCCCCGTGGGATATATATTCTACCCACACACATTTGGAACTCTCCTGGGGTACCCTCACACGTCTTATTCCCTCATTTAGTGGATATTTTCACAAAGAAGTGAAATTTTCAAAAATCCAGAAAATTGGCTGAAAACGACTAAGTATCAAGGACTCATTGGGCGAATCGCTCTGGAACTGAAATCGGAACGCTCACTGACATTTTCCCTATCTGAAAGTCTGATAAACGCCGGAAAAATAAATAAGTCCAAAAAAAAATTTTTTTCAACTTCTTTCAATTTTACCCCCGTGGGATATATATTCTACCCACACACATTTGGAACTCTCCTGGGGTACCCTCACACATATTATTCCCTCATTTAGTGGATATTTTCACAAAAAAGTGAAATTTTCAAAAATCCAGAAAATTGACTGAAAACGACTAAATATCAAAGACTCATCGGGCGAATCGCTCTGGAACTGAAATGGGAATGCTCACTGACATTTCCCCTATCTTAAAGTCTGATAAACGCCAGAAAAATGACTAAGTCCAAAAAAAAATTTTTTTCAACTTTTTTCAATTTTACCCCCGTGGGATATATATTCTACCCACACACATTTGGAACTCTCCTGGGGTACCCTCACACATATTATTCCCTCATTTAGTGGATATTTTCACAAAAAAGTGAAATTTTCAAAAATCGAGAAAATTGGCTGAAAACAACTAAATAACAAGGACTCATTGGGCGAATCGCTCTGGAACTAAAATCGGAATGCTCACTGACATTTCCACTATCTGAAAGTCTGATAAACGCCGGAAAAATGACTAAGTCCCCAAAAAAATTTTTTTAAACTTTTTTCAATTTTACCCCCGTGGGATATATATTCTACCCACACAAATTTGGAACTCTCCTTCGGTACCCTCACACATATTATTCCCTCATTTAGTGGATATTTTCACAAAAAAGTGAAATTTTCAAAAATCCAGAAAATTGGCTGAAAACGACTAAATATCAAAGACTCATTGTGCGAATCGCTCTGGAACTGAAATGGGAATGCTCACTGACATTTCCCCTATCTTAAAGTCTGATAAACGCAAGAAAAATGACTAAGTCCAAAAAAAAATTTTTTTCAACTTTTTTCAATTTTACCCCCGTGGGATATATATTCTACCCACACACATTTGGAACTCTCCTGGGGTACCCTCACACATATTATTCCCTCATTTAGTGGATATTTTCACAAAAAAGTGAAATTTTCAAAAATCCAGAAAATTGGCTGAAAACGACTAAATATCAAGGACTCATTGGGCGAATCGCTCTGGAACTGAAATCGGAATGCTCACTGACATTTCCCCTATCTTAAAGTCTGATAAACGCCAGAAAAATGACTAAGTCCAAAAAAAAATTTTTTTCAACTTTTTTCAATTTTACCCCCGTGGGATATATATTCTACCCACACACATTTGGAACTCTCCTGGGGTACCCTCACACGTCTTATTCCCTCATTTAGTGGATATTTTCACAAAGAAGTGAAATTTTCAAAAATCCAGAAAATTGGCTGAAAACGACTAAGTATCAAGGACTCATTGGGCGAATCGCTCTGGAACTGAAATCGGAACGCTCACTGACATTTTCCCTATCTGAAAGTCTGATAAACGCCGGAAAAATAAATAAGTCCAAAAAAAAATTTTTTTCAACTTCTTTCAATTTTACCCCCGTGGGATATATATTCTACCCACACACATTTGGAACTCTCCTGGGGTACCCTCACACATATTATTCCCTCATTTAGTGGATATTTACACAAAAAAGTGAAATTTTCAAAAATCCAGAAAATTGGCTGAAAACGACTAAATATCAAAGACTCATCGGGCGAATCGCTCTGGAACTGAAATGGGAATGCTCACTGACATTTCCCCTATCTTAAAGTCTGATAAACGCCAGAAAAATGACTAAGTCCAAAAAAAAATTTTTTTCAACTTTTTTCAATTTTACCCCCGTGGGATATATATTCTACCCACACACATTTGGAACTCTCCTGGGGTACCCTCACACATATTATTCCCTCATTTAGTGGATATTTTCACAAAAAAGTGAAATTTTCAAAAATCGAGAAAATTGGCTGAAAACAACTAAATAACAAGGACTCATTGGGCGAATCGCTCTGGAACTAAAATCGGAATGCTCACTGACATTTCCACTATCTGAAAGTCTGATAAACGCCGGAAAAATGACTTAAGTCCCCAAAAAATTTTTTTTAAACTTTTTTCAATTTTACCCCCGTGGGATATATATTCTACCCACACAAATTTGGAACTCTCCTTCGGTACCCTCACACATATTATTCCCTCATTTAGTGGATATTTTCACAAAAAAGTGAAATTTTCAAAAATCCAGAAAATTGGCTGAAAACGACTAAATATCAAAGACTCATTGTGCGAATCGCTCTGGAACTGAAATGGGAATGCTCACTGACATTTCCCCTATCTTAAAGTCTGATAAACGCCAGAAAAATGACTAAGTCCAAAAAAAAATTTTTTTCAACTTTTTTCAATTTTACCCCCGTGGGATATATATTCTACCCACACACATTTGGAACTCTCCTGTGGTACCCTCACACATATTATTCCCTCATTTAGTGGATATTTTCCCAAAGAAGTGAAATTTTCAAAAATCCAGAAAATTGGCTGAAAACGACTAAGTATCAAGGACTCCTTGGGCGAATCGCTCTGGAACTGAAATGGGAATGCTCACTGACATTTCCCCTATCTTAAAGTCTGATAAACGCCAGAAAAATGACTAAGTCCAAAAAAAAATTTTTTTCAACTTTTTTCAATTTTACCCCCGTGGGATATATATTCTACCCACACACATTTGGAACTCTCCTGGGGTACCCTCACACATATTATTCCCTCATTTAGTGGATATTTTCACAAAAAAGTGAAATTTTCAAAAATCTAGAAAATTGGCTGAAAACAACTAAATAACAAGGACTCATTGGGCGAATCGCTCTGTAACTAAAATCGGAATGCTCACTGACATTTCCACTATCTGAAAGTCTGATAAACGCCGGAAAAATGACTAAGTCCCCAAAAAAAATTTTTTAAACTTTTTTCAATTTTACCCCCGTGGGATATATATTCTACCCACACAAATTTGGAACTCTCCTTCGGTACCCTCACACATATTATTCCCTCATTTAGTGGATATTTTCACAAAAAAGTGAAATTTTCAAAAATCCAGAAAATTGGCTGAAAACGACTAAATATCAAGGACTCATTGGGCGAATCGCTCTGGAACTGAAATCGGAATGCTCACTGACATTTCCCCTATCTTAAAGTCTGATAAACGCCAGAAAAATGACTAAGTCCAAAAAAAAATTTTTTTCAACTTTTTTCAATTTTACCCCCGTGGGATATATATTCTACCCACACACATTTGGAACTCTCCTGGGGTACCCTCACACATATTATTCCCTCATTTAGTGGATATTTTCACAAAAAAGTGAAATTTTCAAAAATCCAGAAAATTGGCTGAAAACGACTAAATATCAAACACTCATTGTGCGAATCGCTCTGGAACTGAAATGGGAATGCTCACTGACATTTCCCCTATCTTAAAGTCTGATAAACGCCAGAAAAATGACTAAGTCCAAAAAAAAATTTTTTTCAACTTTTTTCAATTTTACCCCCGTGGGATATATATTCTACCCACACACATTTGGAACTCTCCTGTGGTACCCTCACACATATTATTCCCTCATTTAGTGGATATTTTCCCAAAGAAGTGAAATTTTCAAAAATCCAGAAAATTGGCTGAAAACGACTAAGTATCAAGGACTCCTTGGGCGAATCGCTCTGGAACTGAAATGGGAATGCTCACTGACATTTCCCCTATCTTAAAGTCTGATAAACGCCAGAAAAATGACTAAGTCCAAAAAAAAATTTTTTTCAACTTTTTTCAATTTTACCCCCGTGGGATATATATTCTACCCACACACATTTGGAACTCTCCTGGGGTACCCTCACACATATTATTCCCTCATTTAGTGGATATTTTCACAAAAAAGTGAAATTTTCAAAAATCGAGAAAATTGGCTGAAAACAACTAAATAACAAGGACTCATTGGGCGAATCGCTCTGTAACTAAAATCGGAATGCTCACTGACATTTCCACTATCTGAAAGTCTGATAAACGCCGGAAAAATGACTAAGTCCCCAAGAAAAATTTTTTAAACTTTTTTCAATTTTACCCCCGTGGGATATATATTCTACCCACACAAATTTGGAACTCTCCTTCGGTACCCTCACACATATTATTCCCTCATTTAGTGGATATTTTCACAAAAAAGTGAAATTTTCAAAAATCCAGAAAATTGGCTGAAAACGACTAAATATCAAGGACTCATTGGGCGAATCGCTCTGGAACTGAAATCGGAATGCTCACTGACATTTCCCCTATCTTAAAGTCTGATAAACGCCAGAAAAATGACTAAGTCCAAAAAAAAATTTTTTTCAACTTTTTTCAATTTTACCCCCGTGGGATATATATTCTACCCACACACATTTGGAACTCTCCTGGGGTACCCTCACACGTCTTATTCCCTCATTTAGTGGATATTTTCACAAAGAAGTGAAATTTTCAAAAATCCAGAAAATTGGCTGAAAACGACTAAGTATCAAGGACTCATTGGGCGAATCGCTCTGGAACTGAAATCGGAACGCTCACTGACATTTTCCCTATCTGAAAGTCTGATAAACGCCGGAAAAATAAATAAGTCCAAAAAAAAATTTTTTTCAACTTCTTTCAATTTTACCCCCGTGGGATATATATTCTACCCACACACATTTGGAACTCTCCTGGGGTACCCTCACACATATTATTCCCTCATTTAGTGGATATTTTCACAAAAAAGTGAAATTTTCAAAAATCCAGAAAATTGGCTGAAAACGACTAAATATCAAAGACTCATCGGGCGAATCGCTCTGGAACTGAAATGGGAATGCTCACTGACATTTCCCCTATCTTAAAGTCTGATAAACGCCAGAAAAATGACTAAGTCCAAAAAAAAATTTTTTTCAACTTTTTTCAATTTTACCCCCGTGGGATATATATTCTACCCACACACATTTGGAACTCTCCTGGGGTACCCTCACACATATTATTCCCTCATTTAGTGGATATTTTCACAAAAAAGTGAAATTTTCAAAAATCCAGAAAATTGGCTGAAAACGACTAAATATCAAGGACGCATTGGGCGAATCGCTCTGGAACTGAAATCGGAATGCTCACTGACATTTCCCCTATCTGAAAGTCTGATAAACGCCGGAAAAATGACTTAAGTCCCCAAAAAATTTTTTTTAAACTTTTTTCAATTTTACCCCCGTGGGATATATATTCTACCCACACAAATTTGGAACTCTCCTTCGGTACCCTCACACATATTATTCCCTCATTTAGTGGATATTTTCCCAAAGAAGTGAAATTTTCAAAAATCCAGAAAATTGGCTGAAAACGACTAAGTATCAAGGACTCCTTGGGTGAATCGCTCTGGAACTGAAATGGGAATGCTCACTGACATTTCCCCTATCTTAAAGTCTGATAAACGCCAGAAAAATGACTAAGTCCAAAAAAAAATTTTTTTCAACTTTTTTCAATTTTACCCCTGTGGGATATCTATTCTACCCACACACATTTGGAACTCTCCTGGGGTACCCTCACACGTCTTATTCCCTCATTTAGTGGATATTTTCACAAAGAAGTGAAATTTTCAAAAATCCAGAAAATTGGCTGAAAACGACTAAATATCAAAGAGTCATTGGGCGAATTGCTCTGGAACTGAAATCGGAACACTCACTGACATTTTCCCTATCTGAAAGTCTGATAAACGCCGGAAAAATGACTAAGTCCAAAAAAAAATTTTTTTCAACTTTTTTCAATTTTACCCCCGTGGGATATATATTCTACCCACACACATTTGGAACTCTCCTGGGGTACCCTCACACATATTATTCCCTCATTTAGTGGATATTTTCACAAAAAAGTGAAATTTTCAAAAATCCAGAAAATTGGCTGAAAACGACTAAGTATCAAAGACTCATTGGGCGAATCGCTCTGGAACTGAAATCGGAACGCTCACTGACATTTTCCCTATCTGAAAGTCTGATAAACGCCGGAAAAATGACTAAGTCCAAAAAAAAATTTTTCAACTTTTTTCAATTTTACCCCCGTGGGATATATATTCTACCCACACACATTTGGAACTCTCCTGGGGTACCCTCACACATATTATTCCCTCATTTAGTGGATATTTTCACAAAGAAGTGAAATTTTCAAAAATCCAGAAAATTGGCTGAAAACGACTAAGTATCAAGGACTCATTGGGCGAATCGCTCTGGAACTGAAATCGGAACGCTCACTGACATTTTCCCTATCTGAAAGTCTGATAAACGCCGGAAAAATGACTAAGTCCAAAAAAAAATTTTTCAACTTTTTTCAATTTTACCCCCGTGGGATATATATTCTACCCACACACATTTGGAACTCTCCTGGGGTACCCTCACACATATTATTCCCTCATTTAGTGGATATTTTCACAAAGAAGTGAAATTTTCAAAAATCCAGAAAATTGGCTGAAAACGACTAAGTATCAAGGACTCATTGGGCGAATCGCTCTGGAACTGAAATCGGAACGCTCACTGACATTTTCCCTATCTGAAAGTCTGATAAACGCCGGAAAAATGACTAAGTCCAAAAAAAATTTTTTTTCAACTTTTTTCAATTTTACCCCCGTGGGATATATATTCTACCCACACACATTTGGAACTCTCCTGGGGTACCCTCACACGTCTTATTCCCTCATTTAGTGGATATTTTCACAAAGAAGTGAAATTTTCAAAAATCGAGAAAATTGGCTGAAAACAACTAAATAACAAGGACTCATTGGGCGAATCGCTCTGGAACTAAAATCGGAATGCTCACTGACATTTCCCCTATCTGAAAGTCTGATAAACGCCGGAAAAATGACTAAGTCCCAAAAAAAATTTTTTTAAACTTTTTTCAATTTTACCCCCGTGGGATATGTATTCTACCCACACAAATTTGGAACTCTCCTTCGGTACCCTCACACATATTATTCCCTCATTTAATGGATATTTTCACAAAAAAGTGAAATTTTCAAAAATCCAGAAAATTGGCTGAAAACGACTAAATATCAAAGACTCATTGTGCAAATCGCTCTGGAACTGAAATGGGAATGCTCACTGACATTTCCCCTATCTTAAAGTCTGATAAACGCCAGAAAAATGACTAAGTCCAAAAAAAATTTTTTTTCAACTTTTTTCAATTTTACCCCCGTGGGATATATATTCTACCCACACACATTTGGAACTCTCCTGGGGTACCCTCACACATATTATTCCCTCATTTAGTGGATATTTTCACAAAGAAGTGAAATTTTCAAAAATCCAGAAAATTGGCTGAAAACGACTAAGTATCAAGGACTCATTGGGCGAATCGCTCTGGAACTGAAATCGGAACACTCACTGACATTTTCCCTATCTGAAAGTCTGATAAACGCCGGAAAAATGACTAAGTCCAAAAAAAAATTTTTCAACTTTTTTCAATTTTACCCCCGTGGGATATATATTCTACCCACACACATTTGGAACTCTCCTGGGGTACCCTCACACATATTATTCCCTCATTTAGTGGATATTTTCACAAAAAAGTGAAATTTTCAAAAATCCAGAAAATTGGCTGAAAACGACTAAATATCAAAGACTCATTGGGCGAATCGCTCTGGAACTGAAATGGGAATGCTCACTGACATTTCCCCTATCTGAAAGTCTGATAAACGCCGGAAAAATGACTAAGTCCAAAAAAAATTTTTTTTCAACTTTTTTCAATTTTACCCCCGTGGGATTCTACCCACACACATTTGGAAATCTCCTGGGGTACCCTCACACATATTATTCCCTCATTTAGTGGATATTTTCACAAAGAAGCGAAATTTTCAAAAATCCAGAAAATTGGCTGAAAACGACTAAGTATCAAGGACTCATTGGGCGAGTCGCTCTGGAACTGAAATCGGAACGCTCACTGACATTTCCCCTATCTGAAAGTCTGATAAACGCCGGAAAAATGACTAAGTCCAAAAAAAATTTTTTTTCAACTTTTTTCAATTTTACCCCCGTGGGATATATATTCTACCCACACACATTTGGAAATCTCCTGGGGTACCCTCACACATATTATTCCCTCATTTAGTGGATATTTTCACAAAGAAGTGAAATTTTCAAAAATCGAGAAAATTGGCTGAAAACAACTAAATAACAAGGACTCATTGGGCGAATCGCTCTGGAACTAAAATCGGAATGCTCACTGACATTTCCCCTATCTGAAAGCCTGATAAACGCCGGAAAAATGACTAAGTCCCAAAAAAAATTTTTTTAAACTTTTTTCAATTTTACCCCCGTGGGATATGTATTCTACCCACACAAATTTGGAACTCTCCTTCGGTACCCTCACACATATTATTCCCTCATTTAATGGATATTTTCACAAAAAAGTGAAATTTTCAAAAATCCAGAAAATTGGCTGAAAACGACTAAATATCAAAGACTCATTGTGCAAATCGCTCTGGAACTGAAATGGGAATGCTCACTGACATTTCCCCTATCTTAAAGTCTGATAAACGCCAGAAAAATGACTAAGTCCAAAAAAAAATTTTTTTCAACTTTTTTCAATTTTACCCCCGTGGGATATATATTCTACCCACACACATTTGGAACTCTCCTGGGGTACCCTCACACATATTATTCCCTCATTTAGTGGATATTTTCACAAAAAAGTGAAATTTTCAAAAATCCAGAAAATTGGCTGAAAACGACTAAATATCAAGGACGCATTGGGCGAATCGCTCTGGAACTGAAATCGGAATGCTCACTGACATTTCCCCTATCTGAAAGTCTGATAAACGCCGGAAAAATGACTTAAGTCCCCAAAAAATTTTTTTTAAACTTTTTTCAATTTTACCCCCGTGGGATATATATTCTACCCACACAAATTTGGAACTCTCCTTCGGTACCCTCACACATATTATTCCCTCATTTAGTGGATATTTTCCCAAAGAAGTGAAATTTTCAAAAATCCAGAAAATTGGCTGAAAACGACTAAGTATCAAGGACTCCTTGGGTGAATCGCTCTGGAACTGAAATGGGAATGCTCACTGACATTTCCCCTATCTTAAAGTCTGATAAACGCCAGAAAAATGACTAAGTCCAAAAAAAAATTTTTTTCAACTTTTTTCAATTTTACCCCTGTGGGATATCTATTCTACCCACACACATTTGGAACTCTCCTGGGGTACCCTCACACGTCTTATTCCCTCATTTAGTGGATATTTTCACAAAGAAGTGAAATTTTCAAAAATCCAGAAAATTGGCTGAAAACGACTAAATATCAAAGAGTCATTGGGCGAATTGCTCTGGAACTGAAATCGGAACACTCACTGACATTTTCCCTATCTGAAAGTCTGATAAACGCCGGAAAAATGACTAAGTCCAAAAAAAAATTTTTTTCAACTTTTTTCAATTTTACCCCCGTGGGATATATATTCTACCCACACACATTTGGAACTCTCCTGGGGTACCCTCACACATATTATTCCCTCATTTAGTGGATATTTTCACAAAAAAGTGAAATTTTCAAAAATCCAGAAAATTGGCTGAAAACGACTAAGTATCAAAGACTCATTGGGCGAATCGCTCTGGAACTGAAATCGGAACGCTCACTGACATTTTCCCTATCTGAAAGTCTGATAAACGCCGGAAAAATGACTAAGTCCAAAAAAAAATTTTTCAACTTTTTTCAATTTTACCCCCGTGGGATATATATTCTACCCACACACATTTGGAACTCTCCTGGGGTACCCTCACACATATTATTCCCTCATTTAGTGGATATTTTCACAAAGAAGTGAAATTTTCAAAAATCCAGAAAATTGGCTGAAAACGACTAAGTATCAAGGACTCATTGGGCGAATCGCTCTGGAACTGAAATCGGAACGCTCACTGACATTTTCCCTATCTGAAAGTCTGATAAACGCCGGAAAAATGACTAAGTCCAAAAAAAAATTTTTCAACTTTTTTCAATTTTACCCCCGTGGGATATATATTCTACCCACACACATTTGGAACTCTCCTGGGGTACCCTCACACATATTATTCCCTCATTTAGTGGATATTTTCACAAAGAAGTGAAATTTTCAAAAATCCAGAAAATTGGCTGAAAACGACTAAGTATCAAGGACTCATTGGGCGAATCGCTCTGGAACTGAAATCGGAACGCTCACTGACATTTTCCCTATCTGAAAGTCTGATAAACGCCGGAAAAATGACTAAGTCCAAAAAAAATTTTTTTTCAACTTTTTTCAATTTTACCCCCGTGGGATATATATTCTACCCACACACATTTGGAAATCTCCTGGGGTACCCTCACACATATTATTCCCTCATTTAGTGGATATTTTCACAAAGAAGTGAAATTTTCAAAAATCGAGAAAATTGGCTGAAAACAACTAAATAACAAGGACTCATTGGGCGAATCGCTCTGGAACTAAAATCGGAATGCTCACTGACATTTCCCCTATCTGAAAGTCTGATAAACGCCGGAAAAATGACTAAGTCCCAAAAAAAATTTTTTTAAACTTTTTTCAATTTTACCCCCGTGGGATATGTATTCTACCCACACAAATTTGGAACTCTCCTTCGGTACCCTCACACATATTATTCCCTCATTTAATGGATATTTTCACAAAAAAGTGAAATTTTCAAAAATCCAGAAAATTGGCTGAAAACGACTAAATATCAAAGACTCATTGTGCAAATCGCTCTGGAACTGAAATGGGAATGCTCACTGACATTTCCCCTATCTTAAAGTCTGATAAACGCCAGAAAAATGACTAAGTCCAAAAAAAATTTTTTTTCAACTTTTTTCAATTTTACCCCCGTGGGATATATATTCTACCCACACACATTTGGAACTCTCCTGGGGTACCCTCACACATATTATTCCCTCATTTAGTGGATATTTTCACAAAGAAGTGAAATTTTCAAAAATCCAGAAAATTGGCTGAAAACGACTAAGTATCAAGGACTCATTGGGCGAATCGCTCTGGAACTGAAATCGGAACACTCACTGACATTTTCCCTATCTGAAAGTCTGATAAACGCCGGAAAAATGACTAAGTCCAAAAAAAAATTTTTCAACTTTTTTCAATTTTACCCCCGTGGGATATATATTCTACCCACACACATTTGGAACTCTCCTGGGGTACCCTCACACATATTATTCCCTCATTTAGTGGATATTTTCACAAAAAAGTGAAATTTTCAAAAATCCAGAAAATTGGCTGAAAACGACTAAATATCAAAGACTCATTGGGCGAATCGCTCTGGAACTGAAATGGGAATGCTCACTGACATTTCCCCTATCTGAAAGTCTGATAAACGCCGGAAAAATGACTAAGTCCAAAAAAAATTTTTTTTCAACTTTTTTCAATTTTACCCCCGTGGGATTCTACCCACACACATTTGGAAATCTCCTGGGGTACCCTCACACATATTATTCCCTCATTTAGTGGATATTTTCACAAAGAAGCGAAATTTTCAAAAATCCAGAAAATTGGCTGAAAACGACTAAGTATCAAGGACTCATTGGGCGAGTCGCTCTGGAACTGAAATCGGAACGCTCACTGACATTTCCCCTATCTGAAAGTCTGATAAACGCCGGAAAAATGACTAAGTCCAAAAAAAATTTTTTTTCAACTTTTTTCAATTTTACCCCCGTGGGATATATATTCTACCCACACACATTTGGAAATCTCCTGGGGTACCCTCACACATATTATTCCCTCATTTAGTGGATATTTTCACAAAGAAGTGAAATTTTCAAAAATCGAGAAAATTGGCTGAAAACAACTAAATAACAAGGACTCATTGGGCGAATCGCTCTGGAACTAAAATCGGAATGCTCACTGACATTTCCCCTATCTGAAAGTCTGATAAACGCCGGAAAAATGACTAAGTCCCAAAAAAAATTTTTTTAAACTTTTTTCAATTTTACCCCCGTGGGATATGTATTCTACCCACACAAATTTGGAACTCTCCTTCGGTACCCTCACACATATTATTCCCTCATTTAATGGATATTTTCACAAAAAAGTGAAATTTTCAAAAATCCAGAAAATTGGCTGAAAACGACTAAATATCAAAGACTCATTGTGCAAATCGCTCTGGAACTGAAATGGGAATGCTCACTGACATTTCCCCTATCTTAAAGTCTGATAAACGCCAGAAAAATGACTAAGTCCAAAAAAAATTTTTTTTCAACTTTTTTCAATTTTACCCCCGTGGGATATATATTCTACCCACACACATTTGGAACTCTCCTGGGGTACCCTCACACATATTATTCCCTCATTTAGTGGATATTTTCACAAAGAAGTGAAATTTTCAAAAATCCAGAAAATTGGCTGAAAACGACTAAGTATCAAAGACTCATTGGGCGAATCGCTCTGGAACTGAAATCGGAACACTCACTGACATTTTCCCTATCTGAAAGTCTGATAAACGCCGGAAAAATGACTAAGTCCAAAAAAAAATTTTTCAACTTTTTTCAATTTTACCCCCGTGGGATATATATTCTACCCACACACATTTGGAACTCTCCTGGGGTACCCTCACACATATTATTCCCTCATTTAGTGGATATTTTCACAAAAAAGTGAAATTTTCAAAAATCCAGAAAATTGGCTGAAAACGACTAAATATCAAAGACTCATTGGGCGAATCGCTCTGGAACTGAAATGGGAATGCTCACTGACATTTCCCCTATCTGAAAGTCTGATAAACGCCGGAAAAATGACTAAGTCCAAAAAAAATTTTTTTTCAACTTTTTTCAATTTTACCCCCGTGGGATTCTACCCACACACATTTGGAAATCTCCTGGGGTACCCTCACACATATTATTCCCTCATTTAGTGGATATTTTCACAAAGAAGCGAAATTTTCAAAAATCCAGAAAATTGGCTGAAAACGACTAAGTATCAAGGACTCATTGGGCGAGTCGCTCTGGAACTGAAATCGGAACGCTCACTGACATTTCCCCTATCTGAAAGTCTGATAAACGCCAGAAAAATGACTAAGTCCAAAAAAAAATTTTTTTAAACTTTTTTCAATTTTACCCCCGTGGGATATATATTCTACCCACACACATTTGGAACTCTCCTGGGGTACCCTCACACATATTATTCCCTCATTTAGTGGATATTTTCACAAAAAAGTGAAATTTTCAAAAATCCAGAAAATTGACTGAAAACGAATAAATATCAAAGACACTTTGGGCGAATCGCTCTGGAACTGAAATCGGAACGCTCACTGACATTTTCCCTATCAGAAAGTCTGATAAACGCCGGAAAAATGACTAAGTCCCAAAAAAAATTTTTTTCAACTTTTTTCAATTTTACCCCCGTGGGATATATATTCTACCCACACACATTTGGAACTCTCCTGGGGTACCCTCACACATATTATTCCCTCATTTAGTGGATATTTTCACAAAAAAGTGAAATTTTCAAAAATCCAGAAAATTGGCTGAAAACGACTAAGTGTCAAGGACTCATTGGGCGAATCGCTCTGGAACTGAAATCGGAACACTCACTGACATTTTCCCCATCTGAAAGTCTGACAAACGCCGGAAAAATGACTAAGTCCAAAAAAAAATTTTTTTCAACTTTTTTCAATTTTACCCCCGTGGGATATATATTCTACCCACACACATTTGGAACTCTCCTGGGGTACCCTCACACATATTATTCCCTCATTTAGTGGATATTTTCACAAAGAAGTGAAATTTTCAAAAATCCAGAAAATTGGCTGAAAACGACTAAATATCAAAGACTCATTGGGCGAATCGCTCTGGAACTGAAATCGGAACGCTCACTGACATTTTCCCTATCTGAAAGTCTGATAAACGCCGGAAAAATGACTAAGTCCAAAAAAAAATTTTTTTCAACTTTTTTCAATTTTACCCCCGTGGGATATATATTCTACCCACACACATTTGGAACTCTCCTGGGGTACCCTCACACATATTATTCCCTCATTTAGTGGATATTTTCACAAAAAAGTGAAATTTTCAAAAATACAGAAAATTGGCTAAAAATGACTAAATATCAAAGACTCATTGGGCGAATCACTCTGGAACTGAAATGGGAATGCTCACTGACATTTCCCCTATCTTAAAGTCTGATAAACGCCAGAAAAATGACTAAGTCCAAAAAAAAATTTTTTTCAACTTTTTTCAATTTTACCCCCGTGGGATATATATTCTACCCACACACATTTGGAACTCTCCTGGGGTACCCTCACACATATTATTCCCTCATTTAGTGGATATTTTCACAAAGAAGTGAAATTTTCAAAAATCCAGAAAATTGGCTGAAAACGACTAAGTATCAAGGACTCATTGGGCGAATCGCTCTGGAACTGAAATCAGAACACTCACTGACATTTTCCCTATCTGAAAGTCTGACAAACGCCGGAAAAATGACTAAGTCCAAAAAAAAAATTTTTTCAACTTTTTTCAATTTTACCCCCGTGGGATATATATTCTACCCACACACATTTGGAACTCTCCTGGGGTACCCTCACACATATTATTCCCTCATTTAGTGGATATTTTCACAAAGAAGTGAAATTTTCAAAAATCCAGAAAATTGGCTGAAAACGACTAAGTATCAAGGACTCATTGGGCGAATCGCTCTGGAACTGAAATCGGAACGCTCACTGACATTTTCCCTATCTGAAAGTCTGATAAACGCCGGAAAAATGACTAAGTCCAAAAAAAATTTTTTTTCAACTTTTTTCAATTTTACCCCCGTGGGATATATATTCTACCCACACACATTTGGAAATCTCCTGGGGTACCCTCACACATATTATTCCCTCATTTAGTGGATATTTTCACAAAGAAGTGAAATTTTCAAAAATCGAGAAAATTGGCTGAAAACAACTAAATAACAAGGACTCATTGGGCGAATCGCTCTGGAACTAAAATCGGAATGCTCACTGACATTTCCCCTATCTGAAAGTCTGATAAACGCCGGAAAAATGACTAAGTCCCAAAAAAAATTTTTTTAAACTTTTTTCAATTTTACCCCCGTGGGATATGTATTCTACCCACACAAATTTGGAACTCTCCTTCGGTACCCTCACACATATTATTCCCTCATTTAATGGATATTTTCACAAAAAAGTGAAATTTTCAAAAATCCAGAAAATTGGCTGAAAACGACTAAATATCAAAGACTCATTGTGCAAATCGCTCTGGAACTGAAATGGGAATGCTCACTGACATTTCCCCTATCTTAAAGTCTGATAAACGCCAGAAAAATGACTAAGTCCAAAAAAAATTTTTTTTCAACTTTTTTCAATTTTACCCCCGTGGGATATATATTCTACCCACACACATTTGGAACTCTCCTGGGGTACCCTCACACATATTATTCCCTCATTTAGTGGATATTTTCACAAAGAAGTGAAATTTTCAAAAATCCAGAAAATTGGCTGAAAACGACTAAGTATCAAGGACTCATTGGGCGAATCGCTCTGGAACTGAAATCGGAACACTCACTGACATTTTCCCTATCTGAAAGTCTGATAAACGCCGGAAAAATGACTAAGTCCAAAAAAAAATTTTTCAACTTTTTTCAATTTTACCCCCGTGGGATATATATTCTACCCACACACATTTGGAACTCTCCTGGGGTACCCTCACACATATTATTCCCTCATTTAGTGGATATTTTCACAAAAAAGTGAAATTTTCAAAAATCCAGAAAATTGGCTGAAAACGACTAAATATCAAAGACTCATTGGGCGAATCGCTCTGGAACTGAAATCGGAACGCTCACTGACATTTTCCCTATCTGAAAGTCTGATAAACGCCGGAAAAATGACTAAGTCCAAAAAAAAATTTTTTTCAACTTTTTTCAATTTTACCCCTGTGGGATATATATACTACACACACACATTTGGAACTCTCCTGGGGTACCCTCACACATATTATTCCCTCATTTAGTGGATATTTTCACAAAAAAGTGAAATTTTCAAAAATACAGAAAATTGGCTGAAAACGACTATATATGAAAGACTCATTGGGCGAATCGCTCTGGAACTGAAATGGGAATGCTCACTGACATTTCCCCTATCTTAAAGTCTGATAAACGCCAGAAAAATGACTAAGTCCAAAAAAAAATTTTTTTCAACTTTTTTCAATTTTACCCCCGTGGGATATATATTCTACCCACACACATTTGGAACTCTCCTGGGGTACCCTCACACATATTATTCCCTCATTTAGTGGATATTTTCACAAAGAAGTGAAATTTTCAAAAATCCAGAAAATTGGCTGAAAACGACTAAGTATCAAGGACTCATTGGGCGAATCGCTCTGGAACTGAAATCGGAACGCTCACTGACATTTTCCCTATCTGAAAGTCTGATAAACGCCGGAAAAATGACTAAGTCCAAAAAAAAATTTTTTTCAACTTTTTTCAATTTTACCGCCGTGGGATATATATTCTACCCACACACATTTGGAACTCTCCTGGGGTACCCTCACACATATTATTCCCTCATTTAGTGGATATTTTCACAAAGAAGTGAAATTTTCAAAAATCCAGAAAATTGGCTGAAAACGACTAAGTATCAAGGACTCATTGGGCGAATCGCTCTGGTTCTGAAATCGGAACGCTCACTGACATTTTCCCTATCTGAAAGTCTGATAAACGCCGGAAAAATGACTAAGTCCCAAAAAAAAATTTTTTCAACTTTTATCAATTTTACCCCCGTGGGATATATATTCTACCCACACACATTTGGAACTCTCCTGGGGTACCCTCACACATATTATTCCCTCATTTAGTGGATATTTTCACAAAAAAGTGAAATTTTCAAAAATCCAGAAAATTGGCTGAAAACGACTAAGTATCAAGGACTCATTGGGCGAATCGCTCTGGAACTGAAATCGGAACACTCACTGACATTTTCCCTATCTGAAAGTCTGACAAACGCCGGAAAAATGACTAAGTCCAAAAAAAAATTTTTTTCAACTTTTTTCAATTTTACCCCCGTGGGATATATATTCTACCCACACACATTTGGAACTCTCCTGGGGTACCCTCACACATATTATTCCCTCATTTAGTGGATATTTTCACAAAGAAGTGAAATTTTCAAAAATCCAGAAAATTGGCTGAAAACGACTAAGTATCAAGGACTCATTGGGCGAATCACTCTGGAACTGAAATCGGAACGCTCACTGACATTTCCCCTATCTGAAAGTCTGATAAACGCCGGAAAAATGACTAAGTCCAAAAAAAAATTTTTTTCAACTTTTTTCAATTTTACCCCCGTGGGATATATATTCTACCCACACACATTTGGAACTCTCCTGGGGTACCCTCACACATATTATTCCCTCATTTAGTGGATATTTTCACAAAGAAGTGAAATTTTCAAAAATCCAGAAAATTGGCTGAAAACGACTAAATATCAAAGACTCATTGGGCGAATCGCTCTGGAACTGAAATCGGAACGCTCACTGACATTTTCCCTATCTGAAAGTCTGATAAACGCCGGAAAAATGACTAAGTCCAAAAAAAAATTTTTTTCAACTTTTTTCAATTTTACCCCCGTGGGATATATATTCTACCCACACACATTTGGAACTCTCCTGGGGTACCCTCACACATATTATTCCCTCATTTAGTGGATATTTTCACAAAAAAGTGAAATTTTCAAAAATACAGAAAATTGGCTAAAAATGACTAAATATCAAAGACTCATTGGGCGAATCGCTCTGGAACTGAAATGGGAATGCTCACTGACATTTCCCCTATCTTAAAGTCTGATAAACGCCAGAAAAATGACTAAGTCCAAAAAAAAATTTTTTTCAACGTTTTTCAATTTTACCCCCGTGGGATATATATTCTACCCACACACATTTGGAACTCTCCTGGGGTACCCTCACACATATTATTCCCTCATTTAGTGGATATTTTCACAAAGAAGTGAAATTTTCAAAAATCCAGAAAATTGGCTGAAAACGACTAAGTATCAAGGACTCATTGGGCGAATCGCTCTGGAACTGAAATCGGAACGCTCACTGACATTTTCCCTATCTGAAAGTCTGATAAACGCCGGAAAAATGACTAAGTCCAAAAAAAAATTTTTTTCAACTTTTTTCAATTTTACCCCCGTGGGATATATATTCTACCCACACACATTTGGAACTCTCCTGGGGTACCCTCACACATATTATTCCCTCATTTAGTGGATATTTTCACAAAGAAGTGAAATTTTCAAAAATCCAGAAAATTGGCTGAAAACGACTAAGTATCACGGACTCATTGGGCGAATCGCTCTGGAACTGAAATCGGAACGCTCACTGACATTTCCCCTATCTGAAAGTCTGATAAACGCCGGAAAAATGACTAAGTCCAAAAAAAAAAATTTTTTTCAACTTTTTTCAATTTTACCCCCGTGGGATATATATTCTACCCACACACATTTGGAACTCTCCTGGGGTACCCTCACACATATTATTCCCTCATTTAGTGGATATTTTCACAAAGAAGTGAAATTTTCAAAAATCCAGAAAATTGGCTGAAAACGACTAAATATCAAAGACTCATTGGGCGAATCGCTCTGGAACTGAAATCGGAACGCTCACTGACATTTTCCCTATCTGAAAGTCTGATAAACGCCGGAAAAATGACTAAGTCCAAAAAAAAAATTTTTTCAACTTTTTTAAATTTTACCCCCGTGGGATATATATTCTACCCACACACATTTGGAACTCTCCTGGGGTACCCTCACACATATTATTCCCTCATTTAGTGGATATTTTCACAAAAAAGTGAAATTTTCAAAAATACAGAAAATTGGCTAAAAATGACTAAATATCAAAGACTCATTGGGCGAATCGCTCTGGAACTGAAATGGGAATGCTCACTGACATTTCCCCTATCTTAAAGTCTGATAAACGCCAGAAAAATGACTAAGTCCAAAAAAAAATTTTTTTCAACTTTTTTCAATTTTACCCCTGTGGGATATCTATTCTACCCACACACATTTGGAACTCTCCTGGGGTACCCTCACACGTCTTATTCCCTCATTTAGTGGATATTTTCACAAAGAAGTGAAATTTTCAAAAATCCAGAAAATTGGCTGAAAACGACTAAATATCAAAGAGTCATTGGGCGAATTGCTCTGGAACTGAAATCGGAACACTCACTGACATTTTCCCTATCTGAAAGTCTGATAAACGCCGGAAAAATGACTAAGTCCAAAAAAAAATTTTTTTCAACTTTTTTCAATTTTACCCCCGTGGGATATATATTCTACCCACACACATTTGGAACTCTCCTGGGGTACCCTCACACATATTATTCCCTCATTTAGTGGATATTTTCACAAAAAAGTGAAATTTTCAAAAATCCAGAAAATTGGCTGAAAACGACTAAGTATCAAAGACTCATTGGGCGAATCGCTCTGGAACTGAAATCGGAACGCTCACTGACATTTTCCCTATCTGAAAGTCTGATAAACGCCGGAAAAATGACTAAGTCCAAAAAAAAATTTTTCAACTTTTTTCAATTTTACCCCCGTGGGATATATATTCTACCCACACACATTTGGAACTCTCCTGGGGTACCCTCACACATATTATTCCCTCATTTAGTGGATATTTTCACAAAGAAGTGAAATTTTCAAAAATCCAGAAAATTGGCTGAAAACGACTAAGTATCAAGGACTCATTGGGCGAATCGCTCTGGAACTGAAATCGGAACGCTCACTGACATTTTCCCTATCTGAAAGTCTGATAAACGCCGGAAAAATGACTAAGTCCAAAAAAAAATTTTTCAACTTTTTTCAATTTTACCCCCGTGGGATATATATTCTACCCACACACATTTGGAACTCTCCTGGGGTACCCTCACACATATTATTCCCTCATTTAGTGGATATTTTCACAAAGAAGTGAAATTTTCAAAAATCCAGAAAATTGGCTGAAAACGACTAAGTATCAAGGACTCATTGGGCGAATCGCTCTGGAACTGAAATCGGAACGCTCACTGACATTTTCCCTATCTGAAAGTCTGATAAACGCCGGAAAAATGACTAAGTCCAAAAAAAATTTTTTTTCAACTTTTTTCAATTTTACCCCCGTGGGATATATATTCTACCCACACACATTTGGAAATCTCCTGGGGTACCCTCACACATATTATTCCCTCATTTAGTGGATATTTTCACAAAGAAGTGAAATTTTCAAAAATCGAGAAAATTGGCTGAAAACAACTAAATAACAAGGACTCATTGGGCGAATCGCTCTGGAACTAAAATCGGAATGCTCACTGACATTTCCCCTATCTGAAAGTCTGATAAACGCCGGAAAAATGACTAAGTCCCAAAAAAAATTTTTTTAAACTTTTTTCAATTTTACCCCCGTGGGATATGTATTCTACCCACACAAATTTGGAACTCTCCTTCGGTACCCTCACACATATTATTCCCTCATTTAATGGATATTTTCACAAAAAAGTGAAATTTTCAAAAATCCAGAAAATTGGCTGAAAACGACTAAATATCAAAGACTCATTGTGCAAATCGCTCTGGAACTGAAATGGGAATGCTCACTGACATTTCCCCTATCTTAAAGTCTGATAAACGCCAGAAAAATGACTAAGTCCAAAAAAAATTTTTTTTCAACTTTTTTCAATTTTACCCCCGTGGGATATATATTCTACCCACACACATTTGGAACTCTCCTGGGGTACCCTCACACATATTATTCCCTCATTTAGTGGATATTTTCACAAAGAAGTGAAATTTTCAAAAATCCAGAAAATTGGCTGAAAACGACTAAATATCAAAGACTCATTGGGCGAATCGCTCTGGAACTGAAATCGGAACGCTCACTGACATTTTCCCTATCTGAAAGTCTGATAAACGCCGGAAAAATGACTAAGTCCAAAAAAAAATTTTTTTCAACTTTTTTCAATTTTACCCCCGTGGGATATATATTCTACCCACACACATTTGGAACTCTCCTGGGGTACCCTCACACATATTATTCCCTCATTTAGTGGATATTTTCACAAAAAAGTGAAATTTTCAAAAATACAGAAAATTGGCTAAAAATGACTAAATATCAAAGACTCATTGGGCGAATCACTCTGGAACTGAAATGGGAATGCTCACTGACATTTCCCCTATCTTAAAGTCTGATAAACGCCAGAAAAATGACTAAGTCCAAAAAAAAATTTTTTTCAACTTTTTTCAATTTTACCCCCGTGGGATATATATTCTACCCACACACATTTGGAACTCTCCTGGGGTACCCTCACACATATTATTCCCTCATTTAGTGGATATTTTCACAAAGAAGTGAAATTTTCAAAAATCCAGAAAATTGGCTGAAAACGACTAAGTATCAAGGACTCATTGGGCGAATCGCTCTGGAACTGAAATCAGAACACTCACTGACATTTTCCCTATCTGAAAGTCTGACAAACGCCGGAAAAATGACTAAGTCCAAAAAAAAAATTTTTTCAACTTTTTTCAATTTTACCCCCGTGGGATATATATTCTACCCACACACATTTGGAACTCTCCTGGGGTACCCTCACACATATTATTCCCTCATTTAGTGGATATTTTCACAAAGAAGTGAAATTTTCAAAAATCCAGAAAATTGGCTGAAAACGACTAAGTATCAAGGACTCATTGGGCGAATCGCTCTGGAACTGAAATCGGAACGCTCACTGACATTTTCCCTATCTGAAAGTCTGATAAACGCCGGAAAAATGACTAAGTCCAAAAAAAATTTTTTTTCAACTTTTTTCAATTTTACCCCCGTGGGATATATATTCTACCCACACACATTTGGAAATCTCCTGGGGTACCCTCACACATATTATTCCCTCATTTAGTGGATATTTTCACAAAGAAGTGAAATTTTCAAAAATCGAGAAAATTGGCTGAAAACAACTAAATAACAAGGACTCATTGGGCGAATCGCTCTGGAACTAAAATCGGAATGCTCACTGACATTTCCCCTATCTGAAAGTCTGATAAACGCCGGAAAAATGACTAAGTCCCAAAAAAAATTTTTTTAAACTTTTTTCAATTTTACCCCCGTGGGATATGTATTCTACCCACACAAATTTGGAACTCTCCTTCGGTACCCTCACACATATTATTCCCTCATTTAATGGATATTTTCACAAAAAAGTGAAATTTTCAAAAATCCAGAAAATTGGCTGAAAACGACTAAATATCAAAGACTCATTGTGCAAATCGCTCTGGAACTGAAATGGGAATGCTCACTGACATTTCCCCTATCTTAAAGTCTGATAAACGCCAGAAAAATGACTAAGTCCAAAAAAAATTTTTTTTCAACTTTTTTCAATTTTACCCCCGTGGGATATATATTCTACCCACACACATTTGGAACTCTCCTGGGGTACCCTCACACATATTATTCCCTCATTTAGTGGATATTTTCACAAAGAAGTGAAATTTTCAAAAATCCAGAAAATTGGCTGAAAACGACTAAGTATCAAGGACTCATTGGGCGAATCGCTCTGGAACTGAAATCGGAACACTCACTGACATTTTCCCTATCTGAAAGTCTGATAAACGCCGGAAAAATGACTAAGTCCAAAAAAAAATTTTTCAACTTTTTTCAATTTTACCCCCGTGGGATATATATTCTACCCACACACATTTGGAACTCTCCTGGGGTACCCTCACACATATTATTCCCTCATTTAGTGGATATTTTCACAAAAAAGTGAAATTTTCAAAAATCCAGAAAATTGGCTGAAAACGACTAAATATCAAAGACTCATTGGGCGAATCGCTCTGGAACTGAAATCGGAACGCTCACTGACATTTTCCCTATCTGAAAGTCTGATAAACGCCGGAAAAATGACTAAGTCCAAAAAAAAATTTTTTTCAACTTTTTTCAATTTTACCCCTGTGGGATATATATACTACACACACACATTTGGAACTCTCCTGGGGTACCCTCACACATATTATTCCCTCATTTAGTGGATATTTTCACAAAAAAGTGAAATTTTCAAAAATACAGAAAATTGGCTGAAAACGACTATATATGAAAGACTCATTGGGCGAATCGCTCTGGAACTGAAATGGGAATGCTCACTGACATTTCCCCTATCTTAAAGTCTGATAAACGCCAGAAAAATGACTAAGTCCAAAAAAAAATTTTTTTCAACTTTTTTCAATTTTACCCCCGTGGGATATATATTCTACCCACACACATTTGGAACTCTCCTGGGGTACCCTCACACATATTATTCCCTCATTTAGTGGATATTTTCACAAAGAAGTGAAATTTTCAAAAATCCAGAAAATTGGCTGAAAACGACTAAGTATCAAGGACTCATTGGGCGAATCGCTCTGGAACTGAAATCGGAACGCTCACTGACATTTTCCCTATCTGAAAGTCTGATAAACGCCGGAAAAATGACTAAGTCCAAAAAAAAATTTTTTTCAACTTTTTTCAATTTTACCGCCGTGGGATATATATTCTACCCACACACATTTGGAACTCTCCTGGGGTACCCTCACACATATTATTCCCTCATTTAGTGGATATTTTCACAAAGAAGTGAAATTTTCAAAAATCCAGAAAATTGGCTGAAAACGACTAAGTATCAAGGACTCATTGGGCGAATCGCTCTGGTTCTGAAATCGGAACGCTCACTGACATTTTCCCTATCTGAAAGTCTGATAAACGCCGGAAAAATGACTAAGTCCCAAAAAAAAATTTTTTCAACTTTTATCAATTTTACCCCCGTGGGATATATATTCTACCCACACACATTTGGAACTCTCCTGGGGTACCCTCACACATATTATTCCCTCATTTAGTGGATATTTTCACAAAAAAGTGAAATTTTCAAAAATCCAGAAAATTGGCTGAAAACGACTAAGTATCAAGGACTCATTGGGCGAATCGCTCTGGAACTGAAATCGGAACACTCACTGACATTTTCCCTATCTGAAAGTCTGACAAACGCCGGAAAAATGACTAAGTCCAAAAAAAAATTTTTTTCAACTTTTTTCAATTTTACCCCCGTGGGATATATATTCTACCCACACACATTTGGAACTCTCCTGGGGTACCCTCACACATATTATTCCCTCATTTAGTGGATATTTTCACAAAGAAGTGAAATTTTCAAAAATCCAGAAAATTGGCTGAAAACGACTAAGTATCAAGGACTCATTGGGCGAATCACTCTGGAACTGAAATCGGAACGCTCACTGACATTTCCCCTATCTGAAAGTCTGATAAACGCCGGAAAAATGACTAAGTCCAAAAAAAAATTTTTTTCAACTTTTTTCAATTTTACCCCCGTGGGATATATATTCTACCCACACACATTTGGAACTCTCCTGGGGTACCCTCACACATATTATTCCCTCATTTAGTGGATATTTTCACAAAGAAGTGAAATTTTCAAAAATCCAGAAAATTGGCTGAAAACGACTAAATATCAAAGACTCATTGGGCGAATCGCTCTGGAACTGAAATCGGAACGCTCACTGACATTTTCCCTATCTGAAAGTCTGATAAACGCCGGAAAAATGACTAAGTCCAAAAAAAAATTTTTTTCAACTTTTTTCAATTTTACCCCTGTGGGATATATATTCTACCCACACACATTTGGAACTCTCCTGGGGTACCCTCACACATATTATTCCCTCATTTAGTGGATATTTTCACAAAAAAGTGAAATTTTCAAAAATACAGAAAATTGGCTAAAAATGACTAAATATCAAAGACTCATTGGGCGAATCGCTCTGGAACTGAAATGGGAATGCTCACTGACATTTCCCCTATCTTAAAGTCTGATAAACGCCAGAAAAATGACTAAGTCCAAAAAAAAATTTTTTTCAACGTTTTTCAATTTTACCCCCGTGGGATATATATTCTACCCACACACATTTGGAACTCTCCTGGGGTACCCTCACACATATTATTCCCTCATTTAGTGGATATTTTCACAAAGAAGTGAAATTTTCAAAAATCCAGAAAATTGGCTGAAAACGACTAAGTATCAAGGACTCATTGGGCGAATCGCTCTGGAACTGAAATCGGAACGCTCACTGACATTTTCCCTATCTGAAAGTCTGATAAACGCCGGAAAAATGACTAAGTCCAAAAAAAAATTTTTTTCAACTTTTTTCAATTTTACCCCCGTGGGATATATATTCTACCCACACACATTTGGAACTCTCCTGGGGTACCCTCACACATATTATTCCCTCATTTAGTGGATATTTTCACAAAGAAGTGAAATTTTCAAAAATCCAGAAAATTGGCTGAAAACGACTAAGTATCACGGACTCATTGGGCGAATCGCTCTGGAACTGAAATCGGAACGCTCACTGACATTTCCCCTATCTGAAAGTCTGATAAACGCCGGAAAAATGACTAAGTCCAAAAAAAAATTTTTTTCAACTTTTTTCAATTTTACCCCCGTGGGATATATATTCTACCCACACACATTTGGAACTCTCCTGGGGTACCCTCACACATATTATTCCCTCATTTAGTGGATATTTTCACAAAGAAGTGAAATTTTCAAAAATCCAGAAAATTGGCTGAAAACGACTAAATATCAAAGACTCATTGGGCGAATCGCTCTGGAACTGAAATCGGAACGCTCACTGACATTTTCCCTATCTGAAAGTCTGATAAACGCCGGAAAAATGACTAAGTCCAAAAAAAAATTTTTTTCAACTTTTTTAAATTTTACCCCCGTGGGATATATATTCTACCCACACACATTTGGAACTCTCCTGGGGTACCCTCACACATATTATTCCCTCATTTAGTGGATATTTTCACAAAAAAGTGAAATTTTCAAAAATACAGAAAATTGGCTAAAAATGACTAAATATCAAAGACTCATTGGGCGAATCGCTCTGGAACTGAAATGGGAATGCTCACTGACATTTCCCCTATCTTAAAGTCTGATAAACGCCAGAAAAATGACTAAGTCCAAAAAAAAATTTTTTTCAACTTTTTTCAATTTTACCCCCGTGGGATATATATTCTACCCACACATATTTGGAACTCTCCTGGGGTACCCTCACACATATTATTCCCTCATTTAGTGGATATTTTCACAAAGAAGTGAAATTTTCAAAAATCCTGAAAATTGGCTGAAAACGACTAAGTATCAAGGACTCATTGGGCGAATCGCTCTGGAACTGAAATCGGAACGCTCACTGACATTTTCCCTATCTGAAAGTCTGATAAACGCCGGAAAAATGACTAAGTCCAAAAAAAAATTTTTTTCAACTTTTTTCAATTTTACCCCCGTGGGATATATATTCTACCCACACACATTTGGAACTCTCCTGGGGTACCCTCACACATATTATTCCCTCATTTAGTGGATATTTTCACAAAGAAGTGAAATTTTCAAAAATCCAGAAAATTGGCTGAAAACGACTAAGTATCAAGGACTCATTGGGCGAATCACTCTGGAACTGAAATCGGAACGCTCACTGACATTTCCCCTATCTGAAAGTCTGATAAACGCCGGAAAAATGACTAAGTCCAAAAAAAAATTTTTTTCAACTTTTTTCAATTTTACCCCCGTGGGATATATATTCTACCCACACACATTTGGAACTCTCCTGGGGTACCCTCACACATATTATTCCCTCATTTAGTGGATATTTTCACAAAGAAGTGAAATTTTCAAAAATCCAGAAAATTGGCTGAAAACGACTAAATATCAAAGACTCATTGGGCGAATCGCTCTGGAACTGAAATCGGAACGCTCACTGACATTTTCCCTATCTGAAAGTCTGATAAACGCCGGAAAAATGACTAAGTCCAAAAAAAAATTTTTTTCAACTTTTTTCAATTTTACCCCCGTGGGATATATATTCTACCCACACACATTTGGAACTCTCCTGGGGTACCCTCACACATATTATTCCCTCATTTAGTGGATATTTTCACAAAAAAGTGAAATTTTCAAAAATACAGAAAATTGGCTAAAAATGACTAAATATCAAAGACTCATTGGGCGAATCGCTCTGGAACTGAAATGGGAATGCTCACTGACATTTCCCCTATCTTAAAGTCTGATAAACGCCAGAAAAATGACTAAGTCCAAAAAAAAATTTTTTTCAACGTTTTTCAATTTTACCCCCGTGGGATATATATTCTACCCACACACATTTGGAACTCTCCTGGGGTACCCTCACACATATTATTCCCTCATTTAGTGGATATTTTCACAAAGAAGTGAAATTTTCAAAAATCCAGAAAATTGGCTGAAAACGACTAAGTATCACGGACTCATTGGGCGAATCGCTCTGGAACTGAAATCGGAACGCTCACTGACATTTCCCCTATCTGAAAGTCTGATAAACGCCGGAAAAATGACTAAGTCCAAAAAAAAATTTTTTTCAACTTTTTTCAATTTTACCCCCGTGGGATATATATTCTACCCACACACATTTGGAACTCTCCTGGGGTACCCTCACACATATTATTCCCTCATTTAGTGGATATTTTCACAAAGAAGTGAAATTTTCAAAAATCCAGAAAATTGGCTGAAAACGACTAAATATCAAAGACTCATTGGGCGAATCGCTCTGGAACTGAAATCGGAACGCTCACTGACATTTTCCCTATCTGAAAGTCTGATAAACGCCGGAAAAATGACTAAGTCCAAAAAAAAATTTTTTTCAACTTTTTTAAATTTTACCCCCGTGGGATATATATTCTACCCACACACATTTGGAACTCTCCTGGGGTACCCTCACACATATTATTCCCTCATTTAGTGGATATTTTCACAAAAAAGTGAAATTTTCAAAAATACAGAAAATTGGCTAAAAATGACTAAATATCAAAGACTCATTGGGCGAATCGCTCTGGAACTGAAATGGGAATGCTCACTGACATTTCCCCTATCTTAAAGTCTGATAAACGCCAGAAAAATGACTAAGTCCAAAAAAAAATTTTTTTCAACTTTTTTCAATTTTACCCCCGTGGGATATATATTCTACCCACACATATTTGGAACTCTCCTGGGGTACCCTCACACATATTATTCCCTCATTTAGTGGATATTTTCACAAAGAAGTGAAATTTTCAAAAATCCTGAAAATTGGCTGAAAACGACTAAGTATCAAGGACTCATTGGGCGAATCGCTCTGGAACTGAAATCGGAACGCTCACTGACATTTTCCCTATCTGAAAGTCTGATAAACGCCGGAAAAATGACTAAGTCCAAAAAAAAATTTTTTTCAACTTTTTTCAATTTTACCCCCGTGGGATATATATTCTACCCACACACATTTGGAACTCTCCTGGGGTACCCTCACACATATTATTCCCTCATTTAGTGGATATTTTCACAAAGAAGTGAAATTTTCAAAAATCCAGAAAATTGGCTGAAAACGACTAAGTATCACGGACTCATTGGGCGAATGACTCTGGAACTGAAATCGGAACGCTCACTGACATTTCCCCTATCTGAAAGTCTGATAAACGCCGGAAAAATGACTAAGTCCAAAAAAAAATTTTTTTCAATTTTACCCCCGTGGGATATATATTCTACCCACACACATTTGGAACTCTCCTGGGGTACCCTCACACATATTATTCCCTCATTTAGTGGATATTTTCACAAAGAAGTGAAATTTTCAAAAATCCAGAAAATTGGCTGAAAACGACTAAGTATCAAGGACTCATTGGGCGAATCGCTCTGGAACTGAAATCGGAACGCTCACTGACATTTTCCCTATCTGAAAGTCTGATAAACGCCGGAAAAATGACTAAGTCCAAAAAAAAATTTTTTTCAACTTTTTTCAATTTTACCCCCGTGGGATATATATTCTACCCACACACATTTGGAACTCTCCTGGGGTACCCTCACACATATTATTCCCTCATTTAGTGGATATTTTCACAAAGAAGTGAAATTTTCAAAAATCCAGAAAATTGGCTGAAAACGACTAAGTATCAAGGACTCATTGGGCGAATCGCTCTGGAACTGAAATCGGAACGCTCACTGACATTTTCCCTATCTGAAAGTCTGATAAACGCCGGAAAAATGACTAAGTCCAAAAAAAAATTTTTTTCAACTTTTTTCAATTTTACCCCCGTGGGATATATATTCTACCCACACACATTTGGAACTCTCCTGGGGTACCCTCACACATATTATTCCCTCATTTAGTGGATATTTTCACAAAAAAGTGAAATTTTCAAAAATCCAGAAAATTGGCTGAAAACGACTAAATATCAAAGACTCATTGGGCGAATCGCTCTGGAACTGAAATGGGAATGCTCACTGACATTTCCCCTATCTTAAAGTCTGATAAACGCCAGAAAAATGACTAAGTCCAAAAAAAAATTTTTTTCAACTTTTTTCAATTTTATCCCCGTGGGATATATATTCTACCCACACACATTTGGAACTCTCCTGGGGTACCCTCACACATATTATTCCCTCATTTAGTGGATATTTTCACAAAGAAGTGAAATTTTCAAAAATCCAGAAAATTGGCTGAAAACGACTAAGTATCAAGGACTCATTGGGCGAGTCGCTCTGGAACTGAAATCGGAACGCTCACTGACATTTTCCCTATCTGAAAGTCTGATAAACGCCGGAAAAATGACTAAGTCCAAAAAAAAATTTTTTTCAACTTTTTTCAATTTTACCCCCGTGGGATATATATTCTACCCACACACATTTGGAACTCTCCTGGGGTACCCTCACACATATTATTCCCTCATTTAGTGGATATTTTCACAAAGAAGTGAAATTTTCAAAAATCCAGAAAATTGGCTGAAAACGACTAAGTATCAAGGACTCATTGGGCGAATCGCTCTGGAACTGAAATCGGAACGCTCACTGACATTTTCCCTATCTGAAAGTCTGATAAACGCCGGAAAAATGACTAAGTCCAAAAAAAAATTTTTTTCAACTTTTTTCAATTTTACCGCCGTGGGATATATATTCTACCCACACACATTTGGAACTCTCCTGGGGTACCCTCACACATATTATTCCCTCATTTAGTGGATATTTTCACAAAGAAGTGAAATTTTCAAAAATCCAGAAAATTGGCTGAAAACGACTAAGTATCAAGGACTCATTGGGCGAGTCGCTCTGGAACTGAAATCGGAACGCTCACTGACATTTTCCCTATCTGAAAGTCTGATAAACGCCGGAAAAATGACTAAGTCCAAAAAAAAATTTTTTTCAACTTTTTTCAATTTTACCCCCGTGGGATATATATTCTACCCACACACATTTGGAACTCTCCTGGGGTACCCTCACACATATTATTCCCTCATTTAGTGGATATTTTCACAAAGAAGTGAAATTTTCAAAAATCCAGAAAATTGGCTGAAAACGACTATGTATCAAGGACTCATTGGGCGAATCGCTCTGGAACTGAAATCGGAACGCTCACTGACATTTTCCCTATCTGAAAGTCTGATAAACGCCGGAAAAATGACTAAGTCCAAAAAAAAATTTTTTTCAACTTTTTTCAATTTTACCCCCGTGGGATATATATTCTACCCACACACATTTGGAACTCTCCTGGGGTACCCTCACACATATTATTCCCTCATTTAGTGGATATTTTCACAAAGAAGTGAAATTTTCAAAAATCCAGAAAATTGGCTGAAAACGACTAAGTATCAAGGACTCATTGGGCGAATCGCTCTGGAACTGAAATCGGAACGCTCACTGACATTTTCCCTATCTGAAAGTCTGATAAACGCCGGAAAAATGACTAAGTCCAAAAAAAAATTTTTTTCAACTTTTTTCAATTTTACCCCCGTGGGATATATATTCTACCCACACACATTTGGAACTCTCCTGGGGTACCCTCACACATATTATTCCCTCATTTAGTGGATATTTTCACAAAGAAGTGAAATTTTCAAAAATCCAGAAAATTGGCTGAAAACGACTAAGTATCACGGACTCATTGGGCGAATCACTCTGGAACTGAAATCGGAACGCTCACTGACATTTCCCCTATCTGAAAGTCTGATAAACGCCGGAAAAATGACTAAGTCCAAAAAAAAATTTTTTTCAACTTTTTTCAATTTTACCCCCGTGGGATATATATTCTACCCACACACATTTGGAACTCTCCTGGGGTACCCTCACACATATTATTCCCTCATTTAGTGGATATTTTCACAAAAAAGTGAAATTTTCAAAAATCCAGAAAATTGGCTGAAAACGACTAAATATCAAAGACACATTGGGCGAATCGCTCTGGAACTGAAATTGGAACGCTCACTGACATTTTCCCTATCTGAAAGTCTGATAAACGCCGGAAAAATGACTAAGTCCAAAAAAAAATTTTTTTCAACTTTTTTCAATTTTACCCCTGTGGGATATATATACTACACACACACATTTGGAACTCTCCTGGGGTACCCTCACACATATTATTCCCTCATTTAGTGGATATTTTCACAAAGAAGTGAAATTTTCAAAAATCCAGAAAATTGGCTGAAAACGACTAAGTATCAAGGACTCATTGGGCGAGTCGCTCTGGAACTGAAATCGGAACGCTCACTGACATTTTCCCTATCTGAAAGTCTGATAAACGCCGGAAAAATGACTAAGTCCAAAAAAAAATTTTTTTCAACTTTTTTCAATTTTACCCCCGTGGGATATATATTCTACCCACACACATTTGGAACTCTCCTGGGGTACCCTCACACATATTATTCCCTCATTTAGTGGATATTTTCACAAAGAAGTGAAATTTTCAAAAATCCAGAAAATTGGCTGAAAACGACTAAGTATCAAGGACTCATTGGGCGAATCGCTCTGGAACTGAAATCGGAACGCTCACTGACATTTTCCCTATCTGAAAGTCTGATAAACGCCGGAAAAATGACTAAGTCCAAAAAAAAATTTTTTTCAACTTTTTTCAATTTTACCGCCGTGGGATATATATTCTACCCACACACATTTGGAACTCTCCTGGGGTACCCTCACACATATTATTCCCTCATTTAGTGGATATTTTCACAAAGAAGTGAAATTTTCAAAAATCCAGAAAATTGGCTGAAAACGACTAAGTATCAAGGACTCATTGGGCGAGTCGCTCTGGAACTGAAATCGGAACGCTCACTGACATTTTCCCTATCTGAAAGTCTGATAAACGCCGGAAAAATGACTAAGTCCAAAAAAAAATTTTTTTCAACTTTTTTCAATTTTACCCCCGTGGGATATATATTCTACCCACACACATTTGGAACTCTCCTGGGGTACCCTCACACATATTATTCCCTCATTTAGTGGATATTTTCACAAAGAAGTGAAATTTTCAAAAATCCAGAAAATTGGCTGAAAACGACTATGTATCAAGGACTCATTGGGCGAATCGCTCTGGAACTGAAATCGGAACGCTCACTGACATTTTCCCTATCTGAAAGTCTGATAAACGCCGGAAAAATGACTAAGTCCAAAAAAAAATTTTTTTCAACTTTTTTCAATTTTACCCCCGTGGGATATATATTCTACCCACACACATTTGGAACTCTCCTGGGGTACCCTCACACATATTATTCCCTCATTTAGTGGATATTTTCACAAAGAAGTGAAATTTTCAAAAATCCAGAAAATTGGCTGAAAACGACTAAGTATCAAGGACTCATTGGGCGAATCGCTCTGGAACTGAAATCGGAACGCTCACTGACATTTTCCCTATCTGAAAGTCTGATAAACGCCGGAAAAATGACTAAGTCCAAAAAAAAATTTTTTTCAACTTTTTTCAATTTTACCCCCGTGGGATATATATTCTACCCACACACATTTGGAACTCTCCTGGGGTACCCTCACACATATTATTCCCTCATTTAGTGGATATTTTCACAAAGAAGTGAAATTTTCAAAAATCCAGAAAATTGGCTGAAAACGACTAAGTATCACGGACTCATTGGGCGAATCACTCTGGAACTGAAATCGGAACGCTCACTGACATTTCCCCTATCTGAAAGTCTGATAAACGCCGGAAAAATGACTAAGTCCAAAAAAAAATTTTTTTCAACTTTTTTCAATTTTACCCCCGTGGGATATATATTCTACCCACACACATTTGGAACTCTCCTGGGGTACCCTCACACATATTATTCCCTCATTTAGTGGATATTTTCACAAAAAAGTGAAATTTTCAAAAATCCAGAAAATTGGCTGAAAACGACTAAATATCAAAGACACATTGGGCGAATCGCTCTGGAACTGAAATTGGAACGCTCACTGACATTTTCCCTATCTGAAAGTCTGATAAACGCCGGAAAAATGACTAAGTCCAAAAAAAAATTTTTTTCAACTTTTTTCAATTTTACCCCTGTGGGATATATATACTACACACACACATTTGGAACTCTCCTGGGGTACCCTCACACATATTATTCCCTCATTTAGTGGATATTTTCACAAAGAAGTGAAATTTTCAAAAATCCAGAAAATTGGCTGAAAACGACTAAATATCAAAGACTCATTGGGCGAATCGCTCTGGAACTGAAATCGGAACGCTCACTGACATTTTCCCTATCTGAAAGTCTGATAAACGCCGGAAAAATGACTAAGTCCAAAAAAAAATTTTTTTCAACTTTTTTAAATTTTACCCCCGTGGGATATATATTCTACCCACACACATTTGGAACTCTCCTGGGGTACCCTCACACATATTATTCCCTCATTTAGTGGATATTTTCACAAAAAAGTGAAATTTTCAAAAATACAGAAAATTGGCTAAAAATGACTAAATATCAAAGACTCATTGGGCGAATCGCTCTGGAACTGAAATGGGAATGCTCACTGACATTTCCCCTATCTTAAAGTCTGATAAACGCCAGAAAAATGACTAAGTCCAAAAAAAAATTTTTTTCAACTTTTTTCAATTTTACCCCCGTGGGATATATATTCTACCCACACATATTTGGAACTCTCCTGGGGTACCCTCACACATATTATTCCCTCATTTAGTGGATATTTTCACAAAGAAGTGAAATTTTCAAAAATCCTGAAAATTGGCTGAAAACGACTAAGTATCAAGGACTCATTGGGCGAATCGCTCTGGAACTGAAATCGGAACGCTCACTGACATTTTCCCTATCTGAAAGTCTGATAAACGCCGGAAAAATGACTAAGTCCAAAAAAAAATTTTTTTCAACTTTTTTCAATTTTACCCCCGTGGGATATATATTCTACCCACACACATTTGGAACTCTCCTGGGGTACCCTCACACATATTATTCCCTCATTTAGTGGATATTTTCACAAAGAAGTGAAATTTTCAAAAATCCAGAAAATTGGCTGAAAACGACTAAGTATCACGGACTCATTGGGCGAATGACTCTGGAACTGAAATCGGAACGCTCACTGACATTTCCCCTATCTGAAAGTCTGATAAACGCCGGAAAAATGACTAAGTCCAAAAAAAAATTTTTTTCAATTTTACCCCCGTGGGATATATATTCTACCCACACACATTTGGAACTCTCCTGGGGTACCCTCACACATATTATTCCCTCATTTAGTGGATATTTTCACAAAGAAGTGAAATTTTCAAAAATCCAGAAAATTGGCTGAAAACGACTAAGTATCAAGGACTCATTGGGCGAATCGCTCTGGAACTGAAATCGGAACGCTCACTGACATTTTCCCTATCTGAAAGTCTGATAAACGCCGGAAAAATGACTAAGTCCAAAAAAAAATTTTTTTCAACTTTTTTCAATTTTACCCCCGTGGGATATATATTCTACCCACACACATTTGGAACTCTCCTGGGGTACCCTCACACATATTATTCCCTCATTTAGTGGATATTTTCACAAAGAAGTGAAATTTTCAAAAATCCAGAAAATTGGCTGAAAACGACTAAGTATCACGGACTCATTGGGCGAATCACTCTGGAACTGAAATCGGAACGCTCACTGACATTTCCCCTATCTGAAAGTCTGATAAACGCCGGAAAAATGACTAAGTCCAAAAAAAAATTTTTTTCAACTTTTTTCAATTTTACCCCCGTGGGATATATATTCTACCCACACACATTTGGAACTCTCCTGGGGTACCCTCACACATATTATTCCCTCATTTAGTGGATATTTTCACAAAAAAGTGAAATTTTCAAAAATCCAGAAAATTGGCTGAAAACGACTAAATATCAAAGACACATTGGGCGAATCGCTCTGGAACTGAAATTGGAACGCTCACTGACATTTTCCCTATCTGAAAGTCTGATAAACGCCGGAAAAATGACTAAGTCCAAAAAAAAATTTTTTTCAACTTTTTTCAATTTTACCCCTGTGGGATATATATACTACACACACACATTTGGAACTCTCCTGGGGTACCCTCACACATATTATTCCCTCATTTAGTGGATATTTTCACAAAAAAGTGAAATTTTCAAAAATACAGAAAATTGGCTGAAAACGACTAAATATGAAAGACTCATTGGGCGAATCGCTCTGGAACTGAAATGGGAATGCTCACTGACATTTCCCCTATCTTAAAGTCTGATAAACGCCAGAAAAATGACTAAGTCCAAAAAAAAAATTTTTTCAACTTTTTTCAATTTTACCCCCGTGGGATATATATTCTACCCACACACATTTGGAACTCTCCTGGGGTACCCTCACACATATTATTCCCTCATTTAGTGGATATTTTCACAAAGAAGTGAAATTTTCAAAAATCCAGAAAATTGGCTGAAAACGACTAAGTATCAAGGACTCATTGGGCGAATCGCTCTGGAACTGAAATCGGAACGCTCACTGACATTTTCCCTATCTGAAAGTCTGATAAACGCCGGAAAAATGACTAAGTCCAAAAAAAAATTTTTTTCAACTTTTTTCAATTTTACCCCCGTGGGATATATATTCTACCCACACACATTTGGAACTCTCCTGGGGTACCCTCACACATATTATTCCCTCATTTAGTGGATATTTTCACAAAAAAGTGAAATTTTCAAAAATCCAGAAAATTGGCTGAAAACGACTAAATATCAAAGACTCATTGGGCGAATCGCTCTGGAACTGAAATGGGAATGCTCACTGACATTTCCCCTATCTTAAAGTCTGATAAACGCCAGAAAAATGACTAAGTCCAAAAAAAAATTTTTTTCAACTTTTTTCAATTTTACCCCCGTGGGATATATATTCTACCCACACACATTTGGAACTCTCCTGGGGTACCCTCACACATATTATTCCCTCATTTAGTGGATATTTTCACAAAGAAGTGAAATTTTCAAAAATCCAGAAAATTGGCTGAAAACGACTAAGTATCAAGGACTCATTGGGCGAGTCGCTCTGGAACTGAAATCGGAACGCTCACTGACATTTTCCCTATCTGAAAGTCTGATAAACGCCGGAAAAATGACTAAGTCCAAAAAAAAATTTTTTTCAACTTTTTTCAATTTTACCCCCGTGGGATATATATTCTACCCACACACATTTGGAACTCTCCTGGGGTACCCTCACACATATTATTCCCTCATTTAGTGGATATTTTCACAAAGAAGTGAAATTTTCAAAAATCCAGAAAATTGGCTGAAAACGACTAAGTATCAAGGACTCATTGGGCGAATCGCTCTGGAACTGAAATCGGAACGCTCACTGACATTTTCCCTATCTGAAAGTCTGATAAACGCCGGAAAAATGACTAAGTCCAAAAAAAAATTTTTTTCAACTTTTTTCAATTTTACCGCCGTGGGATATATATTCTACCCACACACATTTGGAACTCTCCTGGGGTACCCTCACACATATTATTCCCTCATTTAGTGGATATTTTCACAAAGAAGTGAAATTTTCAAAAATCCAGAAAATTGGCTGAAAACGACTAAGTATCAAGGACTCATTGGGCGAGTCGCTCTGGAACTGAAATCGGAACGCTCACTGACATTTTCCCTATCTGAAAGTCTGATAAACGCCGGAAAAATGACTAAGTCCAAAAAAAAATTTTTTTCAACTTTTTTCAATTTTACCCCCGTGGGATATATATTCTACCCACACACATTTGGAACTCTCCTGGGGTACCCTCACACATATTATTCCCTCATTTAGTGGATATTTTCACAAAGAAGTGAAATTTTCAAAAATCCAGAAAATTGGCTGAAAACGACTATGTATCAAGGACTCATTGGGCGAATCGCTCTGGAACTGAAATCGGAACGCTCACTGACATTTTCCCTATCTGAAAGTCTGATAAACGCCGGAAAAATGACTAAGTCCAAAAAAAAATTTTTTTCAACTTTTTTCAATTTTACCCCCGTGGGATATATATTCTACCCACACACATTTGGAACTCTCCTGGGGTACCCTCACACATATTATTCCCTCATTTAGTGGATATTTTCACAAAGAAGTGAAATTTTCAAAAATCCAGAAAATTGGCTGAAAACGACTAAGTATCAAGGACTCATTGGGCGAATCGCTCTGGAACTGAAATCGGAACGCTCACTGACATTTTCCCTATCTGAAAGTCTGATAAACGCCGGAAAAATGACTAAGTCCAAAAAAAAATTTTTTTCAACTTTTTTCAATTTTACCCCCGTGGGATATATATTCTACCCACACACATTTGGAACTCTCCTGGGGTACCCTCACACATATTATTCCCTCATTTAGTGGATATTTTCACAAAGAAGTGAAATTTTCAAAAATCCAGAAAATTGGCTGAAAACGACTAAGTATCACGGACTCATTGGGCGAATCACTCTGGAACTGAAATCGGAACGCTCACTGACATTTCCCCTATCTGAAAGTCTGATAAACGCCGGAAAAATGACTAAGTCCAAAAAAAATTTTTTTTCAACTTTTTTCAATTTTACCCCCGTGGGATATATATTCTACCCACACACATTTGGAACTCTCCTGGGGTACCCTCACACATATTATTCCCTCATTTAGTGGATATTTTCACAAAAAAGTGAAATTTTCAAAAATCCAGAAAATTGGCTGAAAACGACTAAATATCAAAGACACATTGGGCGAATCGCTCTGGAACTGAAATTGGAACGCTCACTGACATTTTCCCTATCTGAAAGTCTGATAAACGCCGGAAAAATGACTAAGTCCAAAAAAAAATTTTTTTCAACTTTTTTCAATTTTACCCCTGTGGGATATATATACTACACACACACATTTGGAACTCTCCTGGGGTACCCTCACACATATTATTCCCTCATTTAGTGGATATTTTCACAAAGAAGTGAAATTTTCAAAAATCCAGAAAATTGGCTGAAAACGACTAAGTATCAAGGACTCATTGGGCGAATCGCTCTGGAACTGAAATCGGAACGCTCACTGACATTTTCCCTATCTGAAAGTCTGATAAACGCCGGAAAAATGACTAAGTCCAAAAAAAAATTTTTTTCAACTTTTTTCAATTTTACCCCCGTGGGATATATATTCTACCCACACACATTTGGAACTCTCCTGGGGTACCCTCACACATATTATTCCCTCATTTAGTGGATATTTTCACAAAAAAGTGAAATTTTCAAAAATCCAGAAAATTGGCTGAAAACGACTAAATATCAAAGACTCATTGGGCGAATCGCTCTGGAACTGAAATGGGAATGCTCACTGACATTTCCCCTATCTTAAAGTCTGATAAACGCCAGAAAAATGACTAAGTCCAAAAAAAAATTTTTTTCAACTTTTTTCAATTTTACCCCCGTGGGATATATATTCTACCCACACACATTTGGAACTCTCCTGGGGTACCCTCACACATATTATTCCCTCATTTAGTGGATATTTTCACAAAGAAGTGAAATTTTCAAAAATCCAGAAAATTGGCTGAAAACGACTAAGTATCAAGGACTCATTGGGCGAGTCGCTCTGGAACTGAAATCGGAACGCTCACTGACATTTTCCCTATCTGAAAGTCTGATAAACGCCGGAAAAATGACTAAGTCCAAAAAAAAATTTTTTTCAACTTTTTTCAATTTTACCCCCGTGGGATATATATTCTACCCACACACATTTGGAACTCTCCTGGGGTACCCTCACACATATTATTCCCTCATTTAGTGGATATTTTCACAAAAAAGTGAAATTTTCAAAAATCCAGAAAATTGGCTGAAAACGACTAAATATCAAAGACTCATTGGGCGAATCGCTCTGGAACTGAAATGGGAATGCTCACTGACATTTCCCCTATCTTAAAGTCTGATAAACGCCAGAAAAATGACTAAGTCCAAAAAAAAATTTTTTTCAACTTTTTTCAATTTTACCCCCGTGGGATATATATTCTACCCACACACATTTGGAACTCTCCTGGGGTACCCTCACACATATTATTCCCTCATTTAGTGGATATTTTCACAAAGAAGTGAAATTTTCAAAAATCCAGAAAATTGGCTGAAAACGACTAAGTATCAAGGACTCATTGGGCGAGTCGCTCTGGAACTGAAATCGGAACGCTCACTGACATTTTCCCTATCTGAAAGTCTGATAAACGCCGGAAAAATGACTAAGTCCAAAAAAAAATTTTTTTCAACTTTTTTCAATTTTACCCCCGTGGGATATATATTCTACCCACACACATTTGGAACTCTCCTGGGGTACCCTCACACATATTATTCCCTCATTTAGTGGATATTTTCACAAAGAAGTGAAATTTTCAAAAATCCAGAAAATTGGCTGAAAACGACTAAGTATCAAGGACTCATTGGGCGAATCGCTCTGGAACTGAAATCGGAACGCTCACTGACATTTTCCCTATCTGAAAGTCTGATAAACGCCGGAAAAATGACTAAGTCCAAAAAAAAATTTTTTTCAACTTTTTTCAATTTTACCGCCGTGGGATATATATTCTACCCACACACATTTGGAACTCTCCTGGGGTACCCTCACACATATTATTCCCTCATTTAGTGGATATTTTCACAAAGAAGTGAAATTTTCAAAAATCCAGAAAATTGGCTGAAAACGACTAAGTATCAAGGACTCATTGGGCGAGTCGCTCTGGAACTGAAATCGGAACGCTCACTGACATTTTCCCTATCTGAAAGTCTGATAAACGCCGGAAAAATGACTAAGTCCAAAAAAAAATTTTTTTCAACTTTTTTCAATTTTACCCCCGTGGGATATATATTCTACCCACACACATTTGGAACTCTCCTGGGGTACCCTCACACATATTATTCCCTCATTTAGTGGATATTTTCACAAAGAAGTGAAATTTTCAAAAATCCAGAAAATTGGCTGAAAACGACTATGTATCAAGGACTCATTGGGCGAATCGCTCTGGAACTGAAATCGGAACGCTCACTGACATTTTCCCTATCTGAAAGTCTGATAAACGCCGGAAAAATGACTAAGTCCAAAAAAAAATTTTTTTCAACTTTTTTCAATTTTACCCCCGTGGGATATATATTCTACCCACACACATTTGGAACTCTCCTGGGGTACCCTCACACATATTATTCCCTCATTTAGTGGATATTTTCACAAAGAAGTGAAATTTTCAAAAATCCAGAAAATTGGCTGAAAACGACTAAGTATCAAGGACTCATTGGGCGAATCGCTCTGGAACTGAAATCGGAACGCTCACTGACATTTTCCCTATCTGAAAGTCTGATAAACGCCGGAAAAATGACTAAGTCCAAAAAAAAATTTTTTTCAACTTTTTTCAATTTTACCCCCGTGGGATATATATTCTACCCACACACATTTGGAACTCTCCTGGGGTACCCTCACACATATTATTCCCTCATTTAGTGGATATTTTCACAAAGAAGTGAAATTTTCAAAAATCCAGAAAATTGGCTGAAAACGACTAAGTATCACGGACTCATTGGGCGAATCACTCTGGAACTGAAATCGGAACGCTCACTGACATTTCCCCTATCTGAAAGTCTGATAAACGCCGGAAAAATGACTAAGTCCAAAAAAAAATTTTTTTCAACTTTTTTCAATTTTACCCCCGTGGGATATATATTCTACCCACACACATTTGGAACTCTCCTGGGGTACCCTCACACATATTATTCCCTCATTTAGTGGATATTTTCACAAAAAAGTGAAATTTTCAAAAATCCAGAAAATTGGCTGAAAACGACTAAATATCAAAGACACATTGGGCGAATCGCTCTGGAACTGAAATTGGAACGCTCACTGACATTTTCCCTATCTGAAAGTCTGATAAACGCCGGAAAAATGACTAAGTCCAAAAAAAAATTTTTTTCAACTTTTTTCAATTTTACCCCTGTGGGATATATATACTACACACACACATTTGGAACTCTCCTGGGGTACCCTCACACATATTATTCCCTCATTTAGTGGATATTTTCACAAAGAAGTGAAATTTTCAAAAATCCAGAAAATTGGCTGAAAACGACTAAGTATCAAGGACTCATTGGGCGAATCGCTCTGGAACTGAAATCGGAACGCTCACTGACATTTTCCCTATCTGAAAGTCTGATAAACGCCGGAAAAATGATTAAGTCCAAAAAAAAATTTTTTTCAACTTTTTTCAATTTTACCCCCGTGGGATATATATTCTACCCACACACATTTGGAACTCTCCTGGGGTACCCTCACACATATTATTCCCTCATTTAGTGGATATTTTCACAAAAAAGTGAAATTTTCAAAAATCCAGAAAATTGGCTGAAAACGACTAAATATCAAAGACTCATTGGGCGAATCGCTCTGGAACTGAAATGGGAATGCTCACTGACATTTCCCCTATCTTAAAGTCTGATAAACGCCAGAAAAATGACTAAGTCCAAAAAAAAATTTTTTTCAACTTTTTTCAATTTTACCCCCGTGGGATATATATTCTACCCACACACATTTGGAACTCTCCTGGGGTACCCTCACACATATTATTCCCTCATTTAGTGGATATTTTCACAAAGAAGTGAAATTTTCAAAAATCCAGAAAATTGGCTGAAAACGACTAAGTATCAAGGACTCATTGGGCGAGTCGCTCTGGAACTGAAATCGGAACGCTCACTGACATTTTCCCTATCTGAAAGTCTGATAAACGCCGGAAAAATGACTAAGTCCAAAAAAAAATTTTTTTCAACTTTTTTCAATTTTACCCCCGTGGGATATATATTCTACCCACACACATTTGGAACTCTCCTGGGGTACCCTCACACATATTATTCCCTCATTTAGTGGATATTTTCACAAAGAAGTGAAATTTTCAAAAATCCAGAAAATTGGCTGAAAACGACTAAGTATCAAGGACTCATTGGGCGAATCGCTCTGGAACTGAAATCGGAACGCTCACTGACATTTTCCCTATCTGAAAGTCTGATAAACGCCGGAAAAATGACTAAGTCCAAAAAAAAATTTTTTTCAACTTTTTTCAATTTTACCGCCGTGGGATATATATTCTACCCACACACATTTGGAACTCTCCTGGGGTACCCTCACACATATTATTCCCTCATTTAGTGGATATTTTCACAAAGAAGTGAAATTTTCAAAAATCCAGAAAATTGGCTGAAAACGACTAAGTATCAAGGACTCATTGGGCGAGTCGCTCTGGAACTGAAATCGGAACGCTCACTGACATTTTCCCTATCTGAAAGTCTGGTAAACGCCGGAAAAATGACTAAGTCCAAAAAAAAATTTTTTTCAACTTTTTTCAATTTTACCCCCGTGGGATATATATTCTACCCACACACATTTGGAACTCTCCTGGGGTACCCTCACACATATTATTCCCTCATTTAGTGGATATTTTCACAAAGAAGTGAAATTTTCAAAAATCCAGAAAATTGGCTGAAAACGACTATGTATCAAGGACTCATTGGGCGAATCGCTCTGGAACTGAAATCGGAACGCTCACTGACATTTTCCCTATCTGAAAGTCTGATAAACGCCGGAAAAATGACTAAGTCCAAAAAAAAATTTTTTTCAACTTTTTTCAATTTTACCCCCGTGGGATATATATTCTACCCACACACATTTGGAACTCTCCTGGGGTACCCTCACACATATTATTCCCTCATTTAGTGGATATTTTCACAAAGAAGTGAAATTTTCAAAAATCCAGAAAATTGGCTGAAAACGACTAAGTATCAAGGACTCATTGGGCGAATCGCTCTGGAACTGAAATCGGAACGCTCACTGACATTTTCCCTATCTGAAAGTCTGATAAACGCCGGAAAAATGACTAAGTCCAAAAAAAAATTTTTTTCAACTTTTTTCAATTTTACCCCCGTGGGATATATATTCTACCCACACACATTTGGAACTCTCCTGGGGTACCCTCACACATATTATTCCCTCATTTAGTGGATATTTTCACAAAGAAGTGAAATTTTCAAAAATCCAGAAAATTGGCTGAAAACGACTAAGTATCAAGGACTCATTGGGCGAATCGCTCTGGAACTGAAATCGGAACGCTCACTGACATTTTCCCTATCTGAAAGTCTGATAAACGCCGGAAAAATGACTAAGTCCAAAAAAAAATTTTTTTCAACTTTTTTCAATTTTACCGCCGTGGGATATATATTCTACCCACACACATTTGGAACTCTCCTGGGGTACCCTCACACATATTATTCCCTCATTTAGTGGATATTTTCACAAAGAAGTGAAATTTTCAAAAATCCAGAAAATTGGCTGAAAACGACTAAGTATCAAGGACTCATTGGGCGAATCGCTCTGGTACTGAAATCGGAACGCTCACTGACATTTTCCCTATCTGAAAGTCTGATAAACGCCGGAAAAATGACTAAGTCCAAAAAAAAATTTTTTTCAACTTTTTTCAATTTTACCCCCGTGGGATATATATTCTACCCACACACATTTGGAACTCTCCTGGGGTACCCTCACACATATTATTCCCTCATTTAGTGGATATTTTCACAAAGAAGTGAAATTTTCAAAAATCCAGAAAATTGGCTGAAAACGACTAAGTATCACGGACTCATTGGGCGAATCACTCTGGAACTGAAATCGGAACGCTCACTGACATTTCCCCTATCTGAAAGTCTGATAAACGCCGGAAAAATGACTAAGTCCAAAAAAAAATTTTTTTCAACTTTTTTCAATTTTACCCCCGTGGGATATATATTCTACCCACACACATTTGGAACTCTCCTGGGGTACCCTCACACATATTATTCCCTCATTTAGTGGATATTTTCACAAAAAAGTGAAATTTTCAAAAATCCAGAAAATTGGCTGAAAACGACTAAATATCAAAGACACATTGGGCGAATCGCTCTGGAACTGAAATTGGAACGCTCACTGACATTTTCCCTATCTGAAAGTCTGATAAACGCCGGAAAAATGACTAAGTCCAAAAAAAAATTTTTTTCAACTTTTTTCAATTTTACCCCTGTGGGATATATATACTACACACACACATTTGGAACTCTCCTGGGGTACCCTCACACATATTATTCCCTCATTTAGTGGATATTTTCACAAAAAAGTGAAATTTTCAAAAATCCAGAAAATTGGCTGAAAACGACTAAATATCAAAGACTCATTGGGCGAATCGCTCTGGAACTGAAATGGGAATGCTCACTGACATTTCCCCTATCTTAAAGTCTGATAAACGCCAGAAAAATGACTAAGTCCAAAAAAAAATTTTTTTCAACTTTTTTCAATTTTACCCCCGTGGGATATATATTCTACCCACACACATTTGGAACTCTCCTGGGGTACCCTCACACATATTATTCCCTCATTTAGTGGATATTTTCACAAAGAAGTGAAATTTTCAAAAATCCAGAAAATTGGCTGAAAACGACTAAGTATCAAGGACTCATTGGGCGAGTCGCTCTGGAACTGAAATCGGAACGCTCACTGACATTTTCCCTATCTGAAAGTCTGATAAACGCCGGAAAAATGACTAAGTCCAAAAAAAAATTTTTTTCAACTTTTTTCAATTTTACCCCCGTGGGATATATATTCTACCCACACACATTTGGAACTCTCCTGGGGTACCCTCACACATATTATTCCCTCATTTAGTGGATATTTTCACAAAGAAGTGAAATTTTCAAAAATCCAGAAAATTGGCTGAAAACGACTAAGTATCAAGGACTCATTGGGCGAATCGCTCTGGAACTGAAATCGGAACGCTCACTGACATTTTCCCTATCTGAAAGTCTGATAAACGCCGGAAAAATGACTAAGTCCAAAAAAAAATTTTTTTCAACTTTTTTCAATTTTACCGCCGTGGGATATATATTCTACCCACACACATTTGGAACTCTCCTGGGGTACCCTCACACATATTATTCCCTCATTTAGTGGATATTTTCACAAAGAAGTGAAATTTTCAAAAATCCAGAAAATTGGCTGAAAACGACTAAGTATCAAGGACTCATTGGGCGAGTCGCTCTGGAACTGAAATCGGAACGCTCACTGACATTTTCCCTATCTGAAAGTCTGATAAACGCCGGAAAAATGACTAAGTCCAAAAAAAAATTTTTTTCAACTTTTTTCAATTTTACCCCCGTGGGATATATATTCTACCCACACACATTTGGAACTCTCCTGGGGTACCCTCACACATATTATTCCCTCATTTAGTGGATATTTTCACAAAGAAGTGAAATTTTCAAAAATCCAGAAAATTGGCTGAAAACGACTATGTATCAAGGACTCATTGGGCGAATCGCTCTGGAACTGAAATCGGAACGCTCACTGACATTTTCCCTATCTGAAAGTCTGATAAACGCCGGAAAAATGACTAAGTCCAAAAAAAAATTTTTTTCAACTTTTTTCAATTTTACCCCCGTGGGATATATATTCTACCCACACACATTTGGAACTCTCCTGGGGTACCCTCACACATATTATTCCCTCATTTAGTGGATATTTTCACAAAGAAGTGAAATTTTCAAAAATCCAGAAAATTGGCTGAAAACGACTAAGTATCAAGGACTCATTGGGCGAATCGCTCTGGAACTGAAATCGGAACGCTCACTGACATTTTCCCTATCTGAAAGTCTGATAAACGCCGGAAAAATGACTAAGTCCAAAAAAAAATTTTTTTCAACTTTTTTCAATTTTACCCCCGTGGGATATATATTCTACCCACACACATTTGGAACTCTCCTGGGGTACCCTCACACATATTATTCCCTCATTTAGTGGATATTTTCACAAAGAAGTGAAATTTTCAAAAATCCAGAAAATTGGCTGAAAACGACTAAGTATCAAGGACTCATTGGGCGAATCGCTCTGGAACTGAAATCGGAACGCTCACTGACATTTTCCCTATCTGAAAGTCTGATAAACGCCGGAAAAATGACTAAGTCCAAAAAAAAATTTTTTTCAACTTTTTTCAATTTTACCGCCGTGGGATATATATTCTACCCACACACATTTGGAACTCTCCTGGGGTACCCTCACACATATTATTCCCTCATTTAGTGGATATTTTCACAAAGAAGTGAAATTTTCAAAAATCCAGAAAATTGGCTGAAAACGACTAAGTATCAAGGACTCATTGGGCGAATCGCTCTGGTACTGAAATCGGAACGCTCACTGACATTTTCCCTATCTGAAAGTCTGATAAACGCCGGAAAAATGACTAAGTCCAAAAAAAAATTTTTTTCAACTTTTTTCAATTTTACCCCCGTGGGATATATATTCTACCCACACACATTTGGAACTCTCCTGGGGTACCCTCACACATATTATTCCCTCATTTAGTGGATATTTTCACAAAGAAGTGAAATTTTCAAAAATCCAGAAAATTGGCTGAAAACGACTAAGTATCAAGGACTCATTGGGCGAATCGCTCTGGAACTGAAATCGGAACGCTCACTGACATTTTCCCTATCTAAAAGTCTGATAAACGCCGGAAAAATGACTAAGTCCCAAAAAAAATTTTTTTCAACTTTTTTCAATTTTGCCCCCGTGGGATATATATTCTACCCACACACATTTGGAACTCTCCTGGGGTACCCTCACACATATTATTCCCTCATTTAGTGGATATTTTCACAAAAAAGTGAAATTTTCAAAAATCCAGAAAATTGGCTGGAAACGACTAAATATCAAAGACTCATTGGGCGAATCGCTCTGGAACTGAAATCGGAATGCTCACTGACATTTTCCCTATCTGAAAGTCTGATAAACGCCGGAAAAATGACTAAGTCCAAAAAAAAATTTTTTTCAACTTTTTTCAATTTTACCCCCGTGGGATATATATTCTACCCACACACATTTGGAACTCTCCTGGGGTACCCTCACACATATTATTCCCTCATTTAGTGGATATTTTCACAAAAAAGTGAAATTTTCAAAAATCCAGAAAATTGGCTGAAAACGACTAAATATCAAAGACTCATTGGGTGAATCGCTCTGGAACTGAAATGGGAATGCTCACTGACATTTCCCCTATCTTAAAGTCTGATAAACGCCAGAAAAATGACTAAGTCCAAAAAAAAATTTTTTTCAACTTTTTTCAATTTTACCCCCGTGGGATATATATTCTACCCACACACATTTGGAACTCTCCTGGGGTACCCTCACACATATTATTCCCTCATTTAGTGGATATTTTCACAAAGAAGTGAAATTTTCAAAAATGCAGAAAATTGGCTGAAAACGACTAAGTATCAAGGACTCATTGGGCGAATCGCTCTGGAACTGAAATCGGAACGCTCACTGACATTTTCCCTATCTGAAAGTCTGATAAACGCCGGAAAAATGACTAAGTCCAAAAAAAAATTTTTTTCAACTTTTTTCAATTTTACCCCCGTGGGATATATATTCTACCCACACACATTTGGAACTCTCCTGGGGTACCCTCACACATATTATTCCCTCATTTAGTGGATATTTTCACAAAGAAGTGAAATTTTCAAAAATCCAGAAAATTGGCTGAAAACGACTAAGTATCAAGGACTCATTGGGCGAATCGCTCTGGAACTGAAATCGGAACGCTCACTGACATTTTCCCTATCTGAAAGTCTGATAAACGCCGGAAAAATGACTAAGTCCAAAAAAAAATTTTTTTCAACTTTTTTCAATTTTACCCCCGTGGGATATATATTCTACCCACACACATTTGGAACTCTCCTGGGGTACCCTCACACATATTATTCCCTCATTTAGTGGATATTTTCACAAAGAAGTGAAATTTTCAAAAATCCAGAAAATTGGCTGAAAACGACTAAGTATCAAGGACTCATTGGGCGAATCGCTCTGGAACTGAAATCGGAACGCTCACTGACATTTTCCCTATCTGAAAGTCTGATAAACGCCGGAAAAATGACTAAGTCCAAAAAAAAATTTTTTTCAACTTTTTTCAATTTTACCCCCGTGGGATATATATTCTACCCACACACATTTGGAACTCTCCTGGGGTACCCTCACACATATTATTCCCTCATTTAGTGGATATTTTCACAAAAAAGTGAAATTTTCAAAAATACAGAAAATTGGCTGAAAACGACTAAATATGAAAGACTCATTGGGCGAATCGCTCTGGAACTGAAATGGGAATGCTCACTGACATTTCCCCTATCTTAAAGTCTGATAAACGCCAGAAAAATGACTAAGTCCAAAAAAAAATTTTTTTCAACTTTTTTCAATTTTACCCCCGTGGGATATATATTCTACCCACACACATTTGGAACTCTCCTGGGGTACCCTCACACATATTATTCCCTCATTTAGTGGATATTTTCACAAAGAAGTGAAATTTTCAAAAATCCAGAAAATTGGCTGAAAACGACTAAGTATCAAGGACTCATTGGGCGAATCGCTCTGGAACTGAAATCGGAACGCTCACTGACATTTTCCCTATCTGAAAGTCTGATAAACGCCGGAAAAATGACTAAGTCCAAAAAAAAATTTTTTTCAACTTTTTTCAATTTTACCCCCGTGGGATATATATTCTACCCACACACATTTGGAACTCTCCTGGGGTACCCTCACACATATTATTCCCTCATTTAGTGGATATTTTCACAAAGAAGTGAAATTTTCAAAAATCCAGAAAATTGGCTGAAAACGACTAAGTATCAAGGACTCATTGGGCGAATCGCTCTGGAACTGAAATCTGAACGCTCACTGACATTTTCCCTATCTGAAAGTCTGATAAACGCCGGAAAAATGACTAAGTCCCAAAAAAAAATTTTTTCAACTTTTTTAAATTTTGCCCCCGTGGGAAATATATTCTACCCACACACATTTGGAACTCTCCTGGGGTACCCTCACACATATTATTCCCTCATTTAGTGGATATTTTCACAAAAAAGTGAAATTTTCAAAAATACAGAAAATTGGCTGAAAACGACTAAATATGAAAGACTCATTGGGCGAATCGCTCTGGAACTGAAATGGGAATGCTCACTGACATTTCCCCTATCTTAAAGTCTGATAAACGCCAGAAAAATGACTAAGTCCAAAAAAAAATTTTTTTCAACTTTTTTCAATTTTACCCCCGTGGGATATATATTCTACCCACACACATTTGGAACTCTCCTGGGGTACCCTCACACATATTATTCCCTCATTTAGTGGATATTTTCACAAAGAAGTGAAATTTTCAAAAATCCAGAAAATTGGCTGAAAACGACTAAGTATCAAGGACTCATTGGGCGAATCGCTCTGGAACTGAAATCGGAACGCTCACTGACATTTTCCCTATCTGAAAGTCTGATAAACGCCGGAAAAATGACTAAGTCCAAAAAAAAATTTTTTTCAACTTTTTTCAATTTTACCGCCGTGGGATATATATTCTACCCACACACATTTGGAACTCTCCTGGGGTACCCTCACACATATTATTCCCTCATTTAGTGGATATTTTCACAAAGAAGTGAAATTTTCAAAAATCCAGAAAATTGGCTGAAAACGACTAAGTATCAAGGACTCATTGGGCGAATCGCTCTGGAACTGAAATCGGAACGCTCACTGACATTTTCCCTATCTGAAAGTCTGATAAACGCCGGAAAAATGACTAAGTCAAAAAAAAAATTTTTTTCAACTTTTTTCAATTTTACCCCCGTGGGATATATATTCTACCCACACACATTTGGAACTCTCCTGGGGTACCCTCACACATATTATTCCCTCATTTAGTGGATATTTTCACAAAGAAGTGAAATTTTCAAAAATCCAGAAAATTGGCTGAAAACGACTAAATATCAGACTCATTGGGCGAATCGCTCTGGAACTGAAATGGGAATGCTCACTGACATTTCCCCTATCTTAAAGTCTGATAAACGCCAGAAAAATGACTAAGTCCAAAAAAAAATTTTTTTCAACTTTTTTCAATTTTACCCCCGTGGGATATATATTCTACCCACACACATTTGGAACTCTCCTGGGGTACCCTCACACATATTATTCCCTCATTTAGTGGATATTTTCACAAAGAAGTGAAATTTTCAAAAATCCAGAAAATTGGCTGAAAACGACTAAGTATCAAGGACTCATTGGGCGAATCGCTCTGGAACTGAAATCTGAACGCTCACTGACATTTTCCCTATCTGAAAGTTTGATAAACGCCGTAAAAATGACTAAGTCCCAAAAAAAATTTTTTTCAACTTTTTTCAATTTTGCCCCCGTGGGATATATATTCTACCCACACACATTTGGAACTCTCCTGGGGTACCCTCACACATATTATTCCCTCATTTAGTGGATATTTTCACAAAAAAGTGAAATTTTCAAAAATCCAGAAAATTGGCTGAAAACGACTATGTATCAAGGACTCATTGAGCGAATCGCTCTGGAACTGAAATCGGAACGCTCACTGACATTTTCCCTATCTGAAAGTCTGATAAACGCCGGAAAAATGACTAAGTCCAAAAAAAAATTTTTTTCAACTTTTTTCAATTTTACCCCCGTGGGATATATATTCTACCCACACACATTTGGAACTCTCCTGGGGTACCCTCACACATATTATTCCCTCATTTAGTGGATATTTTCACAAAGAAGTGAAATTTTCAAAAATCCAGAAAATTGGCTGAAAACGACTAAGTATCAAGGACTCATTGGGCGAATCGATCTGGAACTGAAATTGGAACGCTCACTGACATTTTCCCTATCTGAAAGTCTGATAAACGCCGGAAAAATGACTAAGTCCAAAAAAAAATTTTTTTCAACTTTTTTCAATTTTACCCCCGTGGCATATATATTCTACCCACACACATTTTGAACTCTCCTGGGGTACCCTCACACATATTATTCCCTCATTTAGTGGATATTTTCACAAAGAAGTGAAATTTTCAAAAATCCAGAAAATTGGCTGAAAACGACTAAATATCAGACTCATTGGGCGATTCGCTCTGGAACTGAAATGGGAATGCTCACTGACATTTCCCCTATCTTAAAGTCTGATAAACGCCAGAAAAATAACTAAGTAAAAAAAAAAATTTTTTTCAACTTTTTTCAATTTTACCCCCGTGGGATATATATTCTACCCACACACATTTGGAACTCTCCTGGGGTACCCTCACACATATTATTCCCTCATTTAGTGGATATTTTCACAAAGAAGTGAAATTTTCAAAAATCCAGAAAATTGGCTGAAAACGACTAAGTATCAAGGACTCATTGGGCGAATCGCTCTGGAACTGAAATCTGAACGCTCACTGACATTTTCCCTATCTGAAAGTCTGATAAACGCCGGAAAAATGACTAAGTCCCAAAAAAAAATTTTTTCAACTTTTTTAAATTTTGCCCCCGTGGGAAATATATTCTACCCACACACATTTGGAACTCTCCTGGGGTACCCTCACACATATTATTCCCTCATTTAGTGGATATTTTCACAAAAAAGTGAAATTTTCAAAAATACAGAAAATTGGCTGAAAACGACTAAATATGAAAGACTCATTGGGCGAATCGCTCTGGAACTGAAATGGGAATGCTCACTGACATTTCCCCTATCTTAAAGTCTGATAAACGCCAGAAAAATGACTAAGTCCAAAAAAAAATTTTTTTCAACTTTTTTCAATTTTACCCCCGTGGGATATATATTCTACCCACACACATTTGGAACTCTCCTGGGGTACCCTCACACATATTATTCCCTCATTTAGTGGATATTTTCACAAAGAAGTGAAATTTTCAAAAATCCAGAAAATTGGCTGAAAACGACTAAGTATCAAGGACTCATTGGGCGAATCGCTCTGGAACTGAAATCGGAATGCTCACTGACATTTTCCCTATCTGAAAGTCTGATAAACGCCGGAAAAATGACTAAGTCCAAAAAAAAATTTTTTTCAACTTTTTTCAATTTTACCGCCGTGGGATATATATTCTACCCACACACATTTGGAACTCTCCTGGGGTACCCTCACACATATTATTCCCTCATTTAGTGGATATTTTCACAAAGAAGTGAAATTTTCAAAAATCCAGAAAATTGGCTGAAAACGACTAAGTATCAAGGACTCATTGGGCGAATCGCTCTGGAACTGAAATCGGAACGCTCACTGACATTTTCCCTATCTGAAAGTCTGATAAACGCCGGAAAAATGACTAAGTCAAAAAAAAAATTTTTTTCAACTTTTTTCAATTTTACCCCCGTGGGATATATATTCTACCCACACACATTTGGAACTCTCCTGGGGTACCCTCACACATATTATTCCCTCATTTAGTGGATATTTTCACAAAGAAGTGAAATTTTCAAAAATCCAGAAAATTGGCTGAAAACGACTAAATATCAGACTCATTGGGCGAATCGCTCTGGAACTGAAATGGGAATGCTCACTGACATTTCCCCTATCTTAAAGTCTGATAAACGCCAGAAAAATGACTAAGTCCAAAAAAAAATTTTTTTCAACTTTTTTCAATTTTACCCCCGTGGGATATATATTCTACCCACACACATTTGGAACTCTCCTGGGGTACCCTCACACATATTATTCCCTCATTTAGTGGATATTTTCACAAAGAAGTGAAATTTTCAAAAATCCAGAAAATTGGCTGAAAACGACTAAGTATCAAGGACTCATTGGGCGAATCGCTCTGGAACTGAAATCTGAACGCTCACTGACATTTTCCCTATCTGAAAGTTTGATAAACGCCGTAAAAATGACTAAGTCCCAAAAAAAATTTTTTTCAACTTTTTTCAATTTTGCCCCCGTGGGATATATATTCTACCCACACACATTTGGAACTCTCCTGGGGTACCCTCACACATATTATTCCCTCATTTAGTGGATATTTTCACAAAAAAGTGAAATTTTCAAAAATCCAGAAAATTGGCTGAAAACGACTATGTATCAAGGACTCATTGAGCGAATCGCTCTGGAACTGAAATCGGAACGCTCACTGACATTTTCCCTATCTGAAAGTCTGATAAACGCCGGAAAAATGACTAAGTCCAAAAAAAAATTTTTTTCAACTTTTTTCAATTTTACCCCCGTGGGATATATATTCTACCCACACACATTTGGAACTCTCCTGGGGTACCCTCACACATATTATTCCCTCATTTAGTGGATATTTTCACAAAGAAGTGAAATTTTCAAAAATCCAGAAAATTGGCTGAAAACGACTAAGTATCAAGGACTCATTGGGCGAATCGATCTGGAACTGAAATTGGAACGCTCACTGACATTTTCCCTATCTGAAAGTCTGATAAACGCCGGAAAAATGACTAAGTCCAAAAAAAAATTTTTTTCAACTTTTTTCAATTTTACCCCCGTGGCATATATATTCTACCCACACACATTTTGAACTCTCCTGGGGTACCCTCACACATATTATTCCCTCATTTAGTGGATATTTTCACAAAGAAGTGAAATTTTCAAAAATCCAGAAAATTGGCTGAAAACGACTAAATATCAGACTCATTGGGCGAATCGCTCTGGAACTGAAATGGGAATGCTCACTGACATTTCCCCTATCTTAAAGTCTGATAAACGCCAGAAAAATAACTAAGTAAAAAAAAAAATTTTTTTCAACTTTTTTCAATTTTACCCCCGTGGGATATATATTCTACCCACACACATTTGGAACTCTCCTGGGGTACCCTCACACATATTATTCCCTCATTTAGTGGATATTTTCACAAAGAAGTGAAATTTTCAAAAATCCAGAAAATTGGCTGAAAACGACTATGTATCAAGGACTCATTGGGCGAATCGCTCTGGAACTGAAATCTGAACGCTCACTGACATTTTCCCTATCTGAAAGTCTGATAAACGCCGTAAAAATGACTAAGTCCCAAAAAAAATTTTTTTCAACTTTTTTCAATTTTGCCCCCGTGGGATACATATTCTACCCACACACATTTGGAACTCTCCTGGGGTACCCTCACACATATTATTCCCTCATTTAGTGGATATTTTCACAAAAAAGTGAAATTTTCAAAAATCCAGAAAATTGGCTGAAAACGACTAAATATCAAAGACTCATTGGGCGAATCGCTCTGGAACTGAAATCGGAACGCTCACTGACATTTTCCCTATCTGAAAGTCTGATAAACGCCGGAAAAATGACTAAGTCCAAAAAAAAATTTTTTTCAACTTTTTTCAATTTTACCCCCGTGGGATATATATTCTACCCACACACATTTGGAACTCTCCTGGGGTACCCTCACACATATTATTCCCTCATTTAGTGGATATTTTCACAAAGAAGTGAAATTTTCAAAAATCCAGAAAATTGGCTGAAAACGACTAAGTATCAAGGACTCATTGGGCGAATCGATCTGTAACTGAAATCGGAACGCTCACTGACATTTTCCCTATCTGAAAGTCTGATAAACGCCGGAAAAATGACTAAGTCCAAAAAAAAATTTTTTTCAACTTTTTTCAATTTTACCCCCGTGGCATATATATTCTACCCACACACATTTTGAACTCTCCTGGGGTACCCTCACACATATTATTCCCTCATTTAGTGGATATTTTCACAAAGAAGTGAAATTTTCAAAAATCCAGAAAATTGGCTGAAAACGACTAAATATCAGACTCATTGGGCGAATCGCTCTGGAACTGAAATGGGAATGCTCACTGACATTTCCCCTATCTTAAAGTCTGATAAACGCCAGAAAAATAACTAAGTAAAAAAAAAAATTTTTTTCAACTTTTTTCAATTTTACCCCCGTGGGATATATATTCTACCCACACACATTTGGAACTCTCCTGGGGTACCCTCACACATATTATTCCCTCATTTAGTGGATATTTTCACAAAGAAGTGAAATTTTCAAAAATCCAGAAAATTGGCTGAAAACGACTAAGTATCAAGGACTCATTGGGCGAATCGCTCTGGAACTGAAATCTGAACGCTCACTGACATTTTCCCTATCTGAAAGTCTGATAAACGCCGTAAAAATGACTAAGTCCCAAAAAAAATTTTTTTCAACTTTTTTCAATTTTGCCCCCGTGGGATACATATTCTACCCACACACATTTGGAACTCTCCTGGGGTACCCTCACACATATTATTCCCTCATTTAGTGGATATTTTCACAAAAAAGTGAAATTTTCAAAAATACAGAAAATTGGCTGAAAACGACTAAATATCAAAGACTCATTGGGCGAATCGCTCTGGAACTGAAATGGGTATGCTCACTGACATTTCCCCTATCTTAAAGTCTGATAAACGCCAGAAAAATGACTAAGTCCAAAAAAAAATTTTTTTTAACTTTTTTCAATTTTACCCCCGTGGGATATATATTCTACCCACACACATTTGGAACTCTCCTGGGGTACCCTCACACATATTATTCCCTCATTTAGTGGATATTTTCACAAAGAAGTGAAATTTTCAAAAATCCAGAAAATTGGCTGAAAACGACTAAGTATCAAGGACTCATTGGGCGAATCGCTCTGGAACTGAAATCGGAACGCTCACTGACATTTTCCCTATCTGAAAGTCTGATAAACGCCGGAAAAATGACTAAGTCCAAAAAAAAATTTTTTTCAACTTTTTTCAATTTTACCGCCGTGGGATATATATTCTACCCACACACATGTGGAACTCTCCTGGGGTACCCTCACACATATTATTCCCTCATTTAGTGGATATTTTCACAAAGAAGTGAAATTTTCAAAAATCCAGAAAATTGGCTGAAAACGACTATGTATCAAGGACTCATTGAGCGAATCGCTCTGGAACTGAAATCGGAACGCTCACTGACATTTTCCCTATCTGAAAGTCTGATAAACGCCGGAAAAATGACTAAGTCCAAAAAAAAATTTTTTTCAACTTTTTTCAATTTTACCCCCGTGGGATATATATTCTACCCACACACATTTGGAACTCTCCTGGGGTACCCTCACACATATTATTCCCTCATTTAGTGGATATTTTCACAAAGAAGTGAAATTTTCAAAAATCCAGAAAATTGGCTGAAAACGACTAAGTATCAAGGACTCATTGGGCGAATCGATCTGGAACTGAAATCGGAACGCTCACTGACATTTTCCCTATCTGAAAGTCTGATAAACGCCGGAAAAATGACTAAGTCCAAAAAAAAATTTTTTTCAACTTTTTTCAATTTTACCCCCGTGGGATATATATTCTACCCAAACACATTTTGAACTCTCCTGGGGTACCCTCACACATATTATTCCCTCATTTAGTGGATATTTTCACAAAGAAGTGAAATTTTCAAAAATCCAGAAAATTGGCTGAAAACGACTAAGTATCAAGGACTCATTGGGCGAATCGCTCTGGAACTGAAATCGGAACGCTCACTGACATTTTCCCTATCTGAAAGTCTGATAAACGCCGGAAAAATGACTAAGTCCAAAAAAAATTTTTTTTCAACTTTTTTCAATTTTACCCCCGTGGGATATATATTCTACCCACACACATTTGAAGCTCTCCTGGGGTACCCTCACACATATTATTCCCTCATTTAGTGGATATTTTCACAAAGAAGTGAAATTTTCAAAAATCCAGAAAATTGGCTGAAAACGACTAAGTATCAAGGACTCATTGGGCGAATCGCTCTGGAACTGAAATCTGAACGCTCACTGACATTTTCCCTATCTGAAAGTCTGATAAACGCCGGAAAAATGACTAAGTCCCAAAAAAAAATTTTTTCAACTTTTTTAAATTTTGCCCCCGTGGGAAATATATTCTACCCACACACATTTGGAACTCTCCTGGGGTACCCTCACACATATTATTCCCTCATTTAGTGGATATTTTCACAAAAAAGTGAAATTTTCAAAAATACAGAAAATTGGCTGAAAACGACTAAATATGAAAGACTCATTGGGCGAATCGCTCTGGAACTGAAATGGGAATGCTCACTGACATTTCCCCTATCTTAAAGTCTGATAAACGCCAGAAAAATGACTAAGTCCAAAAAAAAATTTTTTTCAACTTTTTTCAATTTTACCCCCGTGGGATATATATTCTACCCACACACATTTGGAACTCTCCTGGGGTACCCTCACACATATTATTCCCTCATTTAGTGGATATTTTCACAAAGAAGTGAAATTTTCAAAAATCCAGAAAATTGGCTGAAAACGACTAAGTATCAAGGACTCATTGGGCGAATCGCTCTGGAACTGAAATCGGAACGCTCACTGACATTTTCCCTATCTGAAAGTCTGATAAACGCCGGAAAAATGACTAAGTCCAAAAAAAAATTTTTTTCAACTTTTTTCAATTTTACCGCCGTGGGATATATATTCTACCCACACACATTTGGAACTCTCCTGGGGTACCCTCACACATATTATTCCCTCATTTAGTGGATATTTTCACAAAGAAGTGAAATTTTCAAAAATCCAGAAAATTGGCTGAAAACGACTAAGTATCAAGGACTCATTGGGCGAATCGCTCTGGAACTGAAATCGGAACGCTCACTGACATTTTCCCTATCTGAAAGTCTGATAAACGCCGGAAAAATGACTAAGTCAAAAAAAAAATTTTTTTCAACTTTTTTCAATTTTACCCCCGTGGGATATATATTCTACCCACACACATTTGGAACTCTCCTGGGGTACCCTCACACATATTATTCCCTCATTTAGTGGATATTTTCACAAAGAAGTGAAATTTTCAAAAATCCAGAAAATTGGCTGAAAACGACTAAATATCAGACTCATTGGGCGAATCGCTCTGGAACTGAAATGGGAATGCTCACTGACATTTCCCCTATCTTAAAGTCTGATAAACGCCAGAAAAATGACTAAGTCCAAAAAAAAATTTTTTTCAGCTTTTTTCAATTTTACCCCCGTGGGATATATATTCTACCCACACACATTTGGAACTCTCCTGGGGTACCCTCACACATATTATTCCCTCATTTAGTGGATATTTTCACAAAGAAGTGAAATTTTCAAAAATCCAGAAAATTGGCTGAAAACGACTAAGTATCAAGGACTCATTGGGCGAATCGCTCTGGAACTGAAATCTGAACGCTCACTGACATTTTCCCTATCTGAAACTCTGATAAACGCCGTAAAAATGACTAAGTCCCAAAAAAAATTTTTTTCAACTTTTTTCAATTTTGCCCCCGTGGGATATATATTCTACCCACACACATTTGGAACTCTCCTGGGGTACCCTCACACATATTATTCCCTCATTTAGTGGATATTTTCACAAAAAAGTGAAATTTTCAAAAATCCAGAAAATTGGCTGAAAACGACTAAATATCAAAGACTCATTGGGCGAATCGCTCTGGAACTGAAATCGGAACGCTCACTGACATTTTCCCTATCTGAAAGTCTGATAAACGCCGGAAAAATGACTAAGTCCAAAAAAAATTTTTTTCAACTTTTTTCAATTTTACCCCCGTGGGATATATATTCTACCCACACACATTTGGAACTCTCCTGGGGTACCCTCACACATATTATTCCCTCATTTAGTGGATATTTTCACAAAAAAGTGAAATTTTCAAAAATCCAGAAAATTGGTTGAAAACGACTAAATATCAAAGACTCATTGGGCGAATCGCTCTGGAACTGAAATGGGAATGCTCACTGACATTTTCCCTATCTGAAAGTCTGATAAACGCCGGAAAAATGACTAAGTCCAAAAAAAATTTTTTTTCAACTTCTTTCAATTTTACCCCCGTGGGATATATATTCTACCCACACACATTTGGAACTCTCCTGGGGTACCCTCACACATATTATTCCCTCATTTAGTGGATATTTTCACAAAGAAGTGAAATTTTCAAAAATCCAGAAAATTGGCTGAAAACGACTATGTATCAAGGACTCATTGAGCGAATCGCTCTGGAACTGAAATCGGAACGCTCACTGACATTTTCCCTATCTGAAAGTCTGATAAACGCCGGAAAAATGACTAAGTCCAAAAAAAAATTTTTTTCAACTTTTTTCAATTTTACCCCCGTGGGATATATATTCTACCCACACACATTTGGAACTCTCCTGGGGTACCCTCACACATATTATTCCCTCATTTAGTGGATATTTTCACAAAGAAGTGAAATTTTCAAAAATCCAGAAAATTGGCTGAAAACGACTAAGTATCAAGGACTCATTGGGCGAATCGATCTGGAACTGAAATCGGAACGCTCACTGACATTTTCCCTATCTGAAAGTCTGATAAACGCCGGAAAAATGACTAAGTCCAAAAAAAAATTTTTTTCAACTTTTTTCAATTTTACCCCCGTGGCATATATATTCTACCCACACACATTTTGAACTCTCCTGGGGTACCCTCACACATATTATTCCCTCATTTAGTGGATATTTTCACAAAGAAGTGAAATTTTCAAAAATCCAGAAAATTGGCTGAAAACGACTAAATATCAGACTCATTGGGCGAATCGCTCTGGAACTGAAATGGGAATGCTCACTGACATTTCCCCTATCTTAAAGTCTGATAAACGCCAGAAAAATAACTAAGTAAAAAAAAAAATTTTTTTCAACTTTTTTCAATTTTACCCCCGTGGGATATATATTCTACCCACACACATTTGGAACTCTCCTGGGGTACCCTCACACATATTATTCCCTCATTTAGTGGATATTTTCACAAAGAAGTGAAATTTTCAAAAATCCAGAAAATTGGCTGAAAACGACTAAGTATCAAGGACTCATTGGGCGAATCGCTCTGGAACTGAAATCTGAACGCTCACTGACATTTTCCCTATCTGAAAGTCTGATAAACGCCGTAAAAATGACTAAGTCCCAAAAAAAATTTTTTTCAACTTTTTTCAATTTTGCCCCCGTGGGATACATATTCTACCCACACACATTTGGAACTCTCCTGGGGTACCCTCACACATATTATTCCCTCATTTAGTGGATATTTTCACAAAAAAGTGAAATTTTCAAAAATCCAGAAAATTGGCTGAAAACGACTAAATATCAAAGACTCATTGGGCGAATCGCTCTGGAACTGAAATCGGAACGCTCACTGACATTTTCCCTATCTGAAAGTCTGATAAACGCCGGAAAAATGACTAAGTCCAAAAAAAAATTTTTTTCAACTTTTTTCAATTTTACCCCCGTGGGATATATATTCTACCCACACACATTTGGAACTCTCCTGGGGTACCCTCACACATATTATTCCCTCATTTAGTGGATATTTTCACAAAAAAGTGAAATTTTCAAAAATCCAGAAAATTGGTTGAAAACGACTAAATATCAAAGACTCATTGAGCAAATCGCTCTGGAACTGAAATCGGAACGCTCACTGACATTTTCCCTATCTGAAAGTCTGATAAACGCCGGAAAAATGACTAAGTCCAAAAAAAAAATTTTTTCAACTTTTTTCACATTTACCCCCGTGGGATATATATTCTACCCACACACATTTTGAACTCTCCTGGGGTACCCTCACACATATTATTCCCTCATTTAGTGGATATTTTCACAAAGAAGTGAAATTTTCAAAAATCCAGAAAATTGGCTGAAAACGACTAAGTATCAAGGACTCATTGGGCGAATCGCTCTGGAACTGAAATCGGAACGCTCACTGACATTTTCCCTATCTGAAAGTCTGATAAACGCCGGAAAAATGACTAAGTCCAAAAAAAAATTTTTTTCAACTTTTTTCAATTTTACCCCCGTGGGATATATATTCTACCCACACACATTTGAAGCTCTCCTAGGGTACCCTCACACATATTATTCCCTCATTTAGTGGATATTTTCACAAAGAAGTGAAATTTTCAAAAATCCAGAAAATTGGCTGAAAACGACTAAGTATCAAGGACTCATTGGGCGAATCGCTCTGGAACTGAAATCGGAACGCTCACTGACATTTTCCCTATCTGAAAGTCTGATAAACGCCGGAAAAATGACTAAGTCCAAAAAAAATTTTTTTCAACTTTTTTCAATTTTACCCCCGTGGGATATATATTCTACCCACACACATTTGGAACTCTCCTGGGGTACCCTCACACATATTATTCCCTCATTTAGTGGATATTTTCACAAAAAAGTGAAATTTTCAAAAATCCAGAAAATTGGTTGAAAACGACTAAATATCAAAGACTCATTGGGCGAATCGCTCTGGAACTGAAATGGGAATGCTCACTGACATTTTCCCTATCTGAAAGTCTGATAAACGCCGGAAAAATGACTAAGTCCAAAAAAAATTTTTTTTCAACTTCTTTCAATTTTACCCCCGTGGGATATATATTCTACCCACACACATTTGGAACTCTCCTGGGGTACCCTCACACATATTATTCCCTCATTTAGTGGATATTTTCACAAAGAAGTGAAATTTTCAAAAATCCAGAAAATTGGCTGAAAACGACTATGTATCAAGGACTCATTGAGCGAATCGCTCTGGAACTGAAATCGGAACGCTCACTGACATTTTCCCTATCTGAAAGTCTGATAAACGCCGGAAAAATGACTAAGTCCAAAAAAAAATTTTTTTCAACTTTTTTCAATTTTACCCCCGTGGGATATATATTCTACCCACACACATTTGGAACTCTCCTGGGGTACCCTCACACATATTATTCCCTCATTTAGTGGATATTTTCACAAAAAAGTGAAATTTTCAAAAATCCAGAAAATTGGTTGAAAACGACTAAATATCAAAGACTCATTGAGCGAATCGCTCTGGAACTGAAATCGGAACGCTCACTGACATTTTCCCTATCTGAAAGTCTGATAAACGCCGGAAAAATGACTAAGTCCAAAAAAAAAATTTTTTCAACTTTTTTCAATTTTACCCCCGTGGGATATATATTCTACCCACACACATTTGGAACTCTCCTGGGGTACCCTCACACATATTATTCCCTCATTTAGTGGATATTTTCACAAAGAAGTGAAATTTTCAAAAATCCAGAAAATTGGCTGAAAACGACTAAGTATCAAGGACTCATTGGGCGAATCGATCTGGAACTGAAATCGGAACGCTCACTGACATTTTCCCTATCTGAAAGTCTGATAAACGCCGGAAAAATGACTAAGTCCAAAAAAAAATTTTTTTCAACTTTTTTCACATTTACCCCCGTGGGATATATATTCTACCCACACACATTTTGAACTCTCCTGGGGTACCCTCACACATATTATTCCCTCATTTAGTGGATATTTTCACAAAGAAGTGAAATTTTCAAAAATCCAGAAAATTGGCTGAAAACGACTAAGTATCAAGGACTCATTGGGCGAATCGCTCTGGAACTGAAATCGGAACGCTCACTGACATTTTCCCTATCTGAAAGTCTGATAAACGCCGGAAAAATGACTAAGTCCAAAAAAAAATTTTTTTCAACTTTTTTCAATTTTACCCCCGTGGGATATATATTCTACCCACACACATTTGAAGCTCTCCTAGGGTACCCTCACACATATTATTCCCTCATTTAGTGGATATTTTCACAAAGAAGTGAAATTTTCAAAAATCCAGAAAATTGGCTGAAAACGACTAAGTATCAAGGACTCATTGGGCGAATCGCTCTGGAACTGAAATCGGAACGCTCACTGACATTTTCCCTATCTGAAAGTCTGATAAACGCCGGAAAAATGACTAAGTCCAAAAAAAAATTTTTTTCAACTTTTTTCAATTTTACCCCCGTGGGATATATATTCTACCCACACACATTTGGAACTCTCCTGGGGTACCCTCACACATATTATTCCCTCATTTAGTGGATATTTTCACAAAAAAGTGAAATTTTCAAAAATACAGAAAATTGGCTGAAAACGACTATGTATCAAGGACTCATTGAGCGAATCGCTCTGGAACTGAAATCGGAACGCTCACTGACATTTTCCCTATCTGAAAGTCTGATAAACGCCGGAAAAATGACTAAGTCCAAAAAAAAATTTTTTTCAACTTTTTTCAGTTTTACCCCCGTGGGATATATATTCTACCCACACACATTTGGAACTCTCCTGGGGTACCCTCACACATATTATTCCCTCATTTAGTGGATATTTTCACAAAGAAGTGAAATTTTCAAAAATCCAGAAAATTGGCTGAAAACGACTAAGTATCAAGGACTCATTGGGCGAATCGATCTGGAACTGAAATCGGAACGCTCACTGACATTTTCCCTATCTGAAAGTCTGATAAACGCCGGAAAAATGACTAAGTCCAAAAAAAAATTTTTTTCAACTTTTTTCAATTTTACCCCCGTGGGATATATATTCTACCCACACACATTTTGAACTCTCCTGGGGTACCCTCACACATATTATTCCCTCATTTAGTGGATATTTTCACAAAGAAGTGAAATTTTCAAAAATCCAGAAAATTGGCTGAAAACGACTAAGTATCAAGGACTCATTGGGCGAATCGCTCTGGAACTGAAATCGGAACGCTCACTGACATTTTCCCTATCTGAAAGTCTGATAAACGCCGGAAAAATGACTAAGTCCAAAAAAAAATTTTTTTCAACTTTTTTCAATTTTACCGCCGTGGGATATATATTCTACCCACACACATTTGGAACTCTCCTGGGGTACCCTCACACATATTATTCCCTCATTTAGTGGATATTTTCACAAAGAAGTGAAATTTTCAAAAATCCAGAAAATTGGCTGAAAACGACTAAGTATCAAGGACTCATTGGGCGAATCGCTCTGGAACTAAAATCGGAACGCTCACTGACATTTTCCCTATCTGAAAGTCTGATAAACGCCGGAAAAATGACTAAGTCAAAAAAAAAATTTTTTTCAACTTTTTTCAATTTTACCCCCGTGGGATATATATTCTACCCACACACATTTGGAACTCTCCTGGGGTACCCTCACACATATTATTCCCTCATTTAGTGGATATTTTCACAAAAAAGTGAAATTTTCAAAAATACAGAAAATTGGCTGAAAACGACTAAATATCAAAGACTCATTGGGCGAATCGCTCTGGAACTGAAATGGGAAAGCTCACTGACATTTCCCCTATCTTAAAGTCTGATAAACGCCAGAAAAATGACTAAGTCCAAAAAAAAATTTTTTTCAACTTTTTTCAATTTTACCCCCGTGGGATATATATTCTACCCACACACATTTGGAACTCTCCTGGGGTACCCTCACACATATTATTCCCTCATTTAGTGGATATTTTCACAAAGAAGTGAAATTTTCAAAAATCCAGAAAATTGGCTGAAAACGACTAAGTATCAAGGACTCATTGGGCGAATCGCTCTGGAACTGAAATCGGAACGCTCACTGACATTTTCCCTATCTGAAAGTCTGATAAACGCCGGAGAAATGACTAAGTCCAAAAAAAAAATTTTTTCAACTTTTTTCAATTTTACCCCCGTGGGATATATATTCTACCCACACACATTTGGAACTATCCTGGGGTACCCTCACACATATTATTCCCTCATTTAGTGGATATTTTCACAAAGAAGTGAAATTTTCAAAAATCCAGAAAATTGGCTGAAAACGACTAAATATCAAAGACTCATTGGGCGAATCGCTCTGGAACTGAAATGGGAATGCTCACTGACATTTCCCCTATCTTAAAGTCTGATAAACGCCAGAAAAATGACTAAGTCCAAAAAAAAATTTTTTTCAACTTTTTTCAATTTTACCCCCGTGGGATATATATTCTACCCACACACATTTGAAGCTCTCCTAGGGTACCCTCACACATATTATTCCCTCATTTAGTGGATATTTTCACAAAGAAGTGAAATTTTCAAAAATCCAGAAAATTGGCTGAAAACGACTAAGTATCAAGGACTCATTGGGCGAATCGCTCTGGAACTGAAATCGGAACGCTCACTGACATTTTCCCTATCTGAAAGTCTGATAAACGCCGGAAAAATGACTAAGTCCAAAAAAAAATTTTTTTCAACTTTTTTCAATTTTACCCCCGTGGGATATATATTCTACCCACACACATTTGGAACTCTCCTGGGGTACCCTCACACATATTATTCCCTCATTTAGTGGATATTTTCACAAAAAAGTGAAATTTTCAAAAATACAGAAAATTGGCTGAAAACGACTATGTATCAAGGACTCATTGAGCGAATCGCTCTGGAACTGAAATCGGAACGCTCACTGACATTTTCCCTATCTGAAAGTCTGATAAACGCCGGAAAAATGACTAAGTCCAAAAAAAAATTTTTTTCAACTTTTTTCAGTTTTACCCCCGTGGGATATATATTCTACCCACACACATTTGGAACTCTCCTGGGGTACCCTCACACATATTATTCCCTCATTTAGTGGATATTTTCACAAAGAAGTGAAATTTTCAAAAATCCAGAAAATTGGCTGAAAACGACTAAGTATCAAGGACTCATTGGGCGAATCGATCTGGAACTGAAATCGGAACGCTCACTGACATTTTCCCTATCTGAAAGTCTGATAAACGCCGGAAAAATGACTAAGTCCAAAAAAAAATTTTTTTCAACTTTTTTCAATTTTACCCCCGTGGGATATATATTCTACCCACACACATTTTGAACTCTCCTGGGGTACCCTCACACATATTATTCCCTCATTTAGTGGATATTTTCACAAAGAAGTGAAATTTTCAAAAATCCAGAAAATTGGCTGAAAACGACTAAGTATCAAGGACTCATTGGGCGAATCGCTCTGGAACTGAAATCGGAACGCTCACTGACATTTTCCCTATCTGAAAGTCTGATAAACGCCGGAAAAATGACTAAGTCCAAAAAAAAATTTTTTTCAACTTTTTTCAATTTTACCGCCGTGGGATATATATTCTACCCACACACATTTGGAACTCTCCTGGGGTACCCTCACACATATTATTCCCTCATTTAGTGGATATTTTCACAAAGAAGTGAAATTTTCAAAAATCCAGAAAATTGGCTGAAAACGACTAAGTATCAAGGACTCATTGGGCGAATCGCTCTGGAACTAAAATCGGAACGCTCACTGACATTTTCCCTATCTGAAAGTCTGATAAACGCCGGAAAAATGACTAAGTCAAAAAAAAAATTTTTTTCAACTTTTTTCAATTTTACCCCCGTGGGATATATATTCTACCCACACACATTTGGAACTCTCCTGGGGTACCCTCACACATATTATTCCCTCATTTAGTGGATATTTTCACAAAAAAGTGAAATTTTCAAAAATACAGAAAATTGGCTGAAAACGACTAAATATCAAAGACTCATTGGGCGAATCGCTCTGGAACTGAAATGGGAAAGCTCACTGACATTTCCCCTATCTTAAAGTCTGATAAACGCCAGAAAAATGACTAAGTCCAAAAAAAAATTTTTTTCAACTTTTTTCAATTTTACCCCCGTGGGATATATATTCTACCCACACACATTTGGAACTCTCCTGGGGTACCCTCACACATATTATTCCCTCATTTAGTGGATATTTTCACAAAGAAGTGAAATTTTCAAAAATCCAGAAAATTGGCTGAAAACGACTAAGTATCAAGGACTCATTGGGCGAATCGCTCTGGAACTGAAATCGGAACGCTCACTGACATTTTCCCTATCTGAAAGTCTGATAAACGCCGGAGAAATGACTAAGTCCAAAAAAAAAATTTTTTCAACTTTTTTCAATTTTACCCCCGTGGGATATATATTCTACCCACACACATTTGGAACTATCCTGGGGTACCCTCACACATATTATTCCCTCATTTAGTGGATATTTTCACAAAGAAGTGAAATTTTCAAAAATCCAGAAAATTGGCTGAAAACGACTAAATATCAAAGACTCATTGGGCGAATCGCTCTGGAACTGAAATGGGAATGCTCACTGACATTTCCCCTATCTTAAAGTCTGATAAACGCCAGAAAAATGACTAAGTCCAAAAAAAAATTTTTTTCAACTTTTTTCAATTTTACCCCCGTGGGATATATATTCTACCCACACACATTTGGAACTCTCCTGGGGTACCCTCACACATATTATTCCCTCATTTAGTGGATATTTTCACAAAGAAGTGAAATTTTCAAAAATCCAGAAAATTGGCTGAAAACGACTAAGTATCAAGGACTCATTGGGCGAATCGATCTGGAACTGAAATCGGAACGCTCACTGACATTTTCCCTATCTGAAAGTCTGATAAACGCCGGAAAAATGACTAAGTCCAAAAAAAAATTTTTTTCAACTTTTTTCAATTTTACCCCCGTGGGATATATATTCTACCCACACACATTTTGAACTCTCCTGGGGTACCCTCACACATATTATTCCCTCATTTAGTGGATATTTTCACAAAGAAGTGAAATTTTCAAAAATCCAGAAAATTGGCTGAAAACGACTAAGTATCAAGGACTCATTGGGCGAATCGCTCTGGAACTGAAATCGGAACGCTCACTGACATTTTCCCTATCTGAAAGTCTGATAAACGCCGGAAAAATGACAAAGTCCAAAAAAAAATTTTTTTCAACTTTTTTCAATTTTACCCCCGTGGGATATATATTCTACCCACACACATTTGAAGCTCTCCTGGGGTACCCTCACACATATTATTCCCTCATTTAGTGGATATTTTCACAAAGAAGTGAAATTTTCAAAAATCCAGAAAATTGGCTGAAAACGACTAAGTATCAAGGACTCATTGGGCGAATCGCTCTGGAACTGAAATCGGAACGCTCACTGACATTTTCCCTATCTGAAAGTCTGATAAACGCCGGAAAAATGACTAAGTCCAAAAAAAAATTTTTTTCAACTTTTTTCAATTTTACCCCCGTGGGATATATATTCTACCCACACACATTTGGAACTCTCCTGGGGTACCCTCACACATATTATTCCCTCATTTAGTGGATATTTTCACAAAGAAGTGAAATTTTCAAAAATCCAGAAAATTGGCTGAAAACGACTAAGTATCAAGGACTCATTGGGCGAATCGCTCTGGAACTGAAATCGGAACGCTCACTGACATTTTCCCTATCTGAAAGTCTGATAAACGCCGGAAAAATGACTAAGTCCAAAAAAAAAATTTTTTCAACTTTTTTCAATTTTACCCCCGTGGGATATATATTCTACCCACACACATTTGGAACTATCCTGGGGTACCCTCACACATATTATTCCCTCATTTAGTGGATATTTTCACAAAGAAGTGAAATTTTCAAAAATCCAGAAAATTGGCTGAAAACGACTAAATATCAAAGACTCATTGGGCGAATCGCTCTGGAACTGAAATGGGAATGCTCACTGACATTTCCCCTATCTTAAAGTCTGATAAACGCCAGAAAAATGACTAAGTCCAAAAAAAAATTTTTTTCAACTTTTTTCAATTTTACCCCCGTGGGATATATATTCTACCCACACACATTTGGAACTCTCCTGGGGTACCCTCACACATATTATTCCCTCATTTAGTGGATATTTTCACAAAGAAGTGAAATTTTCAAAAATCCAGAAAATTAGCTGAAAACGACTAAGTATCAAGGACTCATTGGGCGAATCGCTCTGGAACTGAAATCGGAACGCTCACTGACATTTTCCCTATCTGAAAGTCTGATAAACGCCGGAAAAATGACTAAGTCCAAAAAAAAATTTTTTTCAACTTTTTTCAATTTTACCCCCGTGGGATATATATTCTACCCACACACATTTGAAGCTCTCCTGGGGTACCGTCACACATATTATTCCCTCATTTAGTGGATATTTTCACAAAGAAGTGAAATTTTCAAAAATCCAGAAAATTGGCTGAAAACGACTAAGTATCAAGGACTCATTGGGCGAATCGCTCTGGAACTGAAATCGGAACGCTCACTGACATTTTCCCTATCTGAAAGTCTGATAAACGCCGGAAAAATGACTAAGTCCAAAAAAAAATTTTTTTCAACTTTTTTCAATTTTACCCCCGTGGGATATATATTCTACCCACACACATTTGGAACTCTCCTGGGGTACCCTCACACATATTATTCCCTCATTTAGTGGATATTTTCACAAAAAAGTGAAATTTTCAAAAATACAGAAAATTGGCTGAAAACGACTAAATATCAAAGACTCATTGGGCGAATCGCTCTGGAACTGAAATGGGAATGCTCACTGACATTTCCCCTATCTTAAAGTCTGATAAACGCCAGAAAAATGACTAAGTCCAAAAAAAAATTTTTTTCAACTTTTTTCAATTTTACCCCCGTGGGATATATATTCTACCCACACACATTTGGAACTCTCCTGGGGTACCCTCACACATATTATTCCCTCATTTAGTGGATATTTTCACAAAGAAGTGAAATTTTCAAAAATCCAGAAAATTGGCTGAAAACGACTAAGTATCAAGGACTCATTGGGCGAATCGCTCTGGAACTGAAATCGGAACGCTCACTGACATTTTCCCTATCTGAAAGTCTGATAAACGCCGGAAAAATGACTAAGTCCAAAAAAAAATTTTTTTCAACTTTTTTCAATTTTACCCCCGTGGGATATATATTCTACCCACACACATTTGGAACTCTCCTGGGGTACCCTCACACATATTATTCCCTCATTTAGTGGATATTTTCACAAAAAAGTGAAATTTTCAAAAATCCAGAAAATTGGCTGAAAACGACTAAATATCAAAGACTCATTGGGCGAATCGCTCTGGAACTGAAATCGGAACGCTCACTGACATTTTCCCTATCTGAAAGTCTGATAAACGCCGGAAAAATGACTAAGTCCAAAAAAAATTTTTTTCAACTTTTTTCAATTTTACCCCCGTGGGATATATATTCTACCCACACACATTTGGAACTCTCCTGGGGTACCCTCACACATATTATTCCCTCATTTAGTGGATATTTTCACAAAAAAGTGAAATTTTCAAAAATCCAGAAAATTGGTTGAAAACGACTAAATATCAAAGACTCATTGGGCGAATCGCTCTGGAACTGAAATGGGAATGCTCACTGACATTTTCCCTATCTGAAAGTCTGATAAACGCCGGAAAAATGACTAAGTCCAAAAAAAATTTTTTTTCAACTTCTTTCAATTTTACCCCCGTGGGATATATATTCTACCCACACACATTTGGAACTCTCCTGGGGTACCCTCACACATATTATTCCCTCATTTAGTGGATATTTTCACAAAGAAGTGAAATTTTCAAAAATCCAGAAAATTGGCTGAAAACGACTATGTATCAAGGACTCATTGAGCGAATCGCTCTGGAACTGAAATCGGAACGCTCACTGACATTTTCCCTATCTGAAAGACTGATAAACGCCGGAAAAATGACTAAGTCCAAAAAAAAATTTTTTTCAACTTTTTTCAATTTTACCCCCGTGGGATATATATTCTACCCACACACATTTGGAACTCTCCTGGGGTACCCTCACACATATTATTCCCTCATTTAGTGGATATTTTCACAAAGAAGTGAAATTTTCAAAAATCCAGAAAATTGGCTGAAAACGACTAAGTATCAAGGACTCATTGGGCGAATCGATCTGGAACTGAAATCGGAACGCTCACTGACATTTTCCCTATCTGAAAGTCTGATAAACGCCGGAAAAATGACTAAGTCCAAAAAAAAATTTTTTTCAACTTTTTTCAATTTTACCCCCGTGGCATATATATTCTACCCACACACATTTTGAACTCTCCTGGGGTACCCTCACACATATTATTCCCTCATTTAGTGGATATTTTCACAAAGAAGTGAAATTTTCAAAAATCCAGAAAATTGGCTGAAAACGACTAAATATCAGACTCATTGGGCGAATCGCTCTGGAACTGAAATGGGAATGCTCACTGACATTTCCCCTATCTTAAAGTCTGATAAACGCCAGAAAAATAACTAAGTAAAAAAAAAAAATTTTTTCAACTTTTTTCAATTTTACCCCCGTGGGATATATATTCTACCCACACACATTTGGAACTCTCCTGGGGTACCCTCACACATATTATTCCCTCATTTAGTGGATATTTTCACAAAGAAGTGAAATTTTCAAAAATCCAGAAAATTGGCTGAAAACGACTAAGTATCAAGGACTCATTGGGCGAATCGCTCTGGAACTGAAATCTGAACGCTCACTGACATTTTCCCTATCTGAAAGTCTGATAAACGCCGTAAAAATGACTAAGTCCCAAAAGAAATTTTTTTCAACTTTTTTCAATTTTGCCCCCGTGGGATACATATTCTACCCACACACATTTGGAACTCTCCTGGGGTACCCTCACACATATTATTCCCTCATTTAGTGGATATTTTCACAAAAAAGTGAAATTTTCAAAAATCCAGAAAATTGGCTGAAAACGACTAAATATCAAAGACTCATTGGGCGAATCGCTCTGGAACTGAAATCGGAACGCTCACTGACATTTTCCCTATCTGAAAGTCTGATAAACGCCGGAAAAATGACTAAGTCCAAAAAAAAATTTTTTTCAACTTTTTTCAATTTTACCCCCGTGGGATATATATTCTACCCACACACATTTGGAACTCTCCTGGGGTACCCTCACACATATTATTCCCTCATTTAGTGGATATTTTCACAAAAAAGTGAAATTTTCAAAAATCCAGAAAATTGGTTGAAAACGACTAAATATCAAAGACTCATTGAGCGAATCGCTCTGGAACTGAAATCGGAACGCTCACTGACATTTTCCCTATCTGAAAGTCTGATAAACGCCGGAAAAATGACTAAGTCCAAAAAAAAAATTTTTTCAACTTTTTTCAATTTTACCCCCGTGGGATATATATTCTACCCACACACATTTGGAACTCTCCTGGGGTACCCTCACACATATTATTCCCTCATTTAGTGGATATTTTCACAAAGAAGTGAAATTTTCAAAAATCCAGAAAATTGGCTGAAAACGACTAAGTATCAAGGACTCATTGGGCGAATCGATCTGGAACTGAAATCGGAACGCTCACTGACATTTTCCCTATCTGAAAGTCTGATAAACGCCGGAAAAATGACTAAGTCCAAAAAAAAATTTTTTTCAACTTTTTTCACATTTACCCCCGTGGGATATATATTCTACCCACACACATTTTGAACTCTCCTGGGGTACCCTCACACATATTATTCCCTCATTAGTGGATATTTTCACAAAGAAGTGAAATTTTCAAAAATCCAGAAAATTGGCTGAAAACGACTAAGTATCAAGGACTCATTGGGCGAATCGCTCTGGAACTGAAATCGGAACGCTCACTGACATTTTCCCTATCTGAAAGTCTGATAAACGCCGGAAAAATGACTAAGTCCAAAAAAAAATTTTTTTCAACTTTTTTCAATTTTACCCCCGTGGGATATATATTCTACCCACACACATTTGAAGCTCTCCTAGGGTACCCTCACACATATTATTCCCTCATTTAGTGGATATTTTCACAAAGAAGTGAAATTTTCAAAAATCCAGAAAATTGGCTGAAAACGACTAAGTATCAAGGACTCATTGGGCGAATCGCTCTGGAACTGAAATCGGAACGCTCACTGACATTTTCCCTATCTGAAAGTCTGATAAACGCCGGAAAAATGACTAAGTCCAAAAAAAAATTTTTTTCAACTTTTTTCAATTTTACCCCCGTGGGATATATATTCTACCCACACACATTTGGAACTCTCCTGGGGTACCCTCACACATATTATTCCCTCATTTAGTGGATATTTTCACAAAAAAGTGAAATTTTCAAAAATACAGAAAATTGGCTGAAAACGACTATGTATCAAGGACTCATTGAGCGAATCGCTCTGGAACTGAAATCGGAACGCTCACTGACATTTTCCCTATCTGAAAGTCTGATAAACGCCGGAAAAATGACTAAGTCCAAAAAAAAATTTTTTTCAACTTTTTTCAATTTTACCCCCGTGGGATATATATTCTACCCACACACATTTGGAACTCTCCTGGGGTACCCTCACACATATTATTCCCTCATTTAGTGGATATTTTCACAAAGAAGTGAAATTTTCAAAAATCCAGAAAATTGGCTGAAAACGACTAAGTATCAAGGACTCATTGGGCGAATCGATCTGGAACTGAAATCGGAACGCTCACTGACATTTTCCCTATCTGAAAGTCTGATAAACGCCGGAAAAATGACTAAGTCCAAAAAAAAATTTTTTTCAACTTTTTTCAATTTTACCGCCGTGGGATATATATTCTACCCACACACATTTGGAACTCTCCTGGGGTACCCTCACACATATTATTCCCTCATTTAGTGGATATTTTCACAAAAAAGTGAAATTTTCAAAAATCCAGAAAATTGGTTGAAAACGACTAAATATCAAAGACTCATTGAGCGAATCGCTCTGGAACTGAAATCGGAACGCTCACTGACATTTTCCCTATCTGAAAGTCTGATAAACGCCGGAAAAATGACTAAGTCCAAAAAAAAAATTTTTTCAACTTTTTTCAATTTTACCCCCGTGGGATATATATTCTACCCACACACATTTGGAACTCTCCTGGGGTACCCTCACACATATTATTCCCTCATTTAGTGGATATTTTCACAAAGAAGTGAAATTTTCAAAAATCCAGAAAATTGGCTGAAAACGACTAAGTATCAAGGACTCATTGGGCGAATCGATCTGGAACTGAAATCGGAACGCTCACTGACATTTTCCCTATCTGAAAGTCTGATAAACGCCGGAAAAATGACTAAGTCCAAAAAAAAATTTTTTTCAACTTTTTTCACATTTACCCCCGTGGGATATATATTCTACCCACACACATTTTGAACTCTCCTGGGGTACCCTCACACATATTATTCCCTCATTAGTGGATATTTTCACAAAGAAGTGAAATTTTCAAAAATCCAGAAAATTGGCTGAAAACGACTAAGTATCAAGGACTCATTGGGCGAATCGCTCTGGAACTGAAATCGGAACGCTCACTGACATTTTCCCTATCTGAAAGTCTGATAAACGCCGGAAAAATGACTAAGTCCAAAAAAAAATTTTTTTCAACTTTTTTCAATTTTACCCCCGTGGGATATATATTCTACCCACACACATTTGAAGCTCTCCTAGGGTACCCTCACACATATTATTCCCTCATTTAGTGGATATTTTCACAAAGAAGTGAAATTTTCAAAAATCCAGAAAATTGGCTGAAAACGACTAAGTATCAAGGACTCATTGGGCGAATCGCTCTGGAACTGAAATCGGAACGCTCACTGACATTTTCCCTATCTGAAAGTCTGATAAACGCCGGAAAAATGACTAAGTCCAAAAAAAAATTTTTTTCAACTTTTTTCAATTTTACCCCCGTGGGATATATATTCTACCCACACACATTTGGAACTCTCCTGGGGTACCCTCACACATATTATTCCCTCATTTAGTGGATATTTTCACAAAAAAGTGAAATTTTCAAAAATACAGAAAATTGGCTGAAAACGACTATGTATCAAGGACTCATTGAGCGAATCGCTCTGGAACTGAAATCGGAACGCTCACTGACATTTTCCCTATCTGAAAGTCTGATAAACGCCGGAAAAATGACTAAGTCCAAAAAAAAATTTTTTTCAACTTTTTTCAATTTTACCCCCGTGGGATATATATTCTACCCACACACATTTGGAACTCTCCTGGGGTACCCTCACACATATTATTCCCTCATTTAGTGGATATTTTCACAAAGAAGTGAAATTTTCAAAAATCCAGAAAATTGGCTGAAAACGACTAAGTATCAAGGACTCATTGGGCGAATCGATCTGGAACTGAAATCGGAACGCTCACTGACATTTTCCCTATCTGAAAGTCTGATAAACGCCGGAAAAATGACTAAGTCCAAAAAAAAATTTTTTTCAACTTTTTTCAATTTTACCCCCGTGGGATATATATTCTACCCACACACATTTTGAACTCTCCTGGGGTACCCTCACACATATTATTCCCTCATTTAGTGGATATTTTCACAAAGAAGTGAAATTTTCAAAAATACAGAAAATTGGCTGAAAACGACTAAATATCAAAGACTCATTGGGCGAATCGCTCTGGATCTGAAATGGAAATGCTCACTGACATTTCCCCTATCTTAAAGTCTGATAAACGCCAGAAAAATGACTAAGTCCAAAAAAAAATTTTTTTCAACTTTTTTCAATTTTACCGCCGTGGGATATATATTCTACCCACACACATTTGGAACTCTCCTGGGGTACCCTCACACATATTATTCCCTCATTTAGTGGATATTTTCACAAAGAAGTGAAATTTTCAAAAATCCAGAAAATTGGCTGAAAACGACTAAGTATCAAGGACTCATTGGGCGAATCGCTCTGGAACTAAAATCGGAACGCTCACTGACATTTTCCCTATCTGAAAGTCTGATAAACGCCGGAAAAATGACTAAGTCAAAAAAAAAATTTTTTTCAACTTTTTTCAATTTTACCCCCGTGGGATATATATTCTACCCACACACATTTGGAACTCTCCTGGGGTACCCTCACACATATTATTCCCTCATTTAGTGGATATTTTCACAAAAAAGTGAAATTTTCAAAAATACAGAAAATTGGCTGAAAACGACTAAATATCAAAGACTCATTGGGCGAATCGCTCTGGAACTGAAATGGGAAAGCTCACTGACATTTCCCCTATCTTAAAGTCTGATAAACGCCAGAAAAATGACTAAGTCCAAAAAAAAATTTTTTTCAACTTTTTTCAATTTTACCCCCGTGGGATATATATTCTACCCACACACATTTGGAACTCTCCTGGGGTACCCTCACACATATTATTCCCTCATTTAGTGGATATTTTCACAAAGAAGTGAAATTTTCAAAAATCCAGAAAATTGGCTGAAAACGACTAAGTATCAAGGACTCATTGGGCGAATCGCTCTGGAACTGAAATCGGAACGCTCACTGACATTTTCCCTATCTGAAAGTCTGATAAACGCCGGAAAAATGACTAAGTCCAAAAAAAAAATTTTTTCAACTTTTTTCAATTTTACCCCCGTGGGATATATATTCTACCCACACACATTTGGAACTATCCTGGGGTACCCTCACACATATTATTCCCTCATTTAGTGGATATTTTCACAAAGAAGTGAAATTTTCAAAAATCCAGAAAATTGGCTGAAAACGACTAAATATCAAAGACTCATTGGGCGAATCGCTCTGGAACTGAAATGGGAATGCTCACTGACATTTCCCCTATCTTAAAGTCTGATAAACGCCAGAAAAATGACTAAGTCCAAAAAAAAATTTTTTTCAACTTTTTTCAATTTTACCCCCGTGGGATATATATTCTACCCACACACATTTGGAACTCTCCTGGGGTACCCTCACACATATTATTCCCTCATTTAGTGGATATTTTCACAAAGAAGTGAAATTTTCAAAAATCCAGAAAATTGGCTGAAAACGACTAAGTATCAAGGACTCATTGGGCGAATCGCTCTGGAACTGAAATCGGAACGCTCACTGACATTTTCCCTATCTGAAAGTCTGATAAACGCCGGAAAAATGACTAAGTCCAAAAAAAAATTTTTTTCAACTTTTTTCAATTTTACCCCCGTGGGATATATATTCTACCCACACACATTTGAAGCTCTCCTGGGGTACCCTCACACATATTATTCCCTCATTTAGTGGATATTTTCACAAAGAAGTGAAATTTTCAAAAATCCAGAAAATTGGCTGAAAACGACTAAGTATCAAGGACTCATTGGGCGAATCGCTCTGGAACTGAAATCGGAACGCTCACTGACATTTTCCCTATCTGAAAGTCTGATAAACGCCGGAAAAATGACTAAGTCCAAAAAAAAATTTTTTTCAACTTTTTTCAATTTTACCCCCGTGGGATATATATTCTACCCACACACATTTGGAACTCTCCTGGGGTACCCTCACACATATTATTCCCTCATTTAGTGGATATTTTCACAAAAAAGTGAAATTTTCAAAAATACAGAAAATTGGCTGAAAACGACTAAATATCAAAGACTCATTGGGCGAATCGCTCTGGAACTGAAATGGGAATGCTCACTGACATTTCCCCTATCTTAAAGTCTGATAAACGCCAGAAAAATGACTAAGTCCAAAAAAAAATTTTTTTCAACTTTTTTCAATTTTACCCCCGTGGGATATATATTCTACCCACACACATTTGGAACTCTCCTGGGGTACCCTCACACATATTATTCCCTCATTTAGTGGATATTTTCACAAAGAAGTGAAATTTTCAAAAATCCAGAAAATTGGCTGAAAACGACTAAGTATCAAGGACTCATTGGGCGAATCGATCTGGAACTGAAATCGGAACGCTCACTGACATTTTCCCTATCTGAAAGTCTGATAAACGCCGGAAAAATGACTAAGTCCAAAAAAAAATTTTTTTCAACTTTTTTCAATTTTACCCCCGTGGGATATATATTCTACCCACACACATTTTGAACTCTCCTGGGGTACCCTCACACATATTATTCCCTCATTTAGTGGATATTTTCACAAAGAAGTGAAATTTTCAAAAATACAGAAAATTGGCTGAAAACGACTAAATATCAAAGACTCATTGGGCGAATCGCTCTGGATCTGAAATGGAAATGCTCACTGACATTTCCCCTATCTTAAAGTCTGATAAACGCCAGAAAAATGACTAAGTCCAAAAAAAAATTTTTTTCAACTTTTTTCAATTTTACCGCCGTGGGATATATATTCTACCCACACACATTTGGAACTCTCCTGGGGTACCCTCACACATATTATTCCCTCATTTAGTGGATATTTTCACAAAAAAGTGAAATTTTCAAAAATCCAGAAAATTGGTTGAAAACGACTAAATATCAAAGACTCATTGAGCGAATCGCTCTGGAACTGAAATCGGAACGCTCACTGACATTTTCCCTATCTGAAAGTCTGATAAACGCCGGAAAAATGACTAAGTCCAAAAAAAAAATTTTTTCAACTTTTTTCAATTTTACCCCCGTGGGATATATATTCTACCCACACACATTTGGAACTCTCCTGGGGTACCCTCACACATATTATTCCCTCATTTAGTGGATATTTTCACAAAGAAGTGAAATTTTCAAAAATCCAGAAAATTGGCTGAAAACGACTAAGTATCAAGGACTCATTGGGCGAATCGATCTGGAACTGAAATCGGAACGCTCACTGACATTTTCCCTATCTGAAAGTCTGATAAACGCCGGAAAAATGACTAAGTCCAAAAAAAAATTTTTTTCAACTTTTTTCACATTTACCCCCGTGGGATATATATTCTACCCACACACATTTTGAACTCTCCTGGGGTACCCTCACACATATTATTCCCTCATTAGTGGATATTTTCACAAAGAAGTGAAATTTTCAAAAATCCAGAAAATTGGCTGAAAACGACTAAGTATCAAGGACTCATTGGGCGAATCGCTCTGGAACTGAAATCGGAACGCTCACTGACATTTTCCCTATCTGAAAGTCTGATAAACGCCGGAAAAATGACTAAGTCCAAAAAAAAATTTTTTTCAACTTTTTTCAATTTTACCCCCGTGGGATATATATTCTACCCACACACATTTGAAGCTCTCCTAGGGTACCCTCACACATATTATTCCCTCATTTAGTGGATATTTTCACAAAGAAGTGAAATTTTCAAAAATCCAGAAAATTGGCTGAAAACGACTAAGTATCAAGGACTCATTGGGCGAATCGCTCTGGAACTGAAATCGGAACGCTCACTGACATTTTCCCTATCTGAAAGTCTGATAAACGCCGGAAAAATGACTAAGTCCAAAAAAAAATTTTTTTCAACTTTTTTCAATTTTACCCCCGTGGGATATATATTCTACCCACACACATTTGGAACTCTCCTGGGGTACCCTCACACATATTATTCCCTCATTTAGTGGATATTTTCACAAAAAAGTGAAATTTTCAAAAATACAGAAAATTGGCTGAAAACGACTATGTATCAAGGACTCATTGAGCGAATCGCTCTGGAACTGAAATCGGAACGCTCACTGACATTTTCCCTATCTGAAAGTCTGATAAACGCCGGAAAAATGACTAAGTCCAAAAAAAAATTTTTTTCAACTTTTTTCAATTTTACCCCCGTGGGATATATATTCTACCCACACACATTTGGAACTCTCCTGGGGTACCCTCACACATATTATTCCCTCATTTAGTGGATATTTTCACAAAGAAGTGAAATTTTCAAAAATCCAGAAAATTGGCTGAAAACGACTAAGTATCAAGGACTCATTGGGCGAATCGATCTGGAACTGAAATCGGAACGCTCACTGACATTTTCCCTATCTGAAAGTCTGATAAACGCCGGAAAAATGACTAAGTCCAAAAAAAAATTTTTTTCAACTTTTTTCAATTTTACCCCCGTGGGATATATATTCTACCCACACACATTTTGAACTCTCCTGGGGTACCCTCACACATATTATTCCCTCATTTAGTGGATATTTTCACAAAGAAGTGAAATTTTCAAAAATACAGAAAATTGGCTGAAAACGACTAAATATCAAAGACTCATTGGGCGAATCGCTCTGGATCTGAAATGGAAATGCTCACTGACATTTCCCCTATCTTAAAGTCTGATAAACGCCAGAAAAATGACTAAGTCCAAAAAAAAATTTTTTTCAACTTTTTTCAATTTTACCGCCGTGGGATATATATTCTACCCACACACATTTGGAACTCTCCTGGGGTACCCTCACACATATTATTCCCTCATTTAGTGGATATTTTCACAAAGAAGTGAAATTTTCAAAAATCCAGAAAATTGGCTGAAAACGACTAAGTATCAAGGACTCATTGGGCGAATCGCTCTGGAACTAAAATCGGAACGCTCACTGACATTTTCCCTATCTGAAAGTCTGATAAACGCCGGAAAAATGACTAAGTCAAAAAAAAAATTTTTTTCAACTTTTTTCAATTTTACCCCCGTGGGATATATATTCTACCCACACACATTTGGAACTCTCCTGGGGTACCCTCACACATATTATTCCCTCATTTAGTGGATATTTTCACAAAAAAGTGAAATTTTCAAAAATACAGAAAATTGGCTGAAAACGACTAAATATCAAAGACTCATTGGGCGAATCGCTCTGGAACTGAAATGGGAAAGCTCACTGACATTTCCCCTATCTTAAAGTCTGATAAACGCCAGAAAAATGACTAAGTCCAAAAAAAAATTTTTTTCAACTTTTTTCAATTTTACCCCCGTGGGATATATATTCTACCCACACACATTTGGAACTCTCCTGGGGTACCCTCACACATATTATTCCCTCATTTAGTGGATATTTTCACAAAGAAGTGAAATTTTCAAAAATCCAGAAAATTGGCTGAAAACGACTAAGTATCAAGGACTCATTGGGCGAATCGCTCTGGAACTGAAATCGGAACGCTCACTGACATTTTCCCTATCTGAAAGTCTGATAAACGCCGGAAAAATGACTAAGTCCAAAAAAAAAATTTTTTCAACTTTTTTCAATTTTACCCCCGTGGGATATATATTCTACCCACACACATTTGGAACTATCCTGGGGTACCCTCACACATATTATTCCCTCATTTAGTGGATATTTTCACAAAGAAGTGAAATTTTCAAAAATCCAGAAAATTGGCTGAAAACGACTAAATATCAAAGACTCATTGGGCGAATCGCTCTGGAACTGAAATGGGAATGCTCACTGACATTTCCCCTATCTTAAAGTCTGATAAACGCCAGAAAAATGACTAAGTCCAAAAAAAAATTTTTTTCAACTTTTTTCAATTTTACCCCCGTGGGATATATATTCTACCCACACACATTTGGAACTCTCCTGGGGTACCCTCACACATATTATTCCCTCATTTAGTGGATATTTTCACAAAGAAGTGAAATTTTCAAAAATCCAGAAAATTGGCTGAAAACGACTAAGTATCAAGGACTCATTGGGCGAATCGCTCTGGAACTGAAATCGGAACGCTCACTGACATTTTCCCTATCTGAAAGTCTGATAAACGCCGGAAAAATGACTAAGTCCAAAAAAAAATTTTTTTCAACTTTTTTCAATTTTACCCCCGTGGGATATATATTCTACCCACACACATTTGAAGCTCTCCTGGGGTACCCTCACACATATTATTCCCTCATTTAGTGGATATTTTCACAAAGAAGTGAAATTTTCAAAAATCCAGAAAATTGGCTGAAAACGACTAAGTATCAAGGACTCATTGGGCGAATCGCTCTGGAACTGAAATCGGAACGCTCACTGACATTTTCCCTATCTGAAAGTCTGATAAACGCCGGAAAAATGACTAAGTCCAAAAAAAAATTTTTTTCAACTTTTTTCAATTTTACCCCCGTGGGATATATATTCTACCCACACACATTTGGAACTCTCCTGGGGTACCCTCACACATATTATTCCCTCATTTAGTGGATATTTTCACAAAAAAGTGAAATTTTCAAAAATACAGAAAATTGGCTGAAAACGACTAAATATCAAAGACTCATTGGGCGAATCGCTCTGGAACTGAAATGGGAATGCTCACTGACATTTCCCCTATCTTAAAGTCTGATAAACGCCAGAAAAATGACTAAGTCCAAAAAAAAATTTTTTTCAACTTTTTTCAATTTTACCCCCGTGGGATATATATTCTACCCACACACATTTGGAACTCTCCTGGGGTACCCTCACACATATTATTCCCTCATTTAGTGGATATTTTCACAAAGAAGTGAAATTTTCAAAAATCCAGAAAATTGGCTGAAAACGACTAAGTATCAAGGACTCATTGGGCGAATCGCTCTGGAACTGAAATCGGAACGCTCACTGACATTTTCCCTATCTGAAAGTCTGATAAACGCCGGAAAAATGACTAAGTCCAAAAAAAAATTTTTTTCAACTTTTTTCAATTTTACCGCCGTGGGATATATATTCTACCCACACACATTTGGAACTCTCCTGGGGTACCCTCACACATATTATTCCCTCATTTAGTGGATATTTTCACAAAGAAGTGAAATTTTCAAAAATCCAGAAAATTGGCTGAAAACAACTAAGTATCAAGGACTCATTGGGCAAATCGCTCTGGAACTGAAATCGGAACGCTCACTGACATTTTCCCTATCTGAAAGTCTGATAAACGCCGGAAAAATGACTAAGTCCAAAAAAAAATTTTTTTCAACTTTTTTCAATTTTACCCCCGTGGGATATATATTCTACCCACACACATTTGGAACTCTCCTGGGGTACCCTCACACATATTATTCCCTCATTTAGTGGATATTTTCACAAAGAAGTGAAATTTTCAAAAATCCAGAAAATTGGCTGAAAACAACTAAGTATCAAGGACTCATTGGGCAAATCGCTCTGGAACTGAAATCGGAACGCTCACTGACATTTCCCCTATCTTAAAGTCTGATAAACGCCAGAAAAATGACTAAGTCCAAAAAAAAATTTTTTTCAACTTTTTTCAATTTTACCCCCGTGGGATATATATTCTACCCACACACATTTGGAACTCTCCTGGGGTACCCTCACACATATTCTTCCCTCATTTAGTGGATATTTTCACAAAGAAGTGAAATTTTCAAAAATCCAGAAAATTGGCTGAAAACGACTAAGTATCAAGGACTCATTGGGCGAATCGCTCTGGAACTGAAATCGGAACGCTCACTGACATTTTCCCTATCTGAAAGTCTGATAAACGCCGGAAAAATGACTAAGTCCAAAAAAAAATTTTTTCAACTTTTTTCAATTTTACCCCCGTGGGATATATATTCTACCCACACACATTTGGAACTCTCCTGGGGTACCCTCACACATATTATTCCCTCATTTAGTGGATATTTTCACAAAGAAGTGAAATTTTCAAAAATCCAGAAAATTGGCTGAAAACGACTAAATATCAAAGACTCATTAGGAGAATCGCTCTGGAACTGAAATGGGAATGATCACTGACATTTCCCCTATCTTAAAGTCTGATAAACACCAGAAAAATGACTAAGTCCAAAAAAAAATTTTTTTCAACTTTTTTCAATTTTACCCCCGTGGGATATATATTCTACCCACACACATTTGGAACTCTCCTGGGGTACCCTCACACATATTATTCCCTCATTTAGTGGATATTTTCACAAAGAAGTGAAATTTTCAAAAATCCAGAAAATTGGCTGAAAACGACTAAATATCAAAGACTCATTAGGCGAATCGCTCTGGAACTGAAATGGGAATGATCACTGACAATTCACCCTATCTTAAAGTCTGATAAACACCAGAAAAATGACTAAGTCCAAAAAAAAATTTTTTTCAACTTTTTTCAATTTTACCCCCGTGGGATATATATTCTACCCACACACATTTGGAACTCTCCTGGGGTACCCTCACACATATTATTCCCTCATTTAGTGGATATTTTCACAAAGAAGTGACATTTTCAAAAATCCAGAAAATTGGCTGAAAACGACTAAATATCAAAGACTCATTGGGCGAATCGCTCTGGAACTGAAATGGGAATGATCACTGATATTTGCCCTATCTTAAAGTCTGATAAACGCCAGAAAAATGACTAAGTCCAAAAAAAATTTTTTTTCAACTTTTTTCAATTTTACCCCCGTGGGATATATATTCTACCCACACACATTTGGAACTCCCCTGGGGTACCCTCACACATATTATTCCCTCATTTAGTGGATATTTTCACAAAAAAGTGAAATTTTCAAAAATCCAGAAAATTGGCTGAAAACGACTAAATATCAAAGACTCATTGGGCGAATCGCTCTGGAACTGAAATGGGAATGCTCACTGACATTTTCCCTATCTGAAAGTCTGATAAACGCCAGAAAAATGACAAAGTCCAAAAAAAATTTTTTTTAAACTTTTTTCAATTTTACCCCCGTGGGATATATATTCTACCCACACACATTTGGAACTCTCCTGGGGTACCCTCACACATATTATTCCCTCATTTAGTGGATATTTTCACAAAAAAGTGAAATTTTCAAAAATCCAGAAAATTGGCTGAAAACAACTAAATAACAAGGACACATTGGGCGAATCGCTCTGGAACTAAAATCGGAACGCTCACTGACATTTCCCCTATCTGAAAGTCTGATAAACGCCGGAAAAATGACTAAGTCCAAAAAAAAATTTTTTTCAACTTTTTTCAATTTTACCCCCGTGGGATATATATTCTACCCACACACATTTGGAACTCTCCTGGGGTACCCTCACACATATTATTCCCTCATTTAGTGGATATTTTCACAAAAAAGTGAAATTTTCAAAAATCCAGAAAATTGGCTGAAAACAACTAAATAACAAGGACACATTGGGCGAATCGCTCTGGAACTAAAATCGGAACGCTCACTGACATTTCCCCTATCTGAAAGTCTGATAAACGCCGGAAAAATGACTAAGTCCAAAAAAAAATTTTTTTCAACTTTTTTCAATTTTACCCCCGTGGGATATATATTCTACCCACACACATTTGGAACTCTCCTGGGGTACCCTCACACATATTATTCCCTCATTTAGTGGATATTTTCACAAAGAAGTGAAATTTTCAAAAATCCAGAAAATTGGCTGAAAACGACTAAGTATCAAGGACTCATTGGGCGAATCGCTCTGGAACTGAAATCGGAACGCTCACTGACATTTTCCCTATCTGAAAGTCTGATAAACGCCGGAAAAATGACTAAGTCCAAAAAAAAAATTTTTTCAACTTTTTTCAATTTTACCCCCGTGGGATATATATTCTACCCACACACATTTGGAACTATCCTGGGGTACCCTCACACATATTATTCCCTCATTTAGTGGATATTTTCACAAAGAAGTGAAATTTTCAAAAATCCAGAAAATTGGCTGAAAACGACTAAATATCAAAGACTCATTGGGCGAATCGCTCTGGAACTGAAATCGGAACGCTCACTGACATTTTCCCTATCTGAAAGTCTGATAAACGCCGGAAAAATGACAAAGTCCAAAAAAAAATTTTTTTCAACTTTTTTCAATTTTACCCCCGTGGGATATATATTCTACCCACACACATTTGAAGCTCTCCTGGGGTACCCTCACACATATTATTCCCTCATTTAGTGGATATTTTCACAAAGAAGTGAAATTTTCAAAAATCCAGAAAATTGGCTGAAAACGACTAAATATCAAAGACTCATTGGGCGAATCGCTCTGGAACTGAAATGGGAATGCTCACTGACATTTCCCCTATCTTAAAGTCTGATAAACGCCAGAAAAATGACTAAGTCCAAAAAAAAATTTTTTTCAACTTTTTTCAATTTTACCCCCGTGGGATATATTTTCTACCCACACACATTTGGAACTCTCCTGGGGTACCCTCACACATATTATTCCCTCATTTAGTGGATATTTTCACAAAGAAGTGAAATTTTCAAAAATCCAGAAAATTGGCTGAAAACGACTAAGTATCAAGGACTCATTGGGCGAATCGCTCTGGAACTGAAATCGGAACGCTCACTGACATTTTCCCTATCTGAAAGTCTGATAAACGCCGGAAAAATGACTAAGTCCAAAAAAAAATTTTTTTCAACTTTTTTCAATTTTACCGCCGTGGGATATATATTCTACCCACACACATTTGGAACTCTCCTGGGGTACCCTCACACATATTATTCCCTCATTTAGTGGATATTTTCACAAAGAAGTGAAATTTTCAAAAATCCAGAAAATTGGCTGAAAACGACTAAGTATCAAGGACTCATTGGGCGAATCGCTCTGGAACTAAAATCGGAACTCTCACTGACATTTTCCCTATCTGAAAGTCTGATAAACGCCGGAAAAATGACTAAGTCCAAAAAAAAATTTTTTTCAACTTTTTTCAATTTTACCCCCGTGGGATATATATTCTACCCACACACATTTGGAACTCTCCTGGGGTACCCTCACACATATTATTCCCTCATTTAGTGGATATTTTCACAAAAAAGTGAAATTTTCAAAAATACAGAAAATTGGCTGAAAACGACTAAATATCAAAGACTCATTGGGCGAATCGCTCTGGAACTGAAATGGGAATGCTCACTGACATTTCCCCTATCTTAAAGTCTGATAAACGCCAGAAAAATGACTAAGTCCAAAAAAAAATTTTTTTCAACTTTTTTCAATTTTACCCCCGTGGGATATATATTCTACCCACACACATTTGGAACTCTCCTGGGGTACCCTCACACATATTATTCCCTCATTTAGTGGATATTTTCACAAAGAAGTGAAATTTTCAAAAATCCAGAAAATTGGCTGAAAACGACTAAGTATCAAGGACTCATTGGGCAAATCGCTCTGGAACTGAAATCGGAACGCTCACTGACATTTTCCCTATCTGAAAGTCTGATAAACGCCGGAAAAATGACTAAGTCCAAAAAAAAATTTTTTTCAACTTTTTTCAATTTTACCCCCGTGGGATATATATTCTACCCACACACATTTGAAGCTCTCCTGGGGTACCCTCACACATATTATTCCCTCATTTAGTGGATATTTTCACAAAGAAGTGAAATTTTCAAAAATCCAGAAAATTGGCTGAAAACGACTAAGTATCAAGGACTCATTGGGCGAATCGCTCTGGAACTGAAATCGGAACGCTCACTGACATTTTCCCTATCTGAAAGTCTGATAAACGCCGGAAAAATGACTAAGTCCAAAAAAAAATTTTTTTCAACTTTTTTCAATTTTACCCCCGTGGGATATATATTCTACCCACACACATTTGGAACTCTCCTGGGGTACCCTCACACATATTATTCCCTCATTTAGTGGATATTTTCACAAAAAAGTGAAATTTTCAAAAATACAGAAAATTGGCTGAAAACGACTAAATATCAAAGACTCATTGGGCGAATCGCTCTGGAACTGAAATGGGAATGCTCACTGACATTTCCCCTATCTTAAAGTCTGATAAACGCCAGAAAAATGACTAAGTCCAAAAAAAAATTTTTTTCAACTTTTTTCAATTTTACCGCCGTGGGATATATATTCTACCCACACACATTTGGAACTCTCCTGGGGTACCCTCACACATATTATTCCCTCATTTAGTGGATATTTTCACAAAGAAGTGAAATTTTCAAAAATCCAGAAAATTGGCTGAAAACGACTAAGTATCAAGGACTCATTGGGCGAATCGCTCTGGAACTAAAATCGGAACGCTCACTGACATTTTCCCTATCTGAAAGTCTGATAAATGTCGGAAAAATGACTAAGTCCAAAAAAAAATTTTTTTCAACTTTTTTCAATTTTACCCCCGTGGGATATATATTCTACCCACACACATTTGGAACTCTCCTGGGGTACCCTCACACATATTATTCCCTCATTTAGTGGATATTTTCACAAAGAAGTGAAATTTTCAAAAATCCAGAAAATTGGCTGAAAACGACTAAATATCAAAGACTCATTGGGCGAATCGCTCTGGAACTGAAATGGGAATGCTCACTGACATTTCCCCTATCTTAAAGTCTGATAAACGCCAGAAAAATGACTAAGTCCAAAAAAAAATTTTTTTCAACTTTTTTCAATTTTACCCCCGTGGGATATATATTCTACCCACACACATTTGGAACTCTCCTGGGGTACCCTCACACATATTATTCCCTCATTTAGTGGATATTTTCACAAAGAAGTGAAATTTTCAAAAATCCAGAAAATTGGCTGAAAACGACTAAGTATCAAGGACTCATTGGGCGAATCGCTCTGGAACTGAAATCGGAACGCTCACTGACATTTTCCCTATCTGAAAGTCTGATAAACGCCGGAAAAATGACTAAGTCCAAAAAAAAATTTTTTTCAACTTTTTTCAATTTTACCCCCGTGGGATATATATTCTACCCACACACATTTGGAACTCTCCTGGGGTACCCTCACACATATTATTCCCTCATTTAGTGGATATTTTCACAAAGAAGTGAAATTTTCAAAAATCCAGAAAATTGGCTGAAAACAACTAAGTATCAAGGACTCATTGGGCGAATCGCTCTGGAACTGAAATCGGAACGCTCACTGACATTTTCCCTATCTGAAAGTCTGATAAACGCCGGAAAAATGACTAAGTCAAAAAAAAAATTTTTTTCAACTTTTTTCAATTTTACCCCCGTGGGATATATATTCTACCCACACACATTTGGAACTCTCCTGGGGTACCCTCACACATATTATTCCCTCATTTAGTGGATATTTTCACAAAGAAGTGAAATTTTCAAAAATCCAGAAAATTGGCTGAAAACGACTAAGTATCAAGGACTCATTGGGCGAATCGCTCTGGAACTGAAATCGGAACGCTCACTGACATTTTCCCTATCTGAAAGTCTGATAAACGCCGGAAAAATGACTAAGTCCAAAAAAAAATTTTTTTCAACTTCTTTCAATTTTACCCCCGTGGGATATATATTCTACCCACACACATTTGGAACTCTCCTGGGGTACCCTCACACATATTATTCCCTCATTTAGTGGATATTTTCACAAAAAAGTGAAATTTTCAAAAATCCAGAAAATTGGCTGAAAACGACTAAGTATCAAGGACTCATTGGGCGAATCGCTCTGGAACTGAAATCGGAACGCTCACTGACATTTTCCCTATCTGAAAGTCTGATAAACGCCGGAAAAATGACTAAGTCCAAAAAAAAATTTTTTTCAACTTCTTTCAATTTTACCCCCGTGGGATATATATTCTACCCACACACATTTGGAACTCTCCTGGGGTACCCTCACACATATTATTCCCTCATTTAGTGGATATTTTCACAAAAAAGTGAAATTTTCAAAAATCCAGAAAATTGGCTGAAAACGACTAAATATCAAAGACTCATTGGGCGAAACGCTCTGGAACTGAAATCGGAATGCTCACTGACATTTTCCCTATCTGAAAGTCTGATAAACGCCGGAAAAATGACTAAGTCCAAAAAAAAATTTTTTTCAACTTTTTTCAATTTTACCCCCGTGGGATATATATTCTACCCACACACATTTGGAACTCTCCTGGGGTACCCTCACACATATTATTCCCTCATTTAGTGGATATTTTCACAAAAAAGTGAAATTTTCAAAAATCCAGAAAATTGGCTGAAAACGACTAAATATCAAGGACTCATTGGGCGAATCGCTCTGGAACTGAAATCGGAACGCTCACTGACATTTTCCCTATCTTAAAGTCTGATAAACGCCAGAAAAATGACTAAGTCCAAAAAAAAATTTTTTTCAACTTTTTTCAATTTTACCCCCGTGGGATATATATTCTACCCACACACATTTGGAACTCTCCTGGGGTACCCTCACACATATTATTCCCTCATTTAGTGGATATTTTCACAAAGAAGTGAAATTTTCAAAAATCCAGAAAATTGGCTGAAAACGACTAAGTATCAAGGACTCATTGGGCGAATCGCTCTGGAACTGAAATCGGAACGCTCACTGACATTTTCCCTATCTGAAAGTCTGATAAACGCCGGAAAAATGACTAAGTCCAAAAAAAAATTTTTTTCAACTTTTTTCAATTTTACCCCCGTGGGATATATATTCTACCCACACACATTTGGAACTCTCCTGGGGTACCCTCACACATATTATTCCCTCATTTAGTGGATATTTTCACAAAGAAGTGAAATTTTCAAAAATCCAGAAAATTGGCTGAAAACGACTAAATATCAAAGACTCATTGGGCGAATCGCTCTGGAACTGAAATGGGAATGCTCACTGACATTTCCCCTATCTTAAAGTCTGATAAACGCCAGAAAAATGACTAAGTCCAAAAAAAAATTTTTTTCAACTTTTTTCAATTTTACCCCCGTGGGATATATATTCTACCCACACACATTTGGAACTCTCCTGGGGTACCCTCACACATATTATTCCCTCATTTAGTGGATATTTTCACAAAGAAGTGAAATTTTCAAAAATCCAGAAAATTGGCTGAAAACAACTAAGTATCAAGGACTCATTGGGCGAATCGCTCTGGAACTGAAATCGGAACGCTCACTGACATTTTCCCTATCTGAAAGTCTGATAAACGCCGGAAAAATGACTAAGTCAAAAAAAAAATTTTTTTCAACTTTTTTCAATTTTACCCCCGTGGGATATATATTCTACCCACACACATTTGGAACTCTCCTGGGGTACCCTCACACATATTATTCCCTCATTTAGTGGATATTTTCACAAAGAAGTGAAATTTTCAAAAATCCAGAAAATTGGCTGAAAACGACTAAGTATCAAGGACTCATTGGGCGAATCGCTCTGGAACTGAAATCGGAACGCTCACTGACATTTTCCCTATCTGAAAGTCTGATAAACGCCGGAAAAATGACTAAGTCCAAAAAAAAATTTTTTTCAACTTCTTTCAATTTTACCCCCGTGGGATATATATTCTACCCACACACATTTGGAACTCTCCTGGGGTACCCTCACACATATTATTCCCTCATTTAGTGGATATTTTCACAAAAAAGTGAAATTTTCAAAAATCCAGAAAATTGGCTGAAAACGACTAAGTATCAAGGACTCATTGGGCGAATCGCTCTGGAACTGAAATCGGAACGCTCACTGACATTTTCCCTATCTGAAAGTCTGATAAACGCCGGAAAAATGACTAAGTCCAAAAAAAAATTTTTTTCAACTTCTTTCAATTTTACCCCCGTGGGATATATATTCTACCCACACACATTTGGAACTCTCCTGGGGTACCCTCACACATATTATTCCCTCATTTAGTGGATATTTTCACAAAAAAGTGAAATTTTCAAAAATCCAGAAAATTGGCTGAAAACGACTAAATATCAAAGACTCATTGGGCGAAACGCTCTGGAACTGAAATCGGAATGCTCACTGACATTTTCCCTATCTGAAAGTCTGATAAACGCCGGAAAAATGACTAAGTCCAAAAAAAAATTTTTTTCAACTTTTTTCAATTTTACCCCCGTGGGATATATATTCTACCCACACACATTTGGAACTCTCCTGGGGTACCCTCACACATATTATTCCCTCATTTAGTGGATATTTTCACAAAAAAGTGAAATTTTCAAAAATCCAGAAAATTGGCTGAAAACGACTAAATATCAAGGACTCATTGGGCGAATCGCTCTGGAACTGAAATCGGAACGCTCACTGACATTTTCCCTATCTGAAAGTCTGATAAAAGCCGGAAAAATGACTAAGTCCAAAAAAAAATTTTTTTCAACTTTTTTCAATTTTACCGCCGTGGGATATATATTCTACCCACACACATTTGGAACTCTCCTGGGGTACCCTCACACATATTATTCCCTCATTTAGTGGATTTTTTCACAAAGAAGTGAAATTTTCAAAAATCCAGAAAATTGGCTGAAAACGACTAAGTATCAAGGACTCATTGGGCGAATCGCTCTGGAACTGAAATCGGAACGCTCACTGACATTTTCCCTATCTGAAAGTCTGATAAACGCCGGAAAAATGACTAAGTCCAAAAAAAAATTTTTTTCAACTTTTTTCAATTTTACCCCCGTGGGATATATATTCTACTCACACACATTTGGAACTCTCCTGGGGTACCCTCACACATATTATTCCCTCATTTAGTGGATATTTTCACAAAAAAGTGAAATTTTCAAAAATCCAGAAAATTGGCTGAAAACGACTAAATATCAAAGACTCATTGGGCGAAACGCTCTGGAACTGAAATCGGAATGCTCACTGACATTTTCCCTATCTGAAAGTCTGATAAACGCCGGAAAAATGACTAAGTCCAAAAAAAAATTTTTTTCAACTTTTTTCAATTTTACCGCCGTGGGATATATATTCTACCCACACACATTTGGAACTCTCCTGGGGTACCCTCACACATATTATTCCCTCATTTAGTGGATATTTTCACAAAAAAGTGAAATTTTCAAAAATCCAGAAAATTGGCTGAAAACGACTAAGTATCAAGGACTCATTGGGCGAATCGCTCTGGAACTGAAATCGGAACGCTCACTGACATTTTCCCTATCTGAAAGTCTGATAAACGCCGGAAAAATGACTAAGTCCAAAAAAAAATTTTTTTCAACTTCTTTCAATTTTACCCCCGTGGGATATATATTCTACCCACACACATTTGGAACTCTCCTGGGGTACCCTCACACATATTATTCCCTCATTTAGTGGATATTTTCACAAAAAAGTGAAATTTTCAAAAATCCAGAAAATTGGCTGAAAACGACTAAATATCAAAGACTCATTGGGCGAAACGCTCTGGAACTGAAATCGGAATGCTCACTGACATTTTCCCTATCTGAAAGTCTGATAAACGCCGGAAAAATGACTAAGTCCAAAAAAAAATTTTTTTCAACTTTTTTCAATTTTACCCCCGTGGGATATATATTCTACCCACACACATTTGGAACTCTCCTGGGGTACCCTCACACATATTATTCCCTCATTTAGTGGATATTTTCACAAAAAAGTGAAATTTTCAAAAATCCAGAAAATTGGCTGAAAACGACTAAATATCAAGGACTCATTGGGCGAATCGCTCTGGAACTGAAATCGGAACGCTCACTGACATTTTCCCTATCTTAAAGTCTGATAAACGCCAGAAAAATGACTAAGTCCAAAAAAAAATTTTTTTCAACTTTTTTCAATTTTACCCCCGTGGGATATATATTCTACCCACACACATTTGGAACTCTCCTGGGGTACCCTCACACATATTATTCCCTCATTTAGTGGATATTTTCACAAAGAAGTGAAATTTTCAAAAATCCAGAAAATTGGCTGAAAACGACTAAGTATCAAGGACTCATTGGGCGAATCGCTCTGGAACTGAAATCGGAACGCTCACTGACATTTTCCCTATCTGAAAGTCTGATAAACGCCGGAAAAATGACTAAGTCCAAAAAAAAATTTTTTTCAACTTTTTTCAATTTTACCCCCGTGGGATATATATTCTACCCACACACATTTGGAACTCTCCTGGGGTACCCTCACACATATTATTCCCTCATTTAGTGGATATTTTCACAAAGAAGTGAAATTTTCAAAAATCCAGAAAATTGGCTGAAAACGACTAAATATCAAAGACTCATTGGGCGAATCGCTCTGGAACTGAAATGGGAATGCTCACTGACATTTCCCCTATCTTAAAGTCTGATAAACGCCAGAAAAATGACTAAGTCCAAAAAAAAATTTTTTTCAACTTTTTTCAATTTTACCCCCGTGGGATATATATTCTACCCACACACATTTGGAACTCTCCTGGGGTACCCTCACACATATTATTCCCTCATTTAGTGGATATTTTCACAAAGAAGTGAAATTTTCAAAAATCCAGAAAATTGGCTGAAAACAACTAAGTATCAAGGACTCATTGGGCGAATCGCTCTGGAACTGAAATCGGAACGCTCACTGACATTTTCCCTATCTGAAAGTCTGATAAACGCCGGAAAAATGACTAAGTCAAAAAAAAAATTTTTTTCAACTTTTTTCAATTTTACCCCCGTGGGATATATATTCTACCCACACACATTTGGAACTCTCCTGGGGTACCCTCACACATATTATTCCCTCATTTAGTGGATATTTTCACAAAGAAGTGAAATTTTCAAAAATCCAGAAAATTGGCTGAAAACGACTAAGTATCAAGGACTCATTGGGCGAATCGCTCTGGAACTGAAATCGGAACGCTCACTGACATTTTCCCTATCTGAAAGTCTGATAAACGCCGGAAAAATGACTAAGTCCAAAAAAAAATTTTTTTCAACTTCTTTCAATTTTACCCCCGTGGGATATATATTCTACCCACACACATTTGGAACTCTCCTGGGGTACCCTCACACATATTATTCCCTCATTTAGTGGATATTTTCACAAAAAAGTGAAATTTTCAAAAATCCAGAAAATTGGCTGAAAACGACTAAGTATCAAGGACTCATTGGGCGAATCGCTCTGGAACTGAAATCGGAACGCTCACTGACATTTTCCCTATCTGAAAGTCTGATAAACGCCGGAAAAATGACTAAGTCCAAAAAAAAATTTTTTTCAACTTCTTTCAATTTTACCCCCGTGGGATATATATTCTACCCACACACATTTGGAACTCTCCTGGGGTACCCTCACACATATTATTCCCTCATTTAGTGGATATTTTCACAAAAAAGTGAAATTTTCAAAAATCCAGAAAATTGGCTGAAAACGACTAAATATCAAAGACTCATTGGGCGAAACGCTCTGGAACTGAAATCGGAATGCTCACTGACATTTTCCCTATCTGAAAGTCTGATAAACGCCGGAAAAATGACTAAGTCCAAAAAAAAATTTTTTTCAACTTTTTTCAATTTTACCCCCGTGGGATATATATTCTACCCACACACATTTGGAACTCTCCTGGGGTACCCTCACACATATTATTCCCTCATTTAGTGGATATTTTCACAAAAAAGTGAAATTTTCAAAAATCCAGAAAATTGGCTGAAAACGACTAAATATCAAGGACTCATTGGGCGAATCGCTCTGGAACTGAAATCGGAACGCTCACTGACATTTTCCCTATCTGAAAGTCTGATAAAAGCCGGAAAAATGACTAAGTCCAAAAAAAAATTTTTTTCAACTTTTTTCAATTTTACCGCCGTGGGATATATATTCTACCCACACACATTTGGAACTCTCCTGGGGTACCCTCACACATATTATTCCCTCATTTAGTGGATTTTTTCACAAAGAAGTGAAATTTTCAAAAATCCAGAAAATTGGCTGAAAACGACTAAGTATCAAGGACTCATTGGGCGAATCGCTCTGGAACTGAAATCGGAACGCTCACTGACATTTTCCCTATCTGAAAGTCTGATAAACGCCGGAAAAATGACTAAGTCCAAAAAAAAATTTTTTTCAACTTTTTTCAATTTTACCCCCGTGGGATATATATTCTACTCACACACATTTGGAACTCTCCTGGGGTACCCTCACACATATTATTCCCTCATTTAGTGGATATTTTCACAAAAAAGTGAAATTTTCAAAAATCCAGAAAATTGGCTGAAAACGACTAAATATCAAAGACTCATTGGGCGAAACGCTCTGGAACTGAAATCGGAATGCTCACTGACATTTTCCCTATCTGAAAGTCTGATAAACGCCGGAAAAATGACTAAGTCCAAAAAAAAATTTTTTTCAACTTTTTTCAATTTTACCGCCGTGGGATATATATTCTACCCACACACATTTGGAACTCTCCTGGGGTACCCTCACACATATTATTCCCTCATTTAGTGGATTTTTTCACAAAGAAGTGAAATTTTCAAAAATCCAGAAAATTGGCTGAAAACGACTAAGTATCAAGGACTCATTGGGCGAATCGCTCTGGAACTGAAATCGGAACGCTCACTGACATTTTCCCTATCTGAAAGTCTGATAAACGCCGGAAAAATGACTAAGTCCAAAAAAAAATTTTTTTCAACTTTTTTCAATTTTACCCCCGTGGGATATATATTCTACTCACACACATTTGGAACTCTCCTGGGGTACCCTCACACATATTATTCCCTCATTTAGTGGATATTTTCACAAAGAAGTGAAATTTTCAAAAATCCAGAAAATTGGCTGAAAACGACTAAATATCAAAGACTCATTGGGCGAATCGCTCTGGAACTGAAATGGGAATGCTCACTGACATTTCCCCAATCTTAAAGTCTGATAAACGCCAGAAAAATGACTAAGTCCAAAAAAAAATTTTTTTCAACTTTTTTCAATTTTACCCCCGTGGGATATATATTCTACCCACACACATTTGGAACTCTCCTGGGGTACCCTCACACATATTATTCCCTCATTTAGTGGATATTTTCACAAAGAAGTGAAATTTTCAAAAATCCAGAAAATTGGCTGAAAACGACTAAGTATCAAGGACTCATTGGGCGAATCGCTCTGGAACTGAAATCGGAACGCTCACTGACATTTTCCCTATCTGAAAGTCTGATAAACGCCGGAAAAATGACTAAGTCCAAAAAAAAATTTTTTTCAACTTTTTTCAATTTTACCCCCGTGGGATATATATTCTACCCACACACATTTGGAACTCTCCTGGGGTACCCTCACACATATTATTCCCTCATTTAGTGGATATTTTCACAAAGAAGTGAAATTTTCAAAAATCCAGAAAATTGGCTGAAAACGACTAAATATCAAAGACTCATTGGGCGAATCGCTCTGGAACTGAAATGGGAATGCTCACTGACATTTCCCCTATCTTAAAGTCTGATAAACGCCAGAAAAATGACTAAGTCCAAAAAAAAATTTTTTTCAACTTTTTTCAATTTTACCCCCGTGGGATATATATTCTACCCACACACATTTGGAACTCTCCTGGGGTACCCTCACACATATTATTCCCTCATTTAGTGGATATTTTCACAAAGAAGTGAAATTTTCAAAAATCCTGAAAATTGGCTGAAAACGACTAAGTATCAAGGACTCATTGGGCGAATCGCTCTGGAACTGAAATCGGAACGCTCACTGACATTTTCCCTATCTGAAAGTCTGATAAACGCCGCAAAAATGACTAAGTCCAAAAAAAAATTTTTTTCAACTTTTTTCAATTTTACCCCCGTGGGATATATATTCTACCCACACACATTTGGAACTCTCCTGGGGTACCCTCACACATATTATTCCCTCATTTAGTGGATATTTTCACAAAAAAGTGAAATTTTCAAAAATCCAGAAAATTGGCTGAAAACGAATAAATATCAAAGACTCTTTGGGCGAATCACTCTGGAACTGAAATCGGAACGCTCACTGACATTTTCCCTATCTGAAAGTCTGATAAACGCCGGAAAAATGACTAAGTCCCCAAAAAAATTTTTTTCAACTTTTTTCAATTTTACCTCCGTGGGATATATATTCTACCCACACACATTTGGAACTCTCCTGGGGTACCCTCACACATATTATTCCCTCATTTAGTGGATATTTTCACAAAAAAGTGAAATTTTCAAAAATCCAGAAAATTGGCTGAAAACGACTAAGTATCAAGGACTCATTGGGCGAATCGCTCTGGAACTGAAATCGGAACACTCACTGACATTTTCCCTATCTGAAAGTCTGATAAACGCCGGAAAAATGACTAAGTCCAAAAAAAAATTTTTTTAAACTTTTTTCAATTTTACCCCCGTGGGATATATATTCTACCCACACACATTTGGAACTCTCCTGGGGTACCCTCACACATATTATTCCCTCATTTAGTGGATATTTTCACAAAGAAGTGAAATTTTCAAAAATCCAGAAAATTGGCTGAAAACGACTAAGTATCAAGGACTCATTGGGCGAATCGCTCTGGAACTCAAATCGGAACGCTCACTGACATTTTCCCTATCTGAAAGTCTGATAAACGCCGGAAAAATGACTAAGTCCAAAAAAAATTTTTTTTCAACTTCTTTCAATTTTACCCCCGTGGGATATATATTCTACCCACACACATTTGGAACTCTCCTGGGGTACCCTCACACATATTATTCCCTCATTTAGTGGATATTTTCACAAAAAAGTGAAATTTTCAAAAATCCAGAAAATTGGCTGAAAACGACTAAATATCAAAGACTCATTGGGCGAATCGCTCTGGAACTGAAATCGGAACGCTCACTGACATTTTCCCTATCTGAAAGTCTGATAAACGCCGGAAAAATGACTAAGTCCAAAAAAAAATTTTTTTCAACTTTTTTCAATTTTACCCCCGTGGGATATATATTCTACCCACACACATTTGGAACTCTCCTGGGGTACCCTCACACATATTATTCCCTCATTTAGTGGATATTTTCACAAAGAAGTGAAATTTTCAAAAATCCAGAAAATTGGCTGAAAACGACTAAGTATCAAGGACTCATTGGGCGAATCGCTCTGGAACTGAAATCGGAACGCTCACTGACATTTTCCCTATCTGAAAGTCTGATAAACGCCGGAAAAATGACTAAGTCCAAAAAAAAATTTTTTTCAACTTTTTTCAATTTTACCCCCGTGGGATATATATTCTACCCACACACATTTGGAACTCTTCTGGGGTACCCTCACACATATTATTCCCTCATTTAGTGGATATTTTCACAAAGAAGTGAAATTTTCAAAAATCCAGAAAATTGGCTGAAAACGACTAAATATCAAAGACTCATTGGGCGAATCGCTCTGGAACTGAAATGGGAATGCTCACTGACATTTCCCCTATCTTAAAGTCTGATAAACGCCGGAAAAATGACTAAGTCCAAAAAAAATTTTTTTCAACTTTTTTCAATTTTACCCCCGTGGGATATATATTCTACCCACACACATTTGGAACTCTCCTGGGGTACCCTCACACATATTATTCCCTCATTTAGTGGATATTTTCACAAAGAAGTGAAATTTTCAAAAATCCAGAAAATTGGCTGAAAACGACAAAATATCAAAGACTCATTGGGCGAATCGCTCTGGAACTGAAATCGGAACGCTCACTGACATTTTCCCTATCTGAAAGTCTGATAAACGCCGGAAAAATGACTAAGTCCAAAAAAAAATTTTTTTCAACTTTTTTCAATTTTACCCCCGTGGGATATATATTCTACCCACACACATTTGGAACTCATCTGGGGTACCCTCACACATATTATTCCCTCATTTAGTGGATATTTTCACAAAGAAGTGAAATTTTCAAAAATCCAGAAAATTGGCTGAAAACGACTAAATATCAAAGACTCATTGGGCGAATCGCTCTGGAACTGAAATGGGAATGCTCACTGACTTTTCCCCTATCTTAAAGTCTGATAAACGCCGGAAAAATGACTAAGTCCAAAAAAAAATTTTTTTCAACTTTTTTCAATTTTACCCCCGTGGGATTTATATTCTACCCACACACATTTGGAACTCTCCTGGGGTACCCTCACACATATTATTCCCTCATTTAGTGGATATTTTCACAAAGAAGTGAAATTTTCAAAAATCCAGAAAATTGGCTGAAAACGACTAAATATCAAAGACTCATTGGGCGAATCGCTCTGGAACTGAAATGGGAATGCTCACTGACATTTCCCCTATCTTAAAGTCTGATAAACGCCAGAAAAATGACTAAGTCCAAAAAAAAATTTTTTTCAACTTTTTTCAATTTTACCCCCGTGGGATATATATTCTACCCACACACATTTGGAACTCTCCTGGGGTACCCTCACACATATTATTCCCTCATTTAGTGGATATTTTCACGAAGAAGTGAAATTTTCAAAAATCCAGAAAATTGGCTGAAAACGACTAAGTATCAAGGACTCATTGGGCGAATCGCTCTGGAACTGAAATCGGAACGCTCACTGACATTTTCCCTATCTGAAAGTCTGATAAACGCCGGAAAAATGACTAAGTCCAAAAAAAAATTTTTTTCAACTTTTTTCAATTTTACCCCCGTGGGATATATATTCTACCCACACACATTTGGAACTCTCCTGGGGTACCCTCACACATATTATTCCCTCATTTAGTGGATATTTTCACAAAGAAGTGAAATTTTCAAAAATCCAGAAAATTGGCTGAAAACGACTAAATATCAAAGACTCATTGGGCGAATCGCTCTGGAACTGAAATGGGAATGCTCACTGACATTTCCCCTATCTTAAAGTCTGATAAACGCCGGAAAAATGACTAAGTCCAAAAAAAAATTTTTTTCAACTTTTTTCAATTTTACCCCCGTGGGATATATATTCTACCCACACACATTTGGAACTCTCCTGGGGTACCCTCACACATATTATTCCCTCATTTAGTGGATATTTTCACAAAAAAGTGAAATTTTCAAAAATCCAGAAAATTGGCTGAAAACGACTAAATATCAAAGACTCATTGGGCGAATCGCTCTGGAACTGAAATCGGAACGCTCACTGACATTTTCCCTATCTGAAAGTCTGATAAACGCCGGAAAAATGACTAAGTCCAAAAAAAAATTTTTTTCAACTTTTTTCAATTTTACCCCCGTGGGATATATATTCTACCCACACACATTTGGAACTCTTCTGGGGTACCCTCACACATATTATTCCCTCATTTAGTGGATATTTTCACAAAGAAGTGAAATTTTCAAAAATCCAGAAAATTGGCTGAAAACGACTAAATATCAAAGACTCATTGGGCGAATCGCTCTGGAACTGAAATGGGAATGCTCACTGACATTTCCCCTATCTTAAAGTCTGATAAACGCCGGAAAAATGACTAAGTCCAAAAAAAAATTTTTTTCAACTTTTTTCAATTTTACCCCCGTGGGATATATATTCTACCCACACACATTTGGAACTCTCCTGGGGTACCCTCACACATATTATTCCCTCATTTAGTGGATATTTTCACAAAGAAGTGAAATTTTCAAAAATCCAGAAAATTGGCTGAAAACGACTAAGTATCAAGGACTCATTGGGCGAATCGCTCTGGAACTGAAATCGGAACGCTCACTGACATTTTCCCTATCTGAAAGTCTGATAAACGCCGGAAAAATGACTAAGTCCAAAAAAAAATTTTTTTCAACTTTTTTCAATTTTACCGCCGTGGGATATATATTCTACCCACACACATTTGGAACTCTCCTGGGGTACCCTCACACATATTATTCCCTCATTTAGTGGATTTTTTCACAAAGAAGTGAAATTTTCAAAAATCCAGAAAATTGGCTGAAAACGACTAAGTATCAAGGACTCATTGGGCGAATCGCTCTGGAACTGAAATCGGAACGCTCACTGACATTTTCCCTATCTGAAAGTCTGATAAACGCCGGAAAAATGACTAAGTCCAAAAAAAAAATTTTTTCAACTTTTTTCAATTTTACCCCCGTGAGATATATATTCTACCCACACACATTTGGAACTCTCCTGGGGTACCCTCACACATATTATTCCCTCATTTAGTGGATATTTTCACAAAGAAGTGAAATTTTCAAAAATCCAGAAAATTGGCTGAAAACGACTAAATATCAAAGACTCATTGGGCGAATCGCTCTGGAACTGAAATGGGAATGCTCACTGACATTTCCCCTATCTTAAAGTCTGATAAACGCCGGAAAAATGACTAAGTCCAAAAAAAAAATTTTTTTCAACTTTTTTCAATTTTACCCCCGTGGGATATATATTCTACCCACACACATTTGGAACTCTCCTGGGGTACCCTCACACATATTATTCCCTCATTTAGTGGATATTTTCACAAAAAAGTGAAATTTTCAAAAATCCAGAAAATTGGCTGAAAACGACTAAATATCAAAGACTCATTGGGCGAATCGCTCTGGAACTGAAATCGGAACGCTCACTGACATTTTCCCTATCTGAAAGTCTGATAAACGCCGGAAAAATGACTAAGTCCAAAAAAAAATTTTTTTCAACTTTTTTCAATTTTACCCCCGTGGGATATATATTCTACCCACACACATTTGGAACTCTTCTGGGGTACCCTCACACATATTATTCCCTCATTTAGTGGATATTTTCACAAAGAAGTGAAATTTTCAAAAATCCAGAAAATTGGCTGAAAACGACTAAATATCAAAGACTCATTGGGCGAATCGCTCTGGAACTGAAATGGGAATGCTCACTGACATTTCCCCTATCTTAAAGTCTGATAAACGCCGGAAAAATGACTAAGTCCAAAAAAAAATTTTTTTCAACTTTTTTCAATTTTACCCCCGTGGGATATATATTCTACCCACACACATTTGGAACTCTCCTGGGGTACCCTCACACATATTATTCCCTCATTTAGTGGATATTTTCACAAAGAAGTGAAATTTTCAAAAATCCAGAAAATTGGCTGAAAACGACTAAGTATCAAGGACTCATTGGGCGAATCGCTCTGGAACTGAAATCGGAACGCTCACTGACATTTTCCCTATCTGAAAGTCTGATAAACGCCGGAAAAATGACTAAGTCCAAAAAAAAATTTTTTTCAACTTTTTTCAATTTTACCGCCGTGGGATATATATTCTACCCACACACATTTGGAACTCTCCTGGGGTACCCTCACACATATTATTCCCTCATTTAGTGGATTTTTTCACAAAGAAGTGAAATTTTCAAAAATCCAGAAAATTGGCTGAAAACGACTAAGTATCAAGGACTCATTGGGCGAATCGCTCTGGAACTGAAATCGGAACGCTCACTGACATTTTCCCTATCTGAAAGTCTGATAAACGCCGGAAAAATGACTAAGTCCAAAAAAAAAATTTTTTCAACTTTTTTCAATTTTACCCCCGTGGGATATATATTCTACCCACACACATTTGGAACTCTCCTGGGGTACCCTCACACATATTATTCCCTCATTTAGTGGATATTTTCACAAAGAAGTGAAATTTTCAAAAATCCAGAAAATTGGCTGAAAACGACTAAGTATCAAGGACTCATTGGGCGAATCGCTCTGGAACTGAAATGGGAATGCTCACTGACATTTCCCCTATCTTAAAGTCTGATAAACGCCGGAAAAATGACTAAGTTCAAAAAAAAATTTTTTTCAACTTTTTTCAATTTTACCCCCGTGGGATATATATTCTACCCACACACATTTGGAACTCTCCTGGGGTACCCTCACACATATTATTCCCTCATTTAGTGGATATTTTCACAAAGAAGTGAAATTTTCAAAAATCCAGAAAATTGGCTGAAAACGACTAAATATCAAAGACTCATTGGGCGAATCGCTCTGGAACTGAAATGGGAATGCTCACTGACATTTCCCCTATCTTAAAGTCTGATAAACGCCGGAAAAATGACTAAGTCCAAAAAAAAATTTTTTTCAACTTTTTTCAATTTTACCCCCGTGGGATATATATTCTACCCACACACATTTGGAACTCTCCTGGGGTACCCTCACACATATTATTCCCTCATTTAGTGGATATTTTCACAAAAAAGTGAAATTTTCAAAAATCCAGAAAATTGGCTGAAAACGACTAAATATCAAAGACTCATTGGGCGAATCGCTCTGGAACTGAAATCGGAACGCTCACTGACATTTTCCCTATCTGAAAGTCTGATAAACGCCGGAAAAATGACTAAGTCCAAAAAAAAATTTTTTTCAACTTTTTTCAATTTTACCCCCGTGGGATATATATTCTACCCACACACATTTGGAACTCTCCTGGGGTACCCTCACACATATTATTCCCTCATTTAGTGGATATTTTCACAAAGAAGTGAAATTTTCAAAAATCCAGAAAATTGGCTGAAAACGACTAAGTATCAAGGACTCATTGGGCGAATCGCTCTGGAACTGAAATCGGAACGCTCACTGACATTTTCCCTATCTGAAAGTCTGATAAACGCCGGAAAAATGACTAAGTCCAAAAAAAAATTTTTTTCAACTTTTTTCAATTTTACCCCCGTGGGATATATATTCTACCCACACACATTTGGAACTCTTCTGGGGTACCCTCACACATATTATTCCCTCATTTAGTGGATATTTTCACAAAGAAGTGAAATTTTCAAAAATCCAGAAAATTGGCTGAAAACGACTAAATATCAAAGACTCATTGGGCGAATCGCTCTGGAACTGAAATGGGAATGCTCACTGACATTTCCCCTATCTTAAAGTCTGATAAACGCCAGAAAAATGACTAAGTCCAAAAAAAAAATTTTTTCAACTTTTTTCAATTTTACCCCCGTGGGATATATATTTTACCCACACACATTTGGAACTCTCCTGGGGTACCCTCACACATATTATTCCCTCATTTAGTGGATATTTTCACAAAGAAGTGAAATTTTCAAAAATCCAGAAAATTGGCTGAAAACGACTAAGTATCAAGGACTCATTGGGCGAATCGCTCTGGAACTGAAATCGGAACGCTCACTGACATTTTCCCTATCTGAAAGTCTGATAAACGCCGGAAAAATGACTAAGTCCAAAAAAAAATTTTTTTCAACTTTTTTCAATTTTACCCCCGTGGGATATATATTCTACCCACACACATTTGGAACTCTTCTGGGGTACCCTCACACATATTATTCCCTCATTTAGTGGATATTTTCACAAAGAAGTGAAATTTTCAAAAATCCAGAAAATTGGCTGAAAACGACTAAATATCAAAGACTCATTGGGCGAATCGCTCTGGAACTGAAATGGGAATGCTCACTGACATTTCCCCTATCTTAAAGTCTGATAAACGCCAGAAAAATGACTAAGTCCAAAAAAAAAATTTTTTCAACTTTTTTCAATTTTACCCCCGTGGGATATATATTTTACCCACACACATTTGGAACTCTCCTGGGGTACCCTCACACATATTATTCCCTCATTTAGTGGATATTTTCACAAAAAAGTGAAAATTTCAAAAATCCAGAAAATTGGCTGAAAACGACTAAATATCAAAGAGTCATTGGGCGAATCGCTCTGGAACTGAAATGGGAATGCTCACTGACATTTCCCCTATCTTAAAGTCTGATAAACGCCAGAAAAATTACTAAGTCCAAAAAAAAATTTTTTTCAACTTTTTTCAATTTTACCCCCGTGGGATATATATTCTACCACACACATTTGGAACTCTCCTGGGGTACCCTCACCCATATTATTCCCTCATTTAGTGGATATTTTCACAAAGAAGTGACATTTTCAAAAATCCAGAAAATTGGCTGAAAACGACTAAGTATCATGGACTCATTGGGCAAATCGCACTGGAACTGAAATCGGAACGCTCACTGACATTTCCCCTATCTGAAAGTCTGATAAACGCCGGAAAAATGACTAAGTCCAAAAAAAAATTTTTTTCAACTTTTTTCAATTTTACCGCCGTGGGATATATATTCTACCCACACACATTTGGAACTCTCCTGGGGTACCCTCACACATATTATTCCCTCATTTAGTGGATTTTTTCACAAAGAAGTGAAATTTTCAAAAATCCAGAAAATTGGCTGAAAACGACTAAATATCAAAGACTCATTGGGCGAATCGCTCTGGAACTGAAATGGGAATGCTCACTGACATTTCCCCTATCTTAAAGTCTGATAAACGCCGGAAAAATGACTAAGTCCAAAAAAAAATTTTTTTCAACTTTTTTCAATTTTACCCCCGTGGGATATATATTCTACCCACACACATTTGGAACTCTCCTGGGGTACCCTCACACATATTATTCCCTCATTTAGTGGATATTTTCACAAAGAAGTGAAATTTTCAAAAATCCAGAAAATTGGCTGAAAACGACTAAGTATCAAGGACTCATTGGGCGAATCGCTCTGGAACTGAAATCGGAACGCTCACTGACATTTTCCCTATCTGAAAGTCTGATAAACGCCGGAAAAATGACTAAGTCCAAAAAAAAATTTTTTTCAACTTTTTTCAATTTTACCGCCGTGGGATATATATTCTACCCACACACATTTGGAACTCTCCTGGGGTACCCTCACACATATTATTCCCTCATTTAGTGGATTTTTTCACAAAGAAGTGAAATTTTCAAAAATCCAGAAAATTGGCTGAAAACGACTAAGTATCAAGGACTCATTGGGCGAATCGCTCTGGAACTGAAATCGGAACGCTCACTGACATTTTCCCTATCTGAAAGTCTGATAAACGCCGGAAAAATGACTAAGTCCAAAAAAAAAATTTTTTCAACTTTTTTCAATTTTACCCCCGTGGGATATATATTCTACCCACACACATTTGGAACTCTCCTGGGGTACCCTCACACATATTATTCCCTCATTTAGTGGATATTTTCACAAAGAAGTGAAATTTTCAAAAATCCAGAAAATTGGCTGAAAACGACTAAGTATCAAGGACTCATTGGGCGAATCGCTCTGGAACTGAAATGGGAATGCTCACTGACATTTCCCCTATCTTAAAGTCTGATAAACGCCGGAAAAATGACTAAGTTCAAAAAAAAATTTTTTTCAACTTTTTTCAATTTTACCCCCGTGGGATATATATTCTACCCACACACATTTGGAACTCTCCTGGGGTACCCTCACACATATTATTCCCTCATTTAGTGGATATTTTCACAAAGAAGTGAAATTTTCAAAAATCCAGAAAATTGGCTGAAAACGACTAAATATCAAAGACTCATTGGGCGAATCGCTCTGGAACTGAAATGGGAATGCTCACTGACATTTCCCCTATCTTAAAGTCTGATAAACGCCGGAAAAATGACTAAGTCCAAAAAAAAATTTTTTTCAACTTTTTTCAATTTTACCCCCGTGGGATATATATTCTACCCACACACATTTGGAACTCTCCTGGGGTACCCTCACACATATTATTCCCTCATTTAGTGGATATTTTCACAAAAAAGTGAAATTTTCAAAAATCCAGAAAATTGGCTGAAAACGACTAAATATCAAAGACTCATTGGGCGAATCGCTCTGGAACTGAAATCGGAACGCTCACTGACATTTTCCCTATCTGAAAGTCTGATAAACGCCGGAAAAATGACTAAGTCCAAAAAAAAATTTTTTTCAACTTTTTTCAATTTTACCCCCGTGGGATATATATTCTACCCACACACATTTGGAACTCTCCTGGGGTACCCTCACACATATTATTCCCTCATTTAGTGGATATTTTCACAAAGAAGTGAAATTTTCAAAAATCCAGAAAATTGGCTGAAAACGACTAAGTATCAAGGACTCATTGGGCGAATCGCTCTGGAACTGAAATCGGAACGCTCACTGACATTTTCCCTATCTGAAAGTCTGATAAACGCCGGAAAAATGACTAAGTCCAAAAAAAAATTTTTTTCAACTTTTTTCAATTTTACCCCCGTGGGATATATATTCTACCCACACACATTTGGAACTCTTCTGGGGTACCCTCACACATATTATTCCCTCATTTAGTGGATATTTTCACAAAGAAGTGAAATTTTCAAAAATCCAGAAAATTGGCTGAAAACGACTAAATATCAAAGACTCATTGGGCGAATCGCTCTGGAACTGAAATGGGAATGCTCACTGACATTTCCCCTATCTTAAAGTCTGATAAACGCCAGAAAAATGACTAAGTCCAAAAAAAAAATTTTTTCAACTTTTTTCAATTTTACCCCCGTGGGATATATATTTTACCCACACACATTTGGAACTCTCCTGGGGTACCCTCACACATATTATTCCCTCATTTAGTGGATATTTTCACAAAAAAGTGAAAATTTCAAAAATCCAGAAAATTGGCTGAAAACGACTAAATATCAAAGAGTCATTGGGCGAATCGCTCTGGAACTGAAATGGGAATGCTCACTGACATTTCCCCTATCTTAAAGTCTGATAAACGCCAGAAAAATTACTAAGTCCAAAAAAAAATTTTTTTCAACTTTTTTCAATTTTACCCCCGTGGGATATATATTCTACCACACACATTTGGAACTCTCCTGGGGTACCCTCACCCATATTATTCCCTCATTTAGTGGATATTTTCACAAAGAAGTGACATTTTCAAAAATCCAGAAAATTGGCTGAAAACGACTAAGTATCATGGACTCATTGGGCAAATCGCACTGGAACTGAAATCGGAACGCTCACTGACATTTCCCCTATCTGAAAGTCTGATAAACGCCGGAAAAATGACTAAGTCCAAAAAAAAAAATTTTTCAACTTTTTTCAATTTCACCCCCGTGGGATATATATTCTACCCACACACATTTGGAACTCTCCTGGGGTACCCTCACACATATTATTCCCTCATTTAGTGGATATTTTCACAAAGAAGTGAAATTTTCAAAAATCCAGAAAATTGGCTGAAAACGACTAAGTATCAAGGACTCATTGGGCGAATCGCTCTGGAACTGAAATCGGAACGCTCACTGACATTTTCCCTATCTGAAAGTCTGATAAACGCCGGAAAAATGACTAAGTCCAAAAAAAAATTTTTTTCAACTTTTTTCAATTTTACCGCCGTGGGATATATATTCTACCCACACACATTTGGAACTCTCCTGGGGTACCCTCACACATATTATTCCCTCATTTAGTGGATTTTTTCACAAAGAAGTGAAATTTTCAAAAATCCAGAAAATTGGCTGAAAACGACTAAGTATCAAGGACTCATTGGGCGAATCGCTCTGGAACTGAAATCGGAACGCTCACTGACATTTTCCCTATCTGAAAGTCTGATAAACGCCGGAAAAATGACTAAGTCCAAAAAAAAAATTTTTTCAACTTTTTTCAATTTTACCCCCGTGGGATATATATTCTACCCACACACATTTGGAACTCTCCTGGGGTACCCTCACACATATTATTCCCTCATTTAGTGGATATTTTCACAAAGAAGTGAAATTTTCAAAAATCCAGAAAATTGGCTGAAAACGACTAAGTATCAAGGACTCATTGGGCGAATCGCTCTGGAACTGAAATGGGAATGCTCACTGACATTTCCCCTATCTTAAAGTCTGATAAACGCCAGAAAAATGACTAAGTCCAAAAAAAAATTTTTTTCAACTTTTTTCAATTTTACCCCCGTGGGATATATATTCTACCCACACACATTTGGAACTCTCCTGGGGTACCCTCACACATATTATTCCCTCATTTAGTGGATATTTTCACAAAGAAGTGAAATTTTCAAAAATCCAGAAAATTGGCTGAAAACGACTAAATATCAAAGACTCATTGGGCGAATCGCTCTGGAACTGAAATGGGAATGCTCACTGACATTTCCCCTATCTGAAAGTCTGATAAACGCCGGAAAAATGACTAAGTCCAAAAAAAAATTTTTTTCAACTTTTTTCAATTTTACCCCCGTGGGATATATATTCTACCCACACACATTTGGAACTCTCCTGGGGTACCCTCACACATATTATTCCCTCATTTAGTGGATATTTTCACAAAGAAGTGAAATTTTCAAAAATCCAGAAAATTGGCTGAAAACGACTAAGTATCAAGGACTCATTGGGCGAATTGCTCTGGAACTGAAATCGGAACGCTCACTGACATTTTCCCTATCTGAAAGTCTGATAAACGCCGGAAAAATGACTAAGTCCAAAAAAAAATTTTTTTCAACTTTTTTCAATTTTACCCCCGTGGGATATATATTCTACCCACACACATTTGGAACTCTTCTGGGGTACCCTCACACATATTATTCCCTCATTTAGTGGATATTTTCACAAAGAAGTGAAATTATCAAAAATCCAGAAAATTGGCTGAAAACGACTAAATATCAAAGACTCATTGGGCGAATCGCTCTGCAACTGAAATGGGAATGCTCACTGACATTTCCCCTATCTTAAAGTCTGATAAACGCTAGAAAAATGACTAAGTCCAAAAAAAAATTTTTTTCAACTTTTTTCAATTTTACCCCCGTGGGATATATATTCTACCCACACACATTTGGAACTCTCCTGGGGTACCCTCACACATATTATTCCCTCATTTAGTGGATATTTTCACAAAGAAGTGAAATTTTCAAAAATCCAGAAAATTGGCTGAAAACGACTAAGTATCAAGGACTCATTGGGCGAATCGCTCTGGAACTGAAATCGGAACGCTCACTGACATTTTCCCTATCTGAAAGTCTGATAAACGCCGGAAAAATGACTAAGTCCAAAAAAAAAATTTTTTCAACTTTTTTCAATTTTGCCCCCGTGGGATATATATTCTACCCACACACATTTGGAACTCTCCTGGGGTACCCTCACACATATTATTCCCTCATTTAGTGGATATTTTCACAAAAAAGTGAAATTTTCAAAAATCCAGAAAATTGGCTGAAAACGACTAAATATCAAAGACTCATTGGGCGAATCGCTCTGGAACTGAAATGGGAATGCTCACTGACATTTTCCCTATCTTAAAGTCTGATAAACGCCAGAAAAATGACTAAGTCCAAAAAAAAATTTTTTTCAACTTTTTTCAATTTTACCCCCGTGGGATATATATTCTACCCACACACATTTGGAACTCTCCTGGGGTACCCTCACACATATTATTCCCTCATTTAGTGGATATTTTCACAAAGAAGTGAAATTTTCAAAAATCCAGAAAATTGGCTGAAAACGACTAAGTATCAAGGACTCATTGGGCGAATCGCTCTGGAACTGAAATCGGAACGCTCACTGACATTTTCCCTATCTGAAAGTCTGATAAACGCCGGAAAAATGACTAAGTCCCAAAAAAAATTTTTTTCAACTTTTTTCAATTTTACCTCCGTGGGATATATATTTTACCCACACACATTTGGAACTCTCCTGGGGTACCCTCACACATATTATTCCCTCATTTAGTGGATATTTTCACAAAAAAGTGAAATTTTCAAAAATCCAGAAAATTGGCTGAAAACGACTAAGTATCAAGGACTCATTGGGCGAATCGCTCTGGAACTGAAATCGGAACACTCACTGACATTTTCCCTATCTGAAAGTCTGATAAACGCCGGAAAAATGACTAAGTCCAAAAAAAAATTTTTTTCAACTTTTTTCAATTTTACCCCCGTGGGATATATATTCTACCCACACACATTTGGAACTCTCCTGGGGTACCCTCACACATATTATTCCCTCATTTAGTGGATATTTTCACAAAGAAGTGAAATTTTCAAAAATCCAGAAAATTGGCTGAAAACGACTAAGTATCAAGGACTCATTGGGCGAATCGCTCTGGAACTGAAATCGGAATGCTCACTGACATTTTCCCTATCTGAAAGTCTGATAAACGCCGGAAAAATGACTAAGTCCAAAAAAAAATTTTTTTCAACTTTTTTCAATTTTACCCCCGTGGGATATATATTCTACCCACACACATTTGGAACTCTTCTGGGGTACCCTCACACATATTATTCCCTCATTTAGTGGATATTTTCACAAAGAAGTGAAATTTTCAAAAATCCAGAAAATTGGCTGAAAACGACTAAGTATCAAGGACTCATTGGGCGAATCGCTCTGGAACTGAAATCGGAACGCTCACTGACATTTTCCCTATCTGAAAGTCTGATAAACGCCGGAAAAATGACTAAGTCCAAAAAAAAAATTTTTTCAACTTTTTTCAATTTTGCCCCCGTGGGATATATATTCTACCCACACACATTTGGAACTCTCCTGGGGTACCCTCACACATATTATTCCCTCATTTAGTGGATATTTTCACAAAGAAGTGAAATTTTCAAAAATCCAGAAAATTGGCTGAAAACGACTAAATATCAAAGACTCATTGGGCGAATCGCTCTGGAACTGAAATGGGAATGCTCACTGACATTTCCCCTATCTTAAAGTCTGATAAACGCCGGAAAAATGACTAAGTCCAAAAAAAAATTTTTTTCAACTTTTTTCAATTTTACCCCCGTGGGATATATATTCTACCCACACACATTTGGAACTCTCCTGGGGTACCCTCACACATATTATTCCCTCATTTAGTGGATATTTTCACAAAAAAGTGAAATTTTCAAAAATGCAGAAAATTGGCTGAAAACGACTAAATATCAAAGACTCATTGGGCGAATCGCTCTGGAACTGAAATCGGAACGCTCACTGACATTTTCCCTATCTGAAAGTCTGATAAACGCCGGAAAAATGACTAAGTCCCCAAAAAAATTTTTTTCAACTTTTTTCAATTTTACCCCCGTGGGATATATATTCTACCCACACACATTTGGAACTCTTCTGGGGTACCCTCACACATATTATTCCCTCATTTAGTGGATATTTTCACAAAGAAGTGAAATTTTCAAAAATCCAGAAAATTGGCTGAAAACGACTAAATATCAAAGACTCATTGGGCGAATCGCTCTGGAACTGAAATGGGAATGCTCACTGACATTTCCCCTATCTGAAAGTCTGATAAACGCCGGAAAAATGACTAAGTCCAAAAAAAAATTTTTTTCAACTTTTTTCAATTTTACCCCCGTGGGATATATATTCTACCCACACACATTTGGAACTCTTCTGGGGTACCCTCACACATATTATTCCCTCATTTAGTGGATATTTTCACAAAGAAGTGAAATTATCAAAAATCCAGAAAATTGGCTGAAAACGACTAAATATCAAAGACTCATTGGGCGAATCGCTCTGCAACTGAAATGGGAATGCTCACTGACATTTCCCCTATCTTAAAGTCTGATAAACGCTAGAAAAATGACTAAGTCCAAAAAAAAATTTTTTTCAACTTTTTTCAATTTTACCCCCGTGGGATATATATTCTACCCACACACATTTGGAACTCTCCTGGGGTACCCTCACACATATTATTCCCTCATTTAGTGGATATTTTCACAAAGAAGTGAAATTTTCAAAAATCCAGAAAATTGGCTGAAAACGACTAAGTATCAAGGACTCATTGGGCGAATCGCTCTGGAACTGAAATCGGAACGCTCACTGACATTTTCCCTATCTGAAAGTCTGATAAACGCCGGAAAAATGACTAAGTCCAAAAAAAAAATTTTTTCAACTTTTTTCAATTTTGCCCCCGTGGGATATATATTCTACCCACACACATTTGGAACTCTCCTGGGGTACCCTCACACATATTATTCCCTCATTTAGTGGATATTTTCACAAAAAAGTGAAATTTTCAAAAATCCAGAAAATTGGCTGAAAACGACTAAATATCAAAGACTCATTGGGCGAATCGCTCTGGAACTGAAATGGGAATGCTCACTGACATTTTCCCTATCTTAAAGTCTGATAAACGCCAGAAAAATGACTAAGTCCAAAAAAAAATTTTTTTCAACTTTTTTCAATTTTACCCCCGTGGGATATATATTCTACCCACACACATTTGGAACTCTCCTGGGGTACCCTCACACATATTATTCCCTCATTTAGTGGATATTTTCACAAAGAAGTGAAATTTTCAAAAATCCAGAAAATTGGCTGAAAACGACTAAGTATCAAGGACTCATTGGGCGAATCGCTCTGGAACTGAAATCGGAACGCTCACTGACATTTTCCCTATCTGAAAGTCTGATAAACGCCGGAAAAATGACTAAGTCCCAAAAAAAATTTTTTTCAACTTTTTTCAATTTTACCTCCGTGGGATATATATTTTACCCACACACATTTGGAACTCTCCTGGGGTACCCTCACACATATTATTCCCTCATTTAGTGGATATTTTCACAAAAAAGTGAAATTTTCAAAAATCCAGAAAATTGGCTGAAAACGACTAAGTATCAAGGACTCATTGGGCGAATCGCTCTGGAACTGAAATCGGAACACTCACTGACATTTTCCCTATCTGAAAGTCTGATAAACGCCGGAAAAATGACTAAGTCCAAAAAAAAATTTTTTTCAACTTTTTTCAATTTTACCCCCGTGGGATATATATTCTACCCACACACATTTGGAACTCTCCTGGGGTACCCTCACACATATTATTCCCTCATTTAGTGGATATTTTCACAAAGAAGTGAAATTTTCAAAAATCCAGAAAATTGGCTGAAAACGACTAAGTATCAAGGACTCATTGGGCGAATCGCTCTGGAACTGAAATCGGAATGCTCACTGACATTTTCCCTATCTGAAAGTCTGATAAACGCCGGAAAAATGACTAAGTCCAAAAAAAAATTTTTTTCAACTTTTTTCAATTTTACCCCCGTGGGATATATATTCTACCCACACACATTTGGAACTCTTCTGGGGTACCCTCACACATATTATTCCCTCATTTAGTGGATATTTTCACAAAGAAGTGAAATTTTCAAAAATCCAGAAAATTGGCTGAAAACGACTAAGTATCAAGGACTCATTGGGCGAATCGCTCTGGAACTGAAATCGGAACGCTCACTGACATTTTCCCTATCTGAAAGTCTGATAAACGCCGGAAAAATGACTAAGTCCAAAAAAAAAATTTTTTCAACTTTTTTCAATTTTGCCCCCGTGGGATATATATTCTACCCACACACATTTGGAACTCTCCTGGGGTACCCTCACACATATTATTCCCTCATTTAGTGGATATTTTCACAAAGAAGTGAAATTTTCAAAAATCCAGAAAATTGGCTGAAAACGACTAAATATCAAAGACTCATTGGGCGAATCGCTCTGGAACTGAAATGGGAATGCTCACTGACATTTCCCCTATCTTAAAGTCTGATAAACGCCGGAAAAATGACTAAGTCCAAAAAAAATTTTTTTTCAACTTTTTTCAATTTTACCCCCGTGGGATATATATTCTACCCACACACATTTGGAACTCTCCTGGGGTACCCTCACACATATTATTCCCTCATTTAGTGGATATTTTCACAAAAAAGTGAAATTTTCAAAAATGCAGAAAATTGGCTGAAAACGACTAAATATCAAAGACTCATTGGGCGAATCGCTCTGGAACTGAAATCGGAACGCTCACTGACATTTTCCCTATCTGAAAGTCTGATAAACGCCGGAAAAATGACTAAGTCCCCAAAAAAATTTTTTTCAACTTTTTTCAATTTTACCCCCGTGGGATATATATTCTACCCAAACACATTTGGAACTCTTCTGGGGTACCCTCACACATATTATTCCCTCATTTAGTGGATATTTTCACAAAGAAGTGAAATTTTCAAAAATCCAGAAAATTGGCTGAAAACGACTAAATATCAAAGACTCATTGGGCGAATCGCTCTGGAACTGAAATGGGAATGCTCACTGACATTTCCCCTATCTTAAAGTCTGATAAACGCCGGAAAAATGACTAAGTCCAAAAAAAAATTTTTTTCAACTTTTTTCAATTTTACCCCCGTGGGATATATATTCTACCCACACACATTTGGAACTCTCCTGGGGTACCCTTACACATATTATTCCCTCATTTAGTGGATATTTTCACAAAGAAGTGAAATTTTCAAAAATCCAGAAAATTGGCTGAAAACGACTAAGTATCAAGGACTCATTGGGCGAATCGCTCTGGAACTGAAATCGGAACGCTCACTGACATTTTCCCTATCTGAAAGTCTGATAAACGCCGGAAAAATGACTAAGTCCAAAAAAAAATTTTTTTCAACTTTTTTCAATTTTACCCCCGTGGGATATATATTCTACCCACACACATTTGGAACTCTCCTGGGGTACCCTCACACATATTATTCCCTCATTTAGTGGATATTTTCACAAAGAAGTGAAATTTTCAAAAATCCAGAAAATTGGCTGAAAACGACTAAATATCAAAGACTCATTGGGCGAATCGCTCTGGAACTGAAATGGGAATGCTCACTGACATTTCCCCTATCTTAAAGTCTGATAAACGCCGGAAAAATGACTAAGTCCAAAAAAAAATTTTTTTCAACTTTTTTCAATTTTACCCCCGTGGGATATATATTCTACCCACACACATTTGGAACTCTCCTGGGGTACCCTCACACATATTATTCCCTCATTTAGTGGATATTTTCACAAAAAAGTGAAATTTTCAAAAATCCAGAAAATTGGCTGAAAACGACTAAATATCAAAGACTCATTGGGCGAATCGCTCTGGAACTGAAATCGGAACGCTCACTGACATTTTCCCTATCTGAAAGTCTGATAAACGCCGGAAAAATGACTAAGTCCAAAAAAAAATTTTTTTCAACTTTTTTCAATTTTACCCCCGTGGGATATATATTCTACCCACACACATTTGGAACTCTCCTGGGGTACCCTCACACATATTATTCCCTCATTTAGTGGATATTTTCAAAAAGAAGTGAAATTTTCAAAAATCCAGAAAATTGGCTGAAAACGACTAAGTATCAAGGACTCATTGGGCGAATCGCTCTGGAACTGAAATCGGAACGCTCACTGACATTTTCCCTATCTGAAAGTCTGATAAACGCCGGAAAAATGACTAAGTCCAAAAAAAAATTTTTTTCAACTTTTTTCAATTTTACCCCCGTGGGATATATATTCTACCCACACACATTTGGAACTCTTCTGGGGTACCCTCACACATATTATTCCCTCATTTAGTGGATATTTTCACAAAGAAGTGAAATTTTCAAAAATCCAGAAAATTGGCTGAAAACGACTAAATATCAAAGACTCATTGGGCGAATCGCTCTGCAACTGAAATGGGAATGCTCACTGACATTTCCCCTATCTTAAAGTCTGATAAACGCTAGAAAAATGACTAAGTCCAAAAAAAAATTTTTTTCAACTTTTTTCAATTTTACCCCCGTGGGATATATATTCTACCCACACACATTTGGAACTCTCCTGGGGTACCCTCACACATATTATTCCCTCATTTAGTGGATATTTTCACAAAGAAGTGAAATTTTCAAAAATCCAGAAAATTGGCTGAAAACGACTAAGTATCAAGGACTCATTGGGCGAATCGCTCTGGAACTGAAATCGGAACGCTCACTGACATTTTCCCTATCTGAAAGTCTGATAAACGCCGGAAAAATGACTAAGTCCAAAAAAAAAATTTTTTCAACTTTTTTCAATTTTGCCCCCGTGGGATATATATTCTACCCACACACATTTGGAACTCTCCTGGGGTACCCTCACACATATTATTCCCTCATTTAGTGGATATTTTCACAAAAAAGTGAAATTTTCAAAAATCCAGAAAATTGGCTGAAAACGACTAAATATCAAAGACTCATTGGGCGAATCGCTCTGGAACTGAAATGGGAATGCTCACTGACATTTTCCCTATCTTAAAGTCTGATAAACGCCAGAAAAATGACTAAGTCCAAAAAAAAATTTTTTTCAACTTTTTTCAATTTTACCCCCGTGGGATATATATTCTACCCACACACATTTGGAACTCTCCTGGGGTACCCTCACACATATTATTCCCTCATTTAGTGGATATTTTCACAAAGAAGTGAAATGTTCAAAAATCCAGAAAATTGGCTGAAAACGACTAAGTATCAAGGACTCATTGGGCGAATCGCTCTGGAACTGAAATCGGAACGCTCACTGACATTTTCCCTATCTGAAAGTCTGATAAACGCCGGAAAAATGACCAAGTCCAAAAAAAAATTTTTTTCAACTTTTTTCAATTTTACCCCCGTGGGATATATATTCTACCCACACACATTTGGAACTCTTCTGGGGTACCCTCACACATATTATTCCCTCATTTAGTGGATATTTTCACAAAGAAGTGAAATTTTCAAAAATCCAGAAAATTGGCTGAAAACGACTAAATATCAAAGACTCATTGGGCGAATCGCTCTGCAACTGAAATGGGAATGCTCACTGACATTTCCCCTATCTTAAAGTCTGATAAACGCTAGAAAAATGACTAAGTCCAAAAAAAAATTTTTTTCAACTTTTTTCAATTTTACCCCCGTGGGATATATATTCTACCCACACACATTTGGAACTCTCCTGGGGTACCCTCACACATATTATTCCCTCATTTAGTGGATATTTTCACAAAAAAGTGAAATTTTCAAAAATCCAGAAAATTGGCTGAAAACGACTAAATATCAAAGACTCATTGGGCGAATCGCTCTGGAACTGAAATCGGAACGCTCACTGACATTTTCCCTATCTGAAAGTCTGATAAACGCCGGAAAAATGACTAAGTCCCCAAAAAAATTTTTTTCAACTTTTTTCAATTTTACCCCCGTGGGATATATATTCTACCCACACACATTTGGAACTCTTCTGGGGTACCCTGACACATATTATTCCCTCATTTAGTGGATATTTTCACAAAGAAGTGAAATTTTCAAAAATCCAGAAAATTGGCTGAAAACGACTAAATATCAAAGACTCATTGGGCGAATCGCTCTGGAACTGAAATGGGAATGCTCACTGACATTTCCCCTATCTTAAAGTCTGATAAACGCCGGAAAAATGACTAAGTCCAAAAAAAAATTTTTTTCAACTTTTTTCAATTTTACCCCCGTGGGATATATATTCTACCCACACACATTTGGAACTCTCCTGGGGTACCCTCACACATATTATTCCCTCATTTAGTGGATATTTTCACAAAGAAGTGAAATTTTCAAAAATCCAGAAAATTGGCTGAAAACGACTAAGTATCAAGGACTCATTGGGCGAATCGCTCTGGAACTGAAATCGGAACGCTCACTGACATTTTCCCTATCTGAAAGTCTGATAAACGCCGGAAAAATGACTAAGTCCCCAAAAAAATTTTTTTCAACTTTTTTCAATTTTACCTCCGTGGGATATATATTCTACCCACACACATTTGGAACTCTCCTGGGGTACCCTCACACATATTATTCCCTCATTTAGTGGATATTTTCACAAAAAAGTGAAATTTTCAAAAATCCAGAAAATTGGCTGAAAACGACTAAGTATCAAGGACTCATTGGGCGAATCGCTCTGGAACTGAAATCGGAACACTCACTGACATTTTCCCTATCTGAAAGTCTGATAAACGCCGGAAAAATGACTAAGTCCAAAAAAAATTTTTTTCAACTTCTTTCAATTTTACCCCCGTGGGATATATATTCTACCCACACACATTTGGAACTCTCCTGGGGTACCCTCACACATATTATTCCCTCATTTAGTGGATATTTTCACAAAAAAGTGAAATTTTCAAAAATCCAGAAAATTGGCTGAAAACGACTAAATATCAAAGACTCATTGGGCGAATCGCTCTGGAACTGAAATCGGAACGCTCACTGACATTTTCCCTATCTGAAAGTCTGATAAACGCCGGAAAAATGACTAAGTCCCCAAAAAAATTTTTTTCAACTTTTTTCAATTTTACCTCCGTGGGATATATATTCTACCCACACACATTTGGAACTCTCCTGGGGTACCCTCACACATATTATTCCCTCATTTAGTGGATATTTTCACAAAAAAGTGAAATTTTCAAAAATCCAGAAAATTGGCTGAAAACGACTAAGTATCAAGGACTCATTAGGCGAATCGCTCTGGAACTGAAATCGGAACACTCACTGACATTTTCCCTATCTGAAAGTCTGATAAACGCCGGAAAAATGACTAAGTCCAAAAAAAAATTTTTTTCAACTTCTTTCAATTTTACCCCCGTGGGATATATATTCTACCCACACACATTTGGAACTCTCCTGGGGTACCCTCACACATATTATTCCCTCATTTAGTGGATATTTTCACAAAGAAGTGAAATTTTCAAAAATCCAGAAAATTGGCTGAAAACGACTAAGTATCAAGGACTCATTGGGCGAATCGCTCTGGAACTGAAATCGGAACGCTCACTGACATTTTCCCTATCTGAAAGTCTGATAAACGCCGGAAAAATGACTAAGTCCAAAAAAAAATTTTTTTCAACTTTTTTCAATTTTACCCCCGTGGGATATATATTCTACCCACACACATTTGGAACTCTCCTGGGGTACCCTCACACATATTATTCCCTCTTTTAGTGGATATTTTCACAAAGAAGTGAAATTTTCAAAAATCCAGAAAATTGGCTGAAAACGACTAAATATCAAAGACTCATTGGGCGAATCGCTCTGGAACTGAAATGGGAATGCTCACTGACATTTCCCCTATCTTAAAGTCTGATAAACGCCGGAAAAATGACTAAGTCCAAAAAAAAATTTTTTTCAACTTTTTTCAATTTTACCCCCGTGGGATATATATTCTACCCACACACATTTGGAACTCTCCTGGGGTACCCTCACACATATTATTCCCTCATTTAGTGGATATTTTCACAAAAAAGTGAAATTTTCAAAAATCCAGAAAATTGGCTGAAAACGACTAAATATCAAAGACTCATTGGGCGAATCGCTCTGGAACTGAAATGGGAATGCTCACTGACATTTTCCCTATCTTAAAGTCTGATAAACGCCAGAAAAATGACTAAGTCCAAAAAAAAATTTTTTTCAACTTTTTTCAATTTTACCCCCGTGGGATATATATTCTACCCACACACATTTGGAACTCTCCTGGGGTACCCTCACACATATTATTCCCTCATTTAGTGGATATTTTCACAAAGAAGTGAAATGTTCAAAAATCCAGAAAATTGGCTGAAAACGACTAAGTATCAAGGACTCATTGGGCGAATCGCTCTGGAACTGAAATCGGAACGCTCACTGACATTTTCCCTATCTGAAAGTCTGATAAACGCCGGAAAAATGACCAAGTCCAAAAAAAAATTTTTTTCAACTTTTTTCAATTTTACCCCCGTGGGATATATATTCTACCCACACACATTTGGAACTCTTCTGGGGTACCCTCACACATATTATTCCCTCATTTAGTGGATATTTTCACAAAGAAGTGAAATTTTCAAAAATCCAGAAAATTGGCTGAAAACGACTAAATATCAAAGACTCATTGGGCGAATCGCTCTGCAACTGAAATGGGAATGCTCACTGACATTTCCCCTATCTTAAAGTCTGATAAACGCTAGAAAAATGACTAAGTCCAAAAAAAAATTTTTTTCAACTTTTTTCAATTTTACCCCCGTGGGATATATATTCTACCCACACACATTTGGAACTCTCCTGGGGTACCCTCACACATATTATTCCCTCATTTAGTGGATATTTTCACAAAAAAGTGAAATTTTCAAAAATCCAGAAAATTGGCTGAAAACGACTAAATATCAAAGACTCATTGGGCGAATCGCTCTGGAACTGAAATCGGAACGCTCACTGACATTTTCCCTATCTGAAAGTCTGATAAACGCCGGAAAAATGACTAAGTCCCCAAAAAAATTATTTTCAACTTTTTTCAATTTTACCCCCGTGGGATATATATTCTACCCACACACATTTGGAACTCTTCTGGGGTACCCTGACACATATTATTCCCTCATTTAGTGGATATTTTCACAAAGAAGTGAAATTTTCAAAAATCCAGAAAATTGGCTGAAAACGACTAAATATCAAAGACTCATTGGGCGAATCGCTCTGGAACTGAAATGGGAATGCTCACTGACATTTCCCCTATCTTAAAGTCTGATAAACGCCGGAAAAATGACTAAGTCCAAAAAAAAATTTTTTTCAACTTTTTTCAATTTTACCCCCGTGGGATATATATTCTACCCACACACATTTGGAACTCTCCTGGGGTACCCTCACACATATTATTCCCTCATTTAGTGGATATTTTCACAAAGAAGTGAAATTTTCAAAAATCCAGAAAATTGGCTGAAAACGACTAAGTATCAAGGACTCATTGGGCGAATCGCTCTGGAACTGAAATCGGAACGCTCACTGACATTTTCCCTATCTGAAAGTCTGATAAACGCCGGAAAAATGACTAAGTCCCCAAAAAAATTTTTTTCAACTTTTTTCAATTTTACCTCCGTGGGATATATATTCTACCCACACACATTTGGAACTCTCCTGGGGTACCCTCACACATATTATTCCCTCATTTAGTGGATATTTTCACAAAAAAGTGAAATTTTCAAAAATCCAGAAAATTGGCTGAAAACGACTAAGTATCAAGGACTCATTGGGCGAATCGCTCTGGAACTGAAATCGGAACACTCACTGACATTTTCCCTATCTGAAAGTCTGATAAACGCCGGAAAAATGACTAAGTCCAAAAAAAATTTTTTTCAACTTCTTTCAATTTTACCCCCGTGGGATATATATTCTACCCACACACATTTGGAACTCTCCTGGGGTACCCTCACACATATTATTCCCTCATTTAGTGGATATTTTCACAAAAAAGTGAAATTTTCAAAAATCCAGAAAATTGGCTGAAAACGACTAAATATCAAAGACTCATTGGGCGAATCGCTCTGGAACTGAAATCGGAACGCTCACTGACATTTTCCCTATCTGAAAGTCTGATAAACGCCGGAAAAATGACTAAGTCCCCAAAAAAATTTTTTTCAACTTTTTTCAATTTTACCTCCGTGGGATATATATTCTACCCACACACATTTGGAACTCTCCTGGGGTACCCTCACACATATTATTCCCTCATTTAGTGGATATTTTCACAAAAAAGTGAAATTTTCAAAAATCCAGAAAATTGGCTGAAAACGACTAAGTATCAAGGACTCATTAGGCGAATCGCTCTGGAACTGAAATCGGAACACTCACTGACATTTTCCCTATCTGAAAGTCTGATAAACGCCGGAAAAATGACTAAGTCCAAAAAAAAATTTTTTTCAACTTCTTTCAATTTTACCCCCGTGGGATATATATTCTACCCACACACATTTGGAACTCTCCTGGGGTACCCTCACACATATTATTCCCTCATTTAGTGGATATTTTCACAAAGAAGTGAAATTTTCAAAAATCCAGAAAATTGGCTGAAAACGACTAAGTATCAAGGACTCATTGGGCGAATCGCTCTGGAACTGAAATCGGAACGCTCACTGACATTTTCCCTATCTGAAAGTCTGATAAACGCCGGAAAAATGACTAAGTCCAAAAAAAAATTTTTTTCAACTTTTTTCAATTTTACCCCCGTGGGATATATATTCTACCCACACACATTTGGAACTCTCCTGGGGTACCCTCACACATATTATTCCCTCTTTTAGTGGATATTTTCACAAAGAAGTGAAATTTTCAAAAATCCAGAAAATTGGCTGAAAACGACTAAATATCAAAGACTCATTGGGCGAATCGCTCTGGAACTGAAATGGGAATGCTCACTGACATTTCCCCTATCTTAAAGTCTGATAAACGCCGGAAAAATGACTAAGTCCAAAAAAAAATTTTTTTCAACTTTTTTCAATTTTACCCCCGTGGGATATATATTCTACCCACACACATTTGGAACTCTCCTGGGGTACCCTCACACATATTATTCCCTCATTTAGTGGATATTTTCACAAAAAAGTGAAATTTTCAAAAATCCAGAAAATTGGCTGAAAACGACTAAATATCAAAGACTCATTGGGCGAATCGCTCTGGAACTGAAATCGGAACGCTCACTGACATTTTCCCTATCTGAAAGTCTGATAAACGCCGGAAAAATGACTAAGTCCAAAAAAAAATTTTTTTCAACTTTTTTCAATTTTACCCCCGTGGGATATATATTCTACCCACACACATTTGGAACTCTCCTGGGGTACCCTCACACATATTATTCCCTCATTTAGTGGATATTTTCACAAAGAAGTGAAATTTTCAAAAATCCAGAAAATTGGCTGAAAACGACTAAGTATCAAGGACTCATTGGGCGAATCGCTCTGGAACTGAAATCGGAACGCTCACTGACATTTTCCCTATCTGAAAGTCTGATAAACGCCGGAAAAATGACTAAGTCCAAAAAAAAATTTTTTTCAACTTTTTTCAATTTTACCCCCGTGGGATATATATTCTACCCACACACATTTGGAACTCTTCTGGGGTACCCTCACACATATTATTCCCTCATTTAGTGGATATTTTCACAAAGAAGTGAAATTTTCAAAAATCCAGAAAATTGGCTGAAAACGACTAAATATCAAAGACTCATTGGGCGAATCGCTCTGCAACTGAAATGGGAATGCTCACTGACATTTCCCCTATCTTAAAGTCTGATAAACGCCAGAAAAATGACTAAGTCGAAAAAAAAATTTTTTTCAACTTTTTTCAATTTTACCCCCGTGGGATATATATTCTACCCACACACATTTGGAACTCTCCTGGGGTACCCTCACACATATTATTCCCTCATTTAGTGGATATTTTCACAAAGAAGTGAAATTTTCAAAAATCCAGAAAATTGGCTGAAAACGACTAAGTATCAAGGACTCATTGGGCGAATCGCTCTGGAACTGAAATCGGAACGCTCACTGACATTTTCCCTATCTGAAAGTCTGATAAACGCCGGAAAAATGACTAAGTCCAAAAAAAAATTTTTTTCAACTTTTTTCAATTTTACCCCCGTGGGATATATATTCTACCCACACACATTTGGAACTCTCCTGGGGTACCCTCACACATATTATTCCCTCATTTAGTGGATATTTTCACAAAGAAGTGAAATTTTCAAAAATCCAGAAAATTGGCTGAAAACGACTAAATATCAAAGACTCATTGGGCGAATCGCTCTGGAACTGAAATGGGAATGCTCACTGACATTTCCCCTATCTTAAAGTCTGATAAACGCCGGAAAAATGACTAAGTCCAAAAAAAAATTTTTTTCAACTTTTTTCAATTTTACCCCCGTGGGATATATATTCTACCCACACACATTTGGAACTCTCCTGGGGTACCCTCACACATATTATTCCCTCATTTAGTGGATATTTTCACAAAGAAGTGAAATTTTCAAAAATCCAGAAAATTGGCTGAAAACGACTAAGTATCAAGGACTCATTGGGCGAATCGCTCTGGAACTGAAATCGGAACGCTCACTGACATTTTCCCTATCTGAAAGTCTGATAAACGCCGGAAAAATGACTAAGTCCAAAAAAAAATTTTTTTCAACTTTTTTCAATTTTACCCCCGTGGGATATATATTCTACCCACACACATTTGGAACTCTCCTGGGGTACCCTCACACATATTATTCCCTCATTTAGTGGATATTTTCACAAAGAAGTGAAATTTTCAAAAATCCAGAAAATTGGCTGAAAACGACTAAGTATCAAGGACTCATTGGGCGAATCGCTCTGGAACTGAAATCGGAACGCTCACTGACATTTTCCCTATCTGAAAGTCTGATAAACGCCGGAAAAATGACTAAGTCCAAAAAAAAATTTTTTTCAACTTTTTTCAATTTTACCCCCGTGGGATATATATTCTACCCACACACATTTGGAACTCTTCTGGGGTACCCTCACACATATTATTCCCTCATTTAGTGGATATTTTCACAAAGAAGTGAAATTTTCAAAAATCCAGAAAATTGGCTGAAAACGACTAAATATCAAAGACTCATTGGGCGAATCGCTCTGCAACTGAAATGGGAATGCTCACTGACATTTCCCCTATCTTAAAGTCTGATAAACGCCAGAAAAATGACTAAGTCGAAAAAAAAATTTTTTTCAACTTTTTTCAATTTTACCCCCGTGGGATATATATTCTACCCACACACATTTGGAACTCTCCTGGGGTACCCTCACACATATTATTCCCTCATTTAGTGGATATTTTCACAAAGAAGTGAAATTTTCAAAAATCCAGAAAATTGGCTGAAAACGACTAAGTATCAAGGACTCATTGGGCGAATCGCTCTGGAACTGAAATCGGAACGCTCACTGACATTTTCCCTATCTGAAAGTCTGATAAACGCCGGAAAAATGACTAAGTCCAAAAAAAAATTTTTTTCAACTTTTTTCAATTTTACCCCCGTGGGATATATATTCTACCCACACACATTTGGAACTCTCCTGGGGTACCCTCACACATATTATTCCCTCATTTAGTGGATATTTTCACAAAGAAGTGAAATTTTCAAAAATCCAGAAAATTGGCTGAAAACGACTAAATATCAAAGACTCATTGGGCGAATCGCTCTGGAACTGAAATGGGAATGCTCACTGACATTTCCCCTATTTTAAAGTCTGATAAACGCCGGAAAAATGACTAAGTCCAAAAAAAAATTTTTTTCAACTTTTTTCAATTTTACCCCCGTGGGATATATATTCTACCCACACACATTTGGAACTCTCCTGGGGTACCCTCACACATATTATTCCCTCATTTAGTGGATATTTTCACAAAGAAGTGAAATTTTCAAAAATCCAGAAAATTGGCTGAAAACGACTAAGTATCAAGGACTCATTGGGCGAATCGCTCTGGAACTGAAATCGGAACGCTCACTGACATTTTCCCTATCTGAAAGTCTGATAAACGCCGGAAAAATGACTAAGTCCAAAAAAAAATTTTTTTCAACTTTTTTCAATTTTACCCCCGTGGGATATATATTCTACCCACACACATTTGGAACTCTTCTGGGGTACCCTCACACATATTATTCCCTCATTTAGTGGATATTTTCACAAAGAAGTGAAATTTTCAAAAATCCAGAAAATTGGCTGAAAACGACTAAATATCAAAGACTCATTGGGCGAATCACTCTGGAACTGAAATGGGAATGCTCACTGACATTTTCCCTATCTTAAAGTCTGATAAACGCCAGAAAAATGACTAAGTCCAAAAAAAAATTTTTTTTAACTTTTTTCAATTTTACCCCCGTGGGATATATATTCTACCCACACACATTTGGAACTCTCCTGGGGTACCCTCACACATATTATTCCCTCATTTAGTGGATATTTTCACAAAGAAGTGAAATTTTCAAAAATCCAGAAAATTGGCTGAAAACGACTAAGTATCAAGGACTCATTGGGCGAATCGCTCTGGAACTGAAATCGGAACGCTCACTGACATTTTCCCTATCTGAAAGTCTGATAAACGCCGGAAAAATGACTAAGTCCCCAAAAAAATTTTTTTCAACTTTTTTCAATTTTACCTCCGTGGGATATATATTCTACCCACACACATTTGGAACTCTCCTGGGGTACCCTCACACATATTATTCCCTCATTTAGTGGATATTTTCATAAAAAAGTGAAATTTTCAAAAATCCAGAAAATTGGCTGAAAACGACTAAGTATCAAGGACTCATTAGGCGAATCGCTCTGGAACTGAAATCGGAACACTCACTGACATTTTCCCTATCTGAAAGTCTGATAAACGCCGGAAAAATGACTAAGTCCAAAAAAAAATTTTTTTCAACTTCTTTCAATTTTACCCCCGTGGGATATATATTCTACCCACACACATTTGGAACTCTCCTGGGGTACCCTCACACATATTATTCCCTCATTTAGTGGATATTTTCACAAAGAAGTGAAATTTTCAAAAATCCAGAAAATTGGCTGAAAACGACTAAGTATCAAGGACTCATTGGGCGAATCGCTCTGGAACTGAAATCGGAACGCTCACTGACATTTTCCCTATCTGAAAGTCTGATAAACGCCGGAAAAATGACTAAGTCCAAAAAAAAATTTTTTTCAACTTTTTTCAATTTTACCCCCGTGGGATATATATTCTACCCACACACATTTGGAACTCTCCTGGGGTACCCTCACACATATTATTCCCTCATTTAGTGGATATTTTCACAAAGAAGTGAAATTTTCAAAAATCCAGAAAATTGGCTGAAAACGACTAAATATCAAAGACTCATTGGGCGAATCGCTCTGGAACTGAAATGGGAATGCTCACTGACATTTCCCCTATCTTAAAGTCTGATAAACGCCGGAAAAATGACTAAGTCCAAAAAAAAATTTTTTTCAACTTTTTTCAATTTTACCCCCGTGGGATATATATTCTACCCACACACATTTGGAACTCTCCTGGGGTACCCTCACACATATTATTCCCTCATTTAGTGGATATTTTCACAAAAAAGTGAAATTTTCAAAAATCCAGAAAATTGGCTGAAAACGACTAAATATCAAAGACTCATTGGGCGAATCGCTCTGGAACTGAAATCGGAACGCTCACTGACATTTTCCCTATCTGAAAGTCTGATAAACGCCGGAAAAATGACTAAGTCCAAAAAAAAATTTTTTTCAACTTTTTTCAATTTTACCCCCGTGGGATATATATTCTACCCACACACATTTGGAACTCTCCTGGGGTACCCTCACACATATTATTCCCTCATTTAGTGGATATTTTCACAAAGAAGTGAAATTTTCAAAAATCCAGAAAATTGGCTGAAAACGACTAAGTATCAAGGACTCATTGGGCGAATCGCTCTGGAACTGAAATCGGAACGCTCACTGACATTTTCCCTATCTGAAAGTCTGATAAACGCCGGAAAAATGACTAAGTCCAAAAAAAAATTTTTTTCAACTTTTTTCAATTTTACCCCCGTGGGATATATATTCTACCCACACACATTTGGAACTCTTCTGGGGTACCCTCACACATATTATTCCCTCATTTAGTGGATATTTTCACAAAGAAGTGAAATTTTCAAAAATCCAGAAAATTGGCTGAAAACGACTAAATATCAAAGACTCATTGGGCGAATCGCTCTGCAACTGAAATGGGAATGCTCACTGACATTTCCCCTATCTTAAAGTCTGATAAACGCCAGAAAAATGACTAAGTCCAAAAAAAAATTTTTTTCAACTTTTTTCAATTTTACCCCCGTGGGATATATATTCTACCCACACACATTTGGAACTCTCCTGGGGTACCCTCACACATATTATTCCCTCATTTAGTGGATATTTTCACAAAGAAGTGAAATTTTCAAAAATCCAGAAAATTGGCTGAAAACGACTAAGTATCAAGGACTCATTGGGCGAATCGCTCTGGAACTGAAATCGGAACGCTCACTGACATTTTCCCTATCTGAAAGTCTGATAAACGCCGGAAAAATGACTAAGTCCAAAAAAAAAATTTTTTCAACTTTTTTCAATTTTGCCCCCGTGGGATATATATTCTACCCACACACATTTGGAACTCTCCTGGGGTACCCTCACACATATTATTCCCTCATTTAGTGGATATTTTCACAAAAAAGTGAAATTTTCAAAAATCCAGAAAATTGGCTGAAAACGACTAAATATCAAAGACTCATTGGGCGAATCGCTCTGGAACTGAAATGGGAATGCTCACTGACATTTTCCCTATCTTAAAGTCTGATAAACGCCAGAAAAATGACTAAGTCCAAAAAAAAATTTTTTTTAACTTTTTTCAATTTTACCCCCGTGGGATATATATTCTACCCACACACATTTGGAACTCTCCTGGGGTACCCTCACACATATTATTCCCTCATTTAGTGGATATTTTCACAAAGAAGTGAAATTTTCAAAAATCCAGAAAATTGGCTGAAAACGACTAAGTATCAAGGACTCATTGGGCGAATCGCTCTGGAACTGAAATCGGAACGCTCACTGACATTTTCCCTATCTGAAAGTCTGATAAACGCCCGAAAAATGACTAAGTCCCAAAAAAAATTTTTTTCAACTTTTTTCAATTTTACCTCCGTGGGATATATATTTTACCCACACACATTTGGAACTCTCCTGGGGTACCCTCACACATATTATTCCCTCATTTAGTGGATATTTTCACAAAAAAGTGAAATTTTCAAAAATCCAGAAAATTGGCTGAAAACGACTAAGTATCAAGGACTCATTGGGCGAATCGCTCTGGAACTGAAATCGGAACACTCACTGACATTTTCCCTATCTGAAAGTCTGATAAACGCCGGAAAAATGACTAAGTCCAAAAAAAAATTTTTTTCAACTTTTTTCAATTTTACCCCCGTGGGATATATATTCTACCCACACACATTTGGAACTCTCCTGGGGTACCCTCACACATATTATTCCCTCATTTAGTGGATATTTTCACAAAGAAGTGAAATTTTCAAAAATCCAGAAAATTGGCTGAAAACGACTAAGTATCAAGGACTCATTGGGCGAATCGCTCTGGAACTGAAATCGGAACGCTCACTGACATTTTCCCTATCTGAAAGTCTGATAAACGCCGGAAAAATGGCTAAGTCCAAAAAAAAATTTTTTTCAACTTTTTTCAATTTTACCCCCGTGGGATATATATTCTACCCACACACATTTGGAACTCTTCTGGGGTACCCTCACACATATTATTCCCTCATTTAGTGGATATTTTCACAAAGAAGTGAAATTTTCAAAAATCCAGAAAATTGGCTGAAAACGACTAAATATCAAAGACTCATTGGGCGAATCGCTCTGGAACTGAAATGGGAATGCTCACTGACATTTCCCCTATCTTAAAGTCTGATAAACGCCAGAAAAATGACTAAGTCCAAAAAAAAATTTTTTTCAACTTTTTTCAATTTTACCCCCGTGGGATATATATTCTACCCACACACATTTGGAACTCTCCTGGGGTACCCTCACACATATTATTCCCTCATTTAGTGGATATTTTCACAAAGAAGTGAAATTTTCAAAAATCCAGAAAATTGGCTGAAAACGACTAAGTATCAAGGACTCATTGGGCGAATCGCTCTGGAACTGAAATCGGAATGCTCACTGACATTTTCCCTATCTGAAAGTCTGATAAACGCCGGAAAAATGACTAAGTCCAAAAAAAAAATTTTTTCAACTTTTTTCAATTTTGCCCCCGTGGGATATATATTCTACCCACACACATTTGGAACTCTCCTGGGGTACCCTCACACATATTATTCCCTCATTTAGTGGATATTTTCACAAAAAAGTGAAATTTTCAAAAATCCAGAAAATTGGCTGAAAACGACTAAATATCAAAGACTCATTGGGCGAATCGCTCTGGAACTGAAATGGGAATGCTCACTGACATTTTCCCTATCTTAAAGTCTGATAAACGCCAGAAAAATGACTAAGTCCAAAAAAAAATTTTTTTCAACTTTTTTCAATTTTACCCCCGTGGGATATATATTCTACCCACACACATTTGGAACTCTCCTGGGGTACCCTCACACATATTATTCCCTCATTTAGTGGATATTTTCACAAAGAAGTGAAATTTTCAAAAATCCAGAAAATTGGCTGAAAACGACTAAGTATCAAGGACTCATTGGGCGAATCGCTCTGGAACTGAAATCGGAACACTCACTGACATTTTCCCTATCTGAAAGTCTGATAAACGCCGGAAAAATGACTAAGTCCCAAAAAAAATTTTTTTCAACTTTTTTCAATTTTACCTCCGTGGGATATATATTTTACCCACACACATTTGGAACTCTCCTGGGGTACCCTCACACATATTATTCCCTCATTTAGTGGATATTTTCACAAAAAAGTGAAATTTTCAAAAATCCAGAAAATTGGCTGAAAACGACTAAGTATCAAGGACTCATTGGGCGAATCGCTCTGGAACTGAAATCGGAACACTCACTGACATTTTCCCTATCTGAAAGTCTGATAAACGCCGGAAAAATGACTAAGTCCAAAAAAAAATTTTTTTCAACTTTTTTCAATTTTACCCCCGTGGGATATATATTCTACCCACACACATTTGGAACTCTCCTGGGGTACCCTCACACATATTATTCCCTCATTTAGTGGATATTTTCACAAAGAAGTGAAATTTTCAAAAATCCAGAAAATTGGCTGAAAACGACTAAGTATCAAGGACTCATTGGGCGAATCGCTCTGGAACTGAAATCGGAACGCTCACTGACATTTTCCCTATCTGAAAGTCTGATAAACGCCGGAAAAATGACTAAGTCCAAAAAAAAATTTTTTTCAACTTTTTTCAATTTTACCCCCGTGGGATATATATTCTACCCACACACATTTGGAACTCTTCTGGGGTACCCTCACACATATTATTCCCTCATTTAGTGGATATTTTCACAAAGAAGTGAAATTTTCAAAAATCCAGAAAATTGGCTGAAAACGACTAAATATCAAAGACTCATTGGGCGAATCGCTCTGGAACTGAAATGGGAATGCTCACTGACATTTCCCCTATCTTAAAGTCTGATAAACGCCAGAAAAATGACTAAGTCCAAAAAAAAATTTTTTTCAACTTTTTTCAATTTTACCCCCGTGGGATATATATTCTACCCACACACATTTGGAACTCTCCTGGGGTACCCTCACACATATTATTCCCTCATTTAGTGGATATTTTCACAAAGAAGTGAAATTTTCAAAAATCCAGAAAATTGGCTGAAAACGACTAAGTATCAAGGACTCATTGGGCGAATCGCTCTGGAACTGAAATCGGAACGCTCACTGACATTTTCCCTATCTGAAAGTCTGATAAACGCCGGAAAAATGACTAAGTCCAAAAAAAAATTTTTTTCAACTTTTTTCAATTTTACCTCCGTGGGATATATATTTTACCCACACACATTTGGAACTCTCCTGGGGTACCCTCACACATATTATTCCCTCATTTAGTGGATATTTTCACAAAAAAGTGAAATTTTCAAAAATCCAGAAAATTGGCTGAAAACGACTAAGTATCAAGGACTCATTGGGCGAATCGCTCTGGAACTGAAATCGGAACACTCACTGACATTTTCCCTATCTGAAAGTCTGATAAACGCCGGAAAAATGAATAAGTCCAAAAAAAAATTTTTTTCAACTTTTTTCAATTTTACCCCCGTGGGATATATATTCTACCCACACACATTTGGAACTCTCCTGGGGTACCCTCACACATATTATTCCCTCATTTAGTGGATATTTTCACAAAGAAGTGAAATTTTCAAAAATCCAGAAAATTGGCTGAAAACGACTAAGTATCAAGGACTCATTGGGCGAATCGCTCTGGAACTGAAATCGGAACGCTCACTGACATTTTCCCTATCTGAAAGTCTGATAAACGCCGGAAAAATGACTAAGTCCAAAAAAAAATTTTTTTCAACTTTTTTCAATTTTACCCCCGTGGGATATATATTCTACCCACACACATTTGGAACTCTTCTGGGGTACCCTCACACATATTATTCCCTCATTTAGTGGATATTTTCACAAAGAAGTGAAATTTTCAAAAATCCAGAAAATTGGCTGAAAACGACTAAATATCAAAGACTCATTGGGCGAATCGCTCTGGAACTGAAATGGGAATGCTCACTGACATTTCCCCTATCTTAAAGTCTGATAAACGCCAGAAAAATGACTAAGTCCAAAAAAAAATTTTTTTCAACTTTTTTCAATTTTGCCCCCGTGGGATATATATTCTACCCACACACATTTGGAACTCTCCTGGGGTACCCTCACACATATTATTCCCTCATTTAGTGGATATTTTCACAAAAAAGTGAAATTTTCAAAAATCCAGAAAATTGGCTGAAAACGACTAAATATCAAAGACTCATTGGGCGAATCGCTCTGGAACTGAAATGGGAATGCTCACTGACATTTTCCCTATCTTAAAGTCTGATAAACGCCAGAAAAATGACTAAGTCCAAAAAAAAATTTTTTTCAACTTTTTTCAATTTTACCCCCGTGGGATATATATTCTACCCACACACATTTGGAACTCTCCTGGGGTACCCTCACACATATTATTCCCTCATTTAGTGGATATTTTCACAAAGAAGTGAAATTTTCAAAAATCCAGAAAATTGGCTGAAAACGACTAAGTATCAAGGACTCATTGGGCGAATCGCTCTGGAACTGAAATCGGAACGCTCACTGACATTTTCCCTATCTGAAAGTCTGATAAACGCCGGAAAAATGAGTAAGTCCAAAAAAAAATTTTTTTCAACTTTTTTCAATTTTACCCCCGTGGGATATATATTCTACCCACACACATTTGGAACTCTTCTGGGGTACCCTCACACATATTATTCCCTCATTTAGTGGATATTTTCACAAAGAAGTGAAATTTTCAAAAATCCAGAAAATTGGCTGAAAACGACTAAATATCAAAGACTCATTGGGCGAATCGCTCTGGAACTGAAATGGGAATGCTCACTGACATTTCCCCTATCTTAAAGTCTGATAAACGCCAGAAAAATGACTAAGTCCAAAAAAAAATTTTTTTCAACTTTTTTCAATTTTACCCCCGTGGGATATATATTCTACCCACACACATTTGGAACTCTCCTGGGGTACCCTCACACATATTATTCCCTCATTTAGTGGATATTTTCACAAAGAAGTGAAATTTTCAAAAATCCAGAAAATTGGCTGAAAACGACTAAGTATCAAGGACTCATTGGGCGAATCGCTCTGGAACTGAAATCGGAACGCTCACTGACATTTTCCCTATCTGAAAGTCTGATAAACGCCGGAAAAATGACTAAGTCCAAAAAAAAATTTTTTTCAACTTTTTTCAATTTTACCTCCGTGGGATATATATTTTACCCACACACATTTGGAACTCTCCTGGGGTACCCTCACACATATTATTCCCTCATTTAGTGGATATTTTCACAAAAAAGTGAAATTTTCAAAAATCCAGAAAATTGGCTGAAAACGACTAAGTATCAAGGACTCATTGGGCGAATCGCTCTGGAACTGAAATCGGAACACTCACTGACATTTTCCCTATCTGAAAGTCTGATAAACGCCGGAAAAATGAATAAGTCCAAAAAAAAATTTTTTTCAACTTTTTTCAATTTTACCCCCGTGGGATATATATTCTACCCACACACATTTGGAACTCTCCTGGGGTACCCTCACACATATTATTCCCTCATTTAGTGGATATTTTCACAAAGAAGTGAAATTTTCAAAAATCCAGAAAATTGGCTGAAAACGACTAAGTATCAAGGACTCATTGGGCGAATCGCTCTGGAACTGAAATCGGAACGCTCACTGACATTTTCCCTATCTGAAAGTCTGATAAACGCCGGAAAAATGACTAAGTCCAAAAAAAAATTTTTTTCAACTTTTTTCAATTTTACCCCCGTGGGATATATATTCTACCCACACACATTTGGAACTCTTCTGGGGTACCCTCACACATATTATTCCCTCATTTAGTGGATATTTTCACAAAGAAGTGAAATTTTCAAAAATCCAGAAAATTGGCTGAAAACGACTAAATATCAAAGACTCATTGGGCGAATCGCTCTGGAACTGAAATGGGAATGCTCACTGACATTTCCCCTATCTTAAAGTCTGATAAACGCCAGAAAAATGACTAAGTCCAAAAAAAAATTTTTTTCAACTTTTTTCAATTTTACCCCCGTGGGATATATATTCTACCCACACACATTTGGAACTCTCCTGGGGTACCCTCACACATATTATTCCCTCATTTAGTGGATATTTTCACAAAAAAGTGAAATTTTCAAAAATCCAGAAAATTGGCTGAAAACGACTAAGTATCAAGGACTCATTGGGCGAATCGCTCTGGAACTGAAATCGGAACACTCACTGACATTTTCCCTATCTGAAAGTCTGATAAACGCCGGAAAAATGAATAAGTCCAAAAAAAAATTTTTTTCAACTTTTTTCAATTTTACCCCCGTGGGATATATATTCTACCCACACACATTTGGAACTCTCCTGGGGTACCCTCACACATATTATTCCCTCATTTAGTGGATATTTTCACAAAGAAGTGAAATTTTCAAAAATCCAGAAAATTGGCTGAAAACGACTAAGTATCAAGGACTCATTGGGCGAATCGCTCTGGAACTGAAATCGGAACGCTCACTGACATTTTCCCTATCTGAAAGTCTGATAAACGCCGGAAAAATGACTAAGTCCAAAAAAAAATTTTTTTCAACTTTTTTCAATTTTACCCCCGTGGGATATATATTCTACCCACACACATTTGGAACTCTTCTGGGGTACCCTCACACATATTATTCCCTCATTTAGTGGATATTTTCACAAAGAAGTGAAATTTTCAAAAATCCAGAAAATTGGCTGAAAACGACTAAATATCAAAGACTCAATGGGCGAATCGCTCTGGAACTGAAATGGGAATGCTCACTGACATTTCCCCTATCTTAAAGTCTGATAAACGCCAGAAAAATGACTAAGTCCAAAAAAAAATTTTTTTCAACTTTTTTCAATTTTGCCCCCGTGGGATATATATTCTACCCACACACATTTGGAACTCTCCTGGGGTACCCTCACACATATTATTCCCTCATTTAGTGGATATTTTCACAAAGAAGTGAAATTTTCAAAAATCCAGAAAATTGGCTGAAAACGACTAAGTATCAAGGACTCATTGGGCGAATCGCTCTGGAACTGAAATCGGAACGCTCACTGACATTTTCCCTATCTGAAAGTCTGATAAACGCCGGAAAAATGACTAAGTCCAAAAAAAAATTTTTTTCAACTTTTTTCAATTTTACCTCCGTGGGATATATATTTTACCCACACACATTTGGAACTCTCCTGGGGTACCCTCACACATATTATTCCCTCATTTAGTGGATATTTTCACAAAAAAGTGAAATTTTCAAAAATCCAGAAAATTGGCTGAAAACGACTAAGTATCAAGGACTCATTGGGCGAATCGCTCTGGAACTGAAATCGGAACACTCACTGACATTTTCCCTATCTGAAAGTCTGATAAACGCCGGAAAAATGAATAAGTCCAAAAAAAAATTTTTTTCAACTTTTTTCAATTTTACCCCCGTGGGATATATATTCTACCCACACACATTTGGAACTCTTCTGGGGTATCCTCACACATATTATTCCCTCATTTAGTGGATATTTTCACAAAGAAGTGAAATTTTCAAAAATCCAGAAAATTGGCTGAAAACGACTAAATATCAAAGACTCATTGGGCGAATCGCTCTGGAACTGAAATGGGAATGCTCACTGACATTTCCCCTATCTTAAAGTCTGATAAACGCCAGAAAAATGACTAAGTCCAAAAAAAAATTTTTTTCAACTTTTTTCAATTTTGCCCCCGTGGGATATATATTCTACCCACACACATTTGGAACTCTCCTGGGGTACCCTCACACATATTATTCCCTCATTTAGTGGATATTTTCACAAAAAAGTGAAATTTTCAAAAATCCAGAAAATTGGCTGAAAACGACTAAATATCAAAGACTCATTGGGCGAATCGCTCTGGAACTGAAATGGGAATGCTCACTGACATTTTCCCTATCTTAAAGTCTGATAAACGCCAGAAAAATGACTAAGTCCAAAAAAAAATTTTTTTCAACTTTTTTCAATTTTACCCCCGTGGGATATATATTCTACCCACACACATTTGGAACTCTCCTGGGGTACCCTCACACATATTATTCCCTCATTTAGTGGATATTTTCACAAAGAAGTGAAATTTTCAAAAATCCAGAAAATTGGCTGAAAACGACTAAGTATCAAGGACTCATTGGGCGAATCGCTCTGGAACTGAAATCGGAACGCTCACTGACATTTTCCCTATCTGAAAGTCTGATAAACGCCGGAAAAATGACTAAGTCCAAAAAAAAATTTTTTTCAACTTTTTTCAATTTTACCCCCGTGGGATATATATTCTACCCACACACATTTGGAACTCTTCTGGGGTACCCTCACACATATTATTCCCTCATTTAGTGGATATTTTCACAAAGAAGTGAAATTTTCAAAAATCCAGAAAATTGGCTGAAAACGACTAAATATCAAAGACTCATTGGGCGAATCGCTCTGCAACTGAAATGGGAATGCTCACTGACATTTCCCCTATCTTAAAGTCTGATAAACGCCAGAAAAATGACTAAGTCCAAAAAAAAATTTTTTTCAACTTTTTTCAATTTTACCCCCGTGGGATATATATTCTACCCACACACATTTGGAACTCTCCTGGGGTACCCTCACACATATTATTCCCTCATTTAGTGGATATTTTCACAAAGAAGTGAAATTTTCAAAAATCCAGAAAATTGGCTGAAAACGACTAAGTATCAAGGACTCATTGGGCGAATCGCTCTGGAACTGAAATCGGAACGCTCACTGACATTTTCCCTATCTGAAAGTCTGATAAACGCCGGAAAAATGACTAAGTCCAAAAAAAAAATTTTTTCAACTTTTTTCAATTTTGCCCCCGTGGGATATATATTCTACCCACACACATTTGGAACTCTCCTGGGGTACCCTCACACATATTATTCCCTCATTTAGTGGATATTTTCACAAAAAAGTGAAATTTTCAAAAATCCAGAAAATTGGCTGAAAACGACTAAATATCAAAGACTCATTGGGCGAATCGCTCTGGAACTGAAATGGGAATGCTCACTGACATTTTCCCTATCTTAAAGTCTGATAAACACCAGAAAAATGAATAAGTCCAAAAAAAAATTTTTTTCAACTTTTTTCAATTTTACCCCCGTGGGATATATATTCTACCCACACACATTTGGAACTCTCCTGGGGTACCCTCACACATATTATTCCCTCATTTAGTGGATATTTTCACAAAGAAGTGAAATTTTCAAAAATCCAGAAAATTGGCTGAAAACGACTAAGTATCAAGGACTCATTGGGCGAATCGCTCTGGAACTGAAATCGGAACGCTCACTGACATTTTCCCTATCTGAAAGTCTGATAAACGCCGGAAAAATGACTAAGTCCCAAAAAAAATTTTTTTCAACTTTTTTCAATTTTACCTCCGTGGGATATATATTTTACCCACACACATTTGGAACTCTCCTGGGGTACCCTCACACATATTATTCCCTCATTTAGTGGATATTTTCACAAAAAAGTGAAATTTTCAAAAATCCAGAAAATTGGCTGAAAACGACTAAGTATCAAGGACTCATTGGGCGAATCGCTCTGGAACTGAAATCGGAACACTCACTGACATTTTCCCTATCTGAAAGTCTGATAAACGCCGGAAAAATGACTAAGTCCAAAAAAAAATTTTTTTCAACATTTTTCAATTTTACCCCCGTGGGATATATATTCTACCGAAACACATTTGGAACTCTCCTGGGGTACCCTCACACATATTATTCCCTCATTTAGTGGATATTTTCACAAAGAAGTGAAATTTTCAAAAATCCAGAAAATTGGCTGAAAACGACTAAGTATCAAGGACTCATTGGGCGAGTCGCTCTGGAACTGAAATCGGAACGCTCACTGACATTTCCCCTATCTGAAAGTCTGATAAACGCCGGAAAAATGACTAAGTCGAAAAAAAATTTTTTTTCAACTTTTTTCAATTTTACCCCCGTGGGATATATATTCTACCCACACACATTTGGAACTCTCCTGGGGTACCCTCACACATATTATTCCCTCATTTAGTGGATATTTTCACAAAGAAGTGAAATTTTCAAAAATCCAGAAAATTGGCTGAAAACGACTAAGTATCAAGGACTCATTGGGCGAATCGCTCTGGAACTGAAATCGGAACGCTCACTGACATTTTCCCTATCTGAAAGTCTGATAAACGCCGGAAAAATGACTAAGTCCCAAAAAAAATTTTTTTTCAACTTTTTTCAATTTTACCCCCGTGGGATATATATTCTACCCACACACATTTGGAACTCTCCTGGGGTACCCTCACACATATTATTCCCTCATTTAGTGGATATTTTCACAAAGAAGTGAAATTTTCAAAAATCCAGAAAATTGGCTGAAAACGACTAAGTATCAAGGACTCATTGGGCGAATCGCTCTGGAACTGAAATCGGAACGCTCACTGACATTTTCCCTATCTGAAAGTCTGATAAACGCCGGAAAAATGACTAAGTCCCCAAAAAAATTTTTTTTCAACTTTTTTCAATTTTACCCCCGTGGGATATATATTCTACCCACACACATTTGGAACTCTCCTGGGGTACCCTCACACATATTATTCCCTCATTTAGTGGATATTTTCACAAAGAAGTGAAATTTTCAAAAATCCAGAAAATTGGCTGAAAACGACTAAGTATCAAGGACTCATTGGGCGAATCGCTCTGGAACTGAAATCGGAACGCTCACTGACATTTTCCCTATCTGAAAGTCTGATAAACGCCGGAAAAATGACTAAGTCCCCAAAAAAATTTTTTTCAACTTTTTTCAATTTTACCTCCGTGGGATATATATTCTACCCACACACATTTGGAACTCTCCTGGGGTACCCTCACATATTATTCCCTCATTTAGTGGATATTTTCACAAAGAAGTGAAATTTTCAAAAATCCAGAAAATTGGCTGAAAATGACTAAGTATCAAGGACTCATTGGGCGAGTCGCTCTGGAACTGAAATCGGAACGCTCACTGACATTTCCCCTATCTGAAAGTCTGATAAACGCCGGAAAAATGACTAAGTCCAAAAAAAATTTTTTTTCAACTTTTTTCAATTTTACCCCCGTGGGATATATATTCTACCCACACACATTTGGAACTCTCCTGGGGTACCCTCACACATATTATTCCCTCATTTAGTGGATATTTTCACAAAGAAGTGAAATTTTCAAAAATCCAGAAAATTGGCTGAAAACGACTAAGTATCAAGGACTCATTGGGCGAATCGCTCTGGAACTGAAATCGGAACGCTCACTGACATTTTCCCTATCTGAAAGTCTGATAAACGCCGGAAAAATGACTAAGTCCAAAAAAAAATTTTTTTCAACTTTTTTCAATTTTACCCCCGTGGGATATATATTCTACCCACACACATTTGGAACTCTCCTGGGGTACCCTCACACATATTATTCCCTCATTTAGTGGATATTTTCACAAAGAAGTGAAATTTTCAAAAATCCAGAAAATTGGCTGAAAACGACTAAATATCAAAGACTCATTGGGCGAATCGCTCTGGAACTGAAATGGGAATGCTCACTGACATTTCCCCTATCTTAAAGTCTGATAAACGCCAGAAAAATGACTAAGTCCAAAAAAAAATTTTTTTCAACTTTTTTCAATTTTACCCCCGTGGGATATATATTCTACCCACACACATTTGGAACTCTCCTGGGGTACCCTCACACATATTATTCCCTCATTTAGTGGATATTTTCACAAAGAAGTGAAATTTTCAAAAATCCAGAAAATTGGCTGAAAACGACTAAGTATCAAGGACTCATTGGGCGAATCGCTCTGGAACTGAAATCGGAACGCTCACTGACATTTTCCCTATCTGAAAGTCTGATAAACGCCGGAAAAATGACTAAGTCCAAAAAAAAAATTTTTTCAACTTTTTTCAATTTTGCCCCCGTGGGATATATATTCTACCCACACACATTTGGAACTCTCCTGGGGTACCCTCACACATATTATTCCCTCATTTAGTGGATATTTTCACAAAAAAGTGAAATTTTCAAAAATCCAGAAAATTGGCTGAAAACGACTAAATATCAAAGACTCATTGGGCGAATCGCTCTGGAACTGAAATGGGAATGCTCACTGACATTTTCCCTATCTTAAAGTCTGATAAACGCCAGAAAAATGACTAAGTCCAAAAAAAAATTTTTTTCAACTTTTTTCAATTTTACCCCCGTGGGATATATATTCTACCCACACACATTTGGAACTCTCCTGGGGTACCCTCACACATATTATTCCCTCATTTAGTGGATATTTTCACAAAGAAGTGAAATTTTCAAAAATCCAGAAAATTGGCTGAAAACGACTAAGTATCAAGGACTCATTGGGCGAATCGCTCTGGAACTGAAATGGGAATGCTCACTGACATTTCCCCTATCTTAAAGTCTGATAAACGCCAGAAAAATGACTAAGTCCAAAAAAAAATTTTTTTCAACTTTTTTCAATTTTACCCCCGTGGGATATATATTCTACCCACACACATTTGGAACTCTCCTGGGGTACCCTCACACATATTATTCCCTCATTTAGTGGATATTTTCACAAAGAAGTGAAATTTTCAAAAATCCAGAAAATTGGCTGAAAACGACTAAGTATCAAGGACTCATTGGGCGAATCGCTCTGGAACTGAAATCGGAACGCTCACTGACATTTTCCCTATCTGAAAGTCTGATAAACGCCGGAAAAATGACTAAGTCCAAAAAAAAATTTTTTTCAACTTTTTTCAATTTTACCCCCGTGGGATATATATTCTACCCACACACATTTGGAACTCTCCTGGGGTACCCTCACACATATTATTCCCTCATTTAGTGGATATTTTCACAAAGAAGTGAAATTTTCAAAAATCCAGAAAATTGGCTGAAAACGACTAAATATCAAAGACTCATTGGGCGAATCGCTCTGGAACTGAAATGGGAATGCTCACTGACATTTCCCCTATCTTAAAGTCTGATAAACGCCAGAAAAATGACTAAGTCCAAAAAAAAATTTTTTTCAACTTTTTTCAATTTTACCCCCGTGGGATATATATTCTACCCACACACATTTGGAACTCTCCTGGGGTACCCTCACACATATTATTCCCTCATTTAGTGGATATTTTCACAAAGAAGTGAAATTTTCAAAAATCCAGAAAATTGGCTGAAAACGACTAAGTATCAAGGACTCATTGGGCGAATCGCTCTGGAACTGAAATCGGAACGCTCACTGACATTTTCCCTATCTGAAAGTCTGATAAACGCCGGAAAAATGACTAAGTCCAAAAAAAAAATTTTTTCAACTTTTTTCAATTTTGCCCCCGTGGGATATATATTCTACCCACACACATTTGGAACTCTCCTGGGGTACCCTCACACATATTATTCCCTCATTTAGTGGATATTTTCACAAAAAAGTGAAATTTTCAAAAATCCAGAAAATTGGCTGAAAACGACTAAATATCAAAGACTCATTGGGCGAATCGCTCTGGAACTGAAATGGGAATGCTCACTGACATTTTCCCTATCTTAAAGTCTGATAAACGCCAGAAAAATGACTAAGTCCAAAAAAAAATTTTTTTCAACTTTTTTCAATTTTACCCCCGTGGGATATATATTCTACCCACACACATTTGGAACTCTCCTGGGGTACCCTCACACATATTATTCCCTCATTTAGTGGATATTTTCACAAAGAAGTGAAATTTTCAAAAATCCAGAAAATTGGCTGAAAACGACTAAGTATCAAGGACTCATTGGGCGAATCGCTCTGGAACTGAAATGGGAATGCTCACTGACATTTCCCCTATCTTAAAGTCTGATAAACGCCAGAAAAATGACTAAGTCCAAAAAAAAATTTTTTTCAACTTTTTTCAATTTTACCCCCGTGGGATATATATTCTACCCACACACATTTGGAACTCTCCTGGGGTACCCTCACACATATTATTCCCTCATTTAGTGGATATTTTCACAAAGAAGTGAAATTTTCAAAAATCCAGAAAATTGGCTGAAAACGACTAAGTATCAAGGACTCATTGGGCGAATCGCTCTGGAACTGAAATCGGAACGCTCACTGACATTTTCCCTATCTGAAAGTCTGATAAACGCCGGAAAAATGACTAAGTCCAAAAAAAAAATTTTTTCAACTTTTTTCAATTTTGCCCCCGTGGGATATATATTCTACCCACACACATTTGGAACTCTCCTGGGGTACCCTCACACATATTATTCCCTCATTTAGTGGATATTTTCACAAAAAAGTGAAATTTTCAAAAATCCAGAAAATTGGCTGAAAACGACTAAATATCAAAGACTCATTGGGCGAATCGCTCTGGAACTGAAATGGGAATGCTCACTGACATTTTCCCTATCTTAAAGTCTGATAAACGCCAGAAAAATGACTAAGTCCAAAAAAAAATTTTTTTCAACTTTTTTCAATTTTACCCCCGTGGGATATATATTCTACCCACACACATTTGGAACTCTCCTGGGGTACCCTCACACATATTATTCCCTCATTTAGTGGATATTTTCACAAAGAAGTGAAATTTTCAAAAATCCAGAAAATTGGCTGAAAACGACTAAGTATCAAGGACTCATTGGGCGAATCGCTCTGGAACTGAAATCGGAACGCTCACTGACATTTTCCCTATCTGAAAGTCTGATAAACGCCGGAAAAATGACTAAGTTCCAAAAAAAATTTTTTTCAACTTTTTTCAATTTTACCTCCGTGGGATATATATTTTACCCACACACATTTGGAACTCTCCTGGGGTACCCTCACACATATTATTCCCTCATTTAGTGGATATTTTCACAAAAAAGTGAAATTTTCAAAAATCCAGAAAATTGGCTGAAAACGACTAAGTATCAAGGACTCATTGGGCGAATCGCTCTGGAACTGAAATCGGAACACTCACTGACATTTTCCCTATCTGAAAGTCTGATAAACGCCGGAAAAATGACTAAGTCCAAAAAAAAATTTTTTTCAACTTTTTTCAATTTTACCCCCGTGGGATATATATTCTACCCACACACATTTGGAACTCTCCTGGGTTACCCTCACACATATTATTCCCTCATTTAGTGGATATTTTCACAAAGAAGTGAAATTTTCAAAAATCCAGAAAATTGGCTGAAAACGACTAAGTATCAAGGACTCATTGGGCGAATCACTCTGGAACTGAAATCGGAACGCTCACTGACATTTTCCCTATCTGAAAGTCTGATAAACGCCGGAAAAATTACTAAGTCCAAAAAAAAATTTTTTTCAACTTTTTTCAATTTTACCCCCGTGGGATATATATTCTACCCACACACATTTGGAACTCTTCTGGGGTACCCTCACACATATTATTCCCTCATTTAGTGGATATTTTCTCAAAAAAGTGAAATTTTCAAAAATCCAGAAAATTGGCTGAAAACGACTAAATATCAAAGACTCATTGGGCGAATCGCTCTGGAACTGAAATGGGAATGCTCACTGACATTTTCCCTATCTTAAAGTCTGATAAACGCCAGAAAAATGACTAAGTCCAAAAAAAAATTTTTTTCAACTTTTTTCAATTTTACCCCCGTGGGATATATATTCTACCCACACACATTTGGAACTCTCCTGGGGTACCCTCACACATATTATTCCCTCATTTAGTGGATATTTTCACAAAGAAGTGAAATTTTCAAAAATCCAGAAAATTGGCTGAAAACGACTAAGTATCAAGGACTCATTGGGCGAATCGCTCTGGAACTGAAATCGGAACGCTCACTGACATTTTCCCTATCTGAAAGTCTGATAAACGCCGGAAAAATGACTAAGTCCCAAAAAAATTTTTTTTCAACTTTTTTCAATTTTACCTCCGTGGGATATATATTTTACCCACACACATTTGGAACTCTCCTGGGGTACCCTCACACATATTATTCCCTCATTTAGTGGATATTTTCACAAAAAAGTGAAATTTTCAAAAATCCAGAAAATTGGCTGAAAACGACTAAGTATCAAGGACTCATTGGGCGAATCGCTCTGGAACTGAAATCGGAACACTCACTGACATTTTCCCTATCTGAAAGTCTGATAAACGCCGGAAAAATGAATAAGTCCAAAAAAAAATTTTTTTCAACTTTTTTCAATTTTACCCCCGTGGGATATATATTCTACCCACACACATTTGGAACTCTCCTGGGGTACCCTCACACATATTATTCCCTCATTTAGTGGATATTTTCACAAAGAAGTGAAATTTTCAAAAATCCAGAAAATTGGCTGAAAACGACTAAGTATCAAGGACTCATTGGGCGAATCGCTCTGGAACTGAAATCGGAACGCTCACTGACATTTTCCCTATCTGAAAGTCTGATAAACGCCGGAAAAATGACTAAGTCCAAAAAAAAATTTTTTTCAACTTTTTTCAATTTTACCCCCGTGGGATATATATTCTACCCACACACATTTGGAACTCTCCTGGGGTACCCTCACACATATTATTCCCTCATTTAGTGGATATTTTCACAAAAAAGTGAAATTTTCAAAAATCCAGAAAATTGGCTGAAAACGACTAAGTATCAAGGACTCATTGGGCGAATCGCTCTGGAACTGAAATCGGAACGCTCACTGACATTTTCCCTATCTGAAAGTCTGATAAACGCCGGAAAAATGAATAAGTCCAAAAAAAAATTTTTTTCAACTTTTTTCAATTTTACCCCCGTGGGATATATATTCTACCCACACACATTTGGAACTCTTCTGGGGTACCCTCACACATATTATTCCCTCATTTAGTGGATATTTTCACAAAGAAGTGAAATTTTCAAAAATCCAGAAAATTGGCTGAAAACGACTAAATATCAAAGACTCATTGGGCGAATCGCTCTGGAACTGAAATGGGAATGCTCACTGACATTTCCCCTATCTTAAAGTCTGATAAACGCCAGAAAAATGACTAAGTCCAAAAAAAAATTTTTTTCAACTTTTTTCAATTTTGCCCCCGTGGGATATATATTCTACCCACACACATTTGGAACTCTCCTGGGGTACCCTCACACATATTATTCCCTCATTTAGTGGATATTTTCACAAAAAAGTGAAATTTTCAAAAATCCAGAAAATTGGCTGAAAACGACTAAATATCAAAGACTCATTGGGCGAATCGCTCTGGAACTGAAATGGGAATGCTCACTGACATTTTCCCTATCTTAAAGTCTGATAAACGCCAGAAAAATGACTAAGTCCAAAAAAAAATTTTTTTCAACTTTTTTCAATTTTACCCCCGTGGGATATATATTTTACCCACACACATTTGGAACTCTCCTGGGGTACCCTCACACATATTATTCCCTCATTTAGTGGATATTTTCACAAAAAAGTGAAATTTTCAAAAATCCAGAAAATTGGCTGAAAACGACTAAGTATCAAGGACTCATTGGGCGAATCGCTCTGGAACTGAAATCGGAACACTCACTGACATTTTCCCTATCTGAAAGTCTGATAAACGCCGGAAAAATGACTAAGTCCAAAAAAAAATTTTTTTCAACTTTTTTCAATTTTACCCCCGTGGGATATATATTCTACCCACACACATTTGGAACTCTCCTGGGTTACCCTCACACATATTATTCCCTCATTTAGTGGATATTTTCACAAAGAAGTGAAATTTTCAAAAATCCAGAAAATTGGCTGAAAACGACTAAGTATCAAGGACTCATTGGGCGAATCGCTCTGGAACTGAAATCGGAACGCTCACTGACATTTTCCCTATCTGAAAGTCTGATAAACGCCGGAAAAATTACTAAGTCCAAAAAAAAATTTTTTTCAACTTTTTTCAATTTTACCCCCGTGGGATATATATTCTACCCACACACATTTGGAACTCTTCTGGGGTACCCTCACACATATTATTCCCTCATTTAGTGGATATTTTCTCAAAAAAGTGAAATTTTCAAAAATCCAGAAAATTGGCTGAAAACGACTAAATATCAAAGACTCATTGGGCGAATCGCTCTGGAACTGAAATGGGAATGCTCACTGACATTTTCCCTATCTTAAAGTCTGATAAACGCCAGAAAAATGACTAAGTCCAAAAAAAAATTTTTTTCAACTTTTTTCAATTTTACCCCCGTGGGATATATATTCTACCCACACACATTTGGAACTCTCCTGGGGTACCCTCACACATATTATTCCCTCATTTAGTGGATATTTTCACAAAGAAGTGAAATTTTCAAAAATCCAGAAAATTGGCTGAAAACGACTAAGTATCAAGGACTCATTGGGCGAATCGCTCTGGAACTGAAATCGGAACGCTCACTGACATTTTCCCTATCTGAAAGTCTGATAAACGCCGGAAAAATGACTAAGTCCCAAAAAAATTTTTTTTCAACTTTTTTCAATTTTACCTCCGTGGGATATATATTTTACCCACACACATTTGGAACTCTCCTGGGGTACCCTCACACATATTATTCCCTCATTTAGTGGATATTTTCACAAAAAAGTGAAATTTTCAAAAATCCAGAAAATTGGCTGAAAACGACTAAGTATCAAGGACTCATTGGGCGAATCGCTCTGGAACTGAAATCGGAACACTCACTGACATTTTCCCTATCTGAAAGTCTGATAAACGCCGGAAAAATGAATAAGTCCAAAAAAAAATTTTTTTCAACTTTTTTCAATTTTACCCCCGTGGGATATATATTCTACCCACACACATTTGGAACTCTCCTGGGGTACCCTCACACATATTATTCCCTCATTTAGTGGATATTTTCACAAAGAAGTGAAATTTTCAAAAATCCAGAAAATTGGCTGAAAACGACTAAGTATCAAGGACTCATTGGGCGAATCGCTCTGGAACTGAAATCGGAACGCTCACTGACATTTTCCCTATCTGAAAGTCTGATAAACGCCGGAAAAATGACTAAGTCCAAAAAAAAATTTTTTTCAACTTTTTTCAATTTTACCCCCGTGGGATATATATTCTACCCACACACATTTGGAACTCTCCTGGGGTACCCTCACACATATTATTCCCTCATTTAGTGGATATTTTCACAAAAAAGTGAAATTTTCAAAAATCCAGAAAATTGGCTGAAAACGACTAAGTATCAAGGACTCATTGGGCGAATCGCTCTGGAACTGAAATCGGAACGCTCACTGACATTTTCCCTATCTGAAAGTCTGATAAACGCCGGAAAAATGAATAAGTCCAAAAAAAAATTTTTTTCAACTTTTTTCAATTTTACCCCCGTGGGATATATATTCTACCCACACACATTTGGAACTCTTCTGGGGTACCCTCACACATATTATTCCCTCATTTAGTGGATATTTTCACAAAGAAGTGAAATTTTCAAAAATCCAGAAAATTGGCTGAAAACGACTAAATATCAAAGACTCATTGGGCGAATCGCTCTGGAACTGAAATGGGAATGCTCACTGACATTTCCCCTATCTTAAAGTCTGATAAACGCCAGAAAAATGACTAAGTCCAAAAAAAAATTTTTTTCAACTTTTTTCAATTTTGCCCCCGTGGGATATATATTCTACCCACACACATTTGGAACTCTCCTGGGGTACCCTCACACATATTATTCCCTCATTTAGTGGATATTTTCACAAAAAAGTGAAATTTTCAAAAATCCAGAAAATTGGCTGAAAACGACTAAATATCAAAGACTCATTGGGCGAATCGCTCTGGAACTGAAATGGGAATGCTCACTGACATTTTCCCTATCTTAAAGTCTGATAAACGCCAGAAAAATGACTAAGTCCAAAAAAAAATTTTTTTCAACTTTTTTCAATTTTACCCCCGTGGGATATATATTCTACCCACACACATTTGGAACTCTCCTGGGGTACCCTCACACATATTATTCCCTCATTTAGTGGATATTTTCACAAAGAAGTGAAATTTTCAAAAATCCAGAAAATTGGCTGAAAACGACTAAGTATCAAGGACTCATTGGGCGAATCGCTCTGGAACTGAAATCGGAACGCTCACTGACATTTTCCCTATCTGAAAGTCTGATAAACGCCGGAAAAATGACTAAGTCCAAAAAAAAAATTTTTTCAATTTTGCCCCCGTGGGATATATATTCTACCCACACACATTTGGAACTCTCCTGGGGTACCCTCACACATATTATTCCCTCATTTAGTGGATATTTTCACAAAAAAGTGAAATTTTCAAAAATCCAGAAAATTGGCTGAAAACGACTAAGTATCAAGGACTCATTGGGCGAATCGCTCTGGAACTGAAATCGGAACACTCACTGACATTTTCCCTATCTGAAAGTCTGATAAACGCCGGAAAAATGACTAAGTCCAAAAAAAAATTTTTTTCAACTTTTTTCAATTTTACCCCCGTGGGATATATATTCTACCCACACACATTTGGAACTCTCCTGGGGTACCCTCACACATATTATTCCCTCATTTAGTGGATATTTTCACAAAAAAGTGAAATTTTCAAAAATCCAGAAAATTGGCTGAAAACGACTAAGTATCAAGGACTCATTGGGCGAATCGCTCTGGAACTGAAATCGGAACACTCACTGACATTTTCCCTATCTGAAAGTCTGATAAACGCCGGAAAAATGAATAAGTCCAAAAAAAAATTTTTTTCAACTTTTTTCAATTTTACCCCCGTGGGATATATTTTCTACCCACACACATTTGGAACTCTCCTGGGGTACCCTCACACATATTATTCCCTCATTTAGTGGATATTTTCACAAAGAAGTGAAATTTTCAAAAATCCAGAAAATTGGCTGAAAACGACTAAGTATCAAGGACTCATTGGGCGAATCGCTCTGGAACTGAAATCGGAACGCTCACTGACATTTTCCCTATCTGAAAGTCTGATAAACGCCGGAAAAATGACTAAGTCCAAAAAAAAATTTTTTTCAACTTTTTTCAATTTTACCCCCGTGGGATATATATTCTACCCACACACATTTGGAACTCTTCTGGGGTACCCTCACACATATTATTCCCTCATTTAGTGGATATTTTCACAAAGAAGTGAAATTTTCAAAAATCCAGAAAATTGGCTGAAAACGACTAAATATCAAAGACTCATTGGGCGAATCGCTCTGGAACTGAAATGGGAATGCTCACTGACATTTCCCCTATCTTAAAGTCTGATAAACGCCAGAAAAATGACTAAGTCCAAAAAAAAATTTTTTTCAACTTTTTTCAATTTTGCCCCCGTGGGATATATATTCTACCCACACACATTTGGAACTCTCCTGGGGTACCCTCACACATATTATTCCCTCATTTAGTGGATATTTTCACAAAAAAGTGAAATTTTCAAAAATCCAGAAAATTGGCTGAAAACGACTAAATATCAAAGACTCATTGGGCGAATCGCTCTGGAACTGAAATGGGAATGCTCACTGACATTTTCCCTATCTTAAAGTCTGATAAACGCCAGAAAAATGACTAAGTCCAAAAAAAAATTTTTTTCAACTTTTTTCAATTTTACCCCCGTGGGATATATATTCTACCCACACACATTTGGAACTCTCCTGGGGTACCCTCACACATATTATTCCCTCATTTAGTGGATATTTTCACAAAGAAGTGAAATTTTCAAAAATCCAGAAAATTGGCTGAAAACGACTAAGTATCAAGGACTCATTGGGCGAATCGCTCTGGAACTGAAATCGGAACGCTCACTGACATTTTCCCTATCTGAAAGTCTGATAAACGCCGGAAAAATGACTAAGTCCAAAAAAAAAATTTTTTCAATTTTGCCCCCGTGGGATATATATTCTACCCACACACATTTGGAACTCTCCTGGGGTACCCTCACACATATTATTCCCTCATTTAGTGGATATTTTCACAAAAAAGTGAAATTTTCAAAAATCCAGAAAATTGGCTGAAAACGACTAAGTATCAAGGACTCATTGGGCGAATCGCTCTGGAACTGAAATCGGAACACTCACTGACATTTTCCCTATCTGAAAGTCTGATAAACGCCGGAAAAATGACTAAGTCCAAAAAAAAATTTTTTTCAACTTTTTTCAATTTTACCCCCGTGGGATATATATTCTACCCACACACATTTGGAACTCTCCTGGGGTACCCTCACACATATTATTCCCTCATTTAGTGGATATTTTCACAAAAAAGTGAAATTTTCAAAAATCCAGAAAATTGGCTGAAAACGACTAAGTATCAAGGACTCATTGGGCGAATCGCTCTGGAACTGAAATCGGAACACTCACTGACATTTTCCCTATCTGAAAGTCTGATAAACGCCGGAAAAATGAATAAGTCCAAAAAAAAATTTTTTTCAACTTTTTTCAATTTTACCCCCGTGGGATATATTTTCTACCCACACACATTTGGAACTCTCCTGGGGTACCCTCACACATATTATTCCCTCATTTAGTGGATATTTTCACAAAGAAGTGAAATTTTCAAAAATCCAGAAAATTGGCTGAAAACGACTAAGTATCAAGGACTCATTGGGCGAATCGCTCTGGAACTGAAATCGGAACGCTCACTGACATTTTCCCTATCTGAAAGTCTGATAAACGCCGGAAAAATGACTAAGTCCAAAAAAAAATTTTTTTCAACTTTTTTCAATTTTACCCCCGTGGGATATATATTCTACCCACACACATTTGGAACTCTTCTGGGGTACCCTCACACATATTATTCCCTCATTTAGTGGATATTTTCACAAAGAAGTGAAATTTTCAAAAATCCAGAAAATTGGCTGAAAACGACTAAATATCAAAGACTCATTGGGCGAATCGCTCTGGAACTGAAATGGGAATGCTCACTGACATTTCCCCTATCTTAAAGTCTGATAAACGCCAGAAAAATGACTAAGTCCAAAAAAAAATTTTTTTCAACTTTTTTCAATTTTACCCCCGTGGGATATATATTCTACCCACACACATTTGGAACTCTCCTGGGGTACCCTCACACATATTATTCCCTCATTTAGTGGATATTTTCACAAAGAAGTGAAATTTTCAAAAATCCAGAAAATTGGCTGAAAACGACTAAGTATCAAGGACTCATTGGGCGAATCGCTCTGGAACTGAAATCGGAACGCTCACTGACATTTTCCCTATCTGAAAGTCTGATAAACGCCGGAAAAATGACTAAGTCCAAAAAAAAAATTTTTTCAACTTTTTTCAATTTTGCCCCCGTGGGATATATATTCTACCCACACACATTTGGAACTCTCCTGGGGTACCCTCACACATATTATTCCCTCATTTAGTGGATATTTTCACAAAAAAGTGAAATTTTCAAAAATCCAGAAAATTGGCTGAAAACGACTAAATATCAAAGACTCATTGGGCGAATCGCTCTGGAACTGAAATGGGAATGCTCACTGACATTTTCCCTATCTTAAAGTCTGATAAACGCCAGAAAAATGACTAAGTCCAAAAAAAAATTTTTTTCAACTTTTTTCAATTTTACCCCCGTGGGATATATATTCTACCCACACACATTTGGAACTCTCCTGGGGTACCCTCACACATATTATTCCCTCATTTAGTGGATATTTTCACAAAGAAGTGAAATTTTCAAAAATCCAGAAAATTGGCTGAAAACGACTAAGTATCAAGGACTCATTGGGCGAATCGCTCTGGAACTGAAATCAGAACGCTCACTGACATTTTCCCTATCTGAAAGTCTGATAAACGCCGGAAAAATGACTAAGTCCCAAAAAAAATTTTTTTCAACTTTTTTCAATTTTACCTCCGTGGGATATATATTTTACCCACACACATTTGGAACTCTCCTGGGGTACTCTCACACATATTATTCCCTCATTTAGTGGATATTTTCACAAAAAAGTGAAATTTTCAAAAATCCAGAAAATTGGCTGAAAACGACTAAGTATCAAGGACTCATTGGGCGAATCGCTTTGGAACTGAAATCGGAACACTCACTGACATTTTCCCTATCTGAAAGTCTGATAAACGCCGGAAAAATGACTAAGTCCAAAAAAAAATTTTTTTCAACTTTTTTCAATTTTACCCCCGTGGGATATATATTCTACCGACACACATTTGGAACTCTCCTGGGGTACCCTCACACATATTATTCCCTCATTTAGTGGATATTTTCACAAAGAAGTGAAATTTTCAAAAATCCAGAAAATTGGCTGAAAACGACTAAGTATCAAGGACTCATTGGGCGAGTCGCTCTGGAACTGAAATCGGAACGCTCACTGACATTTCCCCTATCTGAAAGTCTGATAAACGCCGGAAAAATGACTAAGTCCAAAAAAAATTTTTTTTCAACTTTTTTCAATTTTACCCCCGTGGGATATATATTCTACCCACACACATTTGGAACTCTCCTGGGGTACCCTCACACATATTATTCCCTCATTTAGTGGATATTTTCACAAAGAAGTGAAATTTTCAAAAATCCAGAAAATTGGCTGAAAACGACTAAGTATCAAGGACTCATTGGGCGAATCGCTCTGGAACTGAAATCGGAACGCTCACTGACATTTTCCCTATCTGAAAGTCTGATAAACGCCGGAAAAATGACTAAGTCCCAAAAAAAATTTTTTTTCAACTTTTTTCAATTTTACCCCCGTGGGATATATATTCTACCCACACACATTTGGAACTCTCCTGGGGTACCCTCACACATATTATTCCCTCATTTAGTGGATATTTTCACAAAGAAGTGAAATTTTCAAAAATCCAGAAAATTGGCTGAAAACGACTAAGTATCAAGGACTCATTGGGCGAATCGCTCTGGAACTGAAATCGGAACGCTCACTGACATTTTCCCTATCTGAAAGTCTGATAAACGCCGGAAAAATGACTAAGTCCCCAAAAAAAATTTTTTTCAACTTTTTTCAATTTTACCCCCGTGGGATATATATTCTACCCACACACATTTGGAACTCTCCTGGGGTACCCTCACACATATTATTCCCTCATTTAGTGGATATTTTCACAAAGAAGTGAAATTTTCAAAAATCCAGAAAATTGGCTGAAAACGACTAAGTATCAAGGACTCATTGGGCGAATCGCTCTGGAACTGAAATCGGAACGCTCACTGACATTTTCCCTATCTGAAAGTCTGATAAACGCCGGAAAAATGACTAAGTCCCCAAAAAAATTTTTTTCAACTTTTTTCAATTTTACCTCCGTGGGATATATATTCTACCCACACACATTTGGAACTCTCCTGGGGTACCCTCACACATATTATTCCCTCATTTAGTGGATATTTTCACAAAAAAGTGAAATTTTCAAAAATCCAGAAAATTGGCTGAAAACGACTAAGTATCAAGGACTCATTGGGCGAATCGCTCTGGAACTGAAATCGGAACACTCACTGACATTTTCCCTATCTGAAAGTCTGATAAACGCCGGAAAAATGACTAAGTCCAAAAAAAAATTTTTTTCAACTTTTTTCAATTTTACCCCCGTGGGATATATATTCTACCCACACACATTTGGAACTCTCCTGGGGTACCCTCACATATTATTCCCTCATTTAGTGGATATTTTCACAAAGAAGTGAAATTTTCAAAAATCCAGAAAATTGGCTGAAAATGACTAAATATCAAAGACTCATTGGGCGAATCGCTCTGGAACTGAAATGGGAATGCTCACTGACATTTCCCCTATCTTAAAGTCTGATAAACGCCAGAAAAATGACTAAGTCCAAAAAAAAATTTTTTTCAACTTTTTTCAATTTTACCCCCGTGGGATATATATTCTACCCACACACATTTGGAACTCTCCTGGGGTACCCTCACACATATTATTCCCTCATTTAGTGGATATTTTCACAAAGAAGTGAAATTTTCAAAAATCCAGAAAATTGGCTGAAAACGACTAAGTATCAAGGACTCATTGGGCGAATCGCTCTGGAACTGAAATCGGAACGCTCACTGACATTTTCCCTATCTGAAAGTCTGATAAACGCCGGAAAAATGACTAAGTCCAAAAAAAAAATTTTTTCAACTTTTTTCAATTTTGCCCCCGTGGGATATATATTCTACCCACACACATTTGGAACTCTCCTGGGGTACCCTCACACATATTATTCCCTCATTTAGTGGATATTTTCACAAAAAAGTGAAATTTTCAAAAATCCAGAAAATTGGCTGAAAACGACTAAATATCAAAGACTCATTGGGCGAATCGCTCTGGAACTGAAATGGGAATGCTCACTGACATTTTCCCTATCTTAAAGTCTGATAAACGCCAGAAAAATGACTAAGTCCAAAAAAAAATTTTTTTCAACTTTTTTCAATTTTACCCCCGTGGGATATATATTCTACCCACACACATTTGGAACTCTCCTGGGGTACCCTCACACATATTATTCCCTCATTTAGTGGATATTTTCACAAAGAAGTGAAATTTTCAAAAATCCAGAAAATTGGCTGAAAACGACTAAGTATCAAGGACTCATTGGGCGAATCGCTCTGGAACTGAAATCGGAACGCTCACTGACATTTTCCCTATCTGAAAGTCTGATAAACGCCGGAAAAATGACTAAGTCCCCAAAAAAAATTTTTTTCAACTTTTTTCAATTTTACCCCCGTGGGATATATATTCTACCCACACACATTTGGAACTCTCCTGGGGTACCCTCACACATATTATTCCCTCATTTAGTGGATATTTTCACAAAGAAGTGAAATTTTCAAAAATCCAGAAAATTGGCTGAAAACGACTAAGTATCAAGGACTCATTGGGCGAATCGCTCTGGAACTGAAATCGGAACGCTCACTGACATTTTCCCTATCTGAAAGTCTGATAAACGCCGGAAAAATGACTAAGTCCCCAAAAAAATTTTTTTCAACTTTTTTCAATTTTACCTCCGTGGGATATATATTCTACCCACACACATTTGGAACTCTCCTGGGGTACCCTCACACATATTATTCCCTCATTTAGTGGATATTTTCACAAAAAAGTGAAATTTTCAAAAATCCAGAAAATTGGCTGAAAACGACTAAGTATCAAGGACTCATTGGGCGAATCGCTCTGGAACTGAAATCGGAACACTCACTGACATTTTCCCTATCTGAAAGTCTGATAAACGCCGGAAAAATGACTAAGTCCAAAAAAAAATTTTTTTCAACTTTTTTCAATTTTACCCCCGTGGGATATATATTCTACCCACACACATTTGGAACTCTCCTGGGGTACCCTCACATATTATTCCCTCATTTAGTGGATATTTTCACAAAGAAGTGAAATTTTCAAAAATCCAGAAAATTGGCTGAAAATGACTAAGTATCAAGGACTCATTGGGCGAGTTGCTCTGGAACTGAAATCGGAACGCTCACTGACATTTCCCCTATCTGAAAGTCTGATAAACGCCGGAAAAATGACTAAGTCCAAAAAAAATTTTTTTTCAACTTTTTTCAATTTTACCCCCGTGGGATATATATTCTACCCACACACATTTGGAACTCTCCTGGGGTACCCTCACACATATTATTCCCTCATTTAGTGGATATTTTCACAAAGAAGTGAAATTTTCAAAAATCCAGAAAATTGGCTGAAAACGACTAAGTATCAAGGACTCATTGGGCGAATCGCTCTGGAACTGAAATCGGAACGCTCACTGACATTTTCCCTATCTGAAAGTCTGATAAACGCCGGAAAAATGACTAAGTCCAAAAAAAAATTTTTTTCAACTTTTTTCAATTTTACCCCCGTGGGATATATATTCTACCCACACACATTTGGAACTCTCCTGGGGTACCCTCACACATATTATTCCCTCATTTAGTGGATATTTTCACAAAGAAGTGAAATTTTCAAATATCCAGAAAATTGGCTGAAAACGACTAAGTATCAAGGACTCATTGGGCGAATCACTCTGGAACTGAAATCGGAACGCTCACTGACTTTTCCCCTATCTGAAAGTCTGATAAACGCCGGAAAAATGACTAAGTCCAAAAAAAAATTTTTTTCAACTTTTTTCAATTTTACCCCCGTGGGATATATATTCTACCCACACACATTTGGAACTCTCCTGGGGTACCCTCACACATATTATTCCCTCATTTAGTGGATATTTTCACAAAAAAGTGAAATTTTCAAAAATCCAGAAAATTGGCTGAAAACGAATAAATATCAAAGACTCTTTGGGCAAATCGCTCTGGAACTGAAATCGGAACGCTCACTGACATTTTCCCTATCTGAAAGTCTGATAAACGCCGGAAAAATGACTAAGTCCAAAAAAAAATTTTTTTCAACTTTTTTCAATTTTACCCCCGTGGGATATATATTCTACCCACACACATTTGGAACTCTCCTGGGGTACCCTCACACATATTATTCCCTCATTTAGTGGATATTTTCACAAAAAAGTGAAATTTTCAAAAATCCAGAAAATTGGCTGAAAACGACTAAGTATCAAGGACTCATTGGGCGAATCGCTCTGGAACTGAAATCGGAACACTCACTGACATTTTCCCTATCTGAAAGTCTGATAAACGCCGGAAAAATGAATAAGTCCAAAAAAAAATTTTTTTCAACTTTTTTCAATTTTACCCCCGTGGGATATATTTTCTACCCACACACATTTGGAACTCTCCTGGGGTACCCTCACACATATTATTCCCTCATTTAGTGGATATTTTCACAAAGAAGTGAAATTTTCAAAAATCCAGAAAATTGGCTGAAAACGACTAAGTATCAAGGACTCATTGGGCGAATCGCTCTGGAACTGAAATCGGAACGCTCACTGACATTTTCCCTATCTGAAAGTCTGATAAACGCCGGAAAAATGACTAAGTCCAAAAAAAAATTTTTTTCAACTTTTTTCAATTTTACCCCCGTGGGATATATATTCTACCCACACACATTTGGAACTCTTCTGGGGTACCCTCACACATATTATTCCCTCATTTAGTGGATATTTTCACAAAGAAGTGAAATTTTCAAAAATCCAGAAAATTGGCTGAAAACGACTAAATATCAAAGACTCATTGGGCGAATCGCTCTGGAACTGAAATGGGAATGCTCACTGACATTTCCCCTATCTTAAAGTCTGATAAACGCCAGAAAAATGACTAAGTCCAAAAAAAAATTTTTTTCAACTTTTTTCAATTTTACCCCCGTGGGATATATATTCTACCCACACACATTTGGAACTCTCCTGGGGTACCCTCACACATATTATTCCCTCATTTAGTGGATATTTTCACAAAGAAGTGAAATTTTCAAAAATCCAGAAAATTGGCTGAAAACGACTAAGTATCAAGGACTCATTGGGCGAATCGCTCTGGAACTGAAATCGGAACGCTCACTGACATTTTCCCTATCTGAAAGTCTGATAAACGCCGGAAAAATGACTAAGTCCAAAAAAAAAATTTTTTCAACTTTTTTCAATTTTGCCCCCGTGGGATATATATTCTACCCACACACATTTGGAACTCTCCTGGGGTACCCTCACACATATTATTCCCTCATTTAGTGGATATTTTCACAAAAAAGTGAAATTTTCAAAAATCCAGAAAATTGGCTGAAAACGACTAAATATCAAAGACTCATTGGGCGAATCGCTCTGGAACTGAAATGGGAATGCTCACTGACATTTTCCCTATCTTAAAGTCTGATAAACGCCAGAAAAATGACTAAGTCCAAAAAAAAATTTTTTTCAACTTTTTTCAATTTTACCCCCGTGGGATATATATTCTACCCACACACATTTGGAACTCTCCTGGGGTACCCTCACACATATTATTCCCTCATTTAGTGGATATTTTCACAAAGAAGTGAAATTTTCAAAAATCCAGAAAATTGGCTGAAAACGACTAAGTATCAAGGACTCATTGGGCGAATCGCTCTGGAACTGAAATCAGAACGCTCACTGACATTTTCCCTATCTGAAAGTCTGATAAACGCCGGAAAAATGACTAAGTCCCAAAAAAAATTTTTTTCAACTTTTTTCAATTTTACCTCCGTGGGATATATATTTTACCCACACACATTTGGAACTCTCCTGGGGTACTCTCACACATATTATTCCCTCATTTAGTGGATATTTTCACAAAAAAGTGAAATTTTCAAAAATCCAGAAAATTGGCTGAAAACGACTAAGTATCAAGGACTCATTGGGCGAATCGCTCTGGAACTGAAATCGGAACACTCACTGACATTTTCCCTATCTGAAAGTCTGATAAACGCCGGAAAAATGACTAAGTCCAAAAAAAAATTTTTTTCAACTTTTTTCAATTTTACCCCCGTGGGATATATATTCTACCGACACACATTTGGAACTCTCCTGGGGTACCCTCACACATATTATTCCCTCATTTAGTGGATATTTTCACAAAGAAGTGAAATTTTCAAAAATCCAGAAAATTGGCTGAAAACGACTAAGTATCAAGGACTCATTGGGCGAGTCGCTCTGGAACTGAAATCGGAACGCTCACTGACATTTCCCCTATCTGAAAGTCTGATAAACGCCGGAAAAATGACTAAGTCCAAAAAAAATTTTTTTTCAACTTTTTTCAATTTTACCCCCGTGGGATATATATTCTACCCACACACATTTGGAACTCTCCTGGGGAACCCTCACACATATTATTCCCTCATTTAGTGGATATTTTCACAAAGAAGTGAAATTTTCAAAAATCCAGAAAATTGGCTGAAAACGACTAAGTATCAAGGACTCATTGGGCGAATCGCTCTGGAACTGAAATCGGAACGCTCACTGACATTTTCCCTATCTGAAAGTCTGATAAACGCCGGAAAAATGACTAAGTCCCAAAAAAAATTTTTTTTCAACTTTTTTCAATTTTACCCCCGTGGGATATATATTCTACCCACACACATTTGGAACTCTCCTGGGGTACCCTCACACATATTATTCCCTCATTTAGTGGATATTTTCACAAAGAAGTGAAATTTTCAAAAATCCAGAAAATTGGCTGAAAACGACTAAGTATCAAGGACTCATTGGGCGAATCGCTCTGGAACTGAAATCGGAACGCTCACTGACATTTTCCCTATCTGAAAGTCTGATAAACGCCGGAAAAATGACTAAGTCCCCAAAAAAAATTTTTTTCAACTTTTTTCAATTTTACCCCCGTGGGATATATATTCTACCCACACACATTTGGAACTCTCCTGGGGTACCCTCACACATATTATTCCCTCATTTAGTGGATATTTTCACAAAGAAGTGAAATTTTCAAAAATCCAGAAAATTGGCTGAAAACGACTAAGTATCAAGGACTCATTGGGCGAATCGCTCTGGAACTGAAATCGGAACGCTCACTGACATTTTCCCTATCTGAAAGTCTGATAAACGCCGGAAAAATGACTAAGTCCCCAAAAAAATTTTTTTCAACTTTTTTCAATTTTACCTCCGTGGGATATATATTCTACCCACACACATTTGGAACTCTCCTGGGGTACCCTCACACATATTATTCCCTCATTTAGTGGATATTTTCACAAAAAAGTGAAATTTTCAAAAATCCAGAAAATTGGCTGAAAACGACTAAGTATCAAGGACTCATTGGGCGAATCGCTCTGGAACTGAAATCGGAACACTCACTGACATTTTCCCTATCTGAAAGTCTGATAAACGCCGGAAAAATGACTAAGTCCAAAAAAAAATTTTTTTCAACTTTTTTCAATTTTACCCCCGTGGGATATATATTCTACCCACACACATTTGGAACTCTCCTGGGGTACCCTCACATATTATTCCCTCATTTAGTGGATATTTTCACAAAGAAGTGAAATTTTCAAAAATCCAGAAAATTGGCTGAAAATGACTAAATATCAAAGACTCATTGGGCGAATCGCTCTGGAACTGAAATGGGAATGCTCACTGACATTTCCCCTATCTTAAAGTCTGATAAACGCCAGAAAAATGACTAAGTCCAAAAAAAAATTTTTTTCAACTTTTTTCAATTTTACCCCCGTGGGATATATATTCTACCCACACACATTTGGAACTCTCCTGGGGTACCCTCACACATATTATTCCCTCATTTAGTGGATATTTTCACAAAGAAGTGAAATTTTCAAAAATCCAGAAAATTGGCTGAAAACGACTAAGTATCAAGGACTCATTGGGCGAATCGCTCTGGAACTGAAATCGGAACGCTCACTGACATTTTCCCTATCTGAAAGTCTGATAAACGCCGGAAAAATGACTAAGTCCAAAAAAAAAATTTTTTCAACTTTTTTCAATTTTGCCCCCGTGGGATATATATTCTACCCACACACATTTGGAACTCTCCTGGGGTACCCTCACACATATTATTCCCTCATTTAGTGGATATTTTCACAAAAAAGTGAAATTTTCAAAAATCCAGAAAATTGGCTGAAAACGACTAAATATCAAAGACTCATTGGGCGAATCGCTCTGGAACTGAAATGGGAATGCTCACTGACATTTTCCCTATCTTAAAGTCTGATAAACGCCAGAAAAATGACTAAGTCCAAAAAAAAATTTTTTTCAACTTTTTTCAATTTTACCCCCGTGGGATATATATTCTACCCACACACATTTGGAACTCTCCTGGGGTACCCTCACACATATTATTCCCTCATTTAGTGGATATTTTCACAAAGAAGTGAAATTTTCAAAAATCCAGAAAATTGGCTGAAAACGACTAAGTATCAAGGACTCATTGGGCGAATCGCTCTGGAACTGAAATCGGAACGCTCACTGACATTTTCCCTATCTGAAAGTCTGATAAACGCCGGAAAAATGACTAAGTCCCCAAAAAAAATTTTTTTCAACTTTTTTCAATTTTACCCCCGTGGGATATATATTCTACCCACACACATTTGGAACTCTCCTGGGGTACCCTCACACATATTATTCCCTCATTTAGTGGATATTTTCACAAAGAAGTGAAATTTTCAAAAATCCAGAAAATTGGCTGAAAACGACTAAGTATCAAGGACTCATTGGGCGAATCGCTCTGGAACTGAAATCGGAACGCTCACTGACATTTTCCCTATCTGAAAGTCTGATAAACGCCGGAAAAATGACTAAGTCCCCAAAAAAATTTTTTTCAACTTTTTTCAATTTTACCTCCGTGGGATATATATTCTACCCACACACATTTGGAACTCTCCTGGGGTACCCTCACACATATTATTCCCTCATTTAGTGGATATTTTCACAAAAAAGTGAAATTTTCAAAAATCCAGAAAATTGGCTGAAAACGACTAAGTATCAAGGACTCATTGGGCGAATCGCTCTGGAACTGAAATCGGAACACTCACTGACATTTTCCCTATCTGAAAGTCTGATAAACGCCGGAAAAATGACTAAGTCCAAAAAAAAATTTTTTTCAACTTTTTTCAATTTTACCCCCGTGGGATATATATTCTACCCACACACATTTGGAACTCTCCTGGGGTACCCTCACATATTATTCCCTCATTTAGTGGATATTTTCACAAAGAAGTGAAATTTTCAAAAATCCAGAAAATTGGCTGAAAATGACTAAGTATCAAGGACTCATTGGGCGAGTTGCTCTGGAACTGAAATCGGAACGCTCACTGACATTTCCCCTATCTGAAAGTCTGATAAACGCCGGAAAAATGACTAAGTCCAAAAAAAATTTTTTTTCAACTTTTTTCAATTTTACCCCCGTGGGATATATATTCTACCCACACACATTTGGAACTCTCCTGGGGTACCCTCACACATATTATTCCCTCATTTAGTGGATATTTTCACAAAGAAGTGAAATTTTCAAAAATCCAGAAAATTGGCTGAAAACGACTAAGTATCAAGGACTCATTGGGCGAATCGCTCTGGAACTGAAATCGGAACGCTCACTGACATTTTCCCTATCTGAAAGTCTGATAAACGCCGGAAAAATGACTAAGTCCAAAAAAAAATTTTTTTCAACTTTTTTCAATTTTACCCCCGTGGGATATATATTCTACCCACACACATTTGGAACTCTCCTGGGGTACCCTCACACATATTATTCCCTCATTTAGTGGATATTTTCACAAAGAAGTGAAATTTTCAAATATCCAGAAAATTGGCTGAAAACGACTAAGTATCAAGGACTCATTGGGCGAATCACTCTGGAACTGAAATCGGAACGCTCACTGACTTTTCCCCTATCTGAAAGTCTGATAAACGCCGGAAAAATGACTAAGTCCAAAAAAAAATTTTTTTCAACTTTTTTCAATTTTACCCCCGTGGGATATATATTCTACCCACACACATTTGGAACTCTCCTGGGGTACCCTCACACATATTATTCCCTCATTTAGTGGATATTTTCACAAAAAAGTGAAATTTTCAAAAATCCAGAAAATTGGCTGAAAACGAATAAATATCAAAGACTCTTTGGGCAAATCGCTCTGGAACTGAAATCGGAACGCTCACTGACATTTTCCCTATCTGAAAGTCTGATAAACGCCGGAAAAATGACTAAGTCCAAAAAAAAATTTTTTTCAACTTTTTTCAATTTTACCCCCGTGGGATATATATTCTACCCACACACATTTGGAACTCTCCTGGGGTACCCTCACACATATTATTCCCTCATTTAGTGGATATTTTCACAAAGAAGTGAAATTTTCAAAAATCCAGAAAATTGGCTGAAAACGACTAAGTATCAAGGACTCATTGGGCGAATCGCTCTGGAACTGAAATCGGAACGCTCACTGACTTTTCCCCTATCTGAAAGTCTGATAAACGCCGGAAAAATGACTAAGTCCAAAAAAAATTTTTTTTCAACTTTTTTCAATTTTACCCCCGTGGGATATATATTCTACCCACACACATTTGGAACTCTCCTGGGGTACCCTCACACATATTATTCCCTCATTTAGTGGATATTTTCACAAAGAAGTGAAATTTTCAAAAATCCAGAAAATTGGCTGAAAACGACTAAGTATCAAGGACTCATTGGGCGAATCGCTCTGGAACTGAAATCGGAACGCTCACTGACATTTTCCCTATCTGAAAGTCTGATAAACGCCGGAAAAATGACTAAGTCCAAAAAAAAATTTTTTTCAACTTTTTTCAATTTTACCCCCGTGGGATATATATTCTACCCACACACATTTGGAACTCTCCTGGGGTACCCTCACACATATTATTCCCTCATTTAGTGGATATTTTCACAAAGAAGTGAAATTTTCAAAAATCCAGAAAATTGGCTGCAAACGACTAAGTATCAAGGACTCATTGGGCGAATCGCTCTGGAACTGAAATCGGAACGCTCACTGACATTTTCCCTATCTGAAAGTCTGATAAACGCCGGAAAAATGACTAAGTCCCCAAAAAAATTTTTTTCAACTTTTTTCAATTTTACCTCCGTGGGATATATATTCTACCCACACACATTTGGAACTCTCCTGGGGTACCCTCACACATATTATTCCCTCATTTAGTGGATATTTTCACAAAGAAGTGAAATTTTCAAAAATCCAGAAAATTGGCTGAAAACGACTAAGTATCAAGGACTCATTGGGCGAATCGCTCTGGAACTGAAATCGGAACGCTCACTGACATTTTCCCTATCTGAAAGTCTGATAAACGCCGGAAAAATGACTAAGTCCCAAAAAAAATTTTTTTCAACTTTTTTCAATTTTACCTCCGTGGGATATATATTTTACCCACACACATTTGGAACTCTCCTGGGGTACCCTCACACATATTATTCCCTCATTTAGTGGATATTTTCACAAAAAAGTGAAATTTTCAAAAATCCAGAAAATTGGCTGAAAACGACTAAGTATCAAGGACTCATTGGGCGAATCGCTCTGGAACTGAAATCGGAACGCTCACTGACATTTTCCCTATCTGAAAGTCTGATAAACGCCGGAAAAATGACTAAGTCCCCAAAAAAATTTTTTTCAACTTTTTTCAATTTTACCTCCGTGGGATATATATTCTACCCACACACATTTGGAACTCTCCTGGGGTACCCTCACACATATTATTCCCTCATTTAGTGGATATTTTCACAAAAAAGTGAAATTTTCAAAAATCCAGAAAATTGGCTGAAAACGACTAAGTATCAAGGACTCATTGGGCGAATGGCTCTGGAACTGAAATCGGAACACTCACTGACATTTTCCCTATCTGAAAGTCTGATAAACGCCGGAAAAATGACTAAGTCCAAAAAAAAATTTTTTTCAACTTTTTTCAATTTTACCCCCGTGGGATATATATTCTACCCACACACATTTGGAACTCTCCTGGGGTACCCTCACATATTATTCCCTCATTTAGTGGATATTTTCACAAAGAAGTGAAATTTTCAAAAATCCAGAAAATTGGCTGAAAACGACTAAGTATCAAGGACTCATTGGGCGAATCGCTCTGGAACTGAAATCGGAACGCTCACTGACATTTTCCCTATCTGAAAGTCTGATAAACGCCGGAAAAATGACTAAGTCCAAAAAAAAAATTTTTTCAACTTTTTTCAATTTTGCCCCCGTGGGATATATATTCTACCCACACACATTTGGAACTCTCCTGGGGTACCCTCACACATATTATTCCCTCATTTAGTGGATATTTTCACAAAAAAGTGAAATTTTCAAAAATCCAGAAAATTGGCTGAAAACGACTAAGTATCAAGGACTCATTGGGCGAATCGCTCTGGAACTGAAATCGGAACGCTCACTGACATTTTCCCTATCTGAAAGTCTGATAAACGCCGGAAAAATGACTAAGTCCCCAAAAAAATTTTTTTCAACTTTTTTCAATTTTACCTCCGTGGGATATATATTCTACCCACACACATTTGGAACTCTCCTGGGGTACCCTCACACATATTATTCCCTCATTTAGTGGATATTTTCACAAAAAAGTGAAATTTTCAAAAATCCAGAAAATTGGCTGAAAACGACTAAGTATCAAGGACTCATTGGGCGAGTCGCTCTGGAACTGAAATCGGAACGCTCACTGACATTTCCCCTATCTGAAAGTCTGATAAACGCCGGAAAAATGACTAAGTCCAAAAAAAATTTTTTTTCAACTTTTTTCAATTTTACCCCCGTGGGATATATATTCTACCCACACACATTTGGAACTCTCCTGGGGTACCCTCACACATATTATTCCCTCATTTAGTGGATATTTTCACAAAGAAGTGAAATTTTCAAAAATCCAGAAAATTGGCTGAAAACGACTAAGTATCAAGGACTCATTGGGCGAATCGCTCTGGAACTGAAATCGGAACGCTCACTGACATTTTCCCTATCTGAAAGTCTGATAAACGCCGGAAAAATGACTAAGTCCAAAAAAAAAATTTTTTCAACTTTTTTCAATTTTACCCCCGTGGGATATATATTCTACCCACACACATTTGGAACTCTCCTGGGGTACCCTCACACATATTATTCCCTCATTTAGTGGATATTTTCACAAAGAAGTGAAATTTTCAAAAATCCAGAAAATTGGCTGAAAACGACTAAGTATCAAGGACTCATTGGGCGAATCGCTCTGGAACTGAAATCGGAACGCTCACTGACATTTTCCCTATCTGAAAGTCTGATAAACGCCGGAAAAATGACTAAGTCCAAACAAAAATTTTTTTCAACTTTTTTCAATTTTACCCCCGTGGGATATATATTCTACCCGCACACATTTGGAACTCTCCTGGGGTACCCTCACACATATTATTCTCTCATTTAGTGGATATTTTCACAAAGAAGTGAAATTTTCAAAAATCCAGAAAATTGGCTGAAAACGACTAAGTATCAAGGACTCATTGGGCGAATCACTCTGGAACTGAAATTGGAACGCTCACTGACTTTTCCCCTATCTGAAAGTCTGATAAACGCCGGAAAAATGACTAAGTCCAAAAAAAAATTTTTTTCAACTTTTTTCAATTTTACCCCCGTGGGATATATATTCTACCCACACACATTTGGAACTCTCCTGGGGTACCCTCACACATATTATTCCCTCATTTAGTGGATATTTTCACAAAGAAGTGAAATTTTCAAAAATCCAGAAAATTGGCTGAAAACGACTAAGTATCAAGGACTCATTGGGCGAATCGCTCTGGAACTGAAATCGGAACGCTCACTGACATTTTCCCTATCTGAAAGTCTGATAAACGCCGGAAAAATGACTAAGTCCAAAAAAAAATTTTTTTCAACTTTTTTCAATTTTACCCCCGTGGGATATATATTCTACCCACACACATTTGGAACTCTCCTGGGGTACCCTCACACATATTATTCCCTCATTTAGTGGATATTTTCACAAAGAAGTGAAATTTTCAAAAATCCAGAAAATTGGCTGAAAACGACTAAGTATCAAGGACTCATTGGGCGAATCGCTCTGGAACTGAAATTTGAACGCTCACTGACATTTTCCCTATCGGAAAGTCTGATAAACGCCGGAAAAATGACTAAGTCCAAAAAAAAATTTTTTTCAACTTTTTTCAATTTTACCCCCGTGGGATATATATTCTACCCACACACATTTGGAACTCTCCTGGGGTACCCTCACACATATTATTCCCTCATTTAGTGGATATTTTCACAAAGAAGTGAAATTTTCAAAAATCCAGAAAATTGGCTGAAAACGACTAAGTATCAAGGACTCATTGGGCGAATCGCTCTGGAACTGAAATCGGAACGCTCACTGACATTTTCCCTATCTGAAAGTCTGATAAACGCCGGAAAAATGACTAAGTCCAAACAAAAATTTTTTTCAACTTTTTTCAATTTTACCCCCGTGGGATATATATTCTACCCGCACACATTTGGAACTCTCCTGGGGTACCCTCACACATATTATTCTCTCATTTAGTGGATATTTTCACAAAGAAGTGAAATTTTCAAAAATCCAGAAAATTGGCTGAAAACGACTAAGTATCAAGGACTCATTGGGCGAATCACTCTGGAACTGAAATTGGAACGCTCACTGACTTTTCCCCTATCTGAAAGTCTGATAAACGCCGGAAAAATGACTAAGTCCAAAAAAAAATTTTTTTCAACTTTTTTCAATTTTACCCCCGTGGGATATATATTCTACCCACACACATTTGGAACTCTCCTGGGGTACCCTCACACATATTATTCCCTCATTTAGTGGATATTTTCACAAAGAAGTGAAATTTTCAAAAATCCAGAAAATTGGCTGAAAACGACTAAGTATCAAGGACTCATTGGGCGAATCGCTCTGGAACTGAAATCGGAACGCTCACTGACATTTTCCCTATCTGAAAGTCTGATAAACGCCGGAAAAATGACTAAGTCCAAAAAAAAATTTTTTTCAACTTTTTTCAATTTTACCCCCGTGGGATATATATTCTACCCACACACATTTGGAACTCTCCTGGGGTACCCTCACACATATTATTCCCTCATTTAGTGGATATTTTCACAAAGAAGTGAAATTTTCAAAAATCCAGAAAATTGGCTGAAAACGACTAAGTATCAAGGACTCATTGGGCGAATCGCTCTGGAACTGAAATTTGAACGCTCACTGACATTTTCCCTATCGGAAAGTCTGATAAACGCCGGAAAAGTGACTAAGTCCAAAAAAAAATTTTTTTCAACTTTTTTCAATTTTACCCCCGTGGGATATATATTCTACCCACACACATTTGGAACTCTCCTGGGGTACCCTCACACATATTATTCCCTCATTTAGTGGATATTTTCACAAAGAAGTGAAATTTTCAAAAATCCAGAAAATTGGCTGAAAACGACTAAGTATCAAGGACTCATTGGGCGAATCGCTCTGGAACTGAAATCGGAACGCTCACTGACATTTTCCCTATCTGAAAGTCTGATAAACGCCGGAAAAATGACTAAGTCCAAAAAAAAATTTTTTTCAACTTTTTTCAATTTTACCCCCGTGGGATATATATTCTACCCACACACATTTGGAACTCTCCTGGGGTACCCTCACACATATTATTCCCTCATTTAGTGGATATTTTCACAAAAAAGTGAAATTTTCAAAAATCCAGAAAATTGGCTGAAAACGACTAAGTATCAAGGACTCATTGGGCGAATCGCTCTGGAACTGAAATCGGAACACTCACTGACATTTTCCCTATCTGAAAGTCTGATAAACGCCGGAAAAATGACTAAGTCCAAAAAAAAATTTTTTTCAACTTTTTTCAATTTTACCCCCGTGGGATATATATTCTACCGACACACATTTGGAACTCTCCTGGGGTACCCTCACACATATTATTCCCTCATTTAGTGGATATTTTCACAAAGAAGTGAAATTTTCAAAAATCCAGAAAATTGGCTGAAAACGACTAAGTATCAAGGACTCATTGGGCGAGTCGCTCTGGAACTGAAATCGGAACGCTCACTGACATTTCCCCTATCTGAAAGTCTGATAAACGCCGGAAAAATGACTAAGTCCAAAAAAAATTTTTTTTCAACTTTTTTCAATTTTACCCCCGTGGGATATATATTCTACCCACACACATTTGGAACTCTCCTGGGGTACCCTCACACATATTATTCCCTCATTTAGTGGATATTTTCACAAAGAAGTGAAATTTTCAAAAATCCAGAAAATTGGCTGAAAACGACTAAGTATCGAGGACTCATTGGGCGAATCGCTCTGGAACTGAAATCGGAACGCTCACTGACATTTTCCCTATCTGAAAGTCTGATAAACGCCGGAAAAATGACTAAGTCCCAAAAAAAATTTTTTTTCAACTTTTTTCAATTTTACCCCCGTGGGATATATATTCTACCCACACACATTTGGAACTCTCCTGGGGTACCCTCACACATATTATTCCCTCATTTAGTGGATATTTTCACAAAGAAGTGAAATTTTCAAAAATCCAGAAAATTGGCTGAAAACGACTAAGTATCAAGGACTCATTGGGCGAATCGCTCTGGAACTGAAATCGGAACGCTCACTGACATTTTCCCTATCTGAAAGTCTGATAAACGCCGGAAAAATGACTAAGTCCCAAAAAAAATTTTTTTCAACTTTTTTCAATTTTACCTCCGTGGGATATATATTTTACCCACACACATTTGGAACTCTCCTGGGGTACCCTCACACATATTATTCCCTCATTTAGTGGATATTTTCACAAAAAAGTGAAATTTTCAAAAATCCAGAAAATTGGCTGAAAACGACTAAGTATCAAGGACTCATTGGGCGAATCGCTCTGGAACTGAAATCAGAACGCTCACTGACATTTTCCCTATCTGAAAGTCTGATAAACGCCGGAAAAATGACTAAGTCCCCAAAAAAATTTTTTTCAACTTTTTTCAATTTTACCTCCGTGGGATATATATTCTACCCACACACATTTGGAACTCTCCTGGGGTACCCTCACACATATTATTCCCTCATTTAGTGGATATTTTCACAAAAAAGTGAAATTTTCAAAAATCCAGAAAATTGGCTGAAAACGACTAAGTATCAAGGACTCATTGGGCGAATGGCTCTGGAACTGAAATCGGAACACTCACTGACATTTTCCCTATCTGAAAGTCTGATAAACGCCGGAAAAATGACTAAGTCCAAAAAAAAATTTTTTTCAACTTTTTTCAATTTTACCCCCGTGGGATATATATTCTACCCACACACATTTGGAACTCTCCTGGGGTACCCTCACACATATTATTCCCTCATTTAGTGGATATTTTCACAAAGAAGTGAAATTTTCAAAAATCCAGAAAATTGGCTGAAAACGACTAAGTATCAAGGACTCATTGGGCGAATCGCTCTGGAACTGAAATCGGAACGCTCACTGACATTTTCCCTATCTGAAAGTCTGATAAACGCCGGAAAAATGACTAAGTCCCAAAAAAAATTTTTTTCAACTTTTTTCAATTTTACCTCCGTGGGATATATATTTTACCCACACACATTTGGAACTCTCCTGGGGTACCCTCACACATATTATTCCCTCATTTAGTGGATATTTTCACAAAAAAGTGAAATTTTCAAAAATCCAGAAAATTGGCTGAAAACGACTAAGTATCAAGGACTCATTGGGCGAATGGCTCTGGAACTGAAATCGGAACACTCACTGACATTTTCCCTATCTGAAAGTCTGATAAACGCCGGAAAAATGACTAAGTCCAAAAAAAAATTTTTTTCAACTTTTTTCAATTTTACCCCCGTGGGATATATATTCTACCCACACACATTTGGAACTCTCCTGGGGTACCCTCACACATATTATTCCCTCATTTAGTGGATATTTTCACAAAGAAGTGAAATTTTCAAAAATCCAGAAAATTGGCTGAAAACGACTAAGTATCAAGGACTCATTGGGCGAATCGCTCTGGAACTGAAATCGGAACGCTCACTGACATTTTCCCTATCTGAAAGTCTGATAAACGCCGGAAAAATGACTAAGTCCAAAAAAAAATTTTTTTCAACTTTTTTCAATTTTACCCCCGTGGGATATATATTCTACCCACACACATTTGGAACTCTCCTGGGGTACCCTCACACATATTATTCCCTCATTTAGTGGATATTTTCACAAAGAAGTGAAATTTTCAAAAATCCAGAAAATTGGCTGAAAACGACTAAGTATCAAGGACTCATTGGGCGAATCACTCTGGAACTGAAATTGGAACGCTCACTGACTTTTCCCCTATCTGAAAGTCTGATAAACGCCGGAAAAATGACTAAGTCCAAAAAAAAATTTTTTTCAACTTTTTTCAATTTTACCCCCGTGGGATATATATTCTACCCACACACATTTGGAACTCTCCTGGGGTACCCTCACACATATTATTCCCTCATTTAGTGGATATTTTCACAAAGAAGTGAAATTTTCAAAAATCCAGAAAATTGGCTGAAAACGACTAAGTATCAAGGACTCATTGGGCGAATCGCTCTGGAACTGAAATCGGAACGCTCACTGACATTTTCCCTATCTGAAAGTCTGATAAACGCCGGAAAAATGACTAAGTCCAAAAAAAAATTTTTTTCAACTTTTTTCAATTTTACCCCCGTGGGATATATATTCTACCCACACACATTTGGAACTCTCCTGGGGTACCCTCACACATATTATTCCCTCATTTAGTGGATATTTTCACAAAGAAGTGAAATTTTCAAAAATCCAGAAAATTGGCTGAAAACGACTAAGTATCAAGGACTCATTGGGCGAATCGCTCTGGAACTGAAATTTGAACGCTCACTGACATTTTCCCTATCGGAAAGTCTGATAAACGCCGGAAAAGTGACTAAGTCCAAAAAAAAATTTTTTTCAACTTTTTTCAATTTTACCCCCGTGGGATATATATTCTACCCACACACATTTGGAACTCTCCTGGGGTACCCTCACACATATTATTCCCTCATTTAGTGGATATTTTCACAAAGAAGTGAAATTTTCAAAAATCCAGAAAATTGGCTGAAAACGACTAAGTATCAAGGACTCATTGGGCGAATCGCTCTGGAACTGAAATCGGAACGCTCACTGACATTTTCCCTATCTGAAAGTCTGATAAACGCCGGAAAAATGACTAAGTCCAAAAAAAAATTTTTTTCAACTTTTTTCAATTTTACCCCCGTGGGATATATATTCTACCCACACACATTTGGAACTCTCCTGGGGTACCCTCACACATATTATTCCCTCATTTAGTGGATATTTTCACAAAAAAGTGAAATTTTCAAAAATCCAGAAAATTGGCTGAAAACGACTAAGTATCAAGGACTCATTGGGCGAATCGCTCTGGAACTGAAATCGGAACACTCACTGACATTTTCCCTATCTGAAAGTCTGATAAACGCCGGAAAAATGACTAAGTCCAAAAAAAAATTTTTTTCAACTTTTTTCAATTTTACCCCCGTGGGATATATATTCTACCGACACACATTTGGAACTCTCCTGGGGTACCCTCACACATATTATTCCCTCATTTAGTGGATATTTTCACAAAGAAGTGAAATTTTCAAAAATCCAGAAAATTGGCTGAAAACGACTAAGTATCAAGGACTCATTGGGCGAGTCGCTCTGGAACTGAAATCGGAACGCTCACTGACATTTCCCCTATCTGAAAGTCTGATAAACGCCGGAAAAATGACTAAGTCCAAAAAAAATTTTTTTTCAACTTTTTTCAATTTTACCCCCGTGGGATATATATTCTACCCACACACATTTGGAACTCTCCTGGGGTACCCTCACACATATTATTCCCTCATTTAGTGGATATTTTCACAAAGAAGTGAAATTTTCAAAAATCCAGAAAATTGGCTGAAAACGACTAAGTATCAAGGACTCATTGGGCGAATCGCTCTGGAACTGAAATCGGAACGCTCACTGACATTTTCCCTATCTGAAAGTCTGATAAACGCCGGAAAAATGACTAAGTCCCAAAAAAAATTTTTTTTCAACTTTTTTCAATTTTACCCCCGTGGGATATATATTCTACCCACACACATTTGGAACTCTCCTGGGGTACCCTCACACATATTATTCCCTCATTTAGTGGATATTTTCACAAAGAAGTGAAATTTTCAAAAATCCAGAAAATTGGCTGAAAACGACTAAGTATCAAGGACTCATTGGGCGAATCGCTCTGGAACTGAAATCGGAACGCTCACTGACATTTTCCCTATCTGAAAGTCTGATAAACGCCGGAAAAATGACTAAGTCCCAAAAAAAATTTTTTTCAACTTTTTTCAATTTTACCTCCGTGGGATATATATTTTACCCACACACATTTGGAACTCTCCTGGGGTACCCTCACACATATTATTCCCTCATTTAGTGGATATTTTCACAAAAAAGTGAAATTTTCAAAAATCCAGAAAATTGGCTGAAAACGACTAAGTATCAAGGACTCATTGGGCGAATCGCTCTGGAACTGAAATCAGAACGCTCACTGACATTTTCCCTATCTGAAAGTCTGATAAACGCCGGAAAAATGACTAAGTCCCCAAAAAAATTTTTTTCAACTTTTTTCAATTTTACCTCCGTGGGATATATATTCTACCCACACACATTTGGAACTCTCCTGGGGTACCCTCACACATATTATTCCCTCATTTAGTGGATATTTTCACAAAAAAGTGAAATTTTCAAAAATCCAGAAAATTGGCTGAAAACGACTAAGTATCAAGGACTCATTGGGCGAATGGCTCTGGAACTGAAATCGGAACACTCACTGACATTTTCCCTATCTGAAAGTCTGATAAACGCCGGAAAAATGACTAAGTCCAAAAAAAAATTTTTTTCAACTTTTTTCAATTTTACCCCCGTGGGATATATATTCTACCCACACACATTTGGAACTCTCCTGGGGTACCCTCACACATATTATTCCCTCATTTAGTGGATATTTTCACAAAGAAGTGAAATTTTCAAAAATCCAGAAAATTGGCTGAAAACGACTAAGTATCAAGGACTCATTGGGCGAATCGCTCTGGAACTGAAATCGGAACGCTCACTGACATTTTCCCTATCTGAAAGTCTGATAAACGCCGGAAAAATGACTAAGTCCCAAAAAAAATTTTTTTCAACTTTTTTCAATTTTACCTCCGTGGGATATATATTTTACCCACACACATTTGGAACTCTCCTGGGGTACCCTCACACATATTATTCCCTCATTTAGTGGATATTTTCACAAAAAAGTGAAATTTTCAAAAATCCAGAAAATTGGCTGAAAACGACTAAGTATCAAGGACTCATTGGGCGAATGGCTCTGGAACTGAAATCGGAACACTCACTGACATTTTCCCTATCTGAAAGTCTGATAAACGCCGGAAAAATGACTAAGTCCAAAAAAAAATTTTTTTCAACTTTTTTCAATTTTACCCCCGTGGGATATATATTCTACCCACACACATTTGGAACTCTCCTGGGGTACCCTCACATATTATTCCCTCATTTAGTGGATATTTTCACAAAGAAGTGAAATTTTCAAAAATCCAGAAAATTGGCTGAAAACGACTAAGTATCAAGGACTCATTGGGCGAGTCGCTCTGGAACTGAAATCGGAACGCTCACTGACATTTCCCCTATCTGAAAGTCTGATAAACGCCGGAAAAATGACTAAGTCCAAAAAAAATTTTTTTTCAACTTTTTTCAATTTTACCCCCGTGGGATATATATTCTACCCACACACATTTGGAACTCTCCTGGGGTACCCTCACACATATTATTCCCTCATTTAGTGGATATTTTCACAAAGAAGTGAAATTTTCAAAAATCCAGAAAATTGGCTGAAAACGACTAAGTATCAAGGACTCATTGGGTGAATCGCTCTGGAACTGAAATCGGAACGCTCACTGACATTTTCCCTATCTGAAAGTCTGATAAACGCCGGAAAAATGACTAAGTCCAAAAAAAAAATTTTTTCAACTTTTTTCATTTTTACCCCCGTGGGATATATATTCTACCCACACACATTTGGAACTCTCCTGGGGTACCCTCACACATATTATTCCCTCATTTAGTGGATATTTTCACAAAGAAGTGAAATTTTCAAAAATCCAGAAAATTGGCTGAAAACGACTAAGTATCAAGGACTCATTGGGCGAATCGCTCTGGAACTGAAATCGGAACGCTCACTGACATTTTCCCTATCTGAAAGTCTGATAAACGCCGGAAAAATGACTAAGTCCAAACAAAAATTTTTTTCAACTTTTTTCAATTTTACCCCCGTGGGATATATATTCTACCCACACACATTTGGAACTCTCCTGGGGTACCCTCACACATATTATTCCCTCATTTAGTGGATATTTTCACAAAGAAGTGAAATTTTCAAAAATCCAGAAAATTGGCTGAAAACGACTAAGTATCAAGGACTCATTGGGCGAATCGCTCTGGAACTGAAATCGGAACGCTCACTGACATTTTCCCTATCTGAAAGTCTGATAAACGCCGGAAAAATGACTAAGTCCAAAAAAAAATTTTTTTCAACTTTTTTCAATTTTACCCCCGTGGGATATATTTTCTACCCACACACATTTGGAACTCTCCTGGGGTACCCTCACACATATTATTCCCTCATTTAGTGGATATTTTCACAAAGAAGTGAAATTTTCAAAAATCCAGAAAATTGGCTGAAAACGACTAAGTATCAAGGACTCATTGGGCGAATCGCTCTGGAACTGAAATCGGAACGCTCACTGACATTTTCCCTATCTGAAAGTCTGATAAACGCCGGAAAAATGACTAAGTCCAAAAAAAAATTTTTTTCAACTTTTTTCAATTTTACCCCCGTGGGATATATATTCTACCCACACACATTTGGAACTCTCCTGGGGTACCCTCACACATATTATTCCCTCATTTAGTGGATATTTTCACAAAGAAGTGAAATTTTCAAAAATCCAGAAAATTGGCTGAAAACGACTAAGTATCAAGGACTCATTGGGCGAATCGCTCTGGAACTGAAATTTGAACGCTCACTGACATTTTCCCTATCGGAAAGTCTGATAAACGCCGGAAAAATGACTAAGTCCAAAAAAAAATTTTTTTCAACTTTTTTCAATTTTACCCCCGTGGGATATATATTCTACCCACACACATTTGGAACTCTCCTGGGGTACCCTCACACATATTATTCCCTCATTTAGTGGATATTTTCACAAAGAAGTGAAATTTTCAAAAATCCAGAAAATTGGCTGAAAACGACTAAGTATCAAGGACTCATTGGGCGAATCGCTCTGGAACTGAAATCGGAACGCTCACTGACATTTTCCCTATCTGAAAGTCTGATAAACGCCGGAAAAATGACTAAGTCCAAAAAAAAAATTTTTTCAACTTTTTTCAATTTTGCCCCCGTGGGATATATATTCTACCCACACACATTTGGAACTCTCCTGGGGTACCCTCACACATATTATTCCCTCATTTAGTGGATATTTTCACAAAAAAGTGAAATTTTCAAAAATCCAGAAAATTGGCTGAAAACGACTAAGTATCAAGGACTCATTGGGCGAATCGCTCTGGAACTGAAATCGGAACGCTCACTGACATTTTCCCTATCTGAAAGTCTGATAAACGCCGGAAAAATGACTAAGTCCCCAAAAAAATTTTTTTCAACTTTTTTCAATTTTACCTCCGTGGGATATATATTCTACCCACACACATTTGGAACTCTCCTGGGGTACCCTCACACATATTATTCCCTCATTTAGTGGATATTTTCACAAAGAAGTGAAATTTTCAAAAATCCAGAAAATTGGCTGAAAACGACTAAGTATCAAGGACTCAATGGGCGAGTCGCTCTGGAACTGAAATCGGAACGCTCACTGACATTTCCCCTATCTGAAAGTCTGATAAACGCCGGAAAAATGACTAAGTCCAAAAAAAATTTTTTTTCAACTTTTTTCAATTTTACCCCCGTGGGATATATATTCTACCCACACACATTTGGAACTCTCCTGGGGTACCCTCACACATATTATTCCCTCAGTTAGTGGATATTTTCACAAAGAAGTGAAATTTTCAAAAATCCAGAAAATTGGCTGAAAACGACTAAGTATCAAGGACTCATTGGGCGAATCGCTCTGGAACTGAAATCGGAACGCTCACTGACATTTTCCCTATCTGAAAGTCTGATAAACGCCGGAAAAATGACTAAGTCCAAAAAAAATTTTTTTTCAACTTTTTTCAATTTTACCCCCGTGGGATATATATTCTACCCACACACATTTGGAACTCTCCTGGGGTACCCTCACACATATTATTCCCTCATTTAGTGGATATTTTCACAAAGAAGTGAAATTTTCAAAAATCCAGAAAATTGGCTGAAAACGACTAAGTATCAAGGACTCATTGGGTGAATCGCTCTGGAACTGAAATCGGAACGCTCACTGACATTTTCCCTATCTGAAAGTCTGATAAACGCCGGAAAAATGACTAAGTCCAAAAAAAAAATTTTTTCAACTTTTTTCAATTTTACCCCCGTGGGATATATATTCTACCCACACACATTTGGAACTCTCCTGGGGTACCCTCACACATATTATTCCCTCATTTAGTGGATATTTTCACAAAGAAGTGAAATTTTCAAAAATCCAGAAAATTGGCTGAAAACGACTAAGTATCAAGGACTCATTGGGCGAATCGCTCTGGAACTGAAATCGGAACGCTCACTGACATTTTCCCTATCTGAAAGTCTGATAAACGCCGGAAAAATGACTAAGTCCAAACAAAAATTTTTTTCAACTTTTTTCAATTTTACCCCCGTGGGATATATATTCTACCCACACACATTTGGAACTCTCCTGGGGTACCCTCACACATATTATTCCCTCATTTAGTGGATATTTTCACAAAGAAGTGAAATTTTCAAAAATCCAGAAAATTGGCTGAAAACGACTAAGTATCAAGGACTCATTGGGCGAATCGCTCTGGAACTGAAATCGGAACGCTCACTGACATTTTCCCTATCTGAAAGTCTGATAAACGCCGGAAAAATGACTAAGTCCAAAAAAAAATTTTTTTCAACTTTTTTCAATTTTACCCCCGTGGGATATATTTTCTACCCACACACATTTGGAACTCTCCTGGGGTACCCTCACACATATTATTCCCTCATTTAGTGGATATTTTCACAAAGAAGTGAAATTTTCAAAAATCCAGAAAATTGGCTGAAAACGACTAAGTATCAAGGACTCATTGGGCGAATCGCTCTGGAACTGAAATCGGAACGCTCACTGACATTTTCCCTATCTGAAAGTCTGATAAACGCCGGAAAAATGACTGAGTCCAAAAAAAAAATTTTTTCAACTTTTTTCAATTTTGCCCCCGTGGGATATATATTCTACCCACACACATTTGGAACTCTCCTGGGGTACCCTCACACATATTATTCCCTCATTTAGTGGATATTTTCACAAAAAAGTGAAATTTTCAAAAATCCAGAAAATTGGCTGAAAACGACTAAGTATCAAGGACTCATTGGGCGAATCGCTCTGGAACTGAAATCGGAACGCTCACTGACATTTTCCCTATCTGAAAGTCTGATAAACGCCGGAAAAATGACTAAGTCCCCAAAAAAATTTTTTTCAACTTTTTTCAATTTTACCTCCGTGGGATATATATTCTACCCACACACATTTGGAACTCTCCTGGGGTACCCTCACACATATTATTCCCTCATTTAGTGGATATTTTCACAAAGAAGTGAAATTTTCAAAAATCCAGAAAATTGGCTGAAAACGACTAAGTATCAAGGACTCATTGGGCGAGTCGCTCTGGAACTGAAATCGGAACGCTCACTGACATTTCCCCTATCTGAAAGTCTGATAAACGCCGGAAAAATGACTAAGTCCAAAAAAAATTTTTTTTCAACTTTTTTCAATTTTACCCCCGTGGGATATATATTCTACCCACACACATTTGGAACTCTCCTGGGGTACCCTCACACATATTATTCCCTCATTTAGTGGATATTTTCACAAAGAAGTGAAATTTTCAAAAATCCAGAAAATTGGCTGAAAACGACTAAGTATCAAGGACTCATTGGGCGAATCGCTCTGGAACTGAAATCGGAACGCTCACTGACATTTTCCCTATCTGAAAGTCTGATAAACGCCGGAAAAATGACTAAGTCCAAAAAAAATTTTTTTTCAACTTTTTTCAATTTTACCCCCGTGGGATATATATTCTACCCACACACATTTGGAACTCTCCTGGGGTACCCTCACACATATTATTCCCTCATTTAGTGGATATTTTCACAAAGAAGTGAAATTTTCAAAAATCCAGAAAATTGGCTGAAAACGACTAAGTATCAAGGACTCATTGGGTGAATCGCTCTGGAACTGAAATCGGAACGCTCACTGACATTTTCCCTATCTGAAAGTCTGATAAACGCCGGAAAAATGACTAAGTCCAAAAAAAAAATTTTTTCAACTTTTTTCAATTTTACCCCCGTGGGATATATATTCTACCCACACACATTTGGAACTCTCCTGGGGTACCCTCACACATATTATTCCCTCATTTAGTGGATATTTTCACAAAGAAGTGAAATTTTCAAAAATCCAGAAAATTGGCTGAAAACGACTAAGTATCAAGGACTCATTGGGCGAATCGCTCTGGAACTGAAATCGGAACGCTCACTGACATTTTCCCTATCTGAAAGTCTGATAAACGCCGGAAAAATGACTAAGTCCAAACAAAAATTTTTTTCAACTTTTTTCAATTTTACCCCCGTGGGATATATATTCTACCCACACACATTTGGAACTCTCCTGGGGTACCCTCACACATATTATTCCCTCATTTAGTGGATATTTTCACAAAGAAGTGAAATTTTCAAAAATCCAGAAAATTGGCTGAAAACGACTAAGTATCAAGGACTCATTGGGCGAATCGCTCTGGAACTGAAATCGGAACGCTCACTGACATTTTCCCTATCTGAAAGTCTGATAAACGCCGGAAAAATGACTAAGTCCAAAAAAAAATTTTTTTCAACTTTTTTCAATTTTACCCCCGTGGGATATATTTTCTACCCACACACATTTGGAACTCTCCTGGGGTACCCTCACACATATTATTCCCTCATTTAGTGGATATTTTCACAAAGAAGTGAAATTTTCAAAAATCCAGAAAATTGGCTGAAAACGACTAAGTATCAAGGACTCATTGGGCGAATCGCTCTGGAACTGAAATCGGAACGCTCACTGACATTTTCCCTATCTGAAAGTCTGATAAACGCCGGAAAAATGACTAAGTCCAAAAAAAAATTTTTTTCAACTTTTTTCAATTTTACCCCCGTGGGATATATATTCTACCCACACACATTTGGAACTCTCCTGGGGTACCCTCACACATATTATTCCCTCATTTAGTGGATATTTTCACAAAGAAGTGAAATTTTCAAAAATCCAGAAAATTGGCTGAAAACGACTAAGTATCAAGGACTCATTGGGCGAATCGCTCTGGAACTGAAATTTGAACGCTCACTGACATTTTCCCTATCGGAAAGTCTGATAAACGCCGGAAAAATGACTAAGTCCAAAAAAAAATTTTTTTCAACTTTTTTCAATTTTACCCCCGTGGGATATATATTCTACCCACACACATTTGGAACTCTCCTGGGGTACCCTCACACATATTATTCCCTCATTTAGTGGATATTTTCACAAAGAAGTGAAATTTTCAAAAATCCAGAAAATTGGCTGAAAACGACTAAGTATCAAGGACTCATTGGGCGAATCGCTCTGGAACTGAAATCGGAACGCTCACTGACATTTTCCCTATCTGAAAGTCTGATAAACGCCGGAAAAATGACTAAGTCCAAAAAAAAAATTTTTTCAACTTTTTTCAATTTTGCCCCCGTGGGATATATATTCTACCCACACACATTTGGAACTCTCCTGGGGTACCCTCACACATATTATTCCCTCATTTAGTGGATATTTTCACAAAAAAGTGAAATTTTCAAAAATCCAGAAAATTGGCTGAAAACGACTAAGTATCAAGGACTCATTGGGCGAATCGCTCTGGAACTGAAATCGGAACGCTCACTGACATTTTCCCTATCTGAAAGTCTGATAAACGCCGGAAAAATGACTAAGTCCCCAAAAAAATTTTTTTCAACTTTTTTCAATTTTACCTCCGTGGGATATATATTCTACCCACACACATTTGGAACTCTCCTGGGGTACCCTCACACATATTATTCCCTCATTTAGTGGATATTTTCACAAAGAAGTGAAATTTTCAAAAATCCAGAAAATTGGCTGAAAACGACTAAGTATCAAGGACTCATTGGGCGAGTCGCTCTGGAACTGAAATCGGAACGCTCACTGACATTTCCCCTATCTGAAAGTCTGATAAACGCCGGAAAAATGACTAAGTCCAAAAAAAATTTTTTTTCAACTTTTTTCAATTTTACCCCCGTGGGATATATATTCTACCCACACACATTTGGAACTCTCCTGGGGTACCCTCACACATATTATTCCCTCATTTAGTGGATATTTTCACAAAGAAGTGAAATTTTCAAAAATCCAGAAAATTGGCTGAAAACGACTAAGTATCAAGGACTCATTGGGCGAATCGCTCTGGAACTGAAATCGGAACGCTCACTGACATTTTCCCTATCTGAAAGTCTGATAAACGCCGGAAAAATGACTAAGTCCAAAAAAAATTTTTTTTCAACTTTTTTCAATTTTACCCCCGTGGGATATATATTCTACCCACACACATTTGGAACTCTCCTGGGGTACCCTCACACATATTATTCCCTCATTTAGTGGATATTTTCACAAAGAAGTGAAATTTTCAAAAATCCAGAAAATTGGCTGAAAACGACTAAGTATCAAGGACTCATTGGGTGAATCGCTCTGGAACTGAAATCGGAACGCTCACTGACATTTTCCCTATCTGAAAGTCTGATAAACGCCGGAAAAATGACTAAGTCCAAAAAAAAAATTTTTTCAACTTTTTTCAATTTTACCCCCGTGGGATATATATTCTACCCACACACATTTGGAACTCTCCTGGGGTACCCTCACACATATTATTCCCTCATTTAGTGGATATTTTCACAAAGAAGTGAAATTTTCAAAAATCCAGAAAATTGGCTGAAAACGACTAAGTATCAAGGACTCATTGGGCGAATCGCTCTGGAACTGAAATCGGAACGCTCACTGACATTTTCCCTATCTGAAAGTCTGATAAACGCCGGAAAAATGACTAAGTCCAAACAAAAATTTTTTTCAACTTTTTTCAATTTTACCCCCGTGGGATATATATTCTACCCACACACATTTGGAACTCTCCTGGGGTACCCTCACACATATTATTCCCTCATTTAGTGGATATTTTCACAAAGAAGTGAAATTTTCAAAAATCCAGAAAATTGGCTGAAAACGACTAAGTATCAAGGACTCATTGGGCGAATCGCTCTGGAACTGAAATCGGAACGCTCACTGACATTTTCCCTATCTGAAAGTCTGATAAACGCCGGAAAAATGACTAAGTCCAAAAAAAAATTTTTTTCAACTTTTTTCAATTTTACCCCCGTGGGATATATTTTCTACCCACACACATTTGGAACTCTCCTGGGGTACCCTCACACATATTATTCCCTCATTTAGTGGATATTTTCACAAAGAAGTGAAATTTTCAAAAATCCAGAAAATTGGCTGAAAACGACTAAGTATCAAGGACTCATTGGGCGAATCGCTCTGGAACTGAAATCGGAACGCTCACTGACATTTTCCCTATCTGAAAGTCTGATAAACGCCGGAAAAATGACTAAGTCCAAAAAAAAATTTTTTTCAACTTTTTTCAATTTTACCCCCGTGGGATATATATTCTACCCACACACATTTGGAACTCTCCTGGGGTACCCTCACACATATTATTCCCTCATTTAGTGGATATTTTCACAAAGAAGTGAAATTTTCAAAAATCCAGAAAATTGGCTGAAAACGACTAAGTATCAAGGACTCATTGGGCGAATCGCTCTGGAACTGAAATTTGAACGCTCACTGACATTTTCCCTATCGGAAAGTCTGATAAACGCCGGAAAAATGACTAAGTCCAAAAAAAAATTTTTTTCAACTTTTTTCAATTTTACCCCCGTGGGATATATATTCTACCCACACACATTTGGAACTCTCCTGGGGTACCCTCACACATATTATTCCCTCATTTAGTGGATATTTTCACAAAGAAGTGAAATTTTCAAAAATCCAGAAAATTGGCTGAAAACGACTAAGTATCAAGGACTCATTGGGCGAATCGCTCTGGAACTGAAATCGGAACGCTCACTGACATTTTCCCTATCTGAAAGTCTGATAAACGCCGGAAAAATGACTAAGTCCAAAAAAAAAATTTTTTCAACTTTTTTCAATTTTGCCCCCGTGGGATATATATTCTACCCACACACATTTGGAACTCTCCTGGGGTACCCTCACACATATTATTCCCTCATTTAGTGGATATTTTCACAAAAAAGTGAAATTTTCAAAAATCCAGAAAATTGGCTGAAAACGACTAAGTATCAAGGACTCATTGGGCGAATCGCTCTGGAACTGAAATCGGAACGCTCACTGACATTTTCCCTATCTGAAAGTCTGATAAACGCCGGAAAAATGACTAAGTCCCCAAAAAAATTTTTTTCAACTTTTTTCAATTTTACCTCCGTGGGATATATATTCTACCCACACACATTTGGAACTCTCCTGGGGTACCCTCACACATATTATTCCCTCATTTAGTGGATATTTTCACAAAGAAGTGAAATTTTCAAAAATCCAGAAAATTGGCTGAAAACGACTAAGTATCAAGGACTCATTGGGCGAGTCGCTCTGGAACTGAAATCGGAACGCTCACTGACATTTCCCCTATCTGAAAGTCTGATAAACGCCGGAAAAATGACTAAGTCCAAAAAAAATTTTTTTTCAACTTTTTTCAATTTTACCCCCGTGGGATATATATTCTACCCACACACATTTGGAACTCTCCTGGGGTACCCTCACACATATTATTCCCTCATTTAGTGGATATTTTCACAAAGAAGTGAAATTTTCAAAAATCCAGAAAATTGGCTGAAAACGACTAAGTATCAAGGACTCATTGGGCGAATCGCTCTGGAACTGAAATCGGAACGCTCACTGACATTTTCCCTATCTGAAAGTCTGATAAACGCCGGAAAAATGACTAAGTCCCAAAAAAAATTTTTTTCAACTTTTTTCAATTTTACCTCCGTGGGATATATATTTTACCCACACACATTTGGAACTCTCCTGGGGTACCCTCACACATATTATTCCCTCATTTAGTGGATATTTTCACAAAAAAGTGAAATTTTCAAAAATCCAGAAAATTGGCTGAAAACGACTAAGTATCAAGGACTCATTGGGCGAATCGCTCTGGAACTGAAATCGGAACGCTCACTGACATTTTCCCTATCTGAAAGTCTGATAAACGCCGGAAAAATGACTAAGTCCCCAAAAAAATTTTTTTCAACTTTTTTAAATTTTACCTCCGTGGGATATATATTCTACCCACACACATTTGGAACTCTCCTGGGGTACCCTCACACATATTATTCCCTCATTTAGTGGATATTTTCACAAAGAAGTGAAATTTTCAAAAATCCAGAAAATTGGCTGAAAACGACTAAGTATCAAGGACTCATTGGGCGAATCGCTCTGGAACTGAAATCGGAACGCTCACTGACATTTTCCCTATCTGAAACTCTGATAAACGCCGGAAAAATGACTAAGTCCCAAAAAAAATTTTTTTCAACTTTTTTCAATTTTACCTCCGTGGGATATATATTCTACCCACACACATTTGGAACTCTCCTGGGGTACCCTCACACATATTATTCCCTCATTTAGTGGATATTTTCACAAAAAAGTGAAATTTTCAAAAATCCAGAAAATTGGCTGAAAACGACTAAGTATCAAGGACTCATTGGGCGAATCGCTCTGGAACTGAAATCGGAACGCTCACTGACATTTTCCCTATCTGAAAGTCTGATAAACGCCGGAAAAATGACTAAGTCCCCAAAAAAATTTTTTTCAACTTTTTTCAATTTTACCTCCGTGGGATATATATTCTACCCACACACATTTGGAACTCTCCTGGGGTACCCTCACACATATTATTCCCTCATTTAGTGGATATTTTCACAAAAAAGTGAAATTTTCAAAAATCCAGAAAATTGGCTGAAAACGACTAAGTATCAAGGACTCATTGGGCGAATGGCTCTGGAACTGAAATCGGAACACTCACTGACATTTTCCCTATCTGAAAGTCTGATAAACGCCGGAAAAATGACTAAGTCCAAAAAAAAATTTTTTTCAACTTTTTTCAATTTTACCCCCGTGGGATATATATTCTACCCACACACATTTGGAACTCTCCTGGGGTACCCTCACATATTATTCCCTCATTTAGTGGATATTTTCACAAAGAAGTGAAATTTTCAAAAATCCAGAAAATTGGCTGAAAACGACTAAGTATCAAGGACTCATTGGGCGAATCGCTCTGGAACTGAAATCGGAACGCTCACTGACATTTTCCCTATCTGAAAGTCTGATAAACGCCGGAAAAATGACTAAGTCCAAAAAAAAAATTTTTTCAACTTTTTTCAATTTTGCCCCCGTGGGATATATATTCTACCCACACACATTTGGAACTCTCCTGGGGTACCCTCACACATATTATTCCCTCATTTAGTGGATATTTTCACAAAAAAGTGAAATTTTCAAAAATCCAGAAAATTGGCTGAAAACGACTAAGTATCAAGGACTCATTGGGCGAATCGCTCTGGAACTGAAATCGGAACGCTCACTGACATTTTCCCTATCTGAAAGTCTGATAAACGCCGGAAAAATGACTAAGTCCCCAAAAAAATTTTTTTCAACTTTTTTCAATTTTACCTCCGTGGGATATATATTCTACCCACACACATTTGGAACTCTCCTGGGGTACCCTCACACATATTATTCCCTCATTTAGTGGATATTTTCACAAAAAAGTGAAATTTTCAAAAATCCAGAAAATTGGCTGAAAACGACTAAGTATCAAGGACTCATTGGGCGAATCGCTCTGGAACTGAAATCGGAACACTCACTGACATTTTCCCTATCTGAAAGTCTGATAAACGCCGGAAAAATGACTAAGTCCAAAAAAAAATTTTTTTCAACTTTTTTCAATTTTACCCCCGTGGGATATATATTCTACCCACACACATTTGGAACTCTCCTGGGGTACCCTCACATATTATTCCCTCATTTAGTGGATATTTTCACAAAGAAGTGAAATTTTCAAAAATCCAGAAAATTGGCTGAAAACGACTAAGTATCAAGGACTCATTGGGCGAATCGCTCTGGAACTGAAATCGGAACGCTCACTGACATTTTCCCTATCTGAAAGTCTGATAAACGCCGGAAAAATGACTAAGTCCCCAAAAAAATTTTTTTCAACTTTTTTCAATTTTACCTCCGTGGGATATATATTCTACCCACACACATTTGGAACTCTCCTGGGGTACCCTCACACATATTATTCCCTCATTTAGTGGATATTTTCACAAAGAAGTGAAATTTTCAAAAATCCAGAAAATTGGCTGAAAACGACTAAGTATCAAGGACTCATTGGGCGAGTCGCTCTGGAACTGAAATCGGAACGCTCACTGACATTTCCCCTATCTGAAAGTCTGATAAACGCCGGAAAAATGACTAAGTCCAAAAAAAATTTTTTTTCAACTTTTTTCAATTTTACCCCCGTGGGATATATATTCTACCCACACACATTTGGAACTCTCCTGGGGTACCCTCACACATATTATTCCCTCATTTAGTGGATATTTTCACAAAGAAGTGAAATTTTCAAAAATCCAGAAAATTGGCTGAAAACGACTAAGTATCAAGGACTCATTGGGCGAATCGCTCTGGAACTGAAATCGGAACGCTCACTGACATTTTCCCTATCTGAAAGTCTGATAAACGCCGGAAAAATGACTAAGTCCCCAAAAAAATTTTTTTCAACTTTTTTCAATTTTACCTCCGTGGGATATATATTCTACCCACACACATTTGGAACTCTCCTGGGGTACCCTCACACATATTATTCCCTCATTTAGTGGATATTTTCACAAAGAAGTGAAATTTTCAAAAATCCAGAAAATTGGCTGAAAACGACTAAGTATCAAGGACTCATTGGGCGAGTCGCTCTGGAACTGAAATCGGAACGCTCACTGACATTTCCCCTATCTGAAAGTCTGATAAACGCCGGAAAAATGACTAAGTCCAAAAAAAATTTTTTTTCAACTTTTTTCAATTTTACCCCCGTGGGATATATATTCTACCCACACACATTTGGAACTCTCCTGGGGTACCCTCACACATATTATTCCCTCATTTAGTGGATATTTTCACAAAGAAGTGAAATTTTCAAAAATCCAGAAAATTGGCTGAAAACGACTAAGTATCAAGGACTCATTGGGCGAATCGCTCTGGAACTGAAATCGGAACGCTCACTGACATTTTCCCTATCTGAAAGTCTGATAAACGCCGGAAAAATGACTAAGTCCCAAAAAAAATTTTTTTCAACTTTTTTCAATTTTACCTCCGTGGGATATATATTTTACCCACACACATTTGGAACTCTCCTGGGGTACCCTCACACATATTATTCCCTCATTTAGTGGATATTTTCACAAAAAAGTGAAATTTTCAAAAATCCAGAAAATTGGCTGAAAACGACTAAGTATCAAGGACTCATTGGGCGAATCGCTCTGGAACTGAAATCGGAACGCTCACTGACATTTTCCCTATCTGAAAGTCTGATAAACGCCGGAAAAATGACTAAGTCCCCAAAAAAATTTTTTTCAACTTTTTTAAATTTTACCTCCGTGGGATATATATTCTACCCACACACATTTGGAACTCTCCTGGGGTACCCTCACACATATTATTCCCTCATTTAGTGGATATTTTCACAAAGAAGTGAAATTTTCAAAAATCCAGAAAATTGGCTGAAAACGACTAAGTATCAAGGACTCATTGGGCGAATCGCTCTGGAACTGAAATCGGAACGCTCACTGACATTTTCCCTATCTGAAAGTCTGATAAACGCCGGAAAAATGACTAAGTCCCAAAAAAAATTTTTTTCAACTTTTTTCAATTTTACCTCCGTGGGATATATATTCTACCCACACACATTTGGAACTCTCCTGGGGTACCCTCACACATATTATTCCCTCATTTAGTGGATATTTTCACAAAAAAGTGAAATTTTCAAAAATCCAGAAAATTGGCTGAAAACGACTAAGTATCAAGGACTCATTGGGCGAATCGCTCTGGAACTGAAATCGGAACGCTCACTGACATTTTCCCTATCTGAAAGTCTGATAAACGCCGGAAAAATGACTAAGTCCAAAAAAAATTTTTTTTCAACTTTTTTCAATTTTACCCCCGTGGGATATATATTCTACCCACACACATTTGGAACTCTCCTGGGGTACCCTCACACATATTATTCCCTCATTTAGTGGATATTTTCACAAAGAAGTGAAATTTTCAAAAATCCAGAAAATTGGCTGAAAACGACTAAGTATCAAGGACTCATTGGGCGAATCGCTCTGGAACTGAAATCGGAACGCTCACTGACATTTTCCCTATCTGAAAGTCTGATAAACGCCGGAAAAATGACTAAGTCCCAAAAAAAATTTTTTTCAACTTTTTTCAATTTTACCTCCGTGGGATATATATTTTACCCACACACATTTGGAACTCTCCTGGGGTACCCTCACACATATTATTCCCTCATTTAGTGGATATTTTCACAAAAAAGTGAAATTTTCAAAAATCCAGAAAATTGGCTGAAAACGACTAAGTATCAAGGACTCATTGGGCGAATCGCTCTGGAACTGAAATCGGAACGCTCACTGACATTTTCCCTATCTGAAAGTCTGATAAACGCCGGAAAAATGACTAAGTCCCCAAAAAAATTTTTTTCAACTTTTTTAAATTTTACCTCCGTGGGATATATATTCTACCCACACACATTTGGAACTCTCCTGGGGTACCCTCACACATATTATTCCCTCATTTAGTGGATATTTTCACAAAGAAGTGAAATTTTCAAAAATCCAGAAAATTGGCTGAAAACGACTAAGTATCAAGGACTCATTGGGCGAATCGCTCTGGAACTGAAATCGGAACGCTCACTGACATTTTCCCTATCTGAAAGTCTGATAAACGCCGGAAAAATGACTAAGTCCCAAAAAAAATTTTTTTCAACTTTTTTCAATTTTACCTCCGTGGGATATATATTCTACCCACACACATTTGGAACTCTCCTGGGGTACCCTCACACATATTATTCCCTCATTTAGTGGATATTTTCACAAAAAAGTGAAATTTTCAAAAATCCAGAAAATTGGCTGAAAACGACTAAGTATCAAGGACTCATTGGGCGAATCGCTCTGGAACTGAAATCGGAACGCTCACTGACATTTTCCCTATCTGAAAGTCTGATAAACGCCGGAAAAATGACTAAGTCCCCAAAAAAATTTTTTTCAACTTTTTTCAATTTTACCTCCGTGGGATATATATTCTACCCACACACATTTGGAACTCTCCTGGGGTACCCTCACACATATTATTCCCTCATTTAGTGGATATTTTCACAAAAAAGTGAAATTTTCAAAAATCCAGAAAATTGGCTGAAAACGACTAAGTATCAAGGACTCATTGGGCGAATGGCTCTGGAACTGAAATCGGAACACTCACTGACATTTTCCCTATCTGAAAGTCTGATAAACGCCGGAAAAATGACTAAGTCCAAAAAAAAATTTTTTTCAACTTTTTTCAATTTTACCCCCGTGGGATATATATTCTACCCACACACATTTGGAACTCTCCTGGGGTACCCTCACATATTATTCCCTCATTTAGTGGATATTTTCACAAAGAAGTGAAATTTTCAAAAATCCAGAAAATTGGCTGAAAACGACTAAGTATCAAGGACTCATTGGGCGAATCGCTCTGGAACTGAAATCGGAACGCTCACTGACATTTTCCCTATCTGAAAGTCTGATAAACGCCGGAAAAATGACTAAGTCCAAAAAAAAAATTTTTTCAACTTTTTTCAATTTTGCCCCCGTGGGATATATATTCTACCCACACACATTTGGAACTCTCCTGGGGTACCCTCACACATATTATTCCCTCATTTAGTGGATATTTTCACAAAAAAGTGAAATTTTCAAAAATCCAGAAAATTGGCTGAAAACGACTAAGTATCAAGGACTCATTGGGCGAATCGCTCTGGAACTGAAATCGGAACGCTCACTGACATTTTCCCTATCTGAAAGTCTGATAAACGCCGGAAAAATGACTAAGTCCCCAAAAAAATTTTTTTCAACTTTTTTCAATTTTACCTCCGTGGGATATATATTCTACCCACACACATTTGGAACTCTCCTGGGGTACCCTCACACATATTATTCCCTCATTTAGTGGATATTTTCACAAAAAAGTGAAATTTTCAAAAATCCAGAAAATTGGCTGAAAACGACTAAGTATCAAGGACTCATTGGGCGAATCGCTCTGGAACTGAAATCGGAACACTCACTGACATTTTCCCTATCTGAAAGTCTGATAAACGCCGGAAAAATGACTAAGTCCAAAAAAAAATTTTTTTCAACTTTTTTCAATTTTACCCCCGTGGGATATATATTCTACCCACACACATTTGGAACTCTCCTGGGGTACCCTCACATATTATTCCCTCATTTAGTGGATATTTTCACAAAGAAGTGAAATTTTCAAAAATCCAGAAAATTGGCTGAAAACGACTAAGTATCAAGGACTCATTGGGCGAATCGCTCTGGAACTGAAATCGGAACGCTCACTGACATTTTCCCTATCTGAAAGTCTGATAAACGCCGGAAAAATGACTAAGTCCCCAAAAAAATTTTTTTCAACTTTTTTCAATTTTACCTCCGTGGGATATATATTCTACCCACACACATTTGGAACTCTCCTGGGGTACCCTCACACATATTATTCCCTCATTTAGTGGATATTTTCACAAAGAAGTGAAATTTTCAAAAATCCAGAAAATTGGCTGAAAACGACTAAGTATCAAGGACTCATTGGGCGAGTCGCTCTGGAACTGAAATCGGAACGCTCACTGACATTTCCCCTATCTGAAAGTCTGATAAACGCCGGAAAAATGACTAAGTCCAAAAAAAATTTTTTTTCAACTTTTTTCAATTTTACCCCCGTGGGATATATATTCTACCCACACACATTTGGAACTCTCCTGGGGTACCCTCACACATATTATTCCCTCATTTAGTGGATATTTTCACAAAGAAGTGAAATTTTCAAAAATCCAGAAAATTGGCTGAAAACGACTAAGTATCAAGGACTCATTGGGCGAATCGCTCTGGAACTGAAATCGGAACGCTCACTGACATTTTCCCTATCTGAAAGTCTGATAAACGCCGGAAAAATGACTAAGTCCCAAAAAAAATTTTTTTCAACTTTTTTCAATTTTACCTCCGTGGGATATATATTTTACCCACACACATTTGGAACTCTCCTGGGGTACCCTCACACATATTATTCCCTCATTTAGTGGATATTTTCACAAAAAAGTGAAATTTTCAAAAATCCAGAAAATTGGCTGAAAACGACTAAGTATCAAGGACTCATTGGGCGAATCGCTCTGGAACTGAAATCGGAACGCTCACTGACATTTTCCCTATCTGAAAGTCTGATAAACGCCGGAAAAATGACTAAGTCCCCAAAAAAATTTTTTTCAACTTTTTTCAATTTTACCTCCGTGGGATATATATTCTACCCACACACATTTGGAACTCTCCTGGGGTACCCTCACACATATTATTCCCTCATTTAGTGGATATTTTCACAAAAAAGTGAAATTTTCAAAAATCCAGAAAATTGGCTGAAAACGACTAAGTATCAAGGACTCATTGGGCGAATGGCTCTGGAACTGAAATCGGAACACTCACTGACATTTTCCCTATCTGAAAGTCTGATAAACGCCGGAAAAATGACTAAGTCCAAAAAAAAATTTTTTTCAACTTTTTTCAATTTTACCCCCGTGGGATATATATTCTACCCACACACATTTGGAACTCTCCTGGGGTACCCTCACATATTATTCCCTCATTTAGTGGATATTTTCACAAAGAAGTGAAATTTTCAAAAATCCAGAAAATTGGCTGAAAACGACTAAGTATCAAGGACTCATTGGGCGAATCGCTCTGGAACTGAAATCGGAACGCTCACTGACATTTTCCCTATCTGAAAGTCTGATAAACGCCGGAAAAATGACTAAGTCCAAAAAAAAAATTTTTTCAACTTTTTTCAATTTTGCCCCCGTGGGATATATATTCTACCCACACACATTTGGAACTCTCCTGGGGTACCCTCACACATATTATTCCCTCATTTAGTGGATATTTTCACAAAAAAGTGAAATTTTCAAAAATCCAGAAAATTGGCTGAAAACGACTAAGTATCAAGGACTCATTGGGCGAATCGCTCTGGAACTGAAATCGGAACGCTCACTGACATTTTCCCTATCTGAAAGTCTGATAAACGCCGGAAAAATGACTAAGTCCCCAAAAAAATTTTTTTCAACTTTTTTCAATTTTACCTCCGTGGGATATATATTCTACCCACACACATTTGGAACTCTCCTGGGGTACCCTCACACATATTATTCCCTCATTTAGTGGATATTTTCACAAAAAAGTGAAATTTTCAAAAATCCAGAAAATTGGCTGAAAACGACTAAGTATCAAGGACTCATTGGGCGAATCGCTCTGGAACTGAAATCGGAACACTCACTGACATTTTCCCTATCTGAAAGTCTGATAAACGCCGGAAAAATGACTAAGTCCAAAAAAAAATTTTTTTCAACTTTTTTCAATTTTACCCCCGTGGGATATATATTCTACCCACACACATTTGGAACTCTCCTGGGGTACCCTCACATATTATTCCCTCATTTAGTGGATATTTTCACAAAGAAGTGAAATTTTCAAAAATCCAGAAAATTGGCTGAAAACGACTAAGTATCAAGGACTCATTGGGCGAATCGCTCTGGAACTGAAATCGGAACGCTCACTGACATTTTCCCTATCTGAAAGTCTGATAAACGCCGGAAAAATGACTAAGTCCAAAAAAAAATTTTTTTCAACTTTTTTCAATTTTACCCCCGTGGGATATATATTCTACCCACACACATTTGGAACTCTCCTGGGGTACCCTCACACATATTATTCCCTCATTTAGTGGATATTTTCACAAAGAAGTGAAATTTTCAAAAATCCAGAAAATTGGCTGAAAACGACTAAGTATCAAGGACTCATTGGGCGAATCGCTCTGGAACTGAAATCGGAACGCTCACTGACATTTTCCCTATCTGAAAGTCTGATAAACGCCGGAAAAATGACTAAGTCCAAAAAAAAATTTTTTTCAACTTTTTTCAATTTTACCCCCGTGGGATATATATTCTACCCACACACATTTGGAACTCTCCTGGGGTACCCTCACACATATTATTCCCTCATTTAGTGGATATTTTCACAAAGAAGTGAAATTTTCAAAAATCCAGAAAATTGGCTGAAAACGACTAAGTATCAAGGACTCATTGGGCGAATCGCTCTGGAACTGAAATCGGAACGCTCACTGACATTTTCCCTATCTGAAAGTCTGATAAACGCCGGAAAAATGACTAAGTCCAAACAAAAATTTTTTTCAACTTTTTTCAATTTTACCCCCGTGGGATATATATTCTACCCGCACACATTTGGAACTCTCCTGGGGTACCCTCACACATATTATTCTCTCATTTAGTGGATATTTTCACAAAGAAGTGAAATTTTCAAAAATCCAGAAAATTGGCTGAAAACGACTAAGTATCAAGGACTCATTGGGCGAATCACTCTGGAACTGAAATTGGAACGCTCACTGACTTTTCCCCTATCTGAAAGTCTGATAAACGCCGGAAAAATGACTAAGTCCAAAAAAAAATTTTTTTCAACTTTTTTCAATTTTACCCCCGTGGGATATATATTCTACCCACACACATTTGGAACTCTCCTGGGGTACCCTCACACATATTATTCCCTCATTTAGTGGATATTTTCACAAAGAAGTGAAATTTTCAAAAATCCAGAAAATTGGCTGAAAACGACTAAGTATCAAGGACTCATTGGGCGAATCGCTCTGGAACTGAAATCGGAACGCTCACTGACATTTTCCCTATCTGAAAGTCTGATAAACGCCGGAAAAATGACTAAGTCCAAAAAAAAATTTTTTTCAACTTTTTTCAATTTTACCCCCGTGGGATATATATTCTACCCACACACATTTGGAACTCTCCTGGGGTACCCTCACACATATTATTCCCTCATTTAGTGGATATTTTCACAAAGAAGTGAAATTTTCAAAAATCCAGAAAATTGGCTGAAAACTACTAAGTATCAAGGACTCATTGGGCGAATCGCTCTGGAACTGAAATTTGAACGCTCACTGACATTTTCCCTATCGGAAAGTCTGATAAACGCCGGAAAAATGACTAAGTCCAAAAAAAAATTTTTTTCAACTTTTTTCAATTTTACCCCCGTGGGATATATATTCTACCCACACACATTTGGAACTCTCCTGGGGTACCCTCACACATATTATTCCCTCATTTAGTGGATATTTTCACAAAGAAGTGAAATTTTCAAAAATCCAGAAAATTGGCTGAAAACGACTAAGTATCAAGGACTCATTGGGCGAATCGCTCTGGAACTGAAATCGGAACGCTCACTGACATTTTCCCTATCTGAAAGTCTGATAAACGCCGGAAAAATGACTAAGTCCAAACAAAAATTTTTTTCAACTTTTTTCAATTTTACCCCCGTGGGATATATATTCTACCCGCACACATTTGGAACTCTCCTGGGGTACCCTCACACATATTATTCTCTCATTTAGTGGATATTTTCACAAAGAAGTGAAATTTTCAAAAATCCAGAAAATTGGCTGAAAACGACTAAGTATCAAGGACTCATTGGGCGAGTCGCTCTGGAACTGAAATCGGAACGCTCACTGACATTTCCCCTATCTGAAAGTCTGATAAACGCCGGAAAAATGACTAAGTCCAAAAAAAATTTTTTTTCAACTTTTTTCAATTTTACCCCCGTGGGATATATATTCTACCCACACACATTTGGAACTCTCCTGGGGTACCCTCACACATATTATTCCCTCATTTAGTGGATATTTTCACAAAGAAGTGAAATTTTCAAAAATCCAGAAAATTGGCTGAAAACGACTAAGTATCAAGGACTCATTGGGCGAATCGCTCTGGAACTGAAATCGGAACGCTCACTGACATTTTCCCTATCTGAAAGTCTGATAAACGCCGGAAAAATGACTAAGTCCCCAAAAAAATTTTTTTCAACTTTTTTCAATTTTACCTCCGTGGGATATATATTCTACCCACACACATTTGGAACTCTCCTGGGGTACCCTCACACATATTATTCCCTCATTTAGTGGATATTTTCACAAAGAAGTGAAATTTTCAAAAATCCAGAAAATTGGCTGAAAACGACTAAGTATCAAGGACTCATTGGGCGAGTCGCTCTGGAACTGAAATCGGAACGCTCACTGACATTTCCCCTATCTGAAAGTCTGATAAACGCCGGAAAAATGACTAAGTCCAAAAAAAATTTTTTTTCAACTTTTTTCAATTTTACCCCCGTGGGATATATATTCTACCCACACACATTTGGAACTCTCCTGGGGTACCCTCACACATATTATTCCCTCATTTAGTGGATATTTTCACAAAGAAGTGAAATTTTCAAAAATCCAGAAAATTGGCTGAAAACGACTAAGTATCAAGGACTCATTGGGCGAATCGCTCTGGAACTGAAATCGGAACGCTCACTGACATTTTCCCTATCTGAAAGTCTGATAAACGCCGGAAAAATGACTAAGTCCCAAAAAAAATTTTTTTCAACTTTTTTCAATTTTACCTCCGTGGGATATATATTCTACCCACACACATTTGGAACTCTCCTGGGGTACCCTCACACATATTATTCCCTCATTTAGTGGATATTTTCACAAAGAAGTGAAATTTTCAAAAATCCAGAAAATTGGCTGAAAACGACTAAGTATCAAGGACTCATTGGGCGAATCGCTCTGGAACTGAAATCGGAACGCTCACTGACATTTTCCCTATCTGAAAGTCTGATAAACGCCGGAAAAATGACTAAGTCCCAAAAAAAATTTTTTTCAACTTTTTTCAATTTTACCTCCGTGGGATATATATTTTACCCACACACATTTGGAACTCTCCTGGGGTACCCTCACACATATTATTCCCTCATTTAGTGGATATTTTCACAAAAAAGTGAAATTTTCAAAAATCCAGAAAATTGGCTGAAAACGACTAAGTATCAAGGACTCATTGGGCGAATCGCTCTGGAACTGAAATCGGAACGCTCACTGACATTTTCCCTATCTGAAAGTCTGATAAACGCCGGAAAAATGACTAAGTCCCCAAAAAAATTTTTTTCAACTTTTTTCAATTTTACCTCCGTGGGATATATATTCTACCCACACACATTTGGAACTCTCCTGGGGTACCCTCACACATATTATTCCCTCATTTAGTGGATATTTTCACAAAAAAGTGAAATTTTCAAAAATCCAGAAAATTGGCTGAAAACGACTAAGTATCAAGGACTCATTGGGCGAATGGCTCTGGAACTGAAATCGGAACACTCACTGACATTTTCCCTATCTGAAAGTCTGATAAACGCCGGAAAAATGACTAAGTCCAAAAAAAAATTTTTTTCAACTTTTTTCAATTTTACCCCCGTGGGATATATATTCTACCCACACACATTTGGAACTCTCCTGGGGTACCCTCACATATTATTCCCTCATTTAGTGGATATTTTCACAAAGAAGTGAAATTTTCAAAAATCCAGAAAATTGGCTGAAAACGACTAAGTATCAAGGACTCATTGGGCGAATCGCTCTGGAACTGAAATCGGAACGCTCACTGACATTTTCCCTATCTGAAAGTCTGATAAACGCCGGAAAAATGACTAAGTCCAAAAAAAAAATTTTTTCAACTTTTTTCAATTTTGCCCCCGTGGGATATATATTCTACCCACACACATTTGGAACTCTCCTGGGGTACCCTCACACATATTATTCCCTCATTTAGTGGATATTTTCACAAAAAAGTGAAATTTTCAAAAATCCAGAAAATTGGCTGAAAACGACTAAGTATCAAGGACTCATTGGGCGAATCGCTCTGGAACTGAAATCGGAACACTCACTGACATTTTCCCTATCTGAAAGTCTGATAAACGCCGGAAAAATGACTAAGTCCAAAAAAAAATTTTTTTCAACTTTTTTCAATTTTACCCCCGTGGGATATATATTCTACCCACACACATTTGGAACTCTCCTGGGGTACCCTCACATATTATTCCCTCATTTAGTGGATATTTTCACAAAGAAGTGAAATTTTCAAAAATCCAGAAAATTGGCTGAAAACGACTAAGTATCAAGGACTCATTGGGCGAATCGCTCTGGAACTGAAATCGGAACGCTCACTGACATTTTCCCTATCTGAAAGTCTGATAAACGCCGGAAAAATGACTAAGTCCAAAAAAAAATTTTTTTCAACTTTTTTCAATTTTACCCCCGTGGGATATATATTCTACCCACACACATTTGGAACTCTCCTGGGGTACCCTCACACATATTATTCCCTCATTTAGTGGATATTTTCACAAAGAAGTGAAATTTTCAAAAATCCAGAAAATTGGCTGAAAACGACTAAGTATCAAGGACTCATTGGGCGAATCGCTCTGGAACTGAAATCGGAACGCTCACTGACATTTTCCCTATCTGAAAGTCTGATAAACGCCGGAAAAATGACTAAGTCCAAAAAAAAATTTTTTTCAACTTTTTTCAATTTTACCCCCGTGGGATATATATTCTACCCACACACATTTGGAACTCTCCTGGGGTACCCTCACACATATTATTCCCTCATTTAGTGGATATTTTCACAAAGAAGTGAAATTTTCAAAAATCCAGAAAATTGGCTGAAAACGACTAAGTATCAAGGACTCATTGGGCGAATCGCTCTGGAACTGAAATCGGAACGCTCACTGACATTTTCCCTATCTGAAAGTCTGATAAACGCCGGAAAAATGACTAAGTCCAAAAAAAAATTTTTTTCAACTTTTTTCAATTTTACCCCCGTGGGATATATATTCTACCCACACACATTTGGAACTCTCCTGGGGTACCCTCACACATATTATTCCCTCATTTAGTGGATATTTTCACAAAGAAGTGAAATTTTCAAAAATCCAGAAAATTGGCTGAAAACTACTAAGTATCAAGGACTCATTGGGCGAATCGCTCTGGAACTGAAATTTGAACGCTCACTGACATTTTCCCTATCGGAAAGTCTGATAAACGCCGGAAAAATGACTAAGTCCAAACAAAAATTTTTTTCAACTTTTTTCAATTTTACCCCCGTGGGATATATATTCTACCCGCACACATTTGGAACTCTCCTGGGGTACCCTCACACATATTATTCTCTCATTTAGTGGATATTTTCACAAAGAAGTGAAATTTTCAAAAATCCAGAAAATTGGCTGAAAACGACTAAGTATCAAGGACTCATTGGGCGAGTCGCTCTGGAACTGAAATCGGAACGCTCACTGACATTTCCCCTATCTGAAAGTCTGATAAACGCCGGAAAAATGACTAAGTCCAAAAAAAATTTTTTTTCAACTTTTTTCAATTTTACCCCCGTGGGATATATATTCTACCCACACACATTTGGAACTCTCCTGGGGTACCCTCACACATATTATTCCCTCATTTAGTGGATATTTTCACAAAGAAGTGAAATTTTCAAAAATCCAGAAAATTGGCTGAAAACGACTAAGTATCAAGGACTCATTGGGCGAATCGCTCTGGAACTGAAATCGGAACGCTCACTGACATTTTCCCTATCTGAAAGTCTGATAAACGCCGGAAAAATGACTAAGTCCCAAAAAAAATTTTTTTTCAACTTTTTTCAATTTTACCCCCGTGGGATATATATTCTACCCACACACATTTGGAACTCTCCTGGGGTACCCTCACACATATTATTCCCTCATTTAGTGGATATTTTCACAAAGAAGTGAAATTTTCAAAAATCCAGAAAATTGGCTGAAAACGACTAAGTATCAAGGACTCATTGGGCGAATCGCTCTGGAACTGAAATCGGAACGCTCACTGACATTTTCCCTATCTGAAAGTCTGATAAACGCCGGAAAAATGACTAAGTCCCAAAAAAAATTTTTTTCAACTTTTTTCAATTTTACCTCCGTGGGATATATATTTTACCCACACACATTTGGAACTCTCCTGGGGTACCCTCACACATATTATTCCCTCATTTAGTGGATATTTTCACAAAAAAGTGAAATTTTCAAAAATCCAGAAAATTGGCTGAAAACGACTAAGTATCAAGGACTCATTGGGCGAATCGCTCTGGAACTGAAATCAGAACGCTCACTGACATTTTCCCTATCTGAAAGTCTGATAAACGCCGGAAAAATGACTAAGTCCCCAAAAAAATTTTTTTCAACTTTTTTCAATTTTACCTCCGTGGGATATATATTCTACCCACACACATTTGGAACTCTCCTGGGGTACCCTCACACATATTATTCCCTCATTTAGTGGATATTTTCACAAAAAAGTGAAATTTTCAAAAATCCAGAAAATTGGCTGAAAACGACTAAGTATCAAGGACTCATTGGGCGAATGGCTCTGGAACTGAAATCGGAACACTCACTGACATTTTCCCTATCTGAAAGTCTGATAAACGCCGGAAAAATGACTAAGTCCAAAAAAAAATTTTTTTCAACTTTTTTCAATTTTACCCCCGTGGGATATATATTCTACCCACACACATTTGGAACTCTCCTGGGGTACCCTCACACATATTATTCCCTCATTTAGTGGATATTTTCACAAAGAAGTGAAATTTTCAAAAATCCAGAAAATTGGCTGAAAACGACTAAGTATCAAGGACTCATTGGGCGAATCGCTCTGGAACTGAAATCGGAACGCTCACTGACATTTTCCCTATCTGAAAGTCTGATAAACGCCGGAAAAATGACTAAGTCCCAAAAAAAATTTTTTTCAACTTTTTTCAATTTTACCTCCGTGGGATATATATTTTACCCACACACATTTGGAACTCTCCTGGGGTACCCTCACACATATTATTCCCTCATTTAGTGGATATTTTCACAAAAAAGTGAAATTTTCAAAAATCCAGAAAATTGGCTGAAAACGACTAAGTATCAAGGACTCATTGGGCGAATCGCTCTGGAACTGAAATCGGAACGCTCACTGACATTTTCCCTATCTGAAAGTCTGATAAACGCCGGAAAAATGACTAAGTCCCCAAAAAAATTTTTTTCAACTTTTTTCAATTTTACCTCCGTGGGATATATATTCTACCCACACACATTTGGAACTCTCCTGGGGTACCCTCACACATATTATTCCCTCATTTAGTGGATATTTTCACAAAAAAGTGAAATTTTCAAAAATCCAGAAAATTGGCTGAAAACGACTAAGTATCAAGGACTCATTGGGCGAATGGCTCTGGAACTGAAATCGGAACACTCACTGACATTTTCCCTATCTGAAAGTCTGATAAACGCCGGAAAAATGACTAAGTCCAAAAAAAAATTTTTTTCAACTTTTTTCAATTTTACCCCCGTGGGATATATATTCTACCCACACACATTTGGAACTCTCCTGGGGTACCCTCACATATTATTCCCTCATTTAGTGGATATTTTCACAAAGAAGTGAAATTTTCAAAAATCCAGAAAATTGGCTGAAAACGACTAAGTATCAAGGACTCATTGGGCGAGTCGCTCTGGAACTGAAATCGGAACGCTCACTGACATTTCCCCTATCTGAAAGTCTGATAAACGCCGGAAAAATGACTAAGTCCAAAAAAAATTTTTTTTCAACTTTTTTCAATTTTACCCCCGTGGGATATATATTCTACCCACACACATTTGGAACTCTCCTGGGGTACCCTCACACATATTATTCCCTCATTTAGTGGATATTTTCACAAAGAAGTGAAATTTTCAAAAATCCAGAAAATTGGCTGAAAACGACTAAGTATCAAGGACTCATTGGGCGAATCGCTCTGGAACTGAAATCGGAACGCTCACTGACATTTTCCCTATCTGAAAGTCTGATAAACGCCGGAAAAATGACTAAGTCCAAAAAAAAAATTTTTTCAACTTTTTTCAATTTTACCCCCGTGGGATATATATTCTACCCACACACATTTGGAACTCTCCTGGGGTACCCTCACACATATTATTCCCTCATTTAGTGGATATTTTCACAAAGAAGTGAAATTTTCAAAAATCCAGAAAATTGGCTGAAAACGACTAAGTATCAAGGACTCATTGGGCGAATCGCTCTGGAACTGAAATCGGAACGCTCACTGACATTTTCCCTATCTGAAAGTCTGATAAACGCCGGAAAAATGACTAAGTCCAAACAAAAATTTTTTTCAACTTTTTTCAATTTTACCCCCGTGGGATATATATTCTACCCGCACACATTTGGAACTCTCCTGGGGTACCCTCACACATATTATTCTCTCATTTAGTGGATATTTTCACAAAGAAGTGAAATTTTCAAAAATCCAGAAAATTGGCTGAAAACGACTAAGTATCAAGGACTCATTGGGCGAATCACTCTGGAACTGAAATTGGAACGCTCACTGACTTTTCCCCTATCTGAAAGTCTGATAAACGCCGGAAAAATGACTAAGTCCAAAAAAAAATTTTTTTCAACTTTTTTCAATTTTACCCCCGTGGGATATATATTCTACCCACACACATTTGGAACTCTCCTGGGGTACCCTCACACATATTATTCTCTCATTTAGTGGATATTTTCACAAAGAAGTGAAATTTTCAAAAATCCAGAAAATTGGCTGAAAACGACTAAGTATCAAGGACTCATTGGGCGAATCACTCTGGAACTGAAATTGGAACGCTCACTGACTTTTCCCCTATCTGAAAGTCTGATAAACGCCGGAAAAATGACTAAGTCCAAAAAAAAATTTTTTTCAACTTTTTTCAATTTTACCCCCGTGGGATATATATTCTACCCACACACATTTGGAACTCTCCTGGGGTACCCTCACACATATTATTCCCTCATTTAGTGGATATTTTCACAAAGAAGTGAAATTTTCAAAAATCCAGAAAATTGGCTGAAAACGACTAAGTATCAAGGACTCATTGGGCGAATCGCTCTGGAACTGAAATTTGAACGCTCACTGACATTTTCCCTATCGGAAAGTCTGATAAACGCCGGAAAAATGACTAAGTCCAAAAAAAAATTTTTTTCAACTTTTTTCAATTTTACCCCCGTGGGATATATATTCTACCCACACACATTTGGAACTCTCCTGGGGTACCCTCACACATATTATTCCCTCATTTAGTGGATATTTTCACAAAGAAGTGAAATTTTCAAAAATCCAGAAAATTGGCTGAAAACGACTAAGTATCAAGGACTCATTGGGCGAATCGCTCTGGAACTGAAATCGGAACGCTCACTGACATTTTCCCTATCTGAAAGTCTGATAAACGCCGGAAAAATGACTAAGTCCAAAAAAAAATTTTTTTCAACTTTTTTCAATTTTACCCCCGTGGGATATATATTCTACCCACACACATTTGGAACTCTCCTGGGGTACCCTCACACATATTATTCCCTCATTTAGTGGATATTTTCACAAAAAAGTGAAATTTTCAAAAATCCAGAAAATTGGCTGAAAACGACTAAGTATCAAGGACTCATTGGGCGAATCGCTCTGGAACTGAAATCGGAACACTCACTGACATTTTCCCTATCTGAAAGTCTGATAAACGCCGGAAAAATGACTAAGTCCAAAAAAAAATTTTTTTCAACTTTTTTCAATTTTACCCCCGTGGGATATATATTCTACCGACACACATTTGGAACTCTCCTGGGGTACCCTCACACATATTATTCCCTCATTTAGTGGATATTTTCACAAAGAAGTGAAATTTTCAAAAATCCAGAAAATTGGCTGAAAACGACTAAGTATCAAGGACTCTTTGGGCGAATCGCTCTGGAACTGAAATCGGAACGCTCACTGACATTTTCCCTATCTGAAAGTCTGATAAACGCCGGAAAAATGACTAAGTCCAAAAAAAATTTTTTTTCAACTTTTTTCAATTTTACCCCCGTGGGATATATATTCTACCCACACACATTTGGAACTCTCCTGGGGTACCCTCACACATATTATTCCCTCATTTAGTGGATATTTTCACAAAGAAGTGAAATTTTCAAAAATCCAGAAAATTGGCTGAAAACGACTAAGTATCAAGGACTCATTGGGCGAATCGCTCTGGAACTGAAATCGGAACGCTCACTGACATTTTCCCTATCTGAAAGTCTGATAAACGCCGGAAAAATGACTAAGACCCAAAAAAAATTTTTTTTCAACTTTTTTCAATTTTACCCCCGTGGGATATATATTCTACCCACACACATTTGGAACTCTCCTGGGGTACCCTCACACATATTATTCCCTCATTTAGTGGATATTTTCACAAAGAAATGAAATTTTCAAAAATCCAGAAAATTGGCTGAAAACGACTAAGTATCAAGGACTCATTGGGCGAATCGCTCTGGAACTGAAATCGGAACGCTCACTGACATTTTCCCTATCTGAAAGTCTGATAAACGCCGGAAAAATGACTAAGTCCCCAAAAAATTTTTTTTCAACTTTTTTCAATTTTACCTCCGTGGGATATATATTCTACCCACACACATTTGGAACTCTCCTGGGGTACCCTCACACATATTATTCCCTCATTTAGTGGATATTTTCACAAAAAAGTGAAATTTTCAAAAATCCAGAAAATTGGCTGAAAACGACTAAGTATCAAGGACTCATTGGGCGAATCGCTCTGGAACTGAAATCGGAACACTCACTGACATTTTCCCTATCTGAAAGTCTGATAAACGCCGGAAAAATGACTAAGTCCAAAAAAAAATTTTTTTCAACTTTTTTCAATTTTACCCCCGTGGGATATATATTCTACCCACACACATTTGGAACTTTCCTGGGGTACCCTCACATATTATTCCCTCATTTAGTGGATATTTTCACAAAGAAGTGAAATTTTCAAAAATCCAGAAAATTGGCTGAAAACGACTAAGTATCAAGGACTCATTGGGCGAGTCGCTCTGGAACTGAAATCGGAACGCTCACTGACATTTCCCCTATCTGAAAGTCTGATAAACGCCGGAAAAATGACTAAGTCCAAAAAAAATTTTTTTTCAACTTTTTTCAATTTTACCCCCGTGGGATATATATTCTACCCACACACATTTGGAACTCTCCTGGGGTACCCTCACACATATTATTCCCTCATTTAGTGGATATTTTCACAAAGAAGTGAAATTTTCAAAAATCCAGAAAATTGGCTGAAAACGACTAAGTATCAAGGACTCTTTGGGCGAATCGCTCTGGAACTGAAATCGGAACGCTCACTGACATTTTCCCTATCTGAAAGTCTGATAAACGCCGGAAAAATGACTAAGTCCAAAAAAAATTTTTTTTCAACTTTTTTCAATTTTACCCCCGTGGGATATATATTCTACCCACACACATTTGGAACTCTCCTGGGGTACCCTCACACATATTATTCCCTCATTTAGTGGATATTTTCACAAAGAAGTGAAATTTTCAAAAATCCAGAAAATTGGCTGAAAACGACTAAGTATCAAGGACTCATTGGGCGAGTCGCTCTGGAACTGAAATTGGAACGCTCACTGACATTTCCCCTATCTGAAAGTCTGATAAACGCCGGAAAAATGACTAAGTCCAAAAAAAATTTTTTTGCAACTTTTTTCAATTTTACCCCCGTGGGATATATATTCTACCCACACACATTTGGAACTCTCCTGGGGTACCCTCACACATATTATTCCCTCATTTAGTGGATATTTTCACAAAGAAGTGAAATTTTCAAAAATCCAGAAAATTGGCTGAAAACGACTAAGTATCAAGGACTCTTTGGGCGAATCGCTCTGGAACTGAAATCGGAACGCTCACTGACATTTTCCCTATCTGAAAGTCTGATAAACGCCGGAAAAATGACTAAGTCCAAAAAAAATTTTTTTTCAACTTTTTTCAATTTTACCCCCGTGGGATATATATTCTACCCACACACATTTGGAACTCTCCTGGGGTACCCTCACACATATTATTCCCTCATTTAGTGGATATTTTCACAAAGAAGTGAAATTTTCAAAAATCCAGAAAATTGGCTGAAAACGACTAAGTATCAAGGACTCATTGGGCGAATCGCTCTGGAACTGAAATTGGAACGCTCACTGACATTTCCCCTATCTGAAAGTCTGATAAACGCCGGAAAAATGACTAAGTCCAAAAAAAATTTTTTTGCAACTTTTTTCAATTTTACCCCCGTGGGATATATATTCTACCCACACACATTTGGAACTCTCCTGGGGTACCCTCACACATATTATTCCCTCATTTAGTGGATATTTTCACAAAGAAGTGAAATTTTCAAAAATCCAGAAAATTGGCTGAAAACGACTAAGTATCAAGGACTCTTTGGGCGAATCGCTCTGGAACTGAAATCGGAACGCTCACTGACATTTTCCCTATCTGAAAGTCTGATAAACGCCGGAAAAATGACTAAGTCCAAAAAAAATTTTTTTTCAACTTTTTTCAATTTTACCCCCGTGGGATATATATTCTACCCACACACATTTGGAACTCTCCTGGGGTACCCTCACACATATTATTCCCTCATTTAGTGGATATTTTCACAAAGAAGTGAAATTTTCAAAAATCCAGAAAATTGGCTGAAAACGACTAAGTATCAAGGACTCATTGGGCGAATCGCTCTGGAACTGAAATCGGAACGCTCACTGACATTTTCCCTATCTGAAAGTCTGATAAACGCCGGAAAAATGACTAACACCCAAAAAAAATTTTTTTTCAACTTTTTTCAATTTTACCCCCGTGGGATATATATTCTACCCACACACATTTGGAACTCTCCTGGGGTACCCTCACACATATTATTCCCTCATTTAGTGGATATTTTCACAAAGAAGTGAAATTTTCAAAAATCCAGAAAATTGGCTGAAAACGACTAAGTATCAAGGACTCATTGGGCGAATCGCTCTGGAACTGAAATCGGAACGCTCACTGACATTTTCCCTATCTGAAAGTCTGATAAACGCCGGAAAAATGACTAAGTCCCCAAAAAATTTTTTTTCAACTTTTTTCAATTTTACCTCCGTGGGATATATATTCTACCCACACACATTTGGAACTCTCCTGGGGTACCCTCACACATATTATTCCCTCATTTAGTGGATATTTTCACAAAAAAGTGAAATTTTCAAAAATCCAGAAAATTGGCTGAAAACGACTAAGTATCAAGGACTCATTGGGCGAATCGCTCTGGAACTGAAATCGGAACACTCACTGACATTTTCCCTATCTGAAAGTCTGATAAACGCCGGAAAAATGACTAAGTCCAAAAAAAAATTTTTTTCAACTTTTTTCAATTTTACCCCCGTGGGATATATATTCTACCCACACACATTTGGAACTTTCCTGGGGTACCCTCACATATTATTCCCTCATTTAGTGGATATTTTCACAAAGAAGTGAAATTTTCAAAAATCCAGAAAATTGGCTGAAAACGACTAAGTATCAAGGACTCATTGGGCGAGTCGCTCTGGAACTGAAATCGGAACGCTCACTGACATTTCCCCTATCTGAAAGTCTGATAAACGCCGGAAAAATGACTAAGTCCAAAAAAAATTTTTTTTCAACTTTTTTCAATTTTACCCCCGTGGGATATATATTCTACCCACACACATTTGGAACTCTCCTGGGGTACCCTCACACATATTATTCCCTCATTTAGTGGATATTTTCACAAAGAAGTGAAATTTTCAAAAATCCAGAAAATTGGCTGAAAACGACTAAGTATCAAGGACTCTTTGGGCGAATCGCTCTGGAACTGAAATCGGAACGCTCACTGACATTTTCCCTATCTGAAAGTCTGATAAACGCCGGAAAAATGACTAAGTCCAAAAAAAATTTTTTTTCAACTTTTTTCAATTTTACCCCCGTGGGATATATATTCTACCCACACACATTTGGAACTCTCCTGGGGTACCCTCACACATATTATTCCCTCATTTAGTGGATATTTTCACAAAGAAGTGAAATTTTCAAAAATCCAGAAAATTGGCTGAAAACGACTAAGTATCAAGGACTCTTTGGGCGAATCGCTCTGGAACTGAAATCGGAACGCTCACTGACATTTTCCCTATCTGAAAGTCTGATAAACGCCGGAAAAATGACTAAGTCCAAAAAAAATTTTTTTTCAACTTTTTTCAATTTTACCCCCGTGGGATATATATTCTACCCACACACATTTGGAACTCTCCTGGGGTACCCTCACACATATTATTCCCTCATTTAGTGGATATTTTCACAAAGAAGTGAAATTTTCAAAAATCCAGAAAATTGGCTGAAAACGACTAAGTATCAAGGACTCATTGGGCGAATCGCTCTGGAACTGAAATCGGAACGCTCACTGACATTTTCCCTATCTGAAAGTCTGATAAACGCCGGAAAAATGACTAAGACCCAAAAAAAATTTTTTTTCAACTTTTTTCAATTTTACCCCCGTGGGATATATATTCTACCCACACACATTTGGAACTCTCCTGGGGTACCCTCACACATATTATTCCCTCATTTAGTGGATATTTTCACAAAGAAGTGAAATTTTCAAAAATCCAGAAAATTGGCTGAAAACGACTAAGTATCAAGGACTCATTGGGCGAATCGCTCTGGAACTGAAATCGGAACGCTCACTGACATTTTCCCTATCTGAAAGTCTGATAAACGCCGGAAAAATGACTAAGTCCCCAAAAAATTTTTTTTCAACTTTTTTCAATTTTACCTCCGTGGGATATATATTCTACCCACACACATTTGGAACTCTCCTGGGGTACCCTCACACATATTATTCCCTCATTTAGTGGATATTTTCACAAAAAAGTGAAATTTTCAAAAATCCAGAAAATTGGCTGAAAACGACTAAGTATCAAGGACTCATTGGGCGAATCGCTCTGGAACTGAAATCGGAACACTCACTGACATTTTCCCTATCTGAAAGTCTGATAAACGCCGGAAAAATGACTAAGTCCAAAAAAAAATTTTTTTCAACTTTTTTCAATTTTACCCCCGTGGGATATATATTCTACCCACACACATTTGGAACTTTCCTGGGGTACCCTCACATATTATTCCCTCATTTAGTGGATATTTTCACAAAGAAGTGAAATTTTCAAAAATCCAGAAAATTGGCTGAAAACGACTAAGTATCAAGGACTCATTGGGCGAGTCGCTCTGGAACTGAAATCGGAACGCTCACTGACATTTCCCCTATCTGAAAGTCTGATAAACGCCGGAAAAATGACTAAGTCCAAAAAAAATTTTTTTTCAACTTTTTTCAATTTTACCCCCGTGGGATATATATTCTACCCACACACATTTGGAACTCTCCTGGGGTACCCTCACACATATTATTCCCTCATTTAGTGGATATTTTCACAAAGAAGTGAAATTTTCAAAAATCCAGAAAATTGGCTGAAAACGACTAAGTATCAAGGACTCTTTGGGCGAATCGCTCTGGAACTGAAATCGGAACGCTCACTGACATTTTCCCTATCTGAAAGTCTGATAAACGCCGGAAAAATGACTAAGTCCAAAAAAAATTTTTTTTCAACTTTTTTCAATTTTACCCCCGTGGGATATATATTCTACCCACACACATTTGGAACTCTCCTGGGGTACCCTCACACATATTATTCCCTCATTTAGTGGATATTTTCACAAAGAAGTGAAATTTTCAAAAATCCAGAAAATTGGCTGAAAACGACTAAGTATCAAGGACTCATTGGGCGAATCGCTCTGGAACTGAAATCGGAACGCTCACTGACATTTTCCCTATCTGAAAGTCTGATAAACGCCGGAAAAATGACTAAGTCCCAAAAAAATTTTTTTTTCAACTTTTTTCAATTTTACCCCCGTGGGATATATATTCTACCCACACACATTTGGAACTCTCCTGGGGTACCCTCACACATATTATTCCCTCATTTAGTGGATATTTTCACAAAGAAGTGAAATTTTCAAAAATCCAGAAAATTGGCTGAAAACGACTAAGTATCAAGGACTCATTGGGCGAATCGCTCTGGAACTGAAATCGGAACGCTCACTGACATTTTCCCTATCTGAAAGTCTGATAAACGCCGGAAAAATGACTAAGTCCCCAAAAAATTTTTTTTCAACTTTTTCAATTTTACCTCCGTGGGATATATATTCTACCCACACACATTTGGAACTCTCCTGGGGTACCCTCACACATATTATTCCCTCATTTAGTGGATATTTTCACAAAAAAGTGAAATTTTCAAAAATCCAGAAAATTGGCTGAAAACGACTAAGTATCAAGGACTCATTGGGCGAATCGCTCTGGAACTGAAATCGGAACACTCACTGACATTTTCCCTATCTGAAAGTCTGATAAACGCCGGAAAAATGACTAAGTCCAAAAAAAAATTTTTTTCAACTTTTTTCAATTTTACCCCCGTGGGATATATATTCTACCCACACACATTTGGAACTTTCCTGGGGTACCCTCACATATTATTCCCTCATTTAGTGGATATTTTCACAAAGAAGTGAAATTTTCAAAAATCCAGAAAATTGGCTGAAAACGACTAAGTATCAAGGACTCATTGGGCGAATCGCTCTGGAACTGAAATCGGAACGCTCACTGACATTTTCCCTATCTGAAAGTCTGATAAACGCCGGAAAAATGACTAAGTCCAAAAAAAAAATTTTTCAACTTTTTTCAATTTTACCCCCGTGGGATATATATTCTACCCACACACATTTGGAACTCTCCTGGGGTACCCTCACACATATTATTCCCTCATTTAGTGGATATTTTCACAAAGAAGTGAAATTTTCAAAAATCCAGAAAATTGGCTGAAAACGACTAAGTATCAAGGACTCATTGGGCGAGTCGCTCTGGAACTGAAATCGGAACGCTCACTGACATTTCCCCTATCTGAAAGTCTGATAAACGCCGGAAAAATGACTAAGTCCAAAAAAAATTTTTTTTCAACTTTTTTCAATTTTACCCCCGTGGGATATATATTCTACCCACACACATTTGGAACTCTCCTGGGGTACCCTCACACATATTATTCCCTCATTTAGTGGATATTTTCACAAAGAAGTGAAATTTTCAAAAATCCAGAAAATTGGCTGAAAACGACTAAGTATCAAGGACTCATTGGGCGAGTCGCTCTGGAACTGAAATCGGAACGCTCACTGACATTTCCCCTATCTGAAAGTCTGATAAACGCCGGAAAAATGACTAAGTCCAAAAAAAATTTTTTTTCAACTTTTTTCAATTTTACCCCCGTGGGATATATATTCTACCCACACACATTTGGAACTCTCCTGGGGTACCCTCACACATATTATTCCCTCATTTAGTGGATATTTTCACAAAGAAGTGAAATTTTCAAAAATCCAGAAAATTGGCTGAAAACGACTAAGTATCAAGGACTCTTTGGGCGAATCGCTCTGGAACTGAAATCGGAACGCTCACTGACATTTTCCCTATCTGAAAGTCTGATAAACGCCGGAAAAATGACTAAGTCCAAAAAAAATTTTTTTTCAACTTTTTTCAATTTTACCCCCGTAAGATATATATTCTACCCACACACATTTGGAACTCTCCTGGGGTACCCTCACACATATTATTCCCTCATTTAGTGGATATTTTCACAAAGAAGTGAAATTTTCAAAAATCCAGAAAATTGGCTGAAAACGACTAAGTATCAAGGACTCATTGGGCGAATCGCTCTGGAACTGAAATCGGAACGCTCACTGACATTTTCCCTATCTGAAAGTCTGATAAACGCCGGAAAAATGACTAAGTCCCCAAAAAATTTTTTTTCAACTTTTTTCAATTTTACCTCCGTGGGATATATATTCTACCCACACACATTTGGAACTCTCCTGGGGTACCCTCACAAATATTATTCCCTCATTTAGTGGATATTTTCACAAAAAAGTGAAATTTTCAAAAATCCAGAAAATTGGCTGAAAACGACTAAGTATCAAGGACTCATTGGGCGAATCGCTCTGGAACTGAAATCGGAACACTCACTGACATTTTCCCTATCTGAAAGTCTGATAAACGCCGGAAAAATGACTAAGTCCAAAAAAAAATTTTTTTCAACTTTTTTCAATTTTACCCCCGTGGGATATATATTCTACCCACACACATTTGGAACTTTCCTGGGGTATCCTCACATATTATTCCCTCATTTAGTGGATATTTTCACAAAGAAGTGAAATTTTCAAAAATCCAGAAAATTGGCTGAAAACGACTAAGTATCAAGGACTCATTGGGCGAATCGCTCTGGAACTGAAATCGGAACGCTCACTGACATTTTCCCTATCTGAAAGTCTGATAAACGCCGGAAAAATGACTAAGTCCAAAAAAAAAATTTTTCAACTTTTTTCAATTTTACCCCCGTGGGATATATATTCTACCCACACACATTTGGAACTCTCCTGGGGTACCCTCACACATATTATTCCCTCATTTAGTGGATATTTTCACAAAGAAGTGAAATTTTCAAAAATCCAGAAAAATGGCTGAAAACGACTAAGTATCAAGGACTCATTGGGCGAGTCGCTCTGGAACTGAAATCGGAACGCTCACTGACATTTCCCCTATCTGAAAGTCTGATAAACGCCGGAAAAATGACTAAGTCCAAAAAAAATTTTTTTTCAACTTTTTTCAATTTTACCCCCGTGGGATATATATTCTACCCACACACATTTGGAACTCTCCTGGGGTACCCTCACACATATTATTCCCTCATTTAGTGGATATTTTCACAAAGAAGTGAAATTTTCAAAAATCCAGAAAATTGGCTGAAAACGACTAAGTATCAAGGACTCTTTGGGCGAATCGCTCTGGAACTGAAATCGGAACGCTCACTGACATTTTCCCTATCTGAAAGTCTGATAAACGCCGGAAAAATGACTAAGTCCAAAAAAAATTTTTTTTCAACTTTTTTCAATTTTACCCCCGTGGGATATATATTCTACCCACACACATTTGGAACTCTCCTGGGGTACCCTCACACATATTATTCCCTCATTTAGTGGATATTTTCACAAAGAAGTGAAATTTTCAAAAATCCAGAAAATTGGCTGAAAACGACTAAGTATCAAGGACTCATTGGGCGAATCGCTCTGGAACTGAAATCGGAACGCTCACTGACATTTTCCCTATCTGAAAGTCTGATAAACGCCGGAAAAATGACTAAGTCCAAAAAAAAAATTTTTCAACTTTTTTCAATTTTACCCCCGTGGGATATATATTCTACCCACACACATTTGGAACTCTCCTGGGGTACCCTCACACATATTATTCCCTCATTTAGTGGATATTTTCACAAAGAAGTGAAATTTTCAAAAATCCAGAAAATTGGCTGAAAACGACTAAGTATCAAGGACTCTTTGGTCGAATCGCTCTGGAACTGAAATCGGAACGCTCACTGACATTTTCCCTATCTGAAAGTCTGATAAACGCCGGAAAAATGACTAAGTCCAAAAAAAAATTTTTTTCAACTTTTTTCAATTTTACCCCCGTGGGATATATATTCTACCCACACACATTTGGAACTCTCCTGGGGTACCCTCACACATATTATTCCCTCATTTAGTGGATATTTTCACAAAGAAGTGAAATTTTCAAAAATCCAGAAAATTGGCTGAAAACGACTAAGTATCAAGGACTCATTGGGCGAATCGCTCTGGAACTGAAATTTCAACGCTCACTGACATTTTCCCTATCGGAAAGTCTGATAAACGCCGGAAAAATGACTAAGTCCAAAAAAAAATTTTTTTCAACTTTTTTCAATTTTACCCCCGTGGGATATATATTCTACCCACACACATTTGGAACTCTCCTGGGGTACCCTCACACATATTATTCCCTCATTTAGTGGATATTTTCACAAAGAAGTGAAATTTTCAAAAATCCAGAAAATTGGCTGAAAACGACTAAGTATCAAGGACTCATTGGGCGAATCGCTCTGGAACTGAAATCGGAACGCTCACTGACATTTTCCCTATCTGAAAGTCTGATAAATGCCGGAAAAATGACTAAGTCCAAAAAAAAATTTTTTTCAACTTTTTCAATTTTACCCCCGTGGGATATATATTCTACCCGCACACATTTGGAACTCTCCTGGGGTACCCTCACACATATTATTCCCTCATTTAGTGGATATTTTCACAAAAAAGTGAAATTTTCAAAAATCCAGAAAATTGGCTGAAAACGACTAAATATCAAAGACTCATTGGGCGAATCGCTCTGGAACTGAAATGGGAATGCTCACTGACATTTCCCCTATCTTAAAGTCTGATAAACGCCAGAAAAATGACTAAGTCCAAAAAAAAATTTTTTTCAACTTTTTTCAATTTTACTCCCGTGGGATATATATTCTACCCACACACATTTGGAACTCTCCTGGGGTACCCTCACACATATTATTCCCTCATTTAGTGGATATTTTCACAAAAAAGTGAAATTTTCAAAAATCCAGAAAATTGGCTGAAAACGACTAAGTATCAAGGACTCATTGGGCGAATCGCTCTGGAACTGAAATCGGAACGCTCACTGACATTTTCCCTATCTGAAAGTCTGATAAACGCCGGAAAAATGACTAAGTCCAAAAAAAAATTTTTTTCAACTTTTTCAATTTTACCCCCGTGGGATATATATTCTACCCGCACACATTTGGAACTCTCCTGGGGTACCCTCACACATATTATTCCCTCATTTAGTGGATATTTTCACAAAAAAGTGAAATTTTCAAAAATCCAGAAAATTGGCTGAAAACGACTAAATATCAAAGACTCATTGGGCGAATCGCTCTGGAACTGAAATCGGAACACTCACTGACATTTTCCCTATCTGAAAGTCTGATAAACGCCGGAAAAATGACTAAGTCCAAAAAAAAATTTTTTTCAACTTTTTTCAATTTTACCCCCGTGGGATATATATTCTACCCACACACATTTGGAACTCTCCTGGGGTACCCTCACACATATTATTCCCTCATTTAGTGGATATTTTCACAAAGAAGTGAAATTTTCAAAAATCCAGAAAAATGGCTGAAAACGACTAAGTATCAAGGACTCATTGGGCGAGTCGCTCTGGAACTGAAATCGGAACGCTCACTGACATTTCCCCTATCTGAAAGTCTGATAAACGCCGGAAAAATGACTAAGTCCAAAAAAAATTTTTTTTCAACTTTTTTCAATTTTACCCCCGTGGGATATATATTCTACCCACACACATTTGGAACTCTCCTGGGGTACCCTCACACATATTATTCCCTCATTTAGTGGATATTTTCACAAAGAAGTGAAATTTTCAAAAATCCAGAAAATTGGCTGAAAACGACTAAGTATCAAGGACTCTTTGGGCGAATCGCTCTGGAACTGAAATCGGAACGCTCACTGACATTTTCCCTATCTGAAAGTCTGATAAACGCCGGAAAAATGACTAAGTCCAAAAAAAATTTTTTTTCAACTTTTTTCAATTTTACCCCCGTGGGATATATATTCTACCCACACACATTTGGAACTCTCCTGGGGTACCCTCACACATATTATTCCCTCATTTAGTGGATATTTTCACAAAGAAGTGAAATTTTCAAAAATCCAGAAAATTGGCTGAAAACGACTAAGTATCAAGGACTCATTGGGCGAATCGCTCTGGAACTGAAATCGGAACGCTCACTGACATTTTCCCTATCTGAAAGTCTGATAAACGCCGGAAAAATGACTAAGTCCAAAAAAAAAATTTTTCAACTTTTTTCAATTTTACCCCCGTGGGATATATATTCTACCCACACACATTTGGAACTCTCCTGGGGTACCCTCACACATATTATTCCCTCATTTAGTGGATATTTTCACAAAGAAGTGAAATTTTCAAAAATCCAGAAAATTGGCTGAAAACGACTAAGTATCAAGGACTCATTGGGCGAGTCGCTCTGGAACTGAAATCGGAACGCTCACTGACATTTCCCCTATCTGAAAGTCTGATAAACGCCGGAAAAATGACTAAGTCCAAAAAAAATTTTTTTTCAACTTTTTTCAATTTTACCCCCGTGGGATATATATTCTACCCACACACATTTGGAACTCTCCTGGGGTACCCTCACACATATTATTCCCTCATTTAGTGGATATTTTCACAAAGAAGTGAAATTTTCAAAAATCCAGAAAATTGGCTGAAAACGACTAAGTATCAAGGACTCTTTGGTCGAATCGCTCTGGAACTGAAATCGGAACGCTCACTGACATTTTCCCTATCTGAAAGTCTGATAAACGCCGGAAAAATGACTAAGTCCAAAAAAAAATTTTTTTCAACTTTTTTCAATTTTACCCCCGTGGGATATATATTCTACCCACACACATTTGGAACTCTCCTGGGGTACCCTCACACATATTATTCCCTCATTTAGTGGATATTTTCACAAAGAAGTGAAATTTTCAAAAATCCAGAAAATTGGCTGAAAACGACTAAGTATCAAGGACTCATTGGGCGAATCGCTCTGGAACTGAAATTTGAACGCTCACTGACATTTTCCCTATCGGAAAGTCTGATAAACGCCGGAAAAATGACTAAGTCCAAAAAAAAATTTTTTTCAACTTTTTTCAATTTTACCCCCGTGGGATATATATTCTACCCACACACATTTGGAACTCTCCTGGGGTACCCTCACACATATTATTCCCTCATTTAGTGGATATTTTCACAAAGAAGTGAAATTTTCAAAAATCCAGAAAATTGGCTGAAAACGACTAAGTATCAAGGACTCATTGGGCGAATCGCTCTGGAACTGAAATCGGAACGCTCACTGACATTTTCCCTATCTGAAAGTCTGATAAACGCCGGAAAAATGACTAAGTCCAAAAAAAAATTTTTTTCAACTTTTTCAATTTTACCCCCGTGGGATATATATTCTACCCGCACACATTTGGAACTCTCCTGGGGTACCCTCACACATATTATTCCCTCATTTAGTGGATATTTTCACAAAAAAGTGAAATTTTCAAAAATCCAGAAAATTGGCTGAAAACGACTAAATATCAAAGACTCATTGGGCGAATCGCTCTGGAACTGAAATGGGAATGCTCACTGACATTTCCCCTATCTTAAAGTCTGATAAACGCCAGAAAAATGACTAAGTCCAAAAAAAAATTTTTTTCAACTTTTTTCAATTTTACTCCCGTGGGATATATATTCTACCCACACACATTTGGAACTCTCCTGGGGTACCCTCACACATATTATTCCCTCATTTAGTGGATATTTTCACAAAAAAGTGAAATTTTCAAAAATCCAGAAAATTGGCTGAAAACGACTAAGTATCAAGGACTCATTGGGCGAATCGCTCTGGAACTGAAATCGGAACGCTCACTGACATTTTCCCTATCTGAAAGTCTGATAAACGCCGGAAAAATGACTAAGTCCAAAAAAAAATTTTTTTCAACTTTTTCAATTTTACCCCCGTGGGATATATATTCTACCCGCACACATTTGGAACTCTCCTGGGGTACCCTCACACATATTATTCCCTCATTTAGTGGATATTTTCACAAAAAAGTGAAATTTTCAAAAATCCAGAAAATTGGCTGAAAACGACTAAATATCAAAGACTCATTGGGCGAATCGCTCTGGAACTGAAATGGGAATGCTCACTGACATTTCCCCTATCTTAAAGTCTGATAAACGCCAGAAAAATGACTAAGTCCAAAAAAAAATTTTTTTCAACTTTTTTCAATTTTACTCCCGTGGGATATATATTCTACCCACACACATTTGGAACTCTCCTGGGGTACCCTCACACATATTATTCCCTCATTTAGTGGATATTTTCACAAAAAAGTGAAATTTTCAAAAATCCAGAAAATTGGCTGAAAACGACTAAGTATCAAGGACTCATTGGGCGAATCGCTCTGGAACTGAAATCGGAACACTCACTGACATTTTCCCTATCTGAAAGTCTGATAAACGCCGGAAAAATGACTAAGTCCCAAAAAAAATTTTTTTCAACTTTTTTCAATTTTACCCCCGTGGGATATATATTCTACCCACACACATTTGGAACTCTCCTGGGGTACCCTCACACATATTATTCCCTCATTTAGTGGATATTTTCACAAAGAAGTGAAATTTTCAAAAATCCAGAAAATTGGCTGAAAACGACTAAGTATCAAGGACTCATTGGGCGAATCGCTCTGGAACTGAAATCGGAACGCTCACTGACATTTTCCCTATCTGAAAGTCTGATAAACGCCGGAAAAATGACTAAGTCCAAAAAAAAATTTTTTTCAACTTTTTTCAATTTTACCCCCGTGGGATATATATTCTACCCACACACATTTGGAACTCTCCTGGGGTACCCTCACACATATTATTCCCTCATTTAGTGGATATTTTCACAAAGAAGTGAAATTTTCAAAAATCCAGAAAATTGGCTGAAAACGACTAAGTATCAAGGACTCATTGGGCGAATCGCTCTGGAACTGAAATCGGAACGCTCACTGACATTTTCCCTATCTGAAAGTCTGATAAACGCCGGAAAAATGACTAAGTCCAAAAAAAAATTTTTTTCAACTTTTTTCAATTTTACCCCCGTGGGATATATATTCTACCCACACACATTTGGAACTCTCCTGGGGTACCCTCACACATATTATTCCCTCATTTAGTGGATATTTTCACAAAGAAGTGAAATTTTCAAAAATCCAGAAAATTGGCTGAAAACGACTAAGTATCAAGGACTCTTTGGTCGAATCGCTCTGGAACTGAAATCGGAACGCTCACTGACATTTTCCCTATCTGAAAGTCTGATAAACGCCGGAAAAATGACTAAGTCCAAAAAAAAATTTTTTTCAACTTTTTTCAATTTTACCCCCGTGGGATATATATTCTACCCACACACATTTGGAACTCTCCTGGGGTACCCTCACACATATTATTCCCTCATTTAGTGGATATTTTCACAAAGAAGTGAAATTTTCAAAAATCCAGAAAATTGGCTGAAAACGACTAAGTATCAAGGACTCATTGGGCGAATCGCTCTGGAACTGAAATTTGAACGCTCACTGACATTTTCCCTATCGGAAAGTCTGATAAACGCCGGAAAAATGACTAAGTCCAAAAAAAAATTTTTTTCAACTTTTTTCAATTTTACCCCCGTGGGATATATATTCTACCCACACACATTTGGAACTCTCCTGGGGTACCCTCACACATATTATTCCCTCATTTAGTGGATATTTTCACAAAGAAGTGAAATTTTCAAAAATCCAGAAAATTGGCTGAAAACGACTAAGTATCAAGGACTCATTGGGCGAATCGCTCTGGAACTGAAATCGGAACGCTCACTGACATTTTCCCTATCTGAAAGTCTGATAAACGCCGGAAAAATGACTAAGTCCAAAAAAAAATTTTTTTCAACTTTTTCAATTTTACCCCCGTGGGATATATATTCTACCCGCACACATTTGGAACTCTCCTGGGGTACCCTCACACATATTATTCCCTCATTTAGTGGATATTTTCACAAAAAAGTGAAATTTTCAAAAATCCAGAAAATTGGCTGAAAACGACTAAATATCAAAGACTCATTGGGCGAATCGCTCTGGAACTGAAATGGGAATGCTCACTGACATTTCCCCTATCTTAAAGTCTGATAAACGCCAGAAAAATGACTAAGTCCAAAAAAAAATTTTTTTCAACTTTTTTCAATTTTACTCCCGTGGGATATATATTCTACCCACACACATTTGGAACTCTCCTGGGGTACCCTCACACATATTATTCCCTCATTTAGTGGATATTTTCACAAAAAAGTGAAATTTTCAAAAATCCAGAAAATTGGCTGAAAACGACTAAGTATCAAGGACTCATTGGGCGAATCGCTCTGGAACTGAAATCGGAACACTCACTGACATTTTCCCTATCTGAAAGTCTGATAAACGCCGGAAAAATGACTAAGTCCCAAAAAAAATTTTTTTCAACTTTTTTCAATTTTACCCCCGTGGGATATATATTCTACCCACACACATTTGGAACTCTCCTGGGGTACCCTCACACATATTATTCCCTCATTTAGTGGATATTTTCACAAAGAAGTGAAATTTTCAAAAATCCAGAAAATTGGCTGAAAACGACTATCAAGGACTCATTGGGCGAATCGCTCTGGAACTGAAATCGGAACGCTCACTGACATTTTCCCTATCTGAAAGTCTGATAAACGCCGGAAAAATGACTAAGTCCAAAAAAAAATTTTTTTCAACTTTTTTCAATTTTACCCCCGTGGGATATATATTCTACCCACACACATTTGGAACTCTCCTGGGGTACCCTCACACATATTATTCCCTCATTTAGTGGATATTTTCACAAAGAAGTGAAATTTTCAAAAATCCAGAAAATTGGCTGAAAACGACTAAGTATCAAGGACTCATTGGGCGAATCGCTCTGGAACTGAAATCGGAACGCTCACTGACATTTTCCCTATCTGAAAGTCTGATAAACGCCGGAAAAATGACTAAGTCCAAAAAAAAATTTTTTTCAACTTTTTTCAATTTTACCCCCGTGGGATATATATTCTACCCACACACATTTGGAACTCTCCTGGGGTACCCTCACACATATTATTCCCTCATTTAGTGGATATTTTCACAAAGAAGTGAAATTTTCAAAAATCCAGAAAATTGGCTGAAAACGACTAAGTATCAAGGACTCATTGGGCGAATCGCTCTGGAACTGAAATCGGAACGCTCACTGACATTTTCCCTATCTGAAAGTCTGATAAACGCCGGAAAAATGACTAAGTCCCAAAAAAAATTTTTTTTCAACTTTTTTCAATTTTACCCCCGTGGGATATATATTCTACCCACACACATTTGGAACTCTCCTGGGGTACCCTCACACATATTATTCCCTCATTTAGTGGATATTTTCACAAAGAAGTGAAATTTTCAAAAATCCAGAAAATTGGCTGAAAACGACTAAGTATCAAGGACTCATTGGGCGAATCGCTCTGGAACTGAAATCGGAACGCTCACTGACATTTTCCCTATCTGAAAGTCTGATAAACGCCGGAAAAATGACTAAGTCCCCAAAAAATTTTTTTTCAACTTTTTTCAATTTTACCTCCGTGGGATATATATTCTACCCACACACATTTGGAACTCTCCTGGGGTACCCTCACACATATTATTCCCTCATTTAGTGGATATTTTCACAAAAAAGTGAAATTTTCAAAAATCCAGAAAATTGGCTGAAAACGACTAAGTATCAAGGACTCATTGGGCGAATCGCTCTGGAACTGAAATCGGAACACTCACTGACATTTTCCCTATCTGAAAGTCTGATAAACGCCGGAAAAATGACTAAGTCCAAAAAAAAATTTTTTTCAACTTTTTTCAATTTTACCCCCGTGGGATATATATTCTACCCACACACATTTGGAACTTTCCTGGGGTACCCTCACATATTATTCCCTCATTTAGTGGATATTTTCACAAAGAAGTGAAATTTTCAAAAATCCAGAAAATTGGCTGAAAACGACTAAGTATCAAGGACTCATTGGGCGAATCGCTCTGGAACTGAAATCGGAATGCTCACTGACATTTTCCCTATCTGAAAGTCTGATAAACGCCGGAAAAATGACTAAGTCCAAAAAAAAAATTTTTCAACTTTTTTCAATTTTACCCCCGTGGGATATATATTCTACCCACACACATTTGGAACTCTCCTGGGGTACCCTCACACATATTATTCCCTCATTTAGTGGATATTTTCACAAAGAAGTGAAATTTTCAAAAATCCAGAAAATTGGCTGAAAACGACTAAGTATCAAGGACTCATTGGGCGAGTCGCTCTGGAACTGAAATCGGAACGCTCACTGACATTTTCCCTATCTGAAAGTCTGATAAACGCCGGAAAAATGACTAAGTCCAAAAAAAAATTTTTTTCAACTTTTTTCAATTTTACCCCCGTGGGATATATATTCTACCCACACACATTTGGAACTCTCCTGGGGTACCCTCACACATATTATTCCCTCATTTAGTGGATATTTTCACAAAGAAGTGAAATTTTCAAAAATCCAGAAAATTGGCTGAAAACGACTAAGTATCAAGGACTCTTTGGTCGAATCGCTCTGGAACTGAAATCGGAACGCTCACTGACATTTTCCCTATCTGAAAGTCTGATAAACGCCGGAAAAATGACTAAGTCCAAAAAAAAATTTTTTTCAACTTTTTTCAATTTTACCCCCGTGGGATATATATTCTACCCACACACATTTGGAACTCTCCTGGGGTACCCTCACACATATTATTCCCTCATTTAGTGGATATTTTCACAAAGAAGTGAAATTTTCAAAAATCCAGAAAATTGGCTGAAAACGACTAAGTATCAAGGACTCATTGGGCGAATCGCTCTGGAACTGAAATTTGAACGCTCACTGACATTTTCCCTATCGGAAAGTCTGATAAACGCCGGAAAAATGACTAAGTCCAAAAAAAAATTTTTTTCAACTTTTTTCAATTTTACCCCCGTGGGATATATATTCTACCCACACACATTTGGAACTCTCCTGGGGTACCCTCACACATATTATTCCCTCATTTAGTGGATATTTTCACAAAGAAGTGAAATTTTCAAAAATCCAGAAAATTGGCTGAAAACGACTAAGTATCAAGGACTCATTGGGCGAATCGCTCTGGAACTGAAATCGGAACGCTCACTGACATTTTCCCTATCTGAAAGTCTGATAAACGCCGGAAAAATGACTAAGTCCAAAAAAAAATTTTTTTCAACTTTTTCAATTTTACCCCCGTGGGATATATATTCTACCCGCACACATTTGGAACTCTCCTGGGGTACCCTCACACATATTATTCCCTCATTTAGTGGATATTTTCACAAAAAAGTGAAATTTTCAAAAATCCAGAAAATTGGCTGAAAACGACTAAATATCAAAGACTCATTGGGCGAATCGCTCTGGAACTGAAATGGGAATGCTCACTGACATTTCCCCTATCTTAAAGTCTGATAAACGCCAGAAAAATGACTAAGTCCAAAAAAAAATTTTTTTCAACTTTTTTCAATTTTACTCCCGTGGGATATATATTCTACCCACACACATTTGGAACTCTCCTGGGGTACCCTCACACATATTATTCCCTCATTTAGTGGATATTTTCACAAAAAAGTGAAATTTTCAAAAATCCAGAAAATTGGCTGAAAACGACTAAGTTTCAAGGACTCATTGGGCGAATCGCTCTGGAACTGAAATGGGAATGCTCACTGACATTTCCCCTATCTTAAAGTCTGATAAACGCCAGAAAAATGACTAAGTCCAAAAAAAAATTTTTTTCAACTTTTTTCAATTTTACTCCCGTGGGATATATATTCTACCCACACACATTTGGAACTCTCCTGGGGTACCCTCACACATATTATTCCCTCATTTAGTGGATATTTTCACAAAAAAGTGAAATTTTCAAAAATCCAGAAAATTGGCTGAAAACGACTAAGTATCAAGGACTCATTGGGCGAATCGCTCTGGAACTGAAATCGGAACACTCACTGACATTTTCCCTATCTGAAAGTCTGATAAACGCCGGAAAAATGACTAAGTCCCAAAAAAAATTTTTTTCAACTTTTTTCAATTTTACCCCCGTGGGATATATATTCTACCCACACACATTTGGAACTCTCCTGGGGTACCCTCACACATATTATTCCCTCATTTAGTGGATATTTTCACAAAGAAGTGAAATTTTCAAAAATCCAGAAAATTGGCTGAAAACGACTATCAAGGACTCATTGGGCGAATCGCTCTGGAACTGAAATCGGAACGCTCACTGACATTTTCCCTATCTGAAAGTCTGATAAACGCCGGAAAAATGACTAAGTCCAAAAAAAAATTTTTTTCAACTTTTTTCAATTTTACCCCCGTGGGATATATATTCTACCCACACACATTTGGAACTCTCCTGGGGTACCCTCACACATATTATTCCCTCATTTAGTGGATATTTTCACAAAGAAGTGAAATTTTCAAAAATCCAGAAAATTGGCTGAAAACGACTAAGTATCAAGGACTCATTGGGCGAATCGCTCTGGAACTGAAATCGGAACGCTCACTGACATTTTCCCTATCTGAAAGTCTGATAAACGCCGGAAAAATGACTAAGTCCAAAAAAAAATTTTTTTCAACTTTTTTCAATTTTACCCCCGTGGGATATATATTCTACCCACACACATTTGGAACTCTCCTGGGGTACCCTCACACATATTATTCCCTCATTTAGTGGATATTTTCACAAAGAAGTGAAATTTTCAAAAATCCAGAAAATTGGCTGAAAACGACTAAGTATCAAGGACTCTTTGGGCGAATCGCTCTGGAACTGAAATCGGAACGCTCACTGACATTTTCCCTATCTGAAAGTCTGATAAACGCCGGAAAAATGACTAAGTCCAAAAAAAATTTTTTTTCAACTTTTTTCAATTTTACCCCCGTGGGATATATATTCTACCCACACACATTTGGAACTCTCCTGGGGTACCCTCACACATATTATTCCCTCATTTAGTGGATATTTTCACAAAGAAGTGAAATTTTCAAAAATCCAGAAAATTGGCTGAAAACGACTAAGTATCAAGGACTCATTGGGCGAATCGCTCTGGAACTGAAATCGGAACGCTCACTGACATTTTCCCTATCTGAAAGTCTGATAAACGCCGGAAAAATGACTAAGTCCCAAAAAAAATTTTTTTTCAACTTTTTTCAATTTTACCCCCGTGGGATATATATTCTACCCACACACATTTGGAACTCTCCTGGGGTACCCTCACACATATTATTCCCTCATTTAGTGGATATTTTCACAAAGAAGTGAAATTTTCAAAAATCCAGAAAATTGGCTGAAAACGACTAAGTATCAAGGACTCATTGGGCGAATCGCTCTGGAACTGAAATCGGAACGCTCACTGACATTTTCCCTATCTGAAAGTCTGATAAACGCCGGAAAAATGACTAAGTCCCCAAAAAATTTTTTTTCAACTTTTTTCAATTTTACCTCCGTGGGATATATATTCTACCCACACACATTTGGAACTCTCCTGGGGTACCCTCACACATATTATTCCCTCATTTAGTGGATATTTTCACAAAAAAGTGAAATTTTCAAAAATCCAGAAAATTGGCTGAAAACGACTAAGTATCAAGGACTCATTGGGCGAATCGCTCTGGAACTGAAATCGGAACACTCACTGACATTTTCCCTATCTGAAAGTCTGATAAACGCCGGAAAAATGACTAAGTCCAAAAAAAAATTTTTTTCAACTTTTTTCAATTTTACCCCCGTGGGATATATATTCTACCCACACACATTTGGAACTTTCCTGGGGTACCCTCACATATTATTCCCTCATTTAGTGGATATTTTCACAAAGAAGTGAAATTTTCAAAAATCCAGAAAATTGGCTGAAAACGACTAAGTATCAAGGACTCATTGGGCGAATCGCTCTGGAACTGAAATCGGAATGCTCACTGACATTTTCCCTATCTGAAAGTCTGATAAACGCCGGAAAAATGACTAAGTCCAAAAAAAAAATTTTTCAACTTTTTTCAATTTTACCCCCGTGGGATATATATTCTACCCACACACATTTGGAACTCTCCTGGGGTACCCTCACACATATTATTCCCTCATTTAGTGGATATTTTCACAAAGAAGTGAAATTTTCAAAAATCCAGAAAATTGGCTGAAAACGACTAAGTATCAAGGACTCATTGGGCGAGTCGCTCTGGAACTGAAATCGGAACGCTCACTGACATTTCCCCTATCTGAAAGTCTGATAAACGCCGGAAAAATGACTAAGTCCAAAAAAAATTTTTTTTCAACTTTTTTCAATTTTACCCCCGTGGGATATATATTCTACCCACACACATTTGGAACTCTCCTGGGGTACCCTCACACATATTATTCCCTCATTTAGTGGATATTTTCACAAAGAAGTGAAATTTTCAAAAATCCAGAAAATTGGCTGAAAACGACTAAGTATCAAGGACTCTTTGGTCGAATCGCTCTGGAACTGAAATCGGAACGCTCACTGACATTTTCCCTATCTGAAAGTCTGATAAACGCCGGAAAAATGACTAAGTCCAAAAAAAAATTTTTTTCAACTTTTTTCAATTTTACCCCCGTGGGATATATATTCTACCCACACACATTTGGAACTCTCCTGGGGTACCCTCACACATATTATTCCCTCATTTAGTGGATATTTTCACAAAGAAGTGAAATTTTCAAAAATCCAGAAAATTGGCTGAAAACGACTAAGTATCAAGGACTCATTGGGCGAATCGCTCTGGAACTGAAATCGGAACGCTCACTGACATTTTCCCTATCTGAAAGTCTGATAAACGCCGGAAAAATGACTAAGTCCAAAAAAAAATTTTTTTCAACTTTTTTCAATTTTACCCCCGTGGGATATATATTCTACCCACACACATTTGGAACTCTCCTGGGGTACCCTCACACATATTATTCCCTCATTTAGTGGATATTTTCACAAAGAAGTGAAATTTTCAAAAATCCAGAAAATTGGCTGAAAACGACTAAGTATCAAGGACTCTTTGGGCGAATCGCTCTGGAACTGAAATCGGAACGCTCACTGACATTTTCCCTATCTGAAAGTCTGATAAACGCCGGAAAAATGACTAAGTCCAAAAAAAATTTTTTTTCAACTTTTTTCAATTTTACCCCCGTGGGATATATATTCTACCCACACACATTTGGAACTCTCCTGGGGTACCCTCACACATATTATTCCCTCATTTAGTGGATATTTTCACAAAGAAGTGAAATTTTCAAAAATCCAGAAAATTGGCTGAAAACGACTAAGTATCAAGGACTCATTGGGCGAATCGCTCTGGAACTGAAATCGGAACGCTCACTGACATTTTCCCTATCTGAAAGTCTGATAAACGCCGGAAAAATGACTAAGTCCCCAAAAAATTTTTTTTCAACTTTTTTCAATTTTACCTCCGTGGGATATATATTCTACCCACACACATTTGGAACTCTCCTGGGGTACCCTCACACATATTATTCCCTCATTTAGTGGATATTTTCACAAAAAAGTGAAATTTTCAAAAATCCAGAAAATTGGCTGAAAACGACTAAGTATCAAGGACTCATTGGGCGAATCGCTCTGGAACTGAAATCGGAACACTCACTGACATTTTCCCTATCTGAAAGTCTGATAAACGCCGGAAAAATGACTAAGTCCAAAAAAAAATTTTTTTCAACTTTTTTCAATTTTACCCCCGTGGGATATATATTCTACCCACACACATTTGGAACTTTCCTGGGGTACCCTCACATATTATTCCCTCATTTAGTGGATATTTTCACAAAGAAGTGAAATTTTCAAAAATCCAGAAAATTGGCTGAAAACGACTAAGTATCAAGGACTCATTGGGCGAATCGCTCTGGAACTGAAATCGGAATGCTCACTGACATTTTCCCTATCTGAAAGTCTGATAAACGCCGGAAAAATGACTAAGTCCAAAAAAAAAATTTTTCAACTTTTTTCAATTTTACCCCCGTGGGATATATATTCTACCCACACACATTTGGAACTCTCCTGGGGTACCCTCACACATATTATTCCCTCATTTAGTGGATATTTTCACAAAGAAGTGAAATTTTCAAAAATCCAGAAAATTGGCTGAAAACGACTAAGTATCAAGGACTCATTGGGCGAGTCGCTCTGGAACTGAAATCGGAACGCTCACTGACATTTCCCCTATCTGAAAGTCTGATAAACGCCGGAAAAATGACTAAGTCCAAAAAAAATTTTTTTTCAACTTTTTTCAATTTTACCCCCGTGGGATATATATTCTACCCACACACATTTGGAACTCTCCTGGGGTACCCTCACACATATTATTCCCTCATTTAGTGGATATTTTCACAAAGAAGTGAAATTTTCAAAAATCCAGAAAATTGGCTGAAAACGACTAAGTATCAAGGACTCTTTGGTCGAATCGCTCTGGAACTGAAATCGGAACGCTCACTGACATTTTCCCTATCTGAAAGTCTGATAAACGCCGGAAAAATGACTAAGTCCAAAAAAAAATTTTTTTCAACTTTTTTCAATTTTACCCCCGTGGGATATATATTCTACCCACACACATTTGGAACTCTCCTGGGGTACCCTCACACATATTATTCCCTCATTTAGTGGATATTTTCACAAAGAAGTGAAATTTTCAAAAATCCAGAAAATTGGCTGAAAACGACTAAGTATCAAGGACTCATTGGGCGAATCGCTCTGGAACTGAAATTTGAACGCTCACTGACATTTTCCCTATCGGAAAGTCTGATAAACGCCGGAAAAATGACTAAGTCCAAAAAAAAATTTTTTTCAACTTTTTTCAATTTTACCCCCGTGGGATATATATTCTACCCACACACATTTGGAACTCTCCTGGGGTACCCTCACACATATTATTCCCTCATTTAGTGGATATTTTCACAAAGAAGTGAAATTTTCAAAAATCCAGAAAATTGGCTGAAAACGACTAAGTATCAAGGACTCATTGGGCGAATCGCTCTGGAACTGAAATCGGAACGCTCACTGACATTTTCCCTATCTGAAAGTCTGATAAACGCCGGAAAAATGACTAAGTCCAAAAAAAAATTTTTTTCAACTTTTTCAATTTTACCCCCGTGGGATATATATTCTACCCGCACACATTTGGAACTCTCCTGGGGTACCCTCACACATATTATTCCCTCATTTAGTGGATATTTTCACAAAAAAGTGAAATTTTCAAAAATCCAGAAAATTGGCTGAAAACGACTAAATATCAAAGACTCATTGGGCGAATCGCTCTGGAACTGAAATGGGAATGCTCACTGACATTTCCCCTATCTTAAAGTCTGATAAACGCCAGAAAAATGACTAAGTCCAAAAAAAAATTTTTTTCAACTTTTTTCAATTTTACTCCCGTGGGATATATATTCTACCCACACACATTTGGAACTCTCCTGGGGTACCCTCACACATATTATTCCCTCATTTAGTGGATATTTTCACAAAAAAGTGAAATTTTCAAAAATCCAGAAAATTGGCTGAAAACGACTAAGTATCAAGGACTCATTGGGCGAATCGCTCTGGAACTGAAATCGGAACACTCACTGACATTTTCCCTATCTGAAAGTCTGATAAACGCCGGAAAAATGACTAAGTCCCAAAAAAAATTTTTTTCAACTTTTTTCAATTTTACCCCCGTGGGATATATATTCTACCCACACACATTTGGAACTCTCCTGGGGTACCCTCACACATATTATTCCCTCATTTAGTGGATATTTTCACAAAGAAGTGAAATTTTCAAAAATCCAGAAAATTGGCTGAAAACGACTAAGTATCAAGGACTCATTGGGCGAATCGCTCTGGAACTGAAATCGGAACGCTCACTGACATTTTCCCTATCTGAAAGTCTGATAAACGCCGGAAAAATGACTAAGTCCAAAAAAAAATTTTTTTCAACTTTTTTCAATTTTACCCCCGTGGGATATATATTCTACCCACACACATTTGGAACTCTCCTGGGGTACCCTCACACATATTATTCCCTCATTTAGTGGATATTTTCACAAAGAAGTGAAATTTTCAAAAATCCAGAAAATTGGCTGAAAACGACTAAGTATCAAGGACTCATTGGGCGAATCGCTCTGGAACTGAAATCGGAACGCTCACTGACATTTTCCCTATCTGAAAGTCTGATAAACGCCGGAAAAATGACTAAGTCCAAAAAAAAATTTTTTTCAACTTTTTTCAATTTTACCCCCGTGGGATATATATTCTAGCCACACACATTTGGAACTCTCCTGGGGTACCCTCACACATATTATTCCCTCATTTAGTGGATATTTTCACAAAGAAGTGAAATTTTCAAAAATCCAGAAAATTGGCTGAAAACGACTAAGTATCAAGGACTCATTGGGCGAATCGCTCTGGAACTGAAATCGGAATGCTCACTGACATTTTCCCTATCTGAAAGTCTGATAAACGCCGGAAAAATGACTAAGTCCAAAAAAAAAATTTTTCAACTTTTTTCAATTTTACCCCCGTGGGATATATATTCTACCCACACACATTTGGAACTCTCCTGGGGTACCCTCACACATATTATTCCCTCATTTAGTGGATATTTTCACAAAGAAGTGAAATTTTCAAAAATCCAGAAAATTGGCTGAAAACGACTAAGTATCAAGGACTCATTGGGCGAGTCGCTCTGGAACTGAAATCGGAACGCTCACTGACATTTCCCCTATCTGAAAGTCTGATAAACGCCGGAAAAATGACTAAGTCCAAAAAAAATTTTTTTTCAACTTTTTTCAATTTTACCCCCGTGGGATATATATTCTACCCACACACATTTGGAACTCTCCTGGGGTACCCTCACACATATTATTCCCTCATTTAGTGGATATTTTCACAAAGAAGTGAAATTTTCAAAAATCCAGAAAATTGGCTGAAAACGACTAAGTATCAAGGACTCTTTGGTCGAATCGCTCTGGAACTGAAATCGGAACGCTCACTGACATTTTCCCTATCTGAAAGTCTGATAAACGCCGGAAAAATGACTAAGTCCAAAAAAAAATTTTTTTCAACTTTTTTCAATTTTACCCCCGTGGGATATATATTCTACCCACACACATTTGGAACTCTCCTGGGGTACCCTCACACATATTATTCCCTCATTTAGTGGATATTTTCACAAAGAAGTGAAATTTTCAAAAATCCAGAAAATTGGCTGAAAACGACTAAGTATCAAGGACTCATTGGGCGAATCGCTCTGGAACTGAAATTTGAACGCTCACTGACATTTTCCCTATCGGAAAGTCTGATAAACGCCGGAAAAATGACTAAGTCCAAAAAAAAATTTTTTTCAACTTTTTTCAATTTTACCCCCGTGGGATATATATTCTACCCACACACATTTGGAACTCTCCTGGGGTACCCTCACACATATTATTCCCTCATTTAGTGGATATTTTCACAAAGAAGTGAAATTTTCAAAAATCCAGAAAATTGGCTGAAAACGACTAAGTATCAAGGACTCATTGGGCGAATCGCTCTGGAACTGAAATCGGAACGCTCACTGACATTTTCCCTATCTGAAAGTCTGATAAACGCCGGAAAAATGACTAAGTCCAAAAAAAAATTTTTTTCAACTTTTTCAATTTTACCCCCGTGGGATATATATTCTACCCGCACACATTTGGAACTCTCCTGGGGTACCCTCACACATATTATTCCCTCATTTAGTGGATATTTTCACAAAAAAGTGAAATTTTCAAAAATCCAGAAAATTGGCTGAAAACGACTAAATATCAAAGACTCATTGGGCGAATCGCTCTGGAACTGAAATGGGAATGCTCACTGACATTTCCCCTATCTTAAAGTCTGATAAACGCCAGAAAAATGACTAAGTCCAAAAAAAAATTTTTTTCAACTTTTTTCAATTTTACTCCCGTGGGATATATATTCTACCCACACACATTTGGAACTCTCCTGGGGTACCCTCACACATATTATTCCCTCATTTAGTGGATATTTTCACAAAAAAGTGAAATTTTCAAAAATCCAGAAAATTGGCTGAAAACGACTAAGTATCAAGGACTCATTGGGCGAATCGCTCTGGAACTGAAATCGGAACACTCACTGACATTTTCCCTATCTGAAAGTCTGATAAACGCCGGAAAAATGACTAAGTCCCAAAAAAAATTTTTTTCAACTTTTTTCAATTTTACCCCCGTGGGATATATATTCTACCCACACACATTTGGAACTCTCCTGGGGTACCCTCACACATATTATTCCCTCATTTAGTGGATATTTTCACAAAGAAGTGAAATTTTCAAAAATCCAGAAAATTGGCTGAAAACGACTAAGTATCAAGGACTCATTGGGCGAATCGCTCTGGAACTGAAATCGGAACGCTCACTGACATTTTCCCTATCTGAAAGTCTGATAAACGCCGGAAAAATGACTAAGTCCAAAAAAAAATTTTTTTCAACTTTTTTCAATTTTACCCCCGTGGGATATATATTCTACCCACACACATTTGGAACTCTCCTGGGGTACCCTCACACATATTATTCCCTCATTTAGTGGATATTTTCACAAAGAAGTGAAATTTTCAAAAATCCAGAAAATTGGCTGAAAACGACTAAGTATCAAGGACTCATTGGGCGAATCGCTCTGGAACTGAAATCGGAACGCTCACTGACATTTTCCCTATCTGAAAGTCTGATAAACGCCGGAAAAATGACTAAGTCCAAAAAAAAATTTTTTTCAACTTTTTTCAATTTTACCCCCGTGGGATATATATTCTAGCCACACACATTTGGAACTCTCCTGGGGTACCCTCACACATATTATTCCCTCATTTAGTGGATATTTTCACAAAGAAGTGAAATTTTCAAAAATCCAGAAAATTGGCTGAAAACGACTAAGTATCAAGGACTCATTGGGCGAATCGCTCTGGAACTGAAATCGGAACGCTCACTAACATTTTCCCTATGTGAAAGTCTGATAAACGCCGGAAAAATGACTAAGTCCAAAAAAAAAATTTTTTTCAACTTTTTTCAATTTTACCCCCGTGGGATATATATTCTACCCACACACATTTGGAACTCTCCTGCGGTACCCTCACACATATTATTCCCTCATTTAGTGGATATTTTCACAAAAAAGTGAAATTTTCAAAAATCCAGAAAATTGGCTGAAAACGAATAAATATCAAAGACTCTTTGGGCGAATCGCTCTGGAACTGAAATCGGAACGCTCACTGACATTTTCCCTATCTGAAAGTCTGATAAACGCCGGAAAAATGACTAAGTCCAAAAAAAAATTTTTTTCAACTTTTTTCAATTTTACCCCCGTGGGATATATATTCTACCCACACACATTTGGAACTCTCCTGGGGTACCCTCACACATATTATTCCCTCATTTAGTGGATATTTTCACAAAGAAGTGAAATTTTCAAAAATCCAGAAAATTGGCTGAAAACGACTAAGTATCAAGGACTCATTGGGCGAATCGCTCTGGAACTGAAATCGGAACGCTCACTGACATTTTCCCTATCTGAAAGTCTGATAAACGCCGGAAAAATGACTAAGTCCAAAAAAAAATTTTTTTCAACTTTTTTCAATTTTACCCCCGTGGGATATATATTCTACCCGCACACATTTGGAACTCTCCTGGGGTACCCTCACACATATTATTCCCTCATTTAGTGGATATTTTCACAAAGAAGTGAAATTTTCAAAAATCCAGAAAATTGGCTGAAAACGACTAAGTATCAAGGACTCATTGGGCGAAGCGCTCTGGAACTGAAATCGGAACGCTCACTGACATTTTCCCTATCTGAAAGTCTGATAAACGCCGGAAAAATGACTAAGTCCAAAAAAAAATTTTTTTCAACTTCTTTCAATTTTACCCCCGTGGGATATATATTCTACCCACACACATTTGGAACTCTCCTGGGGTACCCTCACACATACTATTCCCTCATTTAGTGGATATTTTCACAAAAAAGTGAAATTTTCAAAAATCCAGAAAATTGGCTGAAAACGACTAAATATCAAAGACTCATTGGGCGAATCGCTCTGGAACTGAAATCGGAACGCTCACTGACATTTTCCCTATCTGAAAGTCTGATAAACGCCGGAAAAATGACTAAGTCCAAAAAAAAATTTTTTTCAACCTTTTTCAATTTTACCCCCGTGGGATATATATTCTACCCACACACATTTGGAACTCTCCTGGGGTACCCTCACACATATTATTCCCTCATTTAGTGGATATTTTCACAAAAAAGTGAAATTTTCAAAAATCCAGAAAATTGGCTGAAAACGACTAAATATCAAAGACTCATTGGGCGAATCGCTCTGGAACTGAAATCGGAACGCTCACTGACATTTTCCCTATCTGAAAGTCTGATAAACGCCGGAAAAATGACTAAGTCCAAAAAAAAATTTTTTTCAACTTTTTTCAATTTTACCCCCGTGGGATATATATTCTAGCCACACACATTTGGAACTCTCCTGGGGTACCCTCACACATATTATTCCCTCATTTAGTGGATATTTTCACAAAGAAGTGAAATTTTCAAAAATCCAGAAAATTGGCTGAAAACGACTAAGTATCAAGGACTCATTGGGCGAATCGCTCTGGAACTGAAATCGGAACGCTCACTAACATTTTCCCTATGTGAAAGTCTGATAAACGCCGGAAAAATGACTAAGTCCAAAAAAAAAATTTTTTTCAACTTTTTTCAATTTTACCCCCGTGGGATATATATTCTACCCACACACATTTGGAACTCTCCTGCGGTACCCTCACACATATTATTCCCTCATTTAGTGGATATTTTCACAAAAAAGTGAAATTTTCAAAAATCCAGAAAATTGGCTGAAAACGAATAAATATCAAAGACTCTTTGGGCGAATCGCTCTGGAACTGAAATCGGAACGCTCACTGACATTTTCCCTATCTGAAAGTCTGATAAACGCCGGAAAAATGACTAAGTCCAAAAAAAAATTTTTTTCAACTTTTTTCAATTTTACCCCCGTGGGATATATATTCTACCCACACACATTTGGAACTCTCCTGGGGTACCCTCACACATATTATTCCCTCATTTAGTGGATATTTTCACAAAGAAGTGAAATTTTCAAAAATCCAGAAAATTGGCTGAAAACGACTAAGTATCAAGGACTCATTGGGCGAATCGCTCTGGAACTGAAATCGGAACGCTCACTGACATTTTCCCTATCTGAAAGTCTGATAAACGCCGGAAAAATGACTAAGTCCAAAAAAAAATTTTTTTCAACTTTTTTCAATTTTACCCCCGTGGGATATATATTCTACCCGCACACATTTGGAACTCTCCTGGGGTACCCTCACACATATTATTCCCTCATTTAGTGGATATTTTCACAAAGAAGTGAAATTTTCAAAAATCCAGAAAATTGGCTGAAAACGACTAAGTATCAAGGACTCATTGGGCGAAGCGCTCTGGAACTGAAATCGGAACGCTCACTGACATTTTCCCTATCTGAAAGTCTGATAAACGCCGGAAAAATGACTAAGTCCAAAAAAAAATTTTTTTCAACTTCTTTCAATTTTACCCCCGTGGGATATATATTCTACCCACACACATTTGGAACTCTCCTGGGGTACCCTCACACATACTATTCCCTCATTTAGTGGATATTTTCACAAAAAAGTGAAATTTTCAAAAATCCAGAAAATTGGCTGAAAACGACTAAATATCAAAGACTCATTGGGCGAATCGCTCTGGAACTGAAATCGGAACGCTCACTGACATTTTCCCTATCTGAAAGTCTGATAAACGCCGGAAAAATGACTAAGTCCAAAAAAAAATTTTTTTCAACCTTTTTCAATTTTACCCCCGTGGGATATATATTCTACCCACACACATTTGGAACTCTCCTGGGGTACCCTCACACATATTATTCCCTCATTTAGTGGATATTTTCACAAAAAAGTGAAATTTTCAAAAATCCAGAAAATTGGCTGAAAACGACTAAATATCAAAGACTCATTGGGCGAATCGCTCTGGAACTGAAATGGGAATGCTCACTGACATTTCCCCTATCTTAAAGTCTGATAAACGCCAGAAAAATGACTAAGTCCCAAAAAAAATTTTTTTCAACTTTTTTCAATTTTACCCCCGTGGGATATATATTCTACCCACACACATTTGGAACTCTCCTGGGGTACCCTCACACATATTATTCCCTCATTTAGTGGATATTTTCACAAAGAAGTGAAATTTTCAAAAATCCAGAAAATTGGCTGAAAACGACTAAGTATCAAGGACTCATTGGGCGAATCGCTCTGGAACTGAAATCGGAACGCTCACTGACATTTTCCCTATCTGAAAGTCTGATAAACGCCGGAAAAATGACTAAGTCCAAAAAAAAATTTTTTTCAACTTTTTTCAATTTTACCCCCGTGGGATATATATTCTACCCACACACATTTGGAACTCTCCTGGGGTACCCTCACACATATTATTCCCTCATTTAGTGGATATTTTCACAAAGAAGTGAAATTTTCAAAAATCCAGAAAATTGGCTGAAAATGACTAAATATCAAAGACTCATTGGGCGAATCGCTCTGGAACTGAAATCGGAACGCTCACTGACATTTTCCCTATCTGAAAGTCTGATAAACGCCGGAAAAATGACTAAGTCCAAAAAAAAATTTTTTTCAACTTCTTTCAATTTTACCCCCGTGGGATATATATTCTACCCACACACATTTGGAACTCTCCTGGGGTACCCTCACACATACTATTCCCTCATTTAGTGGATATTTTCACAAAAAAGTGAAATTTTCAAAAATCCAGAAAATTGGCTGAAAACGACTAAATATCAAAGACTCATTGGGCGAATCGCTCTGGAACTGAAATCGGAACGCTCACTGACATTTTCCCTATCTGAAAGTCTGATAAACGCCGGAAAAATGACTAAGTCCAAAAAAAAATTTTTTTCAACCTTTTTCAATTTTACCCCCGTGGGATATATATTCTACCCACACACATTTGGAACTCTCCTGGGGTACCCTCACACATATTATTCCCTCATTTAGTGGATATTTTCACAAAAAAGTGAAATTTTCAAAAATCCAGAAAATTGTCTGAAAACGACTAAATATCAAAGACTCATTGGGCGAATCGCTCTGGAACTGAAATGGGAATGCTCACTGACATTTCCCCTATCTTAAAGTCTGATAAACGCCAGAAAAATGACTAAGTCCCAAAAAAAATTTTTTTCAACTTTTTTCAATTTTACCCCCGTGGGATATATATTCTACCCACACACATTTGGAACTCTCCTGGGGTACCCTCACACATATTATTCCCTCATTTAGTGGATATTTTCACAAAGAAGTGAAATTTTCAAAAATCCAGAAAATTGGCTGAAAACGACTAAGTATCAAGGACTCATTGGGCGAATCGCTCTGGAACTGAAATCGGAACGCTCACTGACATTTTCCCTATCTGAAAGTCTGATAAACGCCGGAAAAATGACTAAGTCCAAAAAAAAATTTTTTTCAACTTTTTTCAATTTTACCCCCGTGGGATATATATTCTACCCACACACATTTGGAACTCTCCTGGGGTACCCTCACACATATTATTCCCTCATTTAGTGGATATTTTCACAAAGAAGTGAAATTTTCAAAAATCCAGAAAATTGGCTGAAAACGACTAAGTATCAAGGACTCATTGGGCGAATCACTCTGGAACTGAAATCGGAACGCTCACTGACATTTTCCCTATCTGAAAGTCTGATAAACGCCGGAAAAATGACTAAGTCCCAAAAAAAAATTTTTTCAACTTTTTTCAATTTTACCCCCGTGGGATATATATTCTACCCACACACATTTGGAACTCTCCTGGGGTACCCTCACACATATTATACCCTCATTTAGTGGATATTTTCACAAAAAAGTGAAATTTTCAAAAATCCAGAAAATTGGCTGAAAACGACTAAATATCAAAGACTCATTGGGCGAATCGCTCTGGAACTGAAATGGGAATGCTCACTGACATTTCCCCTATCTTAAAGTCTGATAAACGCCAGAAAAATGACTAAGTCCAAAAAAAAATTTTTTTCAACTTTTTTCAATTTTACCCCCGTGGGATATATATTCTACCCACACACATTTGGAACTCTCCTGGGGTACCCTCACACATATTATTCCCTCATTTAGTGGATATTTTCACAAAGAAGTGAAATTTTCAAAAATCCAGAAAATTGGCTGAAAACGACTAAGTATCAAGGACTCATTGGGCGAATCGCTCTGGAACTGAAATCGGAACGCTCACTGACATTTTCCCTATCTGAAAGTCTGATAAACGCCGGAAAAATGACTAAGTCCAAAAAAAAATTTTTTTCAACTTTTTTCAATTTTACCCCCGTGGGATATATATTCTACCCACACACATTTGGAACTCTCCTGGGGTACCCTCACACATATTATTCCCTCATTTAGTGGATATTTTCACAAAAAAGTGAAATTTTCAAAAATCCAGAAAATTGGCTGAAAACGAATAAATATCAAAGACTCTTTGGGCGAATCACTCTGGAACTGAAATCGGAACGCTCACTGACATTTTCCCTATCTGAAAGTCTGATAAACGCCGGAAAAATGACTAAGTCCCAAAAAAAATTTTTTTCAACCTTTTTCAATTTTACCCCCGTGGGATATATATTCTACCCACACACATTTGGAACTCTCCTGGGGTACCCTCACACATATTATTCCCTCATTTAGTGGATATTTTCACAAAGAAGTGAAATTTTCAAAAATCCAGAAAATTGGCTGAAAACGACTAAGTATCAAGGACTCATTGGGCGAATCACTCTGGAACTGAAATCGGAACGCTCACTGACATTTTCCCTATCTGAAAGTCTGATAAACGCCGGAAAAATGACTAAGTCCAAAAAAAAATTTTTTTCAACTTTTTTCAATTTTACCCCCGTGGGATATATATTCTACCCGCACACATTTGGAACTCTCCTGGGGTACCCTCACACATATTATTCCCTCATTTAGTGGATATTTTCACAAAGAAGTGAAATTTTCAAAAATCCAGAAAATTGGCTGAAAACGACTAAGTATCAAGGACTCATTGGGCGAATCGCTCTGGAACTGAAATCGGAACGCTCACTGACATTTTCCCTATGTGAAAGTCTGATAAACGCCGGAAAAATGACTAAGTCCAAAAAAAAATTTTTTTCAACTTTTTTCAATTTTACCCCCGTGGGATATATATTCTACCCACACACATTTGGAACTCTCCTGGGGTACCCTCACACATATTATTCCCTCATTTAGTGGATATTTTCACAAAAAAGTGAAATTTTCAAAAATCCAGAAAATTGGCTGAAAACGAATAAATATCAAAGACTCATTGGGCGAATCGCTCTGGAACTGAAATGGGAATGCTCACTGACATTTCCCCTATCTTAAAGTTTGATAAACGCCAGAAAAATGACTAAGTCCAAAAAAAAATTTTTTTCAACTTTTTTCAATTTTACCCCCGTGGGATATATATTCTACCCACACACATTTGGAACTCTCCTGGGGTACCCTCACACATATTATTCCCTCATTTAGTGGATATTTTCACAAAGAAGTGAAATTTTCAAAAATCCAGAAAATTGGCTGAAAACGACTAAGTATCAAGGACTCATTGGGCGAATCGCTCTGGAACTGAAATCGGAACGCTCACTGACATTTTCCCTATCTGAAAGTCTGATAAACGCCGGAAAAATGACTAAGTCCAAAAAAAAATTTTTTTCAACTTTTTTCAATTTTACCCCCGTGGGATATATATTCTACCCACACACATTTGGAACTCTCCTGGGGTACCCTCACACATATTATTCCCTCATTTAGTGGATATTTTCACAAAAAAGTGAAATTTTCAAAAATCCAGAAAATTGGCTGAAAACGACTAAGTATCAAGGACTCATTGGGCGAATCACTCTGGAACTGAAATTGGAACGCTCACTGACATTTTCCCTATCTGAAAGTCTGATAAACGCCGGAAAAATGACTAAGTCCAAAAAAAAAATTTTTTTCAACTTTTTTCAATTTTACCCCCGTGGGATATATATTCTACCCGCACACATTTGGAACTCTCCTGGGGTACCCTCACACATATTATTCCCTCATTTAGTGGATATTTTCACAAAGAAGTGAAATTTTCAAAAATCCAGAAAATTGGCTGAAAACGACTAAGTATCAAGGACTCATTGGGCGAATCGCTCTGGAACTGAAATGGGAATGCTCACTGACATTTCCCCTATCTTAAAGTCTGATAAACGCCGGAAAAATGACTAAGTCCAAAAAAAAAATGTTTTCAACTTTTTTCAATTTTACCCCCGTGGGATATATATTCTACCCACACACACTTGGAACTCTCCTGGGGTACCCTCACACATATTATTCCCTCATTTAGTGGATATTTTCACAAAAAAGTGAAATTTTCAAAAATTCAGAAAATTGGCTGAAAACGACTAAATATCAAAGACTCATTGGGCGAATCGCTCTGGAACTGAAATGGGAATGCTCACTGACATTTCCCCTATCTTAAAGTCTGATAAACGCCAGAAAAATGACTAAGTCCAAAAAAAAATTTTTTTCAACTTTTTTCAATTTTACCCCCGTGGGATATATATTCTACCCACACACATTTGGAACTCTCTTGGGGTACCCTCACACATATTATTCCCTCATTTAGTGGATATTTTCACAAAGAAGTGAAATTTTCAAAAATCCAGAAAATTGGCTGAAAACGACTAAGTATCAAGGACTCATTGGGCGAATCGCTCTGGAACTGAAATCGGAACGCTCACTGACATTTTCCCTATCTGAAAGTCTGATAAACGCCGGAAAAATGACTAAGTCCAAAAAAAAATTTTTTTCAACTTTTTTCAATTTTACCCCCGTGGGATATATATTCTACCCACACACATTTGGAACTCTCCTGGGGTACCCTCACACATATTATTCCCTCATTTAGTGGATATTTTCACAAAAAAGTGAAATTTTCAAAAATCCAGAAAATTGGCTGAAAACGAATAAATATCAAAGACTCTTTGGGCGAATCACTCTGGAACTGAAATCGGAACGCTCACTGACATTTTCCCTATCTGAAAGTCTGATAAACGCCGGAAAAATGACTAAGTCCAAAAAAAAATTTTTTTTAACTTCTTTCAATTTTACCCCCGTGGGATATATATTCTACCCACACACATTTGGAACTCTCCTGGGGTACCCTCACACATATTATTCCCTCATTTAGTGGATATTTTCACAAAAAAGTGAAATTTTCAAAAATCCAGAAAATTGGCTGAAAACGACTAAATATCAAAGGCTCATTGGGCGAATCGCTCTGGAACTGAAATCGGAACGCTCACTGACATTTTCCCTATCTGAAAGTCTGATAAACGCCGGAAAAATGACTAAGTCCAAAAAAAAATTTTTTTCAACTTTTTTCAATTTTACCCCCGTGGGATATATATTCTACCCACACACATTTGGAACTCTCCTGGGGTACCCTCACACATATTATTCCCTCATTTATTGGATATTTTCACAAAAAAGTGAAATTTTCAAAAATCCAGAAAATTGGCTGAAAACGACTAAATATCAAAGACTCATTGGGCGAATCGCTCTGGAACTGAAATGGGAATGCTCACTGACATTTCCCCTATCTTAAAGTCTGATAAACGCCGGAAAAATGACTAAGTCCAAAAAAAAAATTTTTTCAACTTTTTTCAATTTTACCCCCGTGGGATATATATTCTACCCACACACACTTGGAACTCTCCTGGGGTACCCTCACACATATTATTCCCTCATTTAGTGGATATTTTCACAAAAAAGTGAAATTTTCAAAAATCCAGAAAATTGGCTGAAAACGACTAAATATCAAAGACTCATTGGGCGAATTGCTCTGGAACTGAAATCGGAACGCTCACTGACATTTTCCCTATCTGAAAGTCTGATAAACGCCGGAAAAATGACTAAGTCCAAAAAAAATTTTTTTTCAACTTTTTTCAATTTTACCCCCGTGGGATATATATTCTACCCACACACATTTGGAACTCTCCTGGGGTACCCTCACACATATTATTCCCTCATTTAGTGGATATTTTCACAAAAAAGTGAAATTTTCAAAAATCCAGAAAATTGGCTGAAAACGAATAAATATCAAAGACTCTTTGGGCGAATCACTCTGGAACTGAAATCGGAACGCTCACTGACATTTTCCCTATCTGAAAGTCTGATAAACGCCGGAAAAATGACTAAGTCCAAAAAAAAATTTTTTTCAACTTCTTTCAATTTTACCCCCGTGGGATATATATTCTACCCACACACATTTGGAACTCTCCTGGGGTACCCTCACACATATTATTCCCTCATTTAGTGGATATTTTCACAAAAAAGTGAAATTTTCAAAATTCCAGAAAATTGGCTGAAAACGACTAAATATCAAAGACTCATTGGGCGAATCGCTCTGGAACTGAAATCGGAACGCTCACTGACATTTTCCCTATCTGAAAGTCTGATAAACGCCGGAAAAATGACTAAGTCCAAAAAAAAAATTTTTTCAACTTTTTTCAATTTTACCCCCGTGGGATATATATTCTACCCACACACATTTGGAACTCTCCTGGGGTACCCTCACACATATTATTCCCTCATTTAGTGGATATTTTCACAAAAAAGTGAAATTTTCAAAAATCCAGAAAATTGGCTGAAAACGAATAAATATCAAAGACTCTTTGGGCGAATCACTCTGGAACTGAAATCGGAACGCTCACTGACATTTTCCCTATCTGAAAGTCTGATAAACGCCGGAAAAATGACTAAGTCCAAAAAAAAAATTTTTTCAACTTCTTTCAATTTTACCCCCGTGGGATATATATTCTACCCACACACATTTGGAACTCTCCTGGGGTACCCTCACACATATTATTCCCTCATTTAGTGGATATTTTCACAAAAAAGTGAAATTTTCAAAAATCCAGAAAATTGGCTGAAAACGACTAAATATCAAATACTCATTGGGCGAATCGCTCTGGAACTGAAATCGGAACGCTCACTGACATTTTCCCTATCTGAAAGTCTGATAAACGCCGGAAAAATGACTAAGTCCAAAAAAAATTTTTTTTCAACTTTTTTCAATTTTACCCCCGTGGGATATATATTCTACCCACACACATTTGGAACTCTCCTGGGGTACCCTCACACATATTATTCCCTCATTTAGTGGATATTTTCACAAAGAAGTGAAATTTTCAAAAATCCAGAAAATTGGCTGAAAACGACTAAATTTCAAAGACTCATTGAGCGAATCGCTCTGGAACTGAAATGGGAATGCTCACTGACATTTCCCCTATCTTAAAGTCTGATAAACGCCAGAAAAATGACTAAGTCCAAAAAAAAAATTTTTTCAACTTTTTTCAATTTTACCCCCGTGGGATATATATTCTAGCCACACACATTTGGAACTCTCCTGGGGTACCCTCACACATATTATTCCCTCATTTAGTGGATATTTTCACAAAAAAGTGAAATTTTCAAAAATCCAGAAAATTGGCTGAAAACGACTAAGTATCAAGGACTCATTGGGCGAATCGCTTTGGAACTGAAATCGGAACGCTCACTGACATTTTCCCTATCTGAAAGTCTGATAAACGCCGGAAAAATGACTAAGTCCAAAAAAAAAATTTTTTCAACTTCTTTCAATTTTACCCCCGTGGGATATATATTCTACCCACACACATTTGGAACTCTCCTGGGGTACCCTCACACATATTATTCCCTCATTTAGTGGATATTTTCACAAAAAAGTGAAATTTTCAAAAATCCAGAAAATTGGCTGAAAACGACTAAATATCAAAGACTCATTGGGAGAATCGCTCTGGAACTGAAATCGGAACGCTCACTGACATTTTCCCTATCTGAAAGTCTGATAAACGCCGGAAAAATGACTAAGTCCAAAAAAAATTTTTTTTCAACTTTTTTCAATTTTACCCCCGTGGGATATATATTCTACCCACACACATTTGGAACTCTCCTGGGGTACCCTCACACATATTATTCCCTCATTTAGTGGATATTTTCACAAAGAAGTGAAATTTTCAAAAATCCAGAAAATTGGCTGAAAACGACTAAATTTCAAAGACTCATTGAGCGAATCGCTCTGGAACTGAAATGGGAATGCTCACTGACATTTCCCCTATCTTAAAGTCTGATAAACGCCAGAAAAATGACTAAGTCCAAAAAAAAATTTTTTTCAACTTTTTTCAATTTTACCCCCGTGGGATATATATTCTAGCCACACACATTTGTTTTACCATATTTTTTTTATTTTTAATAAACAATTTAACAGGGGAATAACAATCGTAGCATAAAAGTAGTGACAAAAAAAATATTCGTAATAAGGGATAAATTCTGAGGGAAGGGGAAGGGAAAGGGTACAAACGGGAATGGATAAACAGGAAAGATGGGAGAAATTTGTTCGTCAAATAGTATATACGATAGTACATAAACTTGAACAATTTAAACACACATTACTATCAGCAAAAATTAAACATATTAATGAGCTAAGCATGACACACATTAAGATGTTCCAGCATTATGAGAGGGTTGAGGGAACTTAGTGAGCCAAATATCCCACTTCCTAGAGAATTTAAGTAAGTTATTGTTGATAAGGGCAAATCTGAGTTCAAATATTCTATGGAGATTCATCTTATCAACTAAGTCCTCCAAAGTGGGGACATGTGACTTTCTCCAATAAAAAGCCAATGCGTTCTTACATACTGAAAATAAGTGAATTACCAAAGATCTTTCAAACGACTTATATGATTCGAGATCTAAGGATAGTAAAGCCATTTGAGGGGTCAATACTAAAGGTCTGCCTAAAAGATCATCTACCAAAGAAGAGATCTGAGCCCATAGATTCCGGATTTTGGGGCAGCTCCAAAAGAGATGTAAAAGATCTCCCCTAAGGCCGCACTCCCTCCAACAAAGGGGAGAGTTGCTGGGCTTTATATGGTGGAGCCTGATTGGAGTGTAATACCATCTGGTTAGAATTTTGAAGTAGGCCTCTTGTAAGGGCATAGATATATTAGAGGCTTGAGAAAAAAGAACAGCACTCTCCCATTGATCGGATTGGAAATTGAGTTTTAGGTCTTTTTCCCAACGTATCATGTAGAGGTGTTTTTGGAAGGAAAGATCATTATTGAAGCTGTTATATATGTGTCTCAGGCTCCAAAAAATTTTGTGGGATGGGTTGCTTGGAACTCTCCTGGGGTACCCTCACACATATTATTCCCTCATTTAGTGGATATTTTCACAAAAAAGTGAAATTTTCAAAAATCCAGAAAATTGGCTGAAAACGACTAAGTATCAAGGACTCATTGGGCGAATCGCTTTGGAACTGAAATCGGAACGCTCACTGACATTTTCCCTATCTGAAAGTCTGATAAACGCCGGAAAAATGACTAAGTCCAAAAAAAAATTTTTTTCAACTTTTTTCAATTTTACCCCCGTGGGATATATATTCTACCCACACACATTTGGAACTCTCCTGGGGTACCCTCACACATATTATTCCCTCATTTAGTGGATATTTTCACAAAAAAGTGAAATTTTCAAAAATCCAGAAAATTGGCTGAAAACGAATAAATATCAAAGACTCTTTGGGCGAATCACTCTGGAACTGAAATCGGAATGCTCACTGACATTTTCCCTATCTGAAAGTCTGATAAACGCCGGAAAAATGACTAAGTCCAAAAAAAAATTTTTTTCAACTTCTTTCAATTTTACCCCTGTGGGATATATATTCTACCCACACACATTTGGAACTCTCCTGGGGTACCCTCACACATATTATTCCCTCATTTAGTGGATATTTTCACAAAAAAGTGAAATTTTCAAAAATCCAGAAAATTGGCTGAAAACGAATAAATATCAAAGACTCTTTGGGCGAATCACTCTGGAACTGAAATCGGAACGCTCACTGACATTTTCCCTATCTGAAAGTCTGATAAACGCCGGAAAAATGACTAAGTCCAAAAAAAAATTTTTTTCAACTTCTTTCAATTTTACCCACGTGGGATATATATTCTACCCACACACATTTGGAACTCTCCTGGGGTACCCTCACACATATTATTCCCTCATTTAGTGGATATTTTCACAAAAAAGTGAAATTTTCAAAAATCCAGAAAATTGGCTGAAAACGACTAAATATCAAAGACTCATTGGGCGAATCGCTCTGGAACTGAAATCGGAACGCTCACTGACATTTTCCCTATCTGAAAGTCTGATAAACGACGGAAAAATGACTAAGTCCAAAAAAAAATTTTTTTCAACTTTTTTCAATTTTACCCCCGTGGGATATATATTCTACCCACACACATTTGGAACTCTCCTGGGGTACCCTCACACATATTATTCCCTCATTTAGTGGATATTTTCACAAAAAAGTGAAATTTTCAAAAATCCAGAAAATTGGCTGAAAACGACTAAGTATCAAGGACTCATTGGGCGAATCGCTCTGGAACTGAAATCGGAACGCTCACTGACATTTTCCCTATCTGAAAGTCTGATAAACGCCGGAAAAATGACTAAGTCCAAAAAAAAATTTTTTTCAACTTTTTTCAATTTTACCCCGTGGGATATATATTCTACCCACACACATTTGGAACTCTCCTGGGGTACCCTCACACATATTATTCCCTCATTTAGTGGATATTTTCACAAAGAAGTGAAATTTTAAAAAATCCAGAAAATTGGCTGAAAACGACTAAATATCAAAGACTCATTGAGCGAATCGCTCTGGAACTGAAATGGGAATGCTCACTGACATTTCCCCTATCTTAAAGTCTGATAAACGCCAGAAAAATGACTAAGTCCAAAAAAAAATTTTTTTCAACTTTTTTCAATTTTACCCCCGTGGGATATATATTCTACCCACACACATTTGGAACTCTCCTGGGGTACCCTCACACATATTATTCCCTCATTTAGTGGATATTTTCACAAAGAAGTGAAATTTTCAAAAATCCAGAAAATTGGCTGAAAACGACTAAATATCAAAGACTCATTGGGCGAATCGCTCTGGAACTGAAATCGGAACGCTCACTGACATTTTCCCTATCTGAAAGTCTGATAAACGACGGAAAAATGACTAAGTCCAAAAAAAAATTTTTTTCAACTTTTTTCAATTTTACCCCCGTGGGATATATATTCTACCCACACACATTTGGAACTCTCCTGGGGTACCCTCACACATATTATTCCCTCATTTAGTGGATATTTTCACAAAAAAGTGAAATTTTCAAAAATCCAGAAAATTGGCTGAAAACGACTAAGTATCAAGGACTCATTGGGCGAATCGCTCTGGAACTGAAATCGGAACGCTCACTGACATTTTCCCTATCTGAAAGTCTGATAAACGCCGGAAAAATGACTAAGTCCAAAAAAAAATTTTTTTCAACTTTTTTCAATTTTACCCCGTGGGATATATATTCTACCCACACACATTTGGAACTCTCCTGGGGTACCCTCACACATATTATTCCCTCATTTAGTGGATATTTTCACAAAGAAGTGAAATTTTAAAAAATCCAGAAAATTGGCTGAAAACGACTAAATATCAAAGACTCATTGAGCGAATCGCTCTGGAACTGAAATGGGAATGCTCACTGACATTTCCCCTATCTTAAAGTCTGATAAACGCCAGAAAAATGACTAAGTCCAAAAAAAAATTTTTTTCAACTTTTTTCAATTTTACCCCCGTGGGATATATATTCTACCCACACACATTTGGAACTCTCCTGGGGTACCCTCACACATATTATTCCCTCATTTAGTGGATATTTTCACAAAGAAGTGAAATTTTCAAAAATCCAGAAAATTGGCTGAAAACGACTAAGTATCAAGGACTCATTGGGCGAATCGCTCTGGAACTGAAATCGGAACGCTCACTGACATTTTCCCTATCTGAAAGTCTGATAAACGCCGGAAAAATGACTAAGTCCAAAAAAAAATTTTTTTCAACTTTTTTCAATTTTACCCCCGTGGGATATATATTCTACCCACACACATTTGGAACTCTCCTGGGGTACCCTCACACATATTATTCCCTCATTTAGTGGATATTTTCACAAAAAAGTGAAATTTTCAAAAATCCAGAAAATTGGCTGAAAACGAATAAATATCAAAGACTCTTTGGGCGAATCACTCTGGAACTGAAATCGGAACGCTCACTGACATTTTCCCTATCTGAAAGTCTGATAAACGCCGGAAAAATGACTAAGTCCAAAAAAAAATTTTTTTCAACTTCTTTCAATTTTACCCCCGTGGGATATATATTCTACCCACACACATTTGGAACTCTCCTGGGGTACCCTCACACATATTATTCCCTCATTTAGTGGATATTTTCACAAAAAAGTGAAATTTTCAAAAATCCAGAAAATTGGCTGAAAACGACTAAATATCAAAGACTCATTGGGCGAATCGCTCTGGAACTGAAATCGGAACGCTCACTGACATTTTCCCTATCTGAAAGTCTGATAAACGCCGGAAAAATGACTAAGTCCAAAAAAAATTTTTTTTCAACTTTTTTCAATTTTACCCCCGTGGGATATATATTCTACCCACACACATTTGGAACTCTCCTGGGGTACCCTCACACATATTATTCCCTCATTTAGTGGATATTTTCACAAAAAAGTGAAATTTTCAAAAATCCAGAAAATTGGCTGAAAACGAATAAATATCAAAGACTCTTTGGGCGAATCACTCTGGAACTGAAATCGGAACGCTCACTGACATTTTCCCTATCTGAAAGTCTGATAAACGCCGGAAAAATGACTAAGTCCAAAAAAAAATTTTTTTCAACTTCTTTCAATTTTACCCCCGTGGGATATATATTCTACCCACACACATTTGGAACTCTCCTGGGGTACCCTCACACATATTATTCCCTCATTTAGTGGATATTTTCACAAAAAAGTGAAATTTTCAAAAATCCAGAAAATTGGCTGAAAACGACTAAATATCAAAGACTCATTGGGCGAATCGCTCTGGAACTGAAATCGGAACGCTCACTGACATTTTCCCTATCTGAAAGTCTGATAAACGACGGAAAAATGACTAAGTCCAAAAAAAAATTTTTTTCAACTTTTTTCAATTTTACCCCCGTGGGATATATATTCTACCCACACACATTTGGAACTCTCCTGGGGTACCCTCACACATATTATTCCCTCATTTAGTGGATATTTTCACAAAAAAGTGAAATTTTCAAAAATCCAGAAAATTGGCTGAAAACGACTAAGTATCAAGGACTCATTGGGCGAATCGCTCTGGAACTGAAATCGGAACGCTCACTGACATTTTCCCTATCTGAAAGTCTGATAAACGCCGGAAAAATGACTAAGTCCAAAAAAAAATTTTTTTCAACTTTTTTCAATTTTACCCCGTGGGATATATATTCTACCCACACACATTTGGAACTCTCCTGGGGTACCCTCACACATATTATTCCCTCATTTAGTGGATATTTTCACAAAAAAGTGAAATTTTCAAAAATCCAGAAAATTGGCTGAAAACGACTAAATATCAAAGACTCATTGGGCGAATCGCTCTGGAACTGAAATCGGAACGCTCACTGACATTTTCCCTATCTGAAAGTCTGATAAACGACGGAAAAATGACTAAGTCCAAAAAAAAATTTTTTTCAACTTTTTTCAATTTTACCCCCGTGGGATATATATTCTACCCACACACATTTGGAACTCTCCTGGGGTACCCTCACACATATTATTCCCTCATTTAGTGGATATTTTCACAAAAAAGTGAAATTTTCAAAAATCCAGAAAATTGGCTGAAAACGACTAAGTATCAAGGACTCATTGGGCGAATCGCTCTGGAACTGAAATCGGAACGCTCACTGACATTTTCCCTATCTGAAAGTCTGATAAACGCCGGAAAAATGACTAAGTCCAAAAAAAAATTTTTTTCAACTTTTTTCAATTTTACCCCGTGGGATATATATTCTACCCACACACATTTGGAACTCTCCTGGGGTACCCTCACACATATTATTCCCTCATTTAGTGGATATTTTCACAAAGAAGTGAAATTTTAAAAAATCCAGAAAATTGGCTGAAAACGACTAAATATCAAAGACTCATTGAGCGAATCGCTCTGGAACTGAAATGGGAATGCTCACTGACATTTCCCCTATCTTAAAGTCTGATAAACGCCAGAAAAATGACTAAGTCCAAAAAAAAATTTTTTTCAACTTTTTTCAATTTTACCCCCGTGGGATATATATTCTACCCACACACATTTGGAACTCTCCTGGGGTACCCTCACACATATTATTCCCTCATTTAGTGGATATTTTCACAAAAAAGTGAAATTTTCAAAAATCCAGAAAATTGGCTGAAAACGAATAAATATCAAAGACTCTTTGGGCGAATCACTCTGGAACTGAAATCGGAACGCTCACTGACATTTTCCCTATCTGAAAGTCTGATAAACGCCGGAAAAATGACTAAGTCCAAAAAAAAAATTTTTTCAACTTCTTTCAATTTTACCCCCGTGGGATATATATTCTACCCACACACATTTGGAACTCTCCTGGGGTACCCTCACACATATTATTCCCTCATTTAGTGGATATTTTCACAAAAAAGTGAAATTTTCAAAAATCCAGAAAATTGGCTGAAAACGACTAAATATCAAAGACTCATTGGGCGAATCGCTCTGGAACTGAAATCGGAACGCTCACTGACATTTTCCCTATCTGAAAGTCTGATAAACGCCGGAAAAATGACTAAGTCCAAAAAAAATTTTTTTTCAACTTTTTTCAATTTTACCCCCGTGGGATATATATTCTACCCACACACATTTGGAACTCTCCTGGGGTACCCTCACACATATTATTCCCTCATTTAGTGGATATTTTCACAAAGAAGTGAAATTTTCAAAAATCCAGAAAATTGGCTGAAAACGACTAAATTTCAAAGACTCATTGAGCGAATCGCTCTGGAACTGAAATGGGAATGCTCACTGACATTTCCCCTATCTTAAAGTCTGATAAACGCCAGAAAAATGACTAAGTCCAAAAAAAAATTTTTTTCAACTTTTTTCAATTTTACCCCCGTGGGATATATATTCTAGCCACACACATTTGGAACTCTCCTGGGGTACCCTCACACATATTATTCCCTCATTTAGTGGATATTTTCACAAAAAAGTGAAATTTTCAAAAATCCAGAAAATTGGCTGAAAACGACTAAGTATCAAGGACTCATTGGGCGAATCGCTTTGGAACTGAAATCGGAACGCTCACTGACATTTTCCCTATCTGAAAGTCTGATAAACGCCGGAAAAATGACTAAGTCCAAAAAAAAATTTTTTTCAACTTTTTTCAATTTTACCCCCGTGGGATATATATTCTACCCACACACATTTGGAACTCTCCTGGGGTACCCTCACACATATTATTCCCTCATTTAGTGGATATTTTCACAAAAAAGTGAAATTTTCAAAAATCCAGAAAATTGGCTGAAAACGAATAAATATCAAAGACTCTTTGGGCGAATCACTCTGGAACTGAAATCGGAACGCTCACTGACATTTTCCCTATCTGAAAGTCTGATAAACGCCGGAAAAATGACTAAGTCCAAAAAAAAATTTTTTTCAACTTCTTTCAATTTTACCCCTGTGGGATATATATTCTACCCACACACATTTGGAACTCTCCTGGGGTACCCTCACACATATTATTCCCTCATTTAGTGGATATTTTCACAAAAAAGTGAAATTTTCAAAAATCCAGAAAATTGGCTGAAAACGAATAAATATCAAAGACTCTTTGGGCGAATCACTCTGGAACTGAAATCGGAACGCTCACTGACATTTTCCCTATCTGAAAGTCTGATAAACGCCGGAAAAATGACTAAGTCCAAAAAAAAATTTTTTTCAACTTCTTTCAATTTTACCCCCGTGGGATATATATTCTACCCACACACATTTGGAACTCTCCTGGGGTACCCTCACACATATTATTCCCTCATTTAGTGGATATTTTCACAAAAAAGTGAAATTTTCAAAAATCCAGAAAATTGGCTGAAAACGACTAAATATCAAAGACTCATTGGGCGAATCGCTCTGGAACTGAAATCGGAACGCTCACTGACATTTTCCCTATCTGAAAGTCTGATAAACGACGGAAAAATGACTAAGTCCAAAAAAAAATTTTTTTCAACTTTTTTCAATTTTACCCCCGTGGGATATATATTCTACCCACACACATTTGGAACTCTCCTGGGGTACCCTCACACATATTATTCCCTCATTTAGTGGATATTTTCACAAAAAAGTGAAATTTTCAAAAATCCAGAAAATTGGCTGAAAACGACTAAGTATCAAGGACTCATTGGGCGAATCGCTCTGGAACTGAAATCGGAACGCTCACTGACATTTTCCCTATCTGAAAGTCTGATAAACGCCGGAAAAATGACTAAGTCCAAAAAAAAATTTTTTTCAACTTTTTTCAATTTTACCCCGTGGGATATATATTCTACCCACACACATTTGGAACTCTCCTGGGGTACCCTCACACATATTATTCCCTCATTTAGTGGATATTTTCACAAAGAAGTGAAATTTTAAAAAATCCAGAAAATTGGCTGAAAACGACTAAATATCAAAGACTCATTGAGCGAATCGCTCTGGAACTGAAATGGGAATGCTCACTGACATTTCCCCTATCTTAAAGTCTGATAAACGCCAGAAAAATGACTAAGTCCAAAAAAAAATTTTTTTCAACTTTTTTCAATTTTACCCCCGTGGGATATATATTCTACCCACACACATTTGGAACTCTCCTGGGGTACCCTCACACATATTATTCCCTCATTTAGTGGATATTTTCACAAAGAAGTGAAATTTTCAAAAATCCAGAAAATTGGCTGAAAACGACTAAGTATCAAGGACTCATTGGGCGAATCGCTCTGGAACTGAAATCGGAACGCTCACTGACATTTTCCCTATCTGAAAGTCTGATAAACGCCGGAAAAATGACTAAGTCCAAAAAAAAATTTTTTTCAACTTTTTTCAATTTTACCCCCGTGGGATATATATTCTACCCACACACATTTGGAACTCTCCTGGGGTACCCTAACACATATTATTCCCTCATTTAGTGGATATTTTCACAAAAAAGTGAAATTTTCAAAAATCCAGAAAATTGGCTGAAAACGAATAAATATCAAAGACTCTTTGGGCGAATCACTCTGGAACTGAAATCGGAACGCTCACTGACATTTTCCCTATCTGAAAGTCTGATAAACGCCGGAAAAATGACTAAGTCCAAAAAAAAATTTTTTTCAACTTCTTTCAATTTTACCCCTGTGGGATATATATTCTACCCACACACATTTGGAACTCTCCTGGGGTACCCTCACACATATTATTCCCTCATTTAGTGGATATTTTCACAAAAAAGTGAAATTTTCAAAAATCCAGAAAATTGGCTGAAAACGAATAAATATCAAAGACTCTTTGGGCGAATCACTCTGGAACTGAAATCGGAACGCTCACTGACATTTTCCCTATCTGAAAGTCTGATAAACGCCGGAAAAATGACTAAGTCCAAAAAAAAATTTTTTTCAACTTCTTTCAATTTTACCCCCGTGGGATATATATTCTACCCACACACATTTGGAACTCTCCTGGGGTACCCTCACACATATTATTCCCTCATTTAGTGGATATTTTCACAAAAAAGTGAAATTTTCAAAAATCCAGAAAATTGGCTGAAAACGACTAAATATCAAAGACTCATTGGGCGAATCGCTCTGGAACTGAAATCGGAACGCTCACTGACATTTTCCCTATCTGAAAGTCTGATAAACGACGGAAAAATGACTAAGTCCAAAAAAAAATTTTTTTCAACTTTTTTCAATTTTACCCCCGTGGGATATATATTCTACCCACACACATTTGGAACTCTCCTGGGGTACCCTCACACATATTATTCCCTCATTTAGTGGATATTTTCACAAAAAAGTGAAATTTTCAAAAATCCAGAAAATTGGCTGAAAACGACTAAGTATCAAGGACTCATTGGGCGAATCGCTCTGGAACTGAAATCGGAACGCTCACTGACATTTTCCCTATCTGAAAGTCTGATAAACGCCGGAAAAATGACTAAGTCCAAAAAAAAATTTTTTTCAACTTTTTTCAATTTTACCCCGTGGGATATATATTCTACCCACACACATTTGGAACTCTCCTGGGGTACCCTCACACATATTATTCCCTCATTTAGTGGATATTTTCACAAAGAAGTGAAATTTTAAAAAATCCAGAAAATTGGCTGAAAACGACTAAATATCAAAGACTCATTGAGCGAATCGCTCTGGAACTGAAATGGGAATGCTCACTGACATTTCCCCTATCTTAAAGTCTGATAAACGCCAGAAAAATGACTAAGTCCAAAAAAAAATTTTTTTCAACTTTTTTCAATTTTACCCCCGTGGGATATATATTCTACCCACACACATTTGGAACTCTCCTGGGGTACCCTCACACATATTATTCCCTCATTTAGTGGATATTTTCACAAAGAAGTGAAATTTTCAAAAATCCAGAAAATTGGCTGAAAACGACTAAGTATCAAGGACTCATTGGGCGAATCGCTCTGGAACTGAAATCGGAACGCTCACTGACATTTTCCCTATCTGAAAGTCTGATAAACGCCGGAAAAATGACTAAGTCCAAAAAAAAATTTTTTTCAACTTTTTTCAATTTTACCCCCGTGGGATATATATTCTACCCACACACATTTGGAACTCTCCTGGGGTACCCTAACACATATTATTCCCTCATTTAGTGGATATTTTCACAAAAAAGTGAAATTTTCAAAAATCCAGAAAATTGGCTGAAAACGAATAAATATCAAAGACTCTTTGGGCGAATCACTCTGGAACTGAAATCGGAACGCTCACTGACATTTTCCCTATCTGAAAGTCTGATAAACGCCGGAAAAATGACTAAGTCCAAAAAAAAATTTTTTTCAACTTCTTTCAATTTTACCCCCGTGGGATATATATTCTACCCACACACATTTGGAACTCTCCTGGGGTACCCTCACACATATTATTCCCTCATTTAGTGGATATTTTCACAAAAAAGTGAAATTTTCAAAAATCCAGAAAATTGGCTGAAAACGACTAAATATCAAAGACTCATTGGGCGAATCGCTCTGGAACTGAAATCGGAACGCTCACTGACATTTTCCCTATCTGAAAGTCTGATAAACGCCGGAAAAATGACTAAGTCCAAAAAAAAATTTTTTTCAACTTTTTTCAATTTTACCCCCGTGGGATATATATTCTACCCACACACATTTGGAACTCTCCTGGGGTACCCTCACACATATTATTCCCTCATTTAGTGGATATTTTCACAAAAAAGTGAAATTTTCAAAAATCCAGAAAATTGGCTGAAAACGACTAAATATCAAAGACTCATTGGGCGAATCGCTCTGGAACTGAAATCGGAACGCTCACTGACATTTTCCCTATCTGAAAGTCTGATAAACGCCGGAAAAATGACTAAGTCCAAAAAAAATTTTTTTTCAACTTTTTTCAATTTTACCCCCGTGGGATATATATTCTACCCACACACATTTGGAACTCTCCTGGGGTACCCTCACACATATTATTCCCTCATTTAGTGGATATTTTCACAAAAAAGTGAAATTTTCAAAAATCCAGAAAATTGGCTGAAAACGAATAAATATCAAAGACTCTTTGGGCGAATCACTCTGGAACTGAAATCGGAACGCTCACTGACATTTTCCCTATCTGAAAGTCTGATAAACGCCGGAAAAATGACTAAGTCCAAAAAAAAATTTTTTTCAACTTCTTTCAATTTTACCCCCGTGGGATATATATTCTACCCACACACATTTGGAACTCTCCTGGGGTACCCTCACACATATTATTCCCTCATTTAGTGGATATTTTCACAAAAAAGTGAAATTTTCAAAAATCCAGAAAATTGGCTGAAAACGACTAAATATCAAAGACTCATTGGGCGAATCGCTCTGGAACTGAAATCGGAACGCTCACTGACATTTTCCCTATCTGAAAGTCTGATAAACGCCGGAAAAATGACTAAGTCCAAAAAAAAATTTTTTTCAACTTTTTTCAATTTTACCCCCGTGGGATATATATTCTACCCACACACATTTGGAACTCTCCTGGGGTACCCTCACACATATTATTCCCTCATTTAGTGGATATTTTCACAAAAAAGTGAAATTTTCAAAAATCCAGAAAATTGGCTGAAAACGAATAAATATCAAAGACTCTTTGGGCGAATCACTCTGGAACTGAAATCGGAACGCTCACTGACATTTTCCCTATCTGAAAGTCTGATAAACGCCGGAAAAATGACTAAGTCCAAAAAAAAATTTTTTTCAACTTCTTTCAATTTTACCCCCGTGGGATATATATTCTACCCACACACATTTGGAACTCTCCTGGGGTACCCTCACACATATTATTCCCTCATTTAGTGGATATTTTCACAAAAAAGTGAAATTTTCAAAAATCCAGAAAATTGGCTGAAAACGACTAAATATCAAAGACTCATTGGGCGAATCGCTCTGGAACTGAAATCGGAACGCTCACTGACATTTTCCCTATCTGAAAGTCTGATAAACGCCGGAAAAATGACTAAGTCCAAAAAAAATTTTTTTTCAACTTTTTTCAATTTTACCCCCGTGGGATATATATTCTACCCACACACATTTGGAACTCTCCTGGGGTACCCTCACACATATTATTCCCTCATTTAGTGGATATTTTCACAAAAAAGTGAAATTTTCAAAAATCCAGAAAATTGGCTGAAAACGAATAAATATCAAAGACTCTTTGGGCGAATCACTCTGGAACTGAAATCGGAACGCTCACTGACATTTTCCCTATCTGAAAGTCTGATAAACGCCGGAAAAATGACTAAGTCCAAAAAAAAATTTTTTTCAACTTCTTTCAATTTTACCCCCGTGGGATATATATTCTACCCACACACATTTGGAACTCTCCTGGGGTACCCTCACACATATTATTCCCTCATTTAGTGGATATTTTCACAAAAAAGTGAAATTTTCAAAAATCCAGAAAATTGGCTGAAAACGACTAAATATCAAAGACTCATTGGGCGAATCGCTCTGGAACTGAAATCGGAACGCTCACTGACATTTTCCCTATCTGAAAGTCTGATAAACGACGGAAAAATGACTAAGTCCAAAAAAAAATTTTTTTCAACTTTTTTCAATTTTACCCCCGTGGGATATATATTCTACCCACACACATTTGGAACTCTCCTGGGGTACCCTCACACATATTATTCCCTCATTTAGTGGATATTTTCACAAAAAAGTGAAATTTTCAAAAATCCAGAAAATTGGCTGAAAACGACTAAATATCAAAGACTCATTGGGCGAATCGCTCTGGAACTGAAATCGGAACGCTCACTGACATTTTCCCTATCTGAAAGTCTGATAAACGACGGAAAAATGACTAAGTCCAAAAAAAAATTTTTTTCAACTTTTTTCAATTTTACCCCCGTGGGATATATATTCTACCCACACACATTTGGAACTCTCCTGGGGTACCCTCACACATATTATTCCCTCATTTAGTGGATATTTTCACAAAAAAGTGAAATTTTCAAAAATCCAGAAAATTGGCTGAAAACGACTAAGTATCAAGGACTCATTGGGCGAATCGCTCTGGAACTGAAATCGGAACGCTCACTGACATTTTCCCTATCTGAAAGTCTGATAAACGCCGGAAAAATGACTAAGTCCAAAAAAAAATTTTTTTCAACTTTTTTCAATTTTACCCCGTGGGATATATATTCTACCCACACACATTTGGAACTCTCCTGGGGTACCCTCACACATATTATTCCCTCATTTAGTGGATATTTTCACAAAGAAGTGAAATTTTAAAAAATCCAGAAAATTGGCTGAAAACGACTAAATATCAAAGACTCATTGAGCGAATCGCTCTGGAACTGAAATGGGAATGCTCACTGACATTTCCCCTATCTTAAAGTCTGATAAACGCCAGAAAAATGACTAAGTCCAAAAAAAAATTTTTTTCAACTTTTTTCAATTTTACCCCCGTGGGATATATATTCTACCCACACACATTTGGAACTCTCCTGGGGTACCCTAACACATATTATTCCCTCATTTAGTGGATATTTTCACAAAAAAGTGAAATTTTCAAAAATCCAGAAAATTGGCTGAAAACGAATAAATATCAAAGACTCTTTGGGCGAATCACTCTGGAACTGAAATCGGAACGCTCACTGACATTTTCCCTATCTGAAAGTCTGATAAACGCCGGAAAAATGACTAAGTCCAAAAAAAAATTTTTTTCAACTTCTTTCAATTTTACCCCCGTGGGATATATATTCTACCCACACACATTTGGAACTCTCCTGGGGTACCCTCACACATATTATTCCCTCATTTAGTGGATATTTTCACAAAAAAGTGAAATTTTCAAAAATCCAGAAAATTGGCTGAAAACGACTAAATATCAAAGATTCATTGGGCGAATCGCTCTGGAACTGAAATCGGAACGCTCACTGACATTTTCCCTATCTGAAAGTCTGATAAACGCCGGAAAAATGACTAAGTCCAAAAAAAAATTTTTTTCAACTTTTTTCAATTTTACCCCCGTGGGATATATATTCTACCCACACACATTTGGAACTCTCCTGGGGTACCCTCACACATATTATTCCCTCATTTAGTGGATATTTTCACAAAAAAGTGAAATTTTCAAAAATCCAGAAAATTGGCTGAAAACGACTAAATATCAAAGACTCATTGGGCGAATCGCTCTGGAACTGAAATCGGAACGCTCACTGACATTTTCCCTATCTGAAAGTCTGATAAACGCCGGAAAAATGACTAAGTCCAAAAAAAATTTTTTTTCAACTTTTTTCAATTTTACCCCCGTGGGATATATATTCTACCCACACACATTTGGAACTCTCCTGGGGTACCCTCACACATATTATTCCCTCATTTAGTGGATATTTTCACAAAAAAGTGAAATTTTCAAAAATCCAGAAAATTGGCTGAAAACGAATAAATATCAAAGACTCTTTGGGCGAATCACTCTGGAACTGAAATCGGAACGCTCACTGACATTTTCCCTATCTGAAAGTCTGATAAACGCCGGAAAAATGACTAAGTCCAAAAAAAAATTTTTTTCAACTTCTTTCAATTTTACCCCCGTGGGATATATATTCTACCCACACACATTTGGAACTCTCCTGGGGTACCCTCACACATATTATTCCCTCATTTAGTGGATATTTTCACAAAAAAGTGAAATTTTCAAAAATCCAGAAAATTGGCTGAAAACGACTAAATATCAAAGACTCATTGGGCGAATCGCTCTGGAACTGAAATCGGAACGCTCACTGACATTTTCCCTATCTGAAAGTCTGATAAACGCCGGAAAAATGACTAAGTCCAAAAAAAAATTTTTTTCAACTTTTTTCAATTTTACCCCCGTGGGATATATATTCTACCCACACACATTTGGAACTCTCCTGGGGTACCCTCACACATATTATTCCCTCATTTAGTGGATATTTTCACAAAAAAGTGAAATTTTCAAAAATCCAGAAAATTGGCTGAAAACGAATAAATATCAAAGACTCTTTGGGCGAATCACTCTGGAACTGAAATCGGAACGCTCACTGACATTTTCCCTATCTGAAAGTCTGATAAACGCCGGAAAAATGACTAAGTCCAAAAAAAAATTTTTTTCAACTTCTTTCAATTTTACCCCCGTGGGATATATATTCTACCCACACACATTTGGAACTCTCCTGGGGTACCCTCACACATATTATTCCCTCATTTAGTGGATATTTTCACAAAAAAGTGAAATTTTCAAAAATCCAGAAAATTGGCTGAAAACGACTAAATATCAAAGACTCATTGGGCGAATCGCTCTGGAACTGAAATCGGAACGCTCACTGACATTTTCCCTATCTGAAAGTCTGATAAACGCCGGAAAAATGACTAAGTCCAAAAAAAATTTTTTTTCAACTTTTTTCAATTTTACCCCCGTGGGATATATATTCTACCCACACACATTTGGAACTCTCCTGGGGTACCCTCACACATATTATTCCCTCATTTAGTGGATATTTTCACAAAAAAGTGAAATTTTCAAAAATCCAGAAAATTGGCTGAAAACGAATAAATATCAAAGACTCTTTGGGCGAATCACTCTGGAACTGAAATCGGAACGCTCACTGACATTTTCCCTATCTGAAAGTCTGATAAACGCCGGAAAAATGACTAAGTCCAAAAAAAAATTTTTTTCAACTTCTTTCAATTTTACCCCCGTGGGATATATATTCTACCCACACACATTTGGAACTCTCCTGGGGTACCCTCACACATATTATTCCCTCATTTAGTGGATATTTTCACAAAAAAGTGAAATTTTCAAAAATCCAGAAAATTGGCTGAAAACGACTAAATATCAAAGACTCATTGGGCGAATCGCTCTGGAACTGAAATCGGAACGCTCACTGACATTTTCCCTATCTGAAAGTCTGATAAACGACGGAAAAATGACTAAGTCCAAAAAAAAATTTTTTTCAACTTTTTTCAATTTTACCCCCGTGGGATATATATTCTACCCACACACATTTGGAACTCTCCTGGGGTACCCTCACACATATTATTCCCTCATTTAGTGGATATTTTCACAAAAAAGTGAAATTTTCAAAAATCCAGAAAATTGGCTGAAAACGACTAAGTATCAAGGACTCATTGGGCGAATCGCTCTGGAACTGAAATCGGAACGCTCACTGACATTTTCCCTATCTGAAAGTCTGATAAACGCCGGAAAAATGACTAAGTCCAAAAAAAAATTTTTTTCAACTTTTTTCAATTTTACCCCGTGGGATATATATTCTACCCACACACATTTGGAACTCTCCTGGGGTACCCTCACACATATTATTCCCTCATTTAGTGGATATTTTCACAAAAAAGTGAAATTTTCAAAAATCCAGAAAATTGGCTGAAAACGACTAAATATCAAAGACTCATTGGGCGAATCGCTCTGGAACTGAAATCGGAACGCTCACTGACATTTTCCCTATCTGAAAGTCTGATAAACGACGGAAAAATGACTAAGTCCAAAAAAAAATTTTTTTCAACTTTTTTCAATTTTACCCCCGTGGGATATATATTCTACCCACACACATTTGGAACTCTCCTGGGGTACCCTCACACATATTATTCCCTCATTTAGTGGATATTTTCACAAAAAAGTGAAATTTTCAAAAATCCAGAAAATTGGCTGAAAACGACTAAGTATCAAGGACTCATTGGGCGAATCGCTCTGGAACTGAAATCGGAACGCTCACTGACATTTTCCCTATCTGAAAGTCTGATAAACGCCGGAAAAATGACTAAGTCCAAAAAAAAATTTTTTTCAACTTTTTTCAATTTTACCCCGTGGGATATATATTCTACCCACACACATTTGGAACTCTCCTGGGGTACCCTCACACATATTATTCCCTCATTTAGTGGATATTTTCACAAAGAAGTGAAATTTTAAAAAATCCAGAAAATTGGCTGAAAACGACTAAATATCAAAGACTCATTGAGCGAATCGCTCTGGAACTGAAATGGGAATGCTCACTGACATTTCCCCTATCTTAAAGTCTGATAAACGCCAGAAAAATGACTAAGTCCAAAAAAAAATTTTTTTCAACTTTTTTCAATTTTACCCCCGTGGGATATATATTCTACCCACACACATTTGGAACTCTCCTGGGGTACCCTCACACATATTATTCCCTCATTTAGTGGATATTTTCACAAAAAAGTGAAATTTTCAAAAATCCAGAAAATTGGCTGAAAACGAATAAATATCAAAGACTCTTTGGGCGAATCACTCTGGAACTGAAATCGGAACGCTCACTGACATTTTCCCTATCTGAAAGTCTGATAAACGCCGGAAAAATGACTAAGTCCAAAAAAAAATTTTTTTCAACTTTTTTCAATTTTACCCCCGTGGGATATATATTCTACCCACACACATTTGGAACTCTCCTGGGGTACCCTCACACATATTATTCCCTCATTTAGTGGATATTTTCACAAAAAAGTGAAATTTTCAAAAATCCAGAAAATTGGCTGAAAACGAATAAATATCAAAGACTCTTTGGGCGAATCACTCTGGAACTGAAATCGGAACGCTCACTGACATTTTCCCTATCTGAAAGTCTGATAAACGCCGGAAAAATGACTAAGTCCAAAAAAAAATTTTTTTCAACTTCTTTCAATTTTACCCCTGTGGGATATATATTCTACCCACACACATTTGGAACTCTCCTGGGGTACCCTCACACATATTATTCCCTCATTTAGTGGATATTTTCACAAAAAAGTGAAATTTTCAAAAATCCAGAAAATTGGCTGAAAACGACTAAATATCAAAGACTCATTGAGCGAATCGCTCTGGAACTGAAATGGGAATGCTCACTGACATTTCCCCTATCTTAAAGTCTGATAAACGCCAGAAAAATGACTAAGTCCAAAAAAAAATTTTTTTCAACTTTTTTCAATTTTACCCCCGTGGGATATATATTCTACCCACACACATTTGGAACTCTCCTGGGGTACCCTCACACATATTATTCCCTCATTTAGTGGATATTTTCACAAAGAAGTGAAATTTTCAAAAATCCAGAAAATTGGCTGAAAACGACTAAGTATCAAGGACTCATTGGGCGAATCGCTCTGGAACTGAAATCGGAATGCTCACTGACATTTTCCCTATCTGAAAGTCTGATAAACGCCGGAAAAATGACTAAGTCCAAAAAAAAATTTTTTTCAACTTTTTTCAATTTTACCCCCGTGGGATATATATTCTACCCACACACATTTGGAACTCTCCTGGGGTACCCTCACACATATTATTCCCTCATTTAGTGGATATTTTCACAAAAAAGTGAAATTTTCAAAAATCCAGAAAATTGGCTGAAAACGAATAAATATCAAAGACTCTTTGGGCGAATCACTCTGGAACTGAAATCGGAACGCTCACTGACATTTTCCCTATCTGAAAGTCTGATAAACGCCGGAAAAATGACTAAGTCCAAAAAAAAATTTTTTTCAACTTCTTTCAATTTTACCCCCGTGGGATATATATTCTACCCACACACATTTGGAACTCTCCTGGGGTACCCTCACACATATTATTCCCTCATTTAGTGGATATTTTCACAAAAAAGTGAAATTTTCAAAAATCCAGAAAATTGGCTGAAAACGACTAAATATCAAAGACTCATTGGGCGAATCGCTCTGGAACTGAAATCGGAACGCTCACTGACATTTTCCCTATCTGAAAGTCTGATAAACGCCGGAAAAATGACTAAGTCCAAAAAAAAATTTTTTTCAACTTTTTTCAATTTTACCCCGTGGGATATATATTCTACCCACACACATTTGGAACTCTCCTGGGGTACCCTCACACATATTATTCCCTCATTTAGTGGATATTTTCACAAAAAAGTGAAATTTTCAAAAATCCAGAAAATTGGCTGAAAACGACTAAATATCAAAGACTCATTGAGCGAATCGCTCTGGAACTGAAATGGGAATGCTCACTGACATTTCCCCTATCTTAAAGTCTGATAAACGCCAGAAAAATGACTAAGTCCAAAAAAAAATTTTTTTCAACTTTTTTCAATTTTACCCCCGTGGGATATATATTCTACCCACACACATTTGGAACTCTCCTGGGGTACCCTCACACATATTATTCCCTCATTTAGTGGATATTTTCACAAAGAAGTGAAATTTTCAAAAATCCAGAAAATTGGCTGAAAACGACTAAGTATCAAGGACTCATTGGGCGAATCGCTCTGGAACTGAAATCGGAACGCTCACTGACATTTTCCCTATCTGAAAGTCTGATAAACGCCGGAAAAATGACTAAGTCCAAAAAAAAATTTTTTTCAACTTTTTTCAATTTTACCCCCGTGGGATATATATTCTACCCACACACATTTGGAACTCTCCTGGGGTACCCTCACACATATTATTCCCTCATTTAGTGGATATTTTCACAAAAAAGTGAAATTTTCAAAAATCCAGAAAATTGGCTGAAAACGAATAAATATCAAAGACTCTTTGGGCGAATCACTCTGGAACTGAAATCGGAACGCTCAATGACATTTTCCCTATCTGAAAGTCTGATAAACGCCGGAAAAATGACTAAGTCCAAAAAAAAATTTTTTTCAACTTCTTTCAATTTTACCCCCGTGGGATATATATTCTACCCACACACATTTGGAACTCTCCTGGGGTACCCTCACACATATTATTCCCTCATTTAGTGGATATTTTCACAAAAAAGTGAAATTTTCAAAAATCCAGAAAATTGGCTGAAAACGACTAAATATCAAAGACTCATTGGGCGAATCGCTCTGGAACTGAAATCGGAACGCTCACTGACATTTTCCCTATCTGAAAGTCTGATAAACGCCGGAAAAATGACTAAGTCCAAAAAAAAATTTTTTTCAACTTTTTTCAATTTTACCCCCGTGGGATATATATTCTACCCACACACATTTGGAACTCTCCTGGGGTACCCTCACACATATTATTCCCTCATTTAGTGGATATTTTCACAAAAAAGTGAAATTTTCAAAAATCCAGAAAATTGGCTGAAAACGAATAAATATCAAAGACTCTTTGGGCGAATCACTCTGGAACTGAAATCGGAACGCTCACTGACATTTTCCCTATCTGAAAGTCTGATAAACGCCGGAAAAATGACTAAGTCCAAAAAAAAATTTTTTTCAACTTCTTTCAATTTTACCCCCGTGGGATATATATTCTACCCACACACATTTGGAACTTTCCTGGGGTACCCTCACACATATTATTCCCTCATTTAGTGGATATTTTCACAAAAAAGTGAAATTTTCAAAAATCCAGAAAATTGGCTGAAAACGACTAAATATCAAAGACTCATTGGGCGAATCGCTCTGGAACTGAAATCGGAACGCTCACTGACATTTTCCCTATCTGAAAGTCTGATAAACGCCGGAAAAATGACTAAGTCCAAAAAAAATTTTTTTTCAACTTTTTTCAATTTTACCCCCGTGGGATATATATTCTACCCACACACATTTGGAACTCTCCTGGGGTACCCTCACACATATTATTCCCTCATTTAGTGGATATTTTCACAAAAAAGTGAAATTTTCAAAAATCCAGAAAATTGGCTGAAAACGAATAAATATCAAAGACTCTTTGGGCGAATCACTCTGGAACTGAAATCGGAACGCTCACTGACATTTTCCCTATCTGAAAGTCTGATAAACGCCGGAAAAATGACTAAGTCCAAAAAAAAATTTTTTTCAACTTCTTTCAATTTTACCCCCGTGGGATATATATTCTACCCACACACATTTGGAACTCTCCTGGGGTACCCTCACACATATTATTCCCTCATTTAGTGGATATTTTCACAAAAAAGTGAAATTTTCAAAAATCCAGAAAATTGGCTGAAAACGACTAAATATCAAAGACTCATTGGGCGAATCGCTCTGGAACTGAAATCGGAACGCTCACTGACATTTTCCCTATCTGAAAGTCTGATAAACGACGGAAAAATGACTAAGTCCAAAAAAAAATTTTTTTCAACTTTTTTCAATTTTACCCCCGTGGGATATATATTCTACCCACACACATTTGGAACTCTCCTGGGGTACCCTCACACATATTATTCCCTCATTTAGTGGATATTTTCACAAAAAAGTGAAATTTTCAAAAATCCAGAAAATTGGCTGAAAACGAATAAATATCAAAGACTCTTTGGGCGAATCACTCTGGAACTGAAATCGGAACGCTCAATGACATTTTCCCTATCTGAAAGTCTGATAAACGCCGGAAAAATGACTAAGTCCAAAAAAAAATTTTTTTCAACTTCTTTCAATTTTACCCCCGTGGGATATATATTCTACCCACACACATTTGGAACTCTCCTGGGGTACCCTCACACATATTATTCCCTCATTTAGTGGATATTTTCACAAAAAAGTGAAATTTTCAAAAATCCAGAAAATTGGCTGAAAACGACTAAATATCAAAGACTCATTGGGCGAATCGCTCTGGAACTGAAATCGGAACGCTCACTGACATTTTCCCTATCTGAAAGTCTGATAAACGCCGGAAAAATGACTAAGTCCAAAAAAAAATTTTTTTCAACTTTTTTCAATTTTACCCCCGTGGGATATATATTCTACCCACACACATTTGGAACTCTCCTGGGGTACCCTCACACATATTATTCCCTCATTTAGTGGATATTTTCACAAAAAAGTGAAATTTTCAAAAATCCAGAAAATTGGCTGAAAACGAATAAATATCAAAGACTCTTTGGGCGAATCACTCTGGAACTGAAATCGGAACGCTCACTGACATTTTCCCTATCTGAAAGTCTGATAAACGCCGGAAAAATGACTAAGTCCAAAAAAAAATTTTTTTCAACTTCTTTCAATTTTACCCCCGTGGGATATATATTCTACCCACACACATTTGGAACTTTCCTGGGGTACCCTCACACATATTATTCCCTCATTTAGTGGATATTTTCACAAAAAAGTGAAATTTTCAAAAATCCAGAAAATTGGCTGAAAACGACTAAATATCAAAGACTCATTGGGCGAATCGCTCTGGAACTGAAATCGGAACGCTCACTGACATTTTCCCTATCTGAAAGTCTGATAAACGCCGGAAAAATGACTAAGTCCAAAAAAAATTTTTTTTCAACTTTTTTCAATTTTACCCCCGTGGGATATATATTCTACCCACACACATTTGGAACTCTCCTGGGGTACCCTCACACATATTATTCCCTCATTTAGTGGATATTTTCACAAAAAAGTGAAATTTTCAAAAATCCAGAAAATTG